>NC_140993.1:109193482-109793482 GCF_052327205.1 Somniosus microcephalus
CAGGGACCCGGGTTCGAATCCGGCCTCGGGCGGACTGTCTGTGTGGAGTTTGCACCACTTCTCCCCGTGCTCTTGACGTGGGTTTCTCCAGCGGTAGCATCGGTTTCCTCCCACAGTACAAAGATCGTGCACGAGTTAGGTTGATTGAGATATGATAACACTCTGTCACCTGTAGATGTTTGGGGCCCTGGATGGTGGGAAGGGAGGAGGTGAAAGCCCCTTATTTCCTGGCTCTGCACACGCTTAAAAACTGTTACATCTCTAACATTTTCCAGTTTGGATGATAGGTCACCGACCTCAACGTTAACTCTGTTTCTCTCTCCACAGATACTGCCTGACCTGCTAAGTATTTCCAGCATTTTTTATTTTTATTTCAGATTTCCAGCATCCGCAGTATTTTGCTTTTGTATGACTTGTATGTCAGGTCACCTGATATCTGCACTAAAGCAAAATGCTGCAAGACGGACTGTGAAATGGCTCACACCAACTCCTCCGGTTTTGCATCGGCTGTAGTATAACATCCGACTGCTGTGAAATTAAATTTAAAAAATGCCCAGACATCCTGGGAATTTTCAAAAGTTTCAATAGAATGTTTTTAATTTTGAGAAAGTGGGCACTCATTAACAGTGAAATTAAAAATAAACTTGTTTGCAAAGTGGAATCCCGCGGTATCCAAAAAAAACGTTCAAAATTCCACTCATTAGCATCTCATTATCCGCTCATTAGCGATAGAGTGACGTCGAGGTCGACCAATCGTACGCCGGGTTCCTGGCGCGTGCGGGCGGGCCCTCCTACAGTCGAGTGACGGGACGATTGACCAATCCTACGCTTCGGTGACCTGACGGGGTGTGGGCGGGCCTTATCGTTCTGAACCGAGGTGAGTGTCAGCCATCTTGATTCCATTCTTTTTCCCGCTTTCTGCGTTTTTCTTTTCAAACCTACATTTCCAGCAAAAAAAAAATTGCTTTTATTAAATTGTTTTTAAAAAACTTCATTCATTTGTAAATATTTTCTCTAACCTGAAGATTCTTTTTCCTACCTTTCCCCGTTTTTGTAAGGCCTCAGAACCTGGGCCTCAAAGCCTGGGCCTCTCCTGCCCAGCTACGCCCGAGCTAGGTAATTGTCCCACGGCTTCTGCTAAGCTACCCCCCCCCCGCCCCCCCCCCCCCCCCCCCCCCGTCGTCACGTTACCCGGGGCAACGGCGTCAACCACGAGGGTCACGGGACATACACAGGGTGCATGCGCAGCTGAGACGCGGCGTCTCTCTCTGTTCCCCGCTCGGCTCGGGCGGGGGGGCGGGGCTCTCGGGAGTGCGGATCTCGGGCGGGGTTTGGAGAGCGGGAAGGGTTACCCCGGCAACCGGGCCCGCCGGCCGTCTCTCACAGCCGCAATCGGCGGTCTTGAAACCAGCTCGGGAGGGCGGGGAGTGGGAGGGGCGGGGCTCGGGAGAGCGGGAGGCCGGTGCTCGGGAGAGCGGGAGGCCGGTGCTCGGGAGGGCGGGGCGCGGGACATCGGGGGGTGGGGCTCGCGACATCGGGGAGATCGGGGGGCGGGAGATCGGGGGGCGGGAGATCGGGGAGCGGGAGATCGGGGGGCGGGAGATCGGGGGGCGGGAGATCGGGGGGCGGGAGATTGGGGGCCGGGACATCGGGAGATCGGGGGGGCGGGAGATTGGGGGGCGGGACATCGGGAGATCGGGGGGCGGGACATCGGGGGGGCGGGACATCGGGAGATCGGGGGGGGCGGGACATCGGGAGATCGGGGGGGCGGGACATCGGGGGACGGGAGATCGGGGGACGGGAGATCGGGGGGCGGGACATCGGGGGGGCGGGGCTCGGGGACTTCCCCCTCTCCTCCTACCCCCTGCCCCCCCTTCCTCCACCCCCTCTCCTCCCCCCTCCTTCCCCCCCGTCGCACTCTCTCTTCCCCCCGTCGCGCTCTCTCTTCCCCCCGTCGCGCTCTCTCTTCCCCCCGTCGCGCTCTCTCTTCCCCCCGTCGCGCTCTCTCTTCCCCCCGTCGCGCTCTCTCTTCCCCCCGTCGCGCTCTCTCTTCCCCCCGTCGCGCTCTCTCTTCCCCCCGTCGCGCTCTCTCTTCCCCCCGTCGCGCTCTCTCTTCCCCCCGTCGCGCTCTCTCTTCCCCCCGTCGCGCTCTCTCTTCCCCCCGTCGCGCTCTCTCTTCCCCCGTCGCGCTCTCTCTTCCCCCCGTCGCGCTCTCTCTTCCCCCCGTCGCGCTCTCTCTTCCCCCCGTCGCGCTCTCTCTTCCCCCCGTCGCGCTCTCTCTTCCCCCCGTCGCGCTCTCTCTTCCCCCCGTCGCGCTCTCTCTTCCCCCCGTCGCGCTCTCTCTTCCCCCCGTCGCGCTCTCTCTTCCCCCCGTCGCGCTCTCTCTTCCCCCCGTCGCGCTCTCTCTTCCCCCCGTCGCGCTCTCTCTTCCCCCCGTCGCGCTCTCTCTTCCCCCCGTCGCGCTCTCTCTTCCCCCCGTCGCGCTCTCTCTTCCCCCCGTCGCGCTCTCTCTTCCCCCCGTCGCGCTCTCTCTTCCCCCCGTCGCGCTCTCTCTTCCCCCCGTCGCGCTCTCTCTTCCCCCCGTCGCGCTCTCTCTTCCCCCCGTCGCGCTCTCTCTTCCCCCCGTCGCGCTCTCTCTTCCCCCCGTCGCGCTCTCTCTCCCCCCGTCGCGCTCTCTCTTCCCCCCGTCGCGCTCTCTCTTCCCCCCGTCGCGCTCTCTCTTCCCCCCGTCGCGCTCTCTCTTCCCCCCGTCGCGCTCTCTCTTCCCCCCGTCGCGCTCTCTCTTCCCCCCGTCGCGCTCTCTCTTCCCCCCGTCGCGCTCTCTCTTCCCCCCCGTCGCGCTCTCTCTTCCCCCCCGTCGCGCTCTCTCTTCCCCCCCGTCGCGCTCTCTCTTCCCCCCGTCGCGCTCTCTCTTCCCCCCCGTCGCGCTCTCTCTTCCCCCCCGTCGCGCTCTCTCTTCCCCCCCGTCGCGCTCTCTCTTCCCCCCCGTCGCGCTCTCTCTTCCCCCCCGTCGCGCTCTCTCTTCCCCCCCGTCGCGCTCTCTCTTCCCCCCGTCGCGCTCTCTCTTCCCCCCGTCGCGCTCTCTCTTCCCCCGTCGCGCTCTCTCTTCCCCCCGTCGCGCGCTCTCTTCCCCCCGTCGCGCTCTCTCTTCCCCCCGTCGCGCTCTCTCTTCCCCCGTCGCGCTCTCTCTTCCCCCGTCGCGCTCTCTCTTCCCCCGTCGCGCTCTCTCTTCCCCCCCGTCGCGCTCTCTCTTCCCCCCCGTCGCGCTCTCTCTTCCCCCCGTCGCGCTCTCTCTTCCCCCCCGTCGCGCTCTCTCTTCCCCCCGTCGCGCTCTCTCTTCCCCCCCGTCGCGCTCTCTCTTCCCCCCCGTCGCGCTCTCTCTTCCCCCCCGTCGCGCTCTCTCTTCCCCCCCGTCGCGCTCTCTCTTCCCCCCGTCGCGCTCTCTCTTCCCCCCCGTCGCGCTCTCTCTTCCCCCCCGTCGCGCTCTCTCTTCCCCCCCGTCGCGCTCTCTCTTCCCCCCCGTCGCGCTCTCTCTTCCCCCCCCGTCGCGCTCTCTCTTCCCCCCCGTCGCGCTCTCTCTTCCCCCCCGTCGCGCTCTCTCTTCCCCCCCGTCGCGCTCTCTCTTCCCCCCCGTCGCGCTCTCTCTTCCCCCCCGTCGCGCTCTCTCTTCCCCCCCGTCGCGCTCTCTCTTCCCCCCCGTCGCGCTCTCTCTTCCCCCCCGTCGCGCTCTCTCTTCCCCCCCGTCGCGCTCTCTCTTCCCCCCCGTCGCGCTCTCTCTTCCCCCCCGTCGCGCTCTCTCTTCCCCCCCGTCGCGCTCTCTCTTCCCCCCCGTCGCGCTCTCTCTTCCCCCCCGTCGCGCTCTCTCTTCCCCCCCGTCGCGCTCTCTCTTCCCCCCCGTCGCGCTCTCTCTTCCCCCCCGTCGCGCTCTCTCTTCCCCCCCGTCGCGCTCTCTCTTCCCCCCGTCGCGCTCTCTCTTCCCCCCCGTCGCGCTCTCTCTTCCCCCCCGTCGCGCTCTCTCTTCCCCCCCGTCGCGCTCTCTCTTCCCCCCCGTCGCGCTCTCTCTTCCCCCCCCGTCGCGCTCTCTCTTCCCCCCCGTCGCGCTCTCTCTTCCCCCCCGTCGCGCTCTCTCTTCCCCCCCGTCGCGCTCTCTCTTCCCCCCCGTCGCGCTCTCTCTTCCCCCCCGTCGCGCTCTCTCTTCCCCCCCGTCGCGCTCTCTCTTCCCCCCCGTCGCGCTCTCTCTTCCCCCCCGTCGCGCTCTCTCTTCCCCCCCGTCGCGCTCTCTCTTCCCCCCCGTCGCGCTCTCTCTTCCCCCCCGTCGCGCTCTCTCTTCCCCCCCGTCGCGCTCTCTCTTCCCCCCCGTCGCGCTCTCTCTTCCCCCCCGTCGCGCTCTCTCTTCCCCCCCGTCGCGCTCTCTCTTCCCCCCCGTCGCGCTCTCTCTTCCCCCCCGTCGCGCTCTCTCTTCCCCCCCGTCGCGCTCTCTCTTCCCCCCCGTCGCGCTCTCTCTTCCCCCCCGTCGCGCTCTCTCTTCCCCCCCGTCGCGCTCTCTCTTCCCCCCCGTCGCGCTCTCTCTTCCCCCCCCGTCGCGCTCTCTCTTCCCCCCCGTCGCGCTCTCTCTTCCCCCCCGTCGCGCTCTCTCTTCCCCCCCGTCGCGCTCTCTCTTCCCCCCCGTCGCGCTCTCTCTTCCCCCCCGTCGCGCTCTCTCTTCCCCCCCGTCGCGCTCTCTCTTCCCCCCCGTCGCGCTCTCTCTTCCCCCCCGTCGCGCTCTCTCTTCCCCCCCGTCGCGCTCTCTCTTCCCCCCCGTCGCGCTCTCTCTTCCCCCCCGTCGCGCTCTCTCTTCCCCCCGTCGCGCTCTCTCTTCCCCCCCGTCGCGCTCTCTCTTCCCCCCCGTCGCGCTCTCTCTTCCCCCCCGTCGCGCTCTCTCTTCCCCCCCGTCGCGCTCTCTCTTCCCCCCCGTCGCGCTCTCTCTTCCCCCCCGTCGCGCTCTCTCTTCCCCCCCGTCGCGCTCTCTCTTCCCCCCCGTCGCGCTCTCTCTTCCCCCCCGTCGCGCTCTCTCTTCCCCCCCGTCGCGCTCTCTCTTCGGCCGCGCGCGCTCCCCTCTTCCCCCCCGTCGCGCTCTCTCTTCGGCCGCGCGCGCTCCCCTCTTCCCCCCCGGCCGCGCGCGCTCCCCTCTTCCCCCCCCGGCCGCGCGCGCTCCCCTCTTCCCCCCCGGCCGCGCGCGCTCCCCTCTTCCCCCCCGGCCGCGCGCGCTCCCCTCTTCCCCCCCGGCCGCGCGCGCTCCCCTCTTCCCCCCCGGCCGCGCGCGCTCCCCTCTTCCCCCCGGCCGCGCGCGCGCCCCTTCTCCCCCCCCCCCCCCCCCCTCCCGGCCGCGCATCTGGGGTTCTGACTGAGCGGGGGGCAACGGGGGAGAAGTGTGAGTATTTTTAGAGGAACTCCCACTTCCATGTCCCCTCTCACCATCATCCCTCTCATGGGCCACCCGAACTTCCCTGCTAGCAAGGAGCTGGAGAGCACCTTGCTGCACAGCAGTGGGGCCATGAGGACCCACATCTACGCTGACATCCCCCCTCGAGGGGAGGTCTATGAGCATCTGCCATCTATTCTCCATAGATAGCATGTGCTCCCGTGAGTGGCGCATTAGTTGCTCCATGTAGGTGGCAATCCTTTCCATGGGAGAGCCTACAGTCACCATCGCCTGCGACACGGTGGTGCTCATGTAGGAGATGGACTCCTCCATTTTCTGCACATTTGGCGACATCACGCTCGCAAAACCTGTCTCAGCCTCCTGCACTTCTTGCTGCACCTCCAGGATCACCCTCTTTCTGGAAGGGCCCCGAGGCTCAGCATCTGCATGAAGCTGAGCAGAGTTGGGAACGTCATGTGCCCTCCGCCGAGGAGTCTCTACTGCTGTCCCTGTCTCCACCATTTGCTCTTTCTCACTTGTGAGTTAGTCAGATGTGATAATATAGAGGGAGGGGGATGGGTGGACGTGCAAGGTATGTTGGTGTGAGTAAGGATGTGCAGGAGCAGGGTTGGGAAGGCAGAGTGATGGGGATGTGATGAGAGGCACAGCAGGATGAAGTTGAGTGTGGCTTTCCTGATCTAATGAGATAATTGAAACGTTTGCAGCACTGCACCCAGGTCCTCCTGACCACATCCCTGCTGTTGACCTCCACTGCTATTTGGAGCCAGGCTCTTTTGGTTTGTTGGGGAGGTCTCTTCCGCCCATCAGAAGGGAAGAGGACCTCACTGTGTGCTCTCATTCCCTCCACAAGTATATGGAGGGAGTCATCTAAGAACCTGGGTCAACCCTCTGTCTCTGTGCAGTCATGTTTAAAACTCTTCGTAACACTCCGATGGTGCGGTGCAGTGCCTGCACTATCCTAGATGAACTTTCAAATGCAATGTGCCCACGGCTCCTTTAAATATCCCAGCTGAAGGCGCGTCATCGATGACGTCATCAGACCCACACCATTTAATAGGACTGGGTAACGCGCAGGGCGGCCTTAATAGGCGCCATTAACGGAAAGTCGATCTCGGGAGCGGGATGGAATCGGGAACCTGCCATGGCATCTGCCCGCACCCAACCCACCCAGGTGCAGAAAATTCCGGCCATGGTGTATGGTTCCATGCAAAATTTGCTAATGATTTCTGTTTAATGCCATTGCTTGACAGATACTTTCTACAGTACAATTGGTTGTCACCCCACACGCTGTGGAGAATTTGAGCAGAATAATCCAGAGCAGTATCTGATCGATCTGAAAACACTGGCCACAGAGAACAAAGGGAAAGTGGTGGCCATTGGGGAGTGTGGCTTAGGTAAGTTTAAATTATTATGCCTGTTATGTTATAGGGTTGTTTTTGTGCTGTTTTCTAATGGAAACAGCCTGATAGCAGTTTCTGTAAGTGGACCGTATATGAGACTTATGATTAATAATACTAACTCATTGAAAGCTCCCAAATGTTACTTACTGTTCCTTGTTATTTTTACTTTTTATAGATTTTGACAGATTGGAATTCTGTCCTAAAGAGATTCAACTAAAGTAAGTATTTCTTTTCCTTTTCTTCCCGCAGTCTACGTAAGCCACAGACAACTTGTTCTCCGCCAAAATTCCTTTCTGAGCCATAGACTGGAAGCACATACTGGTGGCTGGAAATGGCTGTCCCTCTGTTACCCCATCTCCCCACCCTCATCACAGGAAAACTGAGATTAGAAATTCAGTGGTGTGGTGAACTGAATCTGTGTCTTCCTACTGTCGTGCAGTGTGTTGGTGTTGCAACGTTCTGAGCTGCCAGTAGTACTGTTACAATTTAATCATTTTTTATATGAAATGAACTTGCTGTCGTTCACTGAACACTCCAGCACGGGTAACCATCTAATCCTATCTAATGTTCCTACAAAGATAGTAACGGCCAAATGGTAGTTAGAAAGTAACTTGCTTGTGGAAGTTTTTTAAACAATTTTTTATGTCTATTTTTAAATTGTTTTCTCGTGCATGTTATTTCTGATGATGTGCAGCTAGCCTATTGGCCTCAGTAATGAAATTGTGCAGATTTCTTTCGGAAAGATATGACACAAATGGCCTCAGTTCTCTGATTTGATTTTATCTTTTCTTTGCATTTGCAATTTCACTGTTTTAGGATAATATATTCTGCTGGATGATGCAACAACTTCAACTCCATTTGTCAAGAACTTGCATTGAAGCTTTTTAAAAAATGAAGGCCTTTGATCTAGAATAGTTAAAGGTCAATGGTAAACCTTGTGTAGATCTTGGCCAGGATTAACAGCACATGATGACTTTTGATCAAATGCAACTACAGAAAAGTAGGTTGTCACTGGATTTGTTGGCCACCATTAATTTCAAGAAATAAAATCAAGATATCCCTTTTATAAATCATTATCACTTGGTACACCAAGTACATATTCTTTACTGAGTTAAATAAATTAATAATAAATTAAGTTACCATGCCAAATTTTAGATAAATCATAGCTCTGATATGCAAAACAGGTTGGTTAAGCAGATAATTTAAGGCAGAAATGCAATGTTGCAACTAAAGATGTGAAACATAGATCACTAGATCACTAGCTCATATGTGGAAAAAGTATTCCCTTCATCTTAGTCAGAATTTCTTATATACAGTTTTTGCTGCTCAGCAGTAATAGCAATCATTCTGATTGGATAAATGAATTGCTATTAACTGTCCATTCTGACATCAAGACGTTATTACTTCCTAACCCTGGCTATTTTCCACATATATAGTGCAAAGTCCAAGCACTTGCTTCATATTAAGCCTACGTGATCAGAGATATTGGCCTCCGCTTTCTGTTTCTGTTCCTCCTCCGTCCCATTCATTGGGAGCATCTTTTCCTTTTAGCGCCCAGCTCAAAAAAACCTCCCAAAAACCCTAGGTTATATCAAAGTTTACTGTCATATTATCATTGAATAGCATAGGTAAGTTGACATTAAGACCTTAATTGGCTGCTTTTTTTTCATGTGAACTGTTTTACCTTAATTGGTAAAGTTTAGTATTGAAAATAATGAGCATATACTTTCTCTTTCAGATACTTTAACAAGCAGTTTGACTTGGCAGAAGAAACTAAATTGCCCATGTTTCTACACTGCAGAAATTCACATCCAGAATTTTTAGGTATGATTGTAATGAGATGGCACCGTTTCTGTCAAAATACTAAATCAGTTCTCTAATGGATAAATGCTTCACATCGTGTAATACTGGTCCTTACATACAAGAAAGGTTCTAGTTTGATGAGTTAGCTGATCTCAACTGGGGAAGGATTGGGATATGCTACAATTGACTCAGTGCCCTCCAAGTATAGAGAGGGGAAATGTCAGCTGTGCTTCCCACCCTCAAGTGCTTGCTGACACTCCTGCTGGGCATGTGTGTGATGTTGGTTGCTGGCAGGGAGCAGGCTTGGTTATGGTGATGAAATAGTCCACTATTGTTTCAGCAACAAATGAAATTCATCTTTCTCTGAGTGTGTTGCAGCATGCAGTAAGTGTTATACTTAGTTTTTTTTAGTATGTATTATAGTAATGGAAATCAGAAATAAAGCTCCCAAAGTGCATCTCTTATACTGTTCCCTTCACTTAGTATCCACATTCTATTGTTAAACTTTCTTCAGCCAGAGTCGTCATGGCTTCAATTCTTTATGGATGCTGCACTTAATTAGTTGACAAGAGTTTCATTTCTGGTGGGTAGTAATCAGTGTTGGATTTAATAGCTATCCAATAAAATGTTGATACTTGTTTAACTGTAGAGATAATCTAAGGTGTCTAAGTTATTTTATGAGAAATCTAATATGTAGAGGAATACAGATATCTGGGGTAAGAGGTTCAGATGATGTGATTTCTAATCATGACGTGCTTGCACCATTGGATTTACTTTCTTTTGTTTTTAAGTGTGCTGTAAAATTAATTGGGATTATTTTATTCCATTTTTTGCATTTTGGCAGTGGTAGATAACCTAGTATAGAATCTTGAATGATACTAAGAATAATGGTCATGAAAAAAGGCTCAAAAAGTTGTGCTCCCATTAGAGCAAAGAAGGTTAGGGAGGATCTAATAGAGGATTTCAAAATTAGCAAAAGTCTTGAGAAGATAAGTAGTAAAAGGTTGTTTCTATTGCTTGGTGAATCATTTAAGAAGAGGGCATTAACTCAGGATCATCATCTAGAAGAATGAAGGGGGAAACTAGAACCATCAAGGGTTATTAAAAGATGGAACACTTTACCACAAATGGCTATTGAGGCAGAGTGTAACATCATATAACAACATAAGAACATAAAAACTAGGAGCAGGAGTAGGCCATACGGCCCCTCGAGTCTGCTCCGCCATTCAATAAGATCATGGCTGAAATTCGACATCAATTCCACTTTCCTGCCCTATCCCCATATCCCTTGACTCCCTTAGTGCCCAAAAATCTATCGATCTTGGTCTTGAATACACTCATTGACTGAGCATCCACAGCCCTCTGGTAGAGAATTCCAAAGATTCACAACCCTCTGAGTGAAGAGATTTTTCCTCATTTCTGTCCTAACTGGCTGACTCCCTGTCCTGAGACTATGCCCCCAGTTCTGGACTCATTGCCAGGGGAAACAGCCTCTCAGCATCGACCTTGTCAAGCCCTCCAAGAATTTTATATATTTCAATGAGATCACCTCTCATTTTTCTAAACTCCAGAGAATATAGGCCCATTCAACTCAATCTCTCCTCATAGGACAACTCTCTCAGCCCAGGAATCAATCTAGTGAACCTTTGTTGCACCCGCTCTAAGGCAAGTATATCCTCCCTTAGCTAAGGAGACCAAAACTGAACACAGTACTCCAGGTGTGGTCTCACCAAAGCCCTATAGAATTGCAGCAAGACTTCCTACTTTTATACTCCAACCTCCTTACAATAAAGACTAATGTACCATTTGCATTCCTAATTGCTTGCTGTACCTACATGTTAACTTTCTGTGTTTCATGTACAAGGACACCCAAATCCCTCTGAATACCAACGTTTATTAGTTGCTCTTTTTATAAAAAAAAAAAATTCTGCTTTTTCATTCTTCCTACCAAAGTGGATAATTTCACACTTCCCCACATTATACTTCATCTGCCACCTTCTTGCCTAATCACTTAACCGGTCTATATCCCTTTTCAGCCTCTTTATGTCCTCTTCATAGCTTACTTTCTCACCTAACTTTGTCTTGCCAGCAAAACTTGGATATATTACACTTGCTCCTCTCATCCAAGTTATTGATCTAGTTTGTGAATAGCTGAGGCCCAAGCACTGATCCTTGCGGTACCCCACTAGTTACACCCTGCCATCCCGCAAATGACCCGTTTATTCCTACTCTCTCATTTCTGTCTGTTAACTAATCCTCAATCCATGCTAATATATTACCCATAATCCACGTGCCCTAATCTTACGTAACAACCTCTTCTGTGGCATCTTATCGAATGCCTTCTGAAAATCCAAATATACTACATCCACTGGCTCCCCTTTATCTACTCTGCTCGTTACACCCTCAAAAATGATTTCCTTTTCATAAAACTATGTTGACGCTGCCTAATCATGTTGTGATTTTCCAAGTGCCCTGTTACCACGTTCTTAATAAGAACATAAGAAATAGGAGCAGGAATAGGCCAATCGGCCCCTCGAGCCTGCTCCGACATTCAATAAGATCATGGCTGATCCAATCTTGGCCTCAACACCACTTTCCCGCGCTCTCCCCATACCCCTTGACTCCCTTGTAGTTCAAATGTCTGTCAATCGCCGCCTTGAATATATTCAATGACGCCGCCTCCATAGCTCTCTGGGGTAGAGAATTCCAGAGTCATGACCCTCTGAGAGAAGAAATTCCTCCTCATCTCCGTCTTAAATGGACGACCCCTTATTCTGAAACTATGCCCCCTAGTTCTAGATACCCCCACTAGGGGAAACAACCTCTCAGCATCCACCTTGTCAATCCCCCTCAGAATCTTATATATTTCAATAAGATCACCTCTCATTCTTCTAAACTCCAATGAGTATAGGTTCAACCTTTCGTCATACGTCAATCCCTTCATCCCAGGAATCAACCTAGTGAATCTTAAGCGAAGCAAAAGAGGAAATAGCAGAGGCCCTGACCATCATTTTTCAATCCTCTCTGGCTTCAGGTGTGGTGTTGGAGGACTGCTAATGTGGTACCCTTGTTTAAAAAGGGAGAAAAGGATAGACCGAGTAATTACAGGCCAGTCAGCCTAACCTCGGTGGTGGGAAAATTATTGGAAAGAATTTTGAAGGACAGGATAAATCTTCATTTAGAAAGACACGGATTAATCAAGGATAGTCAGCACGGATTTATTAAGGGAAGGTCGTGTCTGACAAACTTGATTGAATTTTTTGAGGAGGTAACGAGGGTAAATGAGGGTAGTGCGTTTGATGTAGTTTATATGGACTTTAGTAAGGCTTTTGATAAGGTTCCACATGGCAGACTGGTCACGAAGTTAAAAGCCCATGGGATCCAGAGCAAAGTGTCAAGTTGGATTCAAAACTGGCTCAGAGGCAGGAAGCAAAGGGTAATGGTTGATAGGTGTTTTTGTGACTGGAAGCTTGTTTCCAGTGGGGTTCTGCAGGGCTCAGTACTAGGTCCCTTGCTTTTTGTGGTATATATCAATGATCTAGACTTGAATATAGGGGGTATGATTAAGAAGTTTGCAGATGATACTAAAATTGGCTGTGTGATTAATACTGAAGAAGGAAGAACATAAGAAATAGGAGCATGAGTAGGCCATACGGCCCCTCGGGCCTGCTCCGCCATTCAATAGGATCATGGCTGATCTGAATCTAGACTCACGTCCACTTCCCTGCCCTCTCCCCGTAACCCCTAATTCCCTTATCTGCTAGGAAAATGTCTATCTCCATTTTAAATTTATTTAATGTTGCAGCTTCCACAGCTCTCTGGGGTAGCAAATTCCATAGATTTACTACCCTCTGAGTGAAGAAGTTTCTCCTCATCTCAGTTTTGAAAGGGCAGCCCCTTATGCTAAGATTATGCCCCCTAGTTCTAGTCTCACCCATCAGTGGAAACATCCTCACCGCATCCACCCGATCAAGCCCCCTCACAATCTTATATGTTTCGATAAGATCGCCTCTCATTCTTCTGAACTCCAATCAGTAGAGTCCCAACCTACTCAACCTTTCCTCATACGTCAACCCCCTCATCTCTGGAATCAACCGAGTGAACCGCCTCGAGAGCAAGTATATCTTTTCTTAAATATGGAAACCAAAACGGCACGCAGTATTCCAGGTGTGGCCTCACCAATACCCTGTATAACTGCAGCAAGACTTCCCTGTTTTTATACTCCATCCCCCTTGCAATAAAAGCCAAGATTCCATTGGTCTTCCTGATCACCTGCTGCACCTGCATACTAACTTTTTGTGTTTCATGCACCAGGACCCCCAGATCCCTTTGTACTGTAGCACTTTGCAGTTTCTCTCCATTTAGATAATAACTTGCTCTTTGATTTTTTTCTGCCAAAGTGCATAACCTCACACTTTCCAACTTTATATTGCATCTGCCAAATCTCTGCCCACTCACTTAGCCTGTCTATGTCCTTTTGCAGGTTTTTTATGTCCTCCTCACTCACTGCTTTCCCTCCCATCTTTGTATCGTCGGCAAACTTGGATATGTTGCACTCGGTCCCTTCCTCCAAATCGTTAATATAGATTGTAAAGAGTTGGGGTCCCAGCACTGACCCCTGCGGAACACCACTAGTTACTGATTGCCAGCCCGAGAACGAACCATTTATCCCAACTCTTTGTTTTCTGTTAGATAGCCAATCTTCCACCCATGCCAGTATATTACCCTTAATCCCGTGATTTTTTATCTTGATCAGTAATCTTTTGTGTGGAACGTTGTCAAATGTCTTTTGGAAGTCCAAATACACTACATCCACTGGTTCCCCTTTATCCACCCTGTATGTTACATCCTCAAAGAATTCGATCAAATTTGTCAAACATGACTTCCCCTTCGTAAAGCCATGCTGACTCTGTCCTATTAAATTATGTTTATCCAAATGCTCTGTTACTGTTTCCTTAATAATGGACTCCAACATTTTGCCAACCACAGATGTTAGGCTAACTGGTCTATAGTTTCCAGCTTTTTGTCTACTTCCCTTCTTAAATAAGGGTGTTACATTAGTAGTTTTCCAATCTGCTGGGACCTTTCCTGAGTCCAGGGAGTTCTGGAAAATGATCACCAATGCATCCACAATCCCTACCGCCACTTCTCTCAAGACCCTAGGATGTAGGCCATCAGGTCCGGGGGATTTATCCGCCTTAAGTCCCATTATTTTACTGAGTACCATCTCCTTAGTGATTTTAATCGTGTTTAGCTCCTCCCCCCCCCCCCCCCCCCATTGCCCCCTGTTTGTCCAGTGTTGGGATATTTTGTGTCCTCTACTGTAAAGACTGATACAAAATATTTGTTCAGTGTCTTTGCCATCTCCATGTTCCCCACCACTAGACTGTAGTGGTGGGGAACATGGTGTTGACTGCAGGAAGATATCAATAAATTGGTCAGGTGGGCAGAACAGTAGCAAATGGAATTCAATCCGGAGAAGTCTGAGGTAATGCATTTGGGGAGGGCTAACAAGGAAAGGAAATACACATTAAATAGTAGGACACTGAGTAGTGTAGAAGAACAAAGGGACCTTGGAATGCATGTCCACAGATCCCTGAAGGTAGCAGACCAGGTAGATAAGGTGGTTAAGAAGGCATACGGAATGCTTGCCTTTATTAGCCGTGGCATAGAATACAAGAGCAGGGGGGCTTATGCTTCAAATGTATAAAACACTAGTTAGGCCTCAGCTAGAGTACTGCGTGCCGTTCTGGTCACCACATTACAGGAACCCAGGGACCCGGGTTCGAATCCGGCCTCGGGTGACTGTCTGTGTGGAGTTTGCACATTCTCCCCGTGTTTGCGTGGGTTTCCTCCGGGTGCTCCGGTTTCCTCCCACAGTCCAAAGATGTGCAGGTTAGGTTGATTGGCTATGATAAAATTGACCCTTAGTGCTAGGGGGATTAAATACGTGGGGTTACAGGGATAGGGTGGGATATGTGTTGGTGTAGGGATTACGGGGATCGGGTGGGATATGTGTCGGTGCAGGCTCGATGGGCCGAAATGGCCTCTATCTGCACTGTGGGGTTTCTGTGTGTGAATGTGAAAGATGTGATTGCACTAGAGAGGGTACAGAGGAAATTTACAAGGATGTTACCGGGAGTAGAGAATCTTAGCTATGAAGAAAGACTAGATAGGCTGGGTTTGTTTTCCTTGGAACAGAGGAGGCTGAGGGGAGACCTTATTGAGGTATATAAAATTATGAGGGGCCTAGATAAAGCGGATAGAAAGGACCTATTTCCCTTAGCAGAGGGGTCAAAAACCAGGGGGCACAGATTTAAAGTAATTGGTGGAAGGTTTAGAGGGGATTTGAGGGGAAATGTCTTCACCCAGAGGGTTGTGGGGGTCTGGAACTCACTGCCTGAAAGGGTGGTAGAGGCAGAAACCCTAACCACATTTAAAAAGTACTTGGATGTGCACTTGGGATGCTGTAACCTGCAGGGCTACGGACCAAGAGCTGGGAAGTGGGATTAGGCTGGATAGCTCTTTGTTGGCCAGCGCGGACACGATGGGCCGAAATGGCCTCCTTCCGTGCTGTAACTTTCTAGGATTCTATGATTTTCTGCACTGCCTCCAATGCAAGTATATCCTTTCTTAAATATGGAGACCAAAACTGTACGCAGTACTCCAGGTGCGGTCTCACCAGCGCCCTGTAAAGTTGCATCAAAACTTCCCTACTTTTATACTCCATACCCCTTGCAATAAAGGCACACATTCCATTAGCCTTCCTAATGACTTGCTGTACCTGCATGCTAACTTTTTGTGTTTCATGTACTAGGACCCCCAGATCCCTTTGTACCGCAGCATTTTGTAGTCTCACTCCATTTAAATAATTTGCTTTTTCATTCTTCCTACCAAAGTGGATAACCTCACATTTTCCCACATTATACTCCATCTGCCAAATTTTTGCCCACTCACTTAACCTGTCTATATCCCTTTGCAGACTCTTTGTGTCCTCCTCACAACTTGCTAACCCACCTATCTTTGTAACATCAGCAAATTAGGCTACTGTACACTCAGTCCCTTCATCCAAGTCATTAACCTAGATTGTAAATAGTTGAGGCCCCAGCACTGATCCCTGTGGCACCCCACTAGTTACTGATTGCCAATTGGAAAATGACCCATTAATCCCGACTCTCTGTTTTCTGTTAGTTAGCCAATCCCCTATCCATGCCAATATATTGCCCCCAACCCCGTGCGCTCTTATCTTGTGCAGTAACCCTTTATGTGGCACCCTATCGAATGCCTTCTGGAAATCCCCTTTATCCACCCTGTTTGTTACATCCTCAAAGAACTCTAGCAAATTTGTCAAACATGATTTCCCTTTCATAAAACCATGTTGACTCTGCTTGTTGATCTTATGATTTTCTAAATGCTATTACCTCCTTAATACTGGATTCCAGCATTTTCCCAATGATAGATGTTAGGCTAACTGGCCTATAGTTTTCATGCTTTCTGTCTCCCTCCTTTCTTGAATAGTGGTGTTACATTTGCGGTTTTCCAATCCGCTGGGAGCTCTCCAGAATCCAGGGAATTTTGGTAGATTACAACCAACGCATCCACTATCTCTGCAGCCACTTCTTTTAAGACCCTAGGATGCAGGCCATCAGGTCCAGGGGACTTGTCGGCTTTTAGCCCCATTAGTTTGCCAAGTACTTTTTCTCTAGTGATAGAGATTATTTTAAGTTCCTCCCTCCCTATAGCCCCTTGATTATCTATAATAGATTCCAGCATTTTCCTGTTACTGATATCTGGCTAGCTGGCCTATAGTTCTGTTTTCTCACTTCCTCCTTTCTTGAATATTTAAAAGGGAGTTTGAGAAGTATTTGGAAAAAAATAGAATACAAAAGGTTACAAGAAAAGGATAGTGAAATGAGACTGTAGTACATAGCTCCATGGTGGGCTGAATGGCCTCCTACGATTCTTTGGAGCAGTGCACCAGATTGATGTGACAACTATTGAGTGGAATCCATATGACTAAATCACTTTTGACTGGCAGAATCACAAGTAAATACTACATCCAACTCTCAAAATATATTGCATTTATTGGAGTCCTTGTATCGTGACTTTTCCATCAAACAGGCCTGTTAAAAAGAATAGGAATGGGATATCTTTGGACGTCAGGCCCTCTATAAACACACTTCTCTATGATAATGCTGAGTGCTTTGCAGTAACCTTGCAGCCAAAACCACTGACCTAAAGGGAAGAAAAAACAGATATCAGATATTAGTTCCTACCTCCTCTGCAATGTACTGGAAGGTTACATATTTTTTCCAACTCAATTTGTAATTTATGAACTGCCTCCTTTGAAACCATAGCCCTCCTAGTTTATTCATTCTGAATAGTTGGAGGAAATAAACATTTAGAATATTAGCTATCTTGTACTCATCCTCCTTTCAGGCCTATTTCAATCTTTTATGCTTCTCTACTCTTATTTGACACCCTTTTACTGTTGCAATACTGGAAGAATTTCTTACTGTTATGTTTTGCATTTGCAGTTATATTTTGTTCCCCCAGGTTTCTCATTGCCCCTCTGACCACCCCTTGAATGTGTTTCTGCATGTTCCTATACTCTTTCGAGTGAACCCTGTTCCCTTTCTAGCTGCAGAATTTATAGAGTTCATTCTTCTTTCTTTTCACTTCTGGTGAATGACTTGAATTTATAAAGCACCTTTCATGTCCTCAGGATGTCCCTGTTTTTTATAGGCAAGCAATTACTTTTGAAGAGTAGTCACTGTTTTTATGCAGACAACAAGGTCCCACAAACAGATAAATTACCATTTAATCTGTTTTGGTGGTGTTGGTTGAGGGATGAATATTGATTTGACAGGACGCTAGGAGAACTCCCTGCTCTTCTTTGAAAAAGTGTCATGGGATCTTTTAAATGTCCACATGAGCAGGTAGACAGGCAGCTTCAACAACACAGCAGTCCCTCGGTACTGCACTGAATTGTCACTTTAGATTATGTGCTAAATTCTGTAGTGGAGTTTAAATCTACAATTTTCTGACTGGTGTGAATGCTGTCAACTGAGCCAAGCTAACACTTAATTTGATAATCTCTTTAAGTTAAAGCTTATTTAGTTTGTCCTTGCCGATTCCATAAACATATTCTTTCTGCATGCTCAGCACTTGTCCTTTACTGAATTTGTTAAACAACAGGCCCCCACCAACCAATTTACTTAAACTGTTCCCTCACTTCTTTGAAAATAGGTATAAAATTATACAAGTTCTTGGTATTTCTGAATCCCTTGATTGTTCTATGGTCATGATCTATATGTTGTCTGGTTCAATTACAAATTGTCATAGTGAAAGAGGAGGTAGTGGAGATACTGGATGGGATAAAAATTGATAAAGAGGAGGTACTAGAAAGGCTGTCTGAACTTAAAGTTGATAAGTCACCAGGACCGGATGGGATTCATCCTAGGATGCTGAGGGAAGTTTAGGTGGAAATCGCGGAGGTTCTGGCCATAATTTTCCAATCCTCCTTAGATACGTGGGTGGTGCCAGAGGACTGGAGAATTGTAAATGTTACACCCTTGTTCAAAAAAGGGTGCAAGGATAAACCCAGCAACTACAGGCCAGTCAGTTTAACCTCGGTAGTGGGGAAGCTTTCAGAAATGATAATCAAGGACAAATTTAACAATCACTTGGACAAGTGTGGATTAATCAAGGAAAGCCAGCATGGATTTGTTAAAGGCAAATCGTGTTTAACTAAATTGATTGAGTTTTTTGATGAGGTAACAGAGAGGGTTGATGAGAGCAATGCAGTTGACTTGGTGTACATGGACTTCTAAAAGGTGTTTGATAAAGTGCCACATAATAGGCTTACCTGCAAAGTTGAAGCCCATGGAATATAAAAGGGACAGTGACAGCATGGATACGAAATTGGCTAAGTGACAGGAAACAGAGTAGTGGTGAACTGTTGTTTTTCGGACTGGAGGAAGGTATACAGTGGTGTTCCCCAGGGATCGGTACTAGGACCACTGCTTTTCTTGATATATATTAATGACTTGGACTTGGGTGTACAGGACACAATTTAAAAATTTGCAGATGACACAAAACTTGGAAGTACAGGAAACTCTTTGGTATCTGGCACCGACGGGACCGGGATGGTCCCAGTTGATTAAAAATTCCGGATGACGGAGAGGGATATCTACCGAGGCTATTTTTAACAAACAAAAATTAAAAAATCAAGAAATGTGCAGTATACAGTAATTGGGTACTCCCCTACAGAATGTTGTGTTAAATGGATGGTGGAAGATGCTTGATTAAGTACAGTACTGCCAGTTGAGGGTAATCCATAACTCGTTAATGACTTCCGACAGCGCCAAGAAGCCGAGTAGTGGCAGTTTGGAGAACTAGCCCCACTGACTAACTCGGCCACCGCGGGAGACTTGGACTCGGCAACATTTTCGGTTATTGAGGTGTTGTTTTCGGAGTATGAATTTTGCCACTTAATAGAGAATTCCAGCAATTTACGTGCTGTTTAAACGAGAGTTTACTGTATAGTGAACAGTGAGGAGGATAGTGATAGACTTCAAGAAGACATAGACAGGCTGGTGGAATGGGCAGATGAAATTTAATGCACAAAAGTGCAAAGTGATACTTTTTGGTAGGAAAAATGAGGAGAGGCAATATAAACTAACGGGTACAATCCTAAAGGGGGTGCATGAACAGAGAGACCTGGGGGTATATGTGCACAAAGTTGATAGAGGCATAGAGTACAAAAGCAGGGCAGGTTGATAGAGGCATAGAGTACAAAAGCAAGGAAGTTATGATGGAACCTTTATAAAAGACTAGTTCGGCCTCAACTTGAGTATTGTGTCCAATTCTGGACACCGCACTTTAGGAAGGATGTGAAGGCCTTCGAGAGGGTGCAGAAAAGATTTACGAAAATGGTTCCAGGAATGAGGGACTTCAGTTACGTTGATAGACTAGAGAAGCTGGGGTTGTTCTCCTTGGAGCAGAGAAGGTTGAGAGGAGATTTGATAGATGTGTTCAACATCATGAGGGGTCTAGACAGAGTAGATAGAGAGAAACTGTTCCCATTGGCGGAAGGGTCAAAAACCAGAGGACACAGATTTAAGGTGATTGGCAAAAGAACCAAAAGTGACATGAAGAAAACTTTTTTACGCAGTGAGTGGTTAGGATCTGGAATGCACTGCCTGAAAGGTTGGTGGAGGCAGATTCAATCATGGCTTTCAAAAGGGAATTGGATAAGTACCTGAAAGAAAAAAACATTGCAGGTCTACGGGGAAAGGGCGGATGAGTGGGAATTGCTGAAGTGCTCTTGTAGAGAGTTGGCACAGGCTTGATGGGCCGAATGGCCGCCTTCTGTGCTATAACCATTCTATGATTCTATAATGTGGAGATGCCGGTGTTGGACTGGGGTGGACAACACCAGGTTATAGTCCAACAGCTTTATTTGAAATCACAAGCTTTCGGAGCGCTGGTCCTTCGTCAGGTGAAGTGATTCTATAAATATTAGACCAAGATGAGAACTGCTTCTCTGATACACTGGCTCATGATGCAGTCATGTATTACATTTACCGACCTTGACTCTAACCCACTTGGCTATTCCCAGTTTATATTTGGTTGATTGATATCACCCATTGAAGTAACTTTCCTGTTCTTGGATACCATTCCTATCTCTTCATAGAGCAGACTGTCTTCCTAGTGCTCTGTATCATACCCCTAGTACAGTATTAGCTTTGGGTTTTTTTTGCATTGAAGATATTTAACCAGAGTTCTTCATGATGTAGCTTTTCACCTCCCATAAGATTGTCTTCAGTTACCTCCTGTGTGTCCCTGATATATAGGGCTACATCATCTCATTTTCTGACCACTCTATAATTCCTAGACACTCTGTACCCCTGAATGTTGTATTTTTAAAAGTTTGTTTATAGATGTAGACCCTGGCAAGGTTGCATTTATTGCCCATACCTAGTTGTCCTGATGTATTAAGAGTCAATCATATATTATGGATCTGGAGACATGTATAAGCCAGACCAGGGAAGAGAGGCTGGCTCCCTTCCCTGAATGACATTGCTGAGCCAGTTGGGTTTTTGTGACAATCTGGTAGCTTTCATGGTCATTTAGTTCTGGTGTCAGCCCATGATTATTGAATTTGATTTCACAATTTGCTATGGTGGGATTTGAATTCATAATCACTGGGTTGCTAGTCCAGTATCATAACCACCAAGCTACCATTACCATCCACTGGAGTCGGCCATGTTTCTAATTTTCCTAATACACCGTAGTTCCCAACTGACACAACAGCCTCCAACAGCTGGTATTCTTTGTTAAATGACTCAATTTCTACACCAGCAGTCACTACTGTGTTGTTCACAGATGTGATGCCTTGAGTTCAATTATTTTGTGATACCCTAACTATATTTGTTATATTTTTTTCTTCCCCCTCTACTTCTGTTTCCGTGTCTTTCTCTATCCTACAGCACAAAGATCTTGTTTCTGGAAAGTGAAAGACTTAAAGTAATCTTTTGAGAAAGTTAATGGCCCAGAATTTGCTGTAACCCGTTTAATCTCCATGATATTTTGCACTGGAAGTGCGTGATGGAAATAGCGCGGCGCCCTCTACAGGGGATCTGGAACCTGAGTGAACAGAACAAGCAACTGTGTATCTCCTTAACCAATCAGACTGAAGGATTGTGAAATGAACAGTGCAAGGTCTGAACAAGGAAGTGTAAATTAGAATGGTGACTTCAATGTCAAATCAAGTACAGAAAGAGAAATCGAGAGGGAAAGAAAGATTGGATTAAGAGAGAGAGAAAAAAGACAGGAAATATAAAAAATAATAAAAAATTTTAATTAAAAAAAATCTCCAACAATAATTAAAACCTGAAGGAATAAGACTCCACACTTGTAATAGTTAATTTTCAATGCCAGAGAGTTTGACTAGCAGTAATTAGACTGAAATGGACAAGGGCTAACCTCCTGTGGCGTGTTTAGTTCATTTCTATCGTGCAAGTACAGGAACTTCACGCAGTTCAACAACAACTTGTATTTATAGGGCACCTTTAACATAGTAAAACGCCCCAAGGCACTTCACAGGAATGTTATAAGACAAAAAATTTGACACCGAGCCACATAAGGAGAAATTAGGGCAGTGGTCAAAGTGGTAGGTTTTAAGGAGCGTCTTAGAGGAGGAAGGAGAGGTAGAGAGGGGGAGATATTTAGGGAGGGAATTCCAGAGCTTGGGGCCTAGGCAGCTGAAGGCTGTGAGTGAATAAAATCAGGGATGCTCAAGCAGCCAGAACTAGAGCAGTGCAGATATCTCGGGGGGGGGGGGTTGTGGGGCTGGAGGAGATGACAGTGATAGGAAGGGTCGAGGGAATTGAAAACAAGGATGAGCATTTTGAATTCGAGGCGCTGCTTAACTGGGAGCCAATGTAGGTCAGCGAGCACAGGGGTGATTGGCGAACGGGACTTGGTGCGAGTTAGGACACGAACAGCTGAGTTTTGGATGACCTCAAGTTTACATAGGGTAGAATATGGGAGGCCAGCCAGGAGTGCGTTGGAATAGTCAAGTCTAGAGGTAACAAAGGCATGGATGAGGGTTTCAGCAGTGGATGAGCTGAGGCAAGGATGGAGATGCCGATGTTACGGAGGTGGAAATAGGCAGTCTTAGTTATGCTGCGGATATGTGGTCTGAAGCTCATTTCAGGGCCAAATATGACACCAAGGTTGCGAACAGTGTGGTTGAGCCTCAGACAGATGTTAGCGAGAGGGATGGAGTCAGTGGCTAGGGAACGGAGTTTGTGGCAGGGACCGAAGTCAATGACTTCAGTCTTCCCGATATTTAATTGGAGAAAATTTCTGCTCATTAGTACTGGATGTCGGACAAGCAAGTGACAATTTAGAGATAGGTCGAGAGAAGTGGTGGTGAGGTAGAGCTGGGTGTCGTCAGTGTACATGTGGAAAGTGACGCTGTGTTTTTGGATAATGTCGCAGAGGGGCAGCATGTAGATGAGAAATAGGAGGGGGCCAAGGATAGATCATTTGTGACTTTGATGAGATCTGGCGGTGAATGGCTAAACCAGTTGTCTGCCATATCCGTTTAAGTCTGCGTCCCTTGGACTCGAGGGAGCAAAGATGAGGGCCGTATCGGGGAACGGCCAGGTTCGATGCATTTGAATGGTGAGTCAGACAGTGAGTTTTTGCGAAGCTAACGGTGGAGTGGCGGATCTCGGACAGCAACTTTCAGATTTTCATGTTTAATTATGCATCTGCCCTCGCCTGAAGTTGCTGTGTGATTTGCGCATAAATAATGGTGAGGACTGTTAGCCTCACTGTTATTCTGACAGCAAATTCTGGGCCATTGTTTCTGCACTAATAAGGTGAGAACTTGGTATTCATAATACCCTAGTGCTTACAACAATGAATTAAAAATCATTTAATTTACATTGGTTGCAAGAAAAAGGCAGAACAATGCAACAAACATCTCCAGCCATGCCAGCTCATTCACAGCCGCATTAGCAAACTGAAATCATACGGTTGCTTCGTCACCTAGCATTTGAGCCAACCAGTCAAAACAATGAACCAGGACAACCCCCCCGAGCTTTCGTTGGCCAGAAACTGCTCATCAACTATAGTGCATTGGGAAATTGAACCAGAAGTTGTTGTTTGAGTCATATGCTGTGAAGCTACTGCAAGTGGGAAGAAATGCTGAAGTGGGTTGCATTTGTGGGATGTAGGTTGGACAGTGTAGGTGTATTAGTCGCTGATCTGAGTGTACTCAATGTTGACAAGCGGTGACATTCATGGAAGATTGATTTAGTATTACATATTTTTGGTAAATTTTATGCTGGAAAATGGAACAGTTATTTTGCTATCCAAGTTGCTTTATTAATGTAATATTAGAACTTCTGCAGTTTTGTGCTGCTTGAGCAAAAATCTTTAAAACAAAAAGAGGCCAGCCCAAGGAGCACAGAATTTCCTAAATCTGACAGAAAATTTAACTGTGCAGGAATCACTGGAACCCAAGTGGTCATCTGACTTCAAGTTACCAATCAGCTGTGGTAGACAGCTAAATAACTGATGAAGTCGAAGAACCTAATCTTTCTCCATTATAATATCATCATTGATTCCCTCACATTAAATGTTTTGCTCCTCTTAAATTTTATTGACCCAAGCTGCCTCCTTGGATTATGGTTGTGGTTGCTGGAGGCCAATCATCTCAACCCCAGGACATTGCTGCAGGAGTTCCTCAGGGCAGTGTCCTAGGCCCAACCATCTTCAGCTACTTCATCAATGACATTCCCTCCATCATAAGGTCAGAAGTGGGGATGTTCGCTGGTGATTGCACAGTGTTCAGTTCCATTCGTAACTCCTCAGCTAATGAAGCAGTCCATGCCCCTGTGCAGCAAGACCTGGACGATATTCAAGCTTGGGCTGATAAGTGGCAAGTAACATTCGCGCCACACAAATGCCAGGCAATGACTCTTTCCAACAAGACAGAGTCTAACCACCGCCCCTTGACATTCAACGGCATTACCATCGCCGAATCCCCCACCATCAACATCCTGGGGGGGTCACCATTAACCAGAAACTTAACTGGACCAGCCACATAAATACTGTGGCTATAAGAGCAGGTCAGAGGCTGGGTATTTTGCGATGAGTGTCTCACCTCCTGACTCCCCAAAGCCTTTCCACCATCTACAAGGGATAAGTCAGGAGTGCGATGGAATACTCTCCACTTGCCTGGATGAGTGCAGCTCCAACAACACTCAAGAAGCTCGACACCATCCAAGACAAAGTAGCTCAATTGATTGGCACCCCATCCACCACCTTAAACATTCACTCCCTGCACCACCAGCGCACCGTGGCTGCAGTGTGCACCATCTACAAGATGCACTGCAGCAACTCCCAAACCCATGATTTCTACCACCTAGAAGGACATGGGCAGCAGGTGCATGGGAACACCATCACCTCCAAGTTCCCCACCATCCTGACTTGGAAATATATCACTGTTCCTTCATCGTTGCTGGGTCAAAATCCTGGAACTCCCTCCCCAACAGCACTGTGGGAGTACCTTCACCATACAGACTGCAGCGGTTCAAGAAGGCAGCTCACCACCGCCTTCGCGAGGGCAATTAGGGAGGGCAATGAATGCTGACCTTGCCAGCGATGCCCACATCTCATGAACAAATTTTTTTTAAATGAGTTCAGGCAGGCTATCTGATCTCGGGCATCTGCCAGTGTTGCTGTGTAGCTGTCCACATGGAGTTTGTTACAGCTCCATGCGCTAATTTGCTCTTGGTATTAATTCACTTTCTTGTGCTGGAGAAGTGTCTCACTGCCCTGTGAAAGCCTGGCTAAGTTCAGAGAATTTGAGGATGAAACCTATTTGATTTCTTCACCTTAGTTTTTGTTTTCTCTGCTATGATTTAAAAAATAAAGTAAAAGTACATTAAAAAAAAAATTGTACAAACAAACGGTGAATCTTTTCTGAAATAACAACAGAAAATGCTGGAAAAACTCGGCAGGCCAGGCAACATCCGTGGAGAGAGAAACAGAGTTAACGTTTCAGGTTGAAACCCTTCTTCAGAACTGAGGGGAAAAAAAGGCAGGAAATGAAATAGATTAAAAGGCCAGTTTGGGGCTGGGAAATGGGGGCGGGGATGAAAGAACAAAAGGGAAGGTCTGGGAGGTGAAGAGACATTAAGAGATATTCAAGATGAGACGAGATAGTAATAGGACAAGTAAAGAGACAAAAGACGGCTCTAGATGAAGTGTGAAATGCGCTGGCAGAATGAGAGACAACTGCCATGTGGGTGAGAGGAAAAGGCACAAACCAAAGGTGTGGATAATAAATATATAAAAATATAATAGGGGCCGAGGTTATGATTTGACATTGTTGAACTCGATATAGAGTCCGGAAGGCTGTAATGTGCCTAATCGGAAGATGAGGTGCTGTTCCTCGAGCTTACGCTGAGCTTCTGTGGAACAATGCAAGACCCCGAGAACGGTGAGGTCTGAGTGGAAATGGGGCGGTGAATTAAAATGACAGGCGACTGGAAGCTCGGGGTCACCCTTACGGACTGAACAGAGGTGTTCCGCAAAGTGGTCACCCAATCTGCGTTTGGTCTCCCCAATGTAGAGAAGACCACATCGTGAGCAGCGAATACAGTATACTAGATTGCAAGAAGTACAAGTAAATCGCTGTTTCACCTGGAAGGGGTGATTGGGGCCCTGGACAGTGGGATGGGGGGAGGTATAAGGGCAGGTGTTGCATCTCCTGCGCCTGCACGGGAAGGTGCCGGGCGAAGGGGAAGGGGTGCTGGGGGTGATAGAGGAGTGGACTAGGGTGTCTCGGAGGGAGCGGTCCCTACGGAATGCTGAAAGGGGAGGGAAGGGGAAGATGCGTTTGGTGGTGGGATCACATTGGAGATGGCGGAGGATGATCCGTTGAATGCGGAGGCTGGTGGGGTGAAAGGTGAGGACAAGGGGAACCCTATCGTGGTTCTGGGAGGGAGGGGCAGGGGTGAGGGCAGAAGTGTGGGAGATAGAACAGACACGATCGAGGGCCGTGTCAACCATGGTAGAGGAGAATCCTCGGTTGAGGAAAAAGGAAGACATGTCGGAAGCACTGATGTGGAAGGTGGCATCGTCGGAGCAGATGCGGCGGAGACGGAGAAACTGGGAGAATGGAATAGAGTCCTTACAGGAGGCGGGGTGGGAGGAAGTGTAGTCTAGGTAGCTGTGGGAGTCAGTGGGCTTGTAGTGTATGCCTCAGAGACATGGACCATGTACAGCAGGCACCTCAAAGCACTGGAGAGGTACCACCAATGCTGCCGCCGCAAGATCCTGCAAATCCATTGGCAGGATAGGCGCACCAACGTCAGTGTTCTTGCTCAGGCCAACATCCCCAGCATCGAAGCGTTGACCATGCTCGATCAGCTCCGATGGACGGGTCACATTGTCCGCATGCCCGATACGAGACTCCCAAAACAAGCACTCTACTCGGAGCTCCGACACGGCAAGAGAACCCCAGGTGGGCAGAAGAAATGCTTCAAGGACACCCTCAAAGCCTCCTTGAAAAAGTGTAACATCCCCATCGACACCTGGGAATCCCTGGCCCAAGACCGTACAAAATGGAGGAGAAGCATCCGGGAAGGCACCGAACACCTCGAGTCTCTTCGCTGGGAGCAAGCGGAAGCCAAGCGCAGGCAACGCAAGGAGCGCACGTCAACCCAAGCACCCCACCCACCTGCCGTCTGCCCCACCTGTGACAGAGACTGTCGGTCCCGCATTGGACTCATCAGTCACCTGCAAACTCATTTTTAAAGTGGAAGCAAGTCATCCTCGGTTCCGAGGGACTGCCTAAGAAGAAGAAGAAGTGAATGTTGGTCAATAACCTATCCCCAGAGATGGAGACGGAGAAGTCGAGGAAGGGAAGGGAAGAATCGGAGATGGGCCATGTGAGGGAAGGGTGGAAATTGGAGGCAAAGTGAATTAAATTGTCTAGTTCAGGGTGAGAGCAGGAAACGACACCGATACAGTCATCAATGTACTGGAAAAAGAGGTGAGGAAGGGGACCCGAGTAGGACTGGAACAAAGAGTTTTCCACATATCCTACGAAAAGGCAGGCATAGCTAGGACCCATGCGGGTACCCATAGCAACACCTTTAATTTGGAGGAAATGAGTGCAGTCAAAGGAGAAGTTGTTCAATGTGAGAACAAGTTCAGCCAGGCGGAGGAGGGTGGTGGTGGATGGGGACTGGTTGGGCCTCTGTTCAAGGAAGAAGCAGAGTGCCCTCAGGCCATCCTGGTGGGGGATGGAGGTGCAGAGGGATTGTACGTCCATGGTGAAAAGGAGGCGGTTGGGGCCAGGAAACTGGAAACTGTTAAAGTGGCGGAGAGCGTCGGAAGAGTCGCGGATGTAGGTGGGAATAGACTGGACAAGGACAGAAAAGATAGAGTCGAGATAGGAAGAGATGAGTTCCGTGGGGCAAGAACAGGCTGAAACGATGGGACTACCAGGGCAGTCCTGATTGTGGATCTTGGGAAGGAGGTAGAAGCGGGCTGTGCGGGGTTGGGGAACTATGAGGTTGATGGCTGTGGGGGGAAGATCTCCAGAGGAGATGAGGTCAGTGACAGTCTTGGAAACGGTGGCTTGATGTTCGGTAGTGGGGTCATGGTCCAGGTGGAAGTAGGAGGAGGTGTTGGAGAGTTGGCATTCAGCTTCCGCTAGGTAGAGGTCGGTTCGCCAAACAACAACAGCACCACCCTTGTCAGCAGGTTTAATGACAATGCCGGGGTTGGATCTGAGAGAATGGACTGCTGCAAGTTCAGAGGGAGGTAGGTTGGAGTGAGTGAGGGGAACAGAGAAATGGAGACGGCCGATGTCACAGCGGCAGTTAGCAATGAAAAGATCTACAGAGGGTAAGAGGCCAGAGGGAGGGGTCCAGGTAGAACGAGAATTCTGAAAGCGGGAGAAAGGGTCAGCCATGCGGGGGGAAGACTCTTGGCCAAAGACGTGGGCACGGAGATGAAGGCGGCGGAAAAAGAGCTCAGCATCGTGCCGAGCTTGAAATTCATTGAGGTGGGGGTGTAAGGGGATGAAGCTCAGGCCTTTGCTGAGGACTGATCGTTCGGGGTCAGAGAGGGGAAGGTCAGAGGGGATAGTGAAAATGCGGCAGGGGATGAGATTGGGAGAAGGGGGGGGGTCAGACGAAAGTGAAGGGGAAGAAGGTTCCGGAGGGGCGTTGGTGTTCAAAAGTTGATGAAGCTTGCAATCCTTGACATTGAAAAGGAAGAAAAAAAGTTTTCTGATATAGATGCCTTGGGTTGAGCAAAACGGGATGTGATCTGCAATAAAATTCTTAACCATTTCAATTGCTTCATTTGTAGATATAATGAAGAGAAATATGGACAGATGTGTTGGAGGAGTGGTAAGTCTAACTGCAATGCTTATGTCAATCCATCTGGTCCATTATAGAGAATCAGTGAGTTAATAATCACCGTTGCGCTCTTTGTAATATGATTTTACAAATTCAGGAATTGCGTAGAAAGTCTCCACACCAGTAGGGAGGTTTACTGATTTAATCACGTGGTGGAAATGAAAGTGATATATGGATATACAAGTAGCAGACATGGGGTTAAATTTTGTCTTCACCGCATGGGTGGTAATGTGGCTGAGTGGACCACTTGCCTGTTGTAGAAATCAATGGAATGAGAATTGGGTGAATTCTATAACAAGTGATCCACTCTGGCAAATTACCATCTATGTGGTGAAAACAAAAATTCACCCACTGGACTTTGGAACTCAGCCCCTATTACATGATAATTACAATCAAAGCAAATATTTTTCAGCTAAGATATGTTAAGTATTGGCTCATGTAAAAAGAACTTGTATTTATATAGGGTCTTATTACCTCCTCAGGATGTCCCAAGCGCTTTACGACCAAGAGATTACTTTTGCAGTGAAATCACTTATTATGTAGGCAAATAGATTGTAGGACAGCAAGATCCTACAAAAAGGAAATAAATGAATGACTAGATAATCTGTTTTTGTTGGTGTTGCTTGAGAGGAGTGTTGGCAGACGGGGTCTCAGTTTAACATCTCATCCGAAATTCATCACCTCCATCAATGCAGCACTCCCTCAGTACTACACTGAGTGTTCGCCTATAATATTGTACTCCGATCCGTAGTGGGCTAAAATGCCGAATCTTATACAGGAAACTTTCTGGTATCCGGCACTGACGGGACCGAGCTGGTGCCGGCCCATCAAAACTGCCAGAGAAACCAGCGCTAATGTTAAAACATACGGAGCTTCTGAGCTCCGCCTGAAGCAACAAACCCTGTTGCTTAGCAACAGCTTCAAAACAGTCGGCGCAGCTTGCCAGCGTCTCTGTAGCTAAGCAACAGCTTCAGCTAGACGCTTGCAGAGCCACGACTGGAGAAAAACAACGAAAAGTAAAAAAACTTATCTGAACCGACTCCTGAATTTTGCCGGTGGATTTTCCGCTTCCCATTCATTTTAATGGATAGAAAATTGTGGGTTAGCAAGCACACAGCAACAAAGCCCTGGGCCTCTTGTCATTTAATTTCTGTGCATTTTATAAATATTCTGATCCTTTTCTTTGCTTGTGGCTTTATCTATCTTGTCTATCAAGCTTTTATGTATCTTTCATCACCTTTCTAGTTTTTTTCAACTTCTTGTTTCCCCTAACGATCTTTCACTTTTCACCTAGTTTCATCTGTTATTCTGTTATTTATTTTTTCTCTATTGGTCCTCAGTCTGTCGCTATAGTTTGCATTTTGTTTTTGTTTTCTTTTAAGCCTTCTCAAATGACATGTAGATCACCTGCCTATGTGACCTTAAGTTGTCAAAGCTGAAACTTGATTTGGACCTCTGCTAATGTGGTCAATAGGTGCTGTCTTGGTGCATTAGCTGATTCTGGAAAGAAAGATTTAGAGTAACAAACATGCAGAAAATTATTTAATCATATTATCTATCCTACTTAAAATGATAATTTATCACCTCACCCAGGGTATGGTAGCATAGTGTTTATGTTACTGGATTAGTAATCCAGAGGCATCTGGAGATGATGAGTTCAAATCCCACCTTGGCAGCTGGAGAATTTAAATTCAGTTAATTAAAGAAATCTGGAATAAAAAGCTAGTATCGGTAATGGTGACCATGAAACTAGCGGATTGTCATAAAAACCCATCTGGTTCACTACTGTACTTTAGAGAAGGAAACCTGCCGCCCTTACCCAGTCTGGCCTATATGTGGTTGACGCTTAACTGCCCTCTGAAATGGCCTAGCAAGCCACGCAGTTGTCTGCTACAAAAAACTGCAGCGGTTCAAGAAGGCCTTCTCCAGGGCAATTGGAGCTGGGCAATAAATGCTGGCCTTGCCAGCGATGCCCACATTCCATGAATGAATAAAGAAACAAAAATCTCATAAAAGCCAGCACTTGATGGTTAATGCATTTTAAAAACAAGAATTATTTCGGTGATTTGTAAGTTTCATGTATAAATTTTCTTTAGGTGCACTCTTTTGATGGTACAAAAGAGGAAGCTGCTGCACTTGTAGAATTGGGTCTCTATATTGGAATCAATGGCTGGTAAGTTTCAATACACAATTTCAGTTATGGTTACTGTGAATCTGTGGCCTTTATTAGAGTAAATAAAGCAATGATTTCCTTGCCTCAGCAGCTGAAGTCATGAGCAGGCTCTAGCTTCAGTCTGTTTATCACTTATCCACTAAGCAGTTAGCTACAAGAGGAAGGGGAGCTATTAGGCAACAGCAAAATGTTTTCAAAGAGCTACTTGACATCTCTTTGGAGCAATCAAAGGTGAATTATGATGCAGCATGTCATGAGGGTTATTAGGGAGATAAAGCAGGATCAGTGGGCTGTATCCATAGGGTTGTGTAATTACATACAAGTGATCCACCAATCATGGTCAGTCTAGTGCAAATGACTAACTCTCCAAAGGCCTGTGATGGCACCATGAGCGTCTGGAGAGAACATTATAGTAAAGTGGCATCTGACCCAACAGATCATAGTAAGGACCATCTACATGGAGGTTGGAAGAGCCAGTGGAGTGCACTACGCACATCGAAGAGTTTAATAAACCAGTTCAGTGGGAGGAAGTAGACTCTGTACTGCGCTGCCTAGTTAACAGTAGGATGGTGGATGTGGATGCTATTCCTTCTAAATTTCTAAAAGCTGTTCTAGATGAGAGGTGGGGAGGGGAGGGTGGTCAACATTGGTCTCGGAGAAGACTGCCAGGAACCACCGACCTCAAGATCCCCATTCAAGATCCCTTCACTCCTCATTCCCTGACCAGTTGCTGTCTCTTCTACTCTATCCCCATTCTCCAGTCAGCTTTTACCGCCTCCTTTAGTTTCCAAACAGCTGCTGCCTCCTCCGCTGCTTCCCCAAGCTTTTTCCCCAGTCTGCTGATGTGCTAAGCTCCCAATATGAGGGCCACCAGTGCATCCTCCAAGTGCAGGGTCTAATTATAAAGTACTAGCTGGAGTGCCTGGCAGTGCCGAGGCTTTTTCGAGGACATGTTGTTGGAGGAAGAGAGCGAGAGAGCGACTGGGGGGAAGAGAGAGAGCGACTGGGGGGGAAGAGAGAGCGCGACTGGGGGGGAAGAGAGAGAGCGACTGGGGGGGAAGAGAGAGAGCGACTGGGGGGGAAGAGAGCGCGCGACTGGGGGGGAAGAGAGCGCGCGACTGGGGGGGAAGAGAGCGCGCGACTGGGGGGGAAGAGAGCGCGCGACTGGGGGGGAAGAGAGCGCGCGACTGGGGGGGAAGAGAGCGCGCGACTGGGGGGGAAGAGAGCGCGCGACTGGGGGGGAAGAGAGCGCGCGACTGGGGGGGAAGAGAGCGCGCGACTGGGGGGGAAGAGAGCGCGCGACTGGGGGGGAAGAGAGCGCGCGACTTGGGGGGAAGAGAGAGTTGGAGGAGGGGGGGCGGGAGGGGAGAGAGGAGGGGGAGGGGAGAGGAGAGGAGAGGGAGGGTGTGTGTTGTGTGAGGAGACGGAGACTCTGCGCAGCCCCGGTGGACACCATCTGAGGTGAGTGTCTGTCTCTCTGCGCTTAGCTAAACGTCTGAGCTCGGGCATTGATGTCCTCTCTCCTCCTCTCTTCTCTCTCCCCCCCCTCCTTCCCCCCCCTCCCTCTCCCCCCCTCCCTCTCCCCCCCCCCCCTCTCTCTCCCCCCCTCCCCCCTCCCCTCCTCCTCCCTCCTCTCACTGCCTCCCTTTCATTTTCTCCCTCCCTCCCCCTCTCACTCTCACTCCCTTTCACTTTCTCGCTCTCTCCCTCCGGCCCTCCCCCTCCCTCTGGCGTCGCTCGTGATATCGCGCTGCGGGCGCAAGCGCCCAGGAGACTCCGTGCTCCCGGCCTGAGTCAGTGGACGCGCGAGCAACGGGTACCCTCCCCCCTCTCCCTCCGGCGCCGCTCGTGATATCGCGCTGCGGGCGCAACCGCCCAGGAGACCCCGTGCTCCCGGCTTGAGTCAGTAGACGCGCGAGCAACGGGTATGGGGGCGGGTAAAGAAAAAAAAGCTGTCGGATAGCCTTCAGGGCGGGTGAAGAAGCCGGAGGCCATTCTGTCATGTCGGTTGGAAGGAAAAATGTCTTTTTTAAATAAAAAACTGCAAAATGTCTTTATTTTGAAAAAAAAGCAGCTAGAAAGTACAACATCGGAAATTTGTATTTTTTTTTTAAAAAGAATCCCTCCTAACTACAAAAGGCGAATTTTTTTTAAGGAAAGAAGATATAAAGTTAGAAGATATGCTGGCAAACAGATGCCCAGGCTTCAAGGCTTGAGGCCTGAGGCCTGCAGGCATCAGACCTCGAGAAAAAATTGACATACTGGACTCCTTTATTACACGCAAATAATATAATGAGCTAGTTGGGCTCCTAAGTACTGAATTTGTGCTGCCCTCTACACGTACAGAAAGTGGGGGGAAAAAAACTTACGAATCAAGATGGCTGACACCTCGGTTCAAAACGATTAGGCCCGCCCACACACGGACCGATTGGTCGACCGTCATGTCACCGAAGCGTAGGATTGGTCAATCGTCTTGTCGCTCGACTCTAGGAGAGCCTGCCCCCATGCGCGACAAACCCGCCCCCACCACGCAGCGATTGGTCGACCGTCGGGTCGCTCATAAGCGTATTTACTTTTCGGTCGGACGAAAATTGTTCGCGCCTTATGCAAAAAACCTTCAAAATTAAACTCATTATCTGCTAATTGGCATTGATTGACATCAAGGTCGACCAATCCTGTGCCGTCACGATTGACCAATCCAACAGTTCAGTCGCCTGATGGTTGGCCAATCGCTGCGTCTGTGGGCGGGACTAATGCTTTTCAACTCGGGCATCGGGCAGCCATTGCTTCACTACTTCCAGCTCAAAATCTGCTAATCCAGCTTCGAAAAAGTTAGTATCTCTTTTAAAAATAACATAACATTTACCAAAAACCTTTTATAAGTACTTTCACTTTCATCTTTGAAGGTATTAAAAGGTAGAAATGTTGCCCGGCAGCAGATTCACAGAGGGACACAGAGAGGCCCGAAAGCCTGGGACTCGATTTAAACCGCCCAGCCCAAAACAGCCCAGGCAAAGCCGGGCTCCCCCCAGCTTTATATCTATATATATATATGATAGATATAGATATATTTAAAACTCATAACAATAAATAGGAAATAACCCATATGTACCACAGACCAGGATTTATTTTCTTTTTAAATGTAATTCATCTGCTAATACATATTTTTAATAAATATACATCTACATGTATTAAAAATCTTATGTATGCATGCATTTGCTGTTTACAAACTTCACTTCCTCTTTTCACAATTTGGATCATGCTTTTTATATCAACATTTAACATTGATATTGCCGATGTAATAAGTTCTAGTAGGAATTCCCTTATAAATAGATCCTGGGACACTGTAGTTGAAGGCTGTGTCCACTAGGTGGCTTTATAGCTCCACCATATCCGGTAACACTGCATCCTCTGATACACCGTAAGCAACGCCACAGGAAATCCGATTGAAATGTATTAAAAATCGTGCATATAACGCACAATTCCTGTGTTTCATTTACTTCCTATAACACTTTACCCGTCACATTTTCCTGATAACACCCATATTATTATAAAACAGCCTATCAACAACAATTTGCATTTATATAGCACCTTTAGCGTAGTAAAACGCCCCAAGGCACTTCACAGGAGCGTTATCAAACAAGATTTGACACCGAACTACATGAGATATTAGAACAGATGACCAAAAACTTGGTCTAAGAGTTGGAATTTAAGGAGCATCTTAAAGGAGGAGAGAGAGGTAGTGGCAGAGAGGTTTAGGGAGGGAATTCCAGAACTTTGGGCCTAGGCAGCTGAAGACACAGCTGCCAATGATTGAGCGACTAAAATCGGGAATGCTCAAGAGGCCAGAATTGGAGGAGCGCAGAGATCTTGAAGGGTCGTAGGGCTGGAGGAGGTTACATAGATAGGGAGATGCGAGACCATGGAGGGATTTGAAGATAGGGATGAGAATTTTAAAATTGAGGCATTGCCGGATCGGGTGCCAATATAGGTCAGCGAGCACAGGGGTGGTGAACGGGACTTGGTGCGAGTTAGGATACGGGCAGCAGAGTTTTGGATGAGCACAAGTTTATGTAGGGTGGAAGATGGGAGGCCGGCCAGGAGAGTATTGGAATAGTCAAGTCTAGAGGTAACAAAGGCATGGATGAGGGTTTCAGCAGCAGGTGAGCTGAGGCAGGGGCAGAGTCGGGCGATGTTATGGAGGTGGAAATAGGCGGTCTTGCTGTTGCAACTGATATGTGGTCGGAAGCTCATCTTGGGGTAAAAGACAACAGGGTTGTGAATGGTCTGGCAATTGCCAGGGAGAGGGCTGGAGACGGTGGCTAGGGAACGGAGTTTATGGTGGGGACCGAAGACAATGGCTTCGATCTTCCCAATATTTATTTAGTTGGACTGATTCACTATATCCACTGACTCACATGAAAAATATCATGGGAGATCTGCTAATTTTCTTTTAATCCAATTTTATACCAGTAAAAGTATCCATTATTGGCAAATCAATGGTTTGTATACCAAGAAACAGCGATTGGTCACATATCACACTTTCTTACCTGCTGTCTCTTTTGTCCCATGGTTTTTTACTGATTGTTCTGAATGAGAATAATTAATGTTGGAATGGAATAGTAATAAGAAACTGGACTAACTGCCATTACCATGGAACTAATAGTGAGAAACTACAGAATAACTAGACTACTCTTGTCAGTTTATAAATTCTAATGTTTTAAGTAAGTACAGGAAACTTTTTTTTATCCGGCACCGACGGGATCGACGTGGTGCCGGTTCATCAAAAATTCCGGATCACCGAGTGCTACAGTAAAAGATACGAGAGCTGAGAGCTCCGTATAAAGCAACAAACCCTGTTGCTTAGCAACAGGTTCAGAACAATGGCCACAAGTTACAAGCGTCTCTGTAGCTTAGCAACAGCTGCAGCCACACCCTTGCACAGCAACAGATGGAGGAAGGCAAGTAATGTGAAATATGAACCTACTCCTGAATTTTGCCGGTTAACTGAGATTTCCGGTTATTTAGGTGCCGGTAAATCGAAAGTTTCCTGTAGATCATTAACAGGAATTATTGTTGCATTATTAATTCTTGAGGGTTGGAGCAGCATTTGTGCAGCAAATTAAAAAAAATATTCCAGTGGTTGCATGCATTTGACTGACTACATTTTAACATGAGGTGTTGCTTATGATCAGAGATGTAAATCATGCTTGCGAGAAATGATCTATTTGTCTTGCAAAGTCTGCCATTATACCAGTGGCCTTATCTAAGGTTCTGAAGGGTTTACGGAAACAGTTTTCAACCATTTTTCTCATTGAACGTCCCACAGATTCATAGCCATTTCTCCTCTAGCCAGAAGATTAAACGGAAAAACTTTTCTCCTCCTACCTCGTCCATCTTAGCTGATGTTTCAAAATTAAAGGAGAATTTTTCCACTTATCGTCCTGATAGGTTTAAAACTGAATTTCTATTCCAGATGGCGGTCCTATGTTAACACATTTATTTAAACAGATTTAAGGATGTTGAAAAGACATTCAATAATCACATCCTTAATACGTGGATATACTTTTCATTGTAGTAAATGCACAGCATTAAAAAACTGCAATTTAATAAAATATCAAAAAAGTCACAGTTGGTGATTCTACATTATACAGGTGGCAGCCAGTACGATAAATATAGACCGACAACAGTAATTTACAGCTAAATAGATTGTTATAATCAGAACCTATTCTCTTTGTAATTAAAATTTCTGGTCTCTTAACAAAGATAATCAGTATCCCATCAGTTAAAGTGAATAAACTCAATCAACTCCAGTTTAATAAAAAAAACCTTTTTTTAAATTTGTTTGTGGGATGTGGGCGTTGCTGGCAAGGCCAGCCTTTATTGCCCATCCCTAATTGCCTTTGAGAAGGTGGTGATGAGCTGCCTTCTTGAACCGCTGCAGTCCATGTGGTGAAGGTTCTTCCACAGTGCTGTTAGGGAGTTCCAGGATTTTGATCCAGCAATGATGAAGGATTGGCGATATACTTGTAATTGTAGAGCTTAAATTTGCTTCCAGTTTTACTTTATATAAAAAAAAACTTCTTTAACAGCAGTTTCTGCTTCTTCAACGCCAATTCCTTTTTCTGCTCGAGTTGGTAGGTGTATTTATTGTGAATAATTGACCGATGAGTAACTGGAAAATTCAAGCAGAATATTGATCGAGTAGATTTGAATTAATAGAGTGGTATATGATAGACCGCATGCATCATGTGTAGAAATAGCGGAAGGCTGGGGGAGAGGCACCAGTAACGTTAATTATATCGATATAATAGAAATGTTCATTAAATAATTTGAAACATTATCCCAGTTAAAATTAAAATTAAGATATTTCTGAATGAATAATGGGCTTACAATTCTTAATACTGCTCCTATTAAGTGCAAACTTGATTCTTTCAGCTCCTTAAAAACGGAATCCAATCTTGAAGCCATGAAATCTATCCCGAGTGAAAGGCTGATGATAGAAACTGGTAAGTTATTTTTCTAGGGTTACCCAAGATGTAAATTTTACTTATAGGATAGACCAACAAGAGAACACCTGAATTTCTATTCAGAGAGCTTGGTCTAAAAATTAGCTGACATATTTGTGAGCAATTGCATTGGTTTTTAATTGGGGTGAAGTTCTACACCGTTCACCCTCCAGTACTTCACCCAAGTGGTCATTATTGCAGGGGCATTACAGTCCTGTCCTCTCCCAAGATCCACACCTGTACTTCCAACAGGGGCTGTTAGATAACAGCTGTGAACAGGGGCCCAGCAACTCTCCCGCCCCCACCCCCACCAACTCTGTTTTCCACCTTCCTAATACAGTTGTGTTGAGGCCATTTGTAGTTGCCCACCACTGTCACTGCTGAGATAAGATAACTCGGCAAAGACTGGGAATCAAACCTGGACCCTTCCTAGGCTTAATGGCTCAGCTATTTACTAAGTAAACTCACTGAGCCATTAGGTGGAACCATTGTGTCAGTTTCACTCCTCTAATTTTCACTGCTCCTCTCCTGAAGGCTGTATGGTTCCCTGGATTTCTGACAGCTCTGTATGTCAACCACTTGCCCATTTTTCATGCGTCAGTACCAGTAGACCTTTTTACGGTGAGGGGGGGTTGGCGCGGTGGTCATAACATCTGAAACCCTACCCTGTTCATATCCAACCTGCACTTTATAGCAGGAGTCATTAAAAATGATCAGTGGTGGAGACCATGGCTTGTATTTTTCTTCCTTCCCTCATCAAGGGTTACTGAGTCCAGTTGTGCCCAGTTGTTACCTGAGCGATTTCAGCTAACTAAGCAGACTAGAGATAGATTCTGGGCCCTTTCTAAATTGTACAGCTCGGTACCACACCACATGTTGCCCTTACTGCCTGAACTATTGGCAGAGGGTGAATTTTTGTGCTTATTAAGACAGGATGTCAGTGATGAAGGCAAATTGTATGTTAGCCTTTATTGTAAGGAGGTTGGGGTACAAGAGTTAGAAAGTCTTGCTGTAATTATATAGGGCTTTGGTGAGACCACACCTGGAGTACTGTGCACAGTTTTGGTCTCCTTACCTAAGGAAGAATATACTTGCCTTAGAAGGTTCACCAGACTGATTCCCGGGCCGAGGGGGCCGCCCTAAGAGGAGACACTGAGTGGAATGGGCCTATATTCTCTGGAGTTTAGAAGAATAAGAGGTGATCTCATTGAAACATATAAAATTCTTAGAAGGTGATATACCTATCAATTCGTCCAATAAAAGGCGACGAGTTAGGAACGTAACTAAAGGTTTTTATTGACTAAATAACAGAGCCCACCCTCGTGGGTGATCGGGTCCAACAAGGAGGAATACCAGCCAGTCGACTACCTTTATACCTGGGCAGGTAGGTGGAGCCATGGGCGGAGTCGGAGGTGGTCAGCCCAGGTATAACAGCGCGACAAGAGGCGACCTCGTATCGTGATACAACGGTGATAACAATACAACAGTGATAACTATAGTGTAACGATAAAGTGGTTTACCACATTCACCCCTTGTTTAGATTTGAGTCCGGCGGGGTGAAGTGTACTACCAGTTCTGGTATGTCAGTCTGTCCGGAGGCCTCGTAAGCCTCTCCGATCGTCGCAGCGGCGGTGCTGCATTATCCGGTGTTAGTGCTGGTGTCTGCGTGGTCGGCGAAGGCTCGTGGGGTTCCGGCATGCCGTCTACCTGGGCTGGAATTGGGGGGGTGGTGGGGGGGGGTAAAGGTGGTGTCTCCGGAGTGCCCGAGGGTGCGAGGTCTCGTAAGGAGACAGTGTCCTCCCGCCCGTCTGGGTAAGCCACGTAGGCGTACTGGGGGTTGGCGTGCAGGAGGTTCACCCTTTCGACCAGGGGGTCTGTTTTATGGGCCCTCACGTGCTTTCGCAGCAAGACGGGCCCCGGAGAGGTCAGCCAGGTTGGTAGAGTGGTTCCCGTAGTCGACTTCCTGGGGAAAACAAACATTCGTTCATGGGGGGTGGCGTTAACGGCAGTGCAAAGTAGTGACCGGATGGAGTGCAGCGCTGTCGGGACGACTTCCTGCCAGCGGGAGGTTGGGAGGCCCTTAGACTTTAAGGCTAAGAGGACGGCCTTCCATACCGTCGCGTTCTCTCTTTCCACCTGGCCGTTCCCTTGGGGGTTGTAGCTGGTGGTCCTACTTGCTGCAATACCTCTTGCTAGTAGGAACTGACGGAGTTCCTCGCTCATGAAAGAGGAGCCCCGGTCACTATGTATATAGTTTGGGAACCCGAACAAGGCGAAGAGGTCGTTCAGGCATTTAATGACCGTGGTACTGGTCATGTCTGGGCAGGGGAAGGCAAAGGGGAAACGGGAGTACTCATCAACAATGTTGAGGAAGTACACATTACGGTCAGAGGACGGGAGGGGCCCCTTAAAGTCGATGCTCAGGCGCTCGAAGGGGCGGGTGGCCTTGATCAGGCTTGCTCTGTCCGGCCTAAAGAAGTGCGGTTTGCACTCGGCGCAGGTCTGGCAGTTCCTGGTTATGGTCCTGACCTCCTCGATGGAGTAGGGCAGGTTGCGGGCCTTAATGAAGTGGTAAAGTCTGGTGACCCCGGGGTGGCAGAGGTCGTTGTGGAGGGTCTGAAGTCTATCACTTTGCGCGCTGGCGCATGTAATTCGTGACAGAGCATCGGGGGGTTCGTTCAGCTTACCTGGCCGGTACAAGATATCATAATCGTAGGTGGAGAGCTCGATTCTCCACCTCAAGATCTTGTCATTCTTGATTTTGCCCCTCAGCTTGTTATTAAACATAAAAGCGACCGAACGTTGGTCGGTAAGGAGGGTAAATCGTTTGCCTGCCAGGTAGTGCCTCCAGCGTCGTACCGCCTCCACAATCGCCTGGGCCTCCTTCTCGACCGACGAGTGTCGGATCTCAGGGCCCTGTAGGGTCCTTGAGAAGAAGGCCACCGGTCTCCCCTCCTGGTTAAGGGTGGCGGCTAGGGCGAAGTCGGATGCATCGCTCTCGACTTGGAAGGGGATGGACTCATCCACTGCGTGCATAGTGGCCTTGGCAATGTCTCCCTTAATGAGGGAGAAGGCTGCGCACGCTTCCTCCGTAAGGGGGAAGGATGTGGACTTCATGAGGGGTCTGGCTTTGTCCGCATAATTGGGCACCCATTGGGCATAGTAGGCGAAGAGCCCCAGGGTTCTCTTAAGTGCCTTAGGGCAGTGGGGGAGGGGTAGCTCCATGAGGGGGCGCATTCTTTCGGGGTCGGGGCCGATGAGTCCGTTCTCTACTACACAGCCAAGGATGGCAAGGCGCGAGGTGTTAAACACACATTTCTCCTTATTGTAGGTGAGGTTCAGCCGTTGGGCTGTACGGAGGAATTTCTCCAGATTCACGTCGTGGTCCTGCCGGTCGCGGCCGCAGATGGTGACGTTATCTAGGTAGGGGAATGTGGCCTGCAGTCCGTTCTGGTCAACCATCCGGTCCATCTCCCTTTGGAAGACCGAGACCCCGTTGGTGACACCGAAGGGGACCCTAAGGAAGTGGTATAGGCGCCCATTCGCCTCGAAGGCGGTGTACTGGCGGTCCTCGGGGTGGATAGGGAGTTGGTGGTAGGCCGACTTAAGGTCGATGGTCGAGAATATGCGGTATTGTGCAATCTGATTGACCATGTCAGATATGCGGGGAAGGGGGTATGCGTCCAGCTGGGTGTATCTGTTTATGGTCTGGCTGTAGTCGATGACCAGGCGATTTTTATCGCCGGTCTTAACGACCACGACCTGGGCACGCCAGGGGCTGTTGCTCCCCTCGATGATGCCCTCCTTCAGGAGACGCTGCACCTCAGAGCAAATGAAAGCTCTGTCCCCAGCGCTGTACCGCCTGCTCTTGGTAGCGACGGGTTTGCAGTCGGGGGTGAGGTTAGCGAACAGGGAAGGTGGCGGCACCTTGAGGGTGGATAGGCTGCAGGTGTTACGCGGTGGGCGGTTTAACCTTCGCTGGTTGTCGACTGTGAGTGGGGGGAGGGGTCCACCGTATGCTAGGGTTACACTTTGGAGGTGGGATTGGAAGTCCAGCCCTAGTAGGACGGCAGCGCAGAGCTGGGGGAGGACGAGGAGTTTAAAGTTTTTATACTCTGTACCCTTAACCGACAAGGTCACAGCACAGTAGCCGCTAATGTCCGTGGCGTGGGACCTCGATGCCATCGAGATTCGGTTGCGCGTTGGCAGGACAGGGAGGGAGTAGTGGCTCACCGTGTCTGGGTGGATGAAGCTCTCCATGCTTCCGCTGTCGAACAGGCAGGTCGTGGCGTGGCCGTTTACTTTGATGTCCATCATCGACTTGGACAGGTGGTGTGGGCGGGCTTGATCCAGAGTGACGGAGGCTAGCGTGTAGGTAAGCGAGTCGTTGTCGTCTGCGGGCGAGGCGGTCGTCGGGTCCGGGGGCCCGGTGGCAGTCGGGCGTGGTGGGTAAAATGGCGTCTCCCACGAGGTAGGACAAAATGGCGGAGAAGATGGCTGCCCCCATAACTCACATGAGGCACTATTGGGGTCGGTTGCCTTGATCAAAGATGGCCGCCCCCATGACTCACGTGTGGGGATACTGGCCTCAGTTGCCGTGAAAGAAGATGGCCGCCCCCACAGTTCGCATGAGGCACTGCTGGCCTCTGAAGATCCGCTCCTGCAGGCCTTAGAGAAATGGCCTTTCTTCCTGCAGGTTGTGCAGGTAGAGTTCCTGGCTGGGCAGCGCGACCTCGGGTGCTTCTCCTGGCCGCAAAAGAAGCAGCCGGCGGCCCGATCGCGGGTGCCCGATGTCGGAGCCGGTACCGGGGGTGGCGGGCCCGGTCGGGTCCGGGACGCCGACGCTGAGGTAGGTCCCGGGGGCGGCGCTGCGAAGGGTATTGCGGTAGGGGTCGGGCCCGAGTCCCAGGGTCGTGAGCAGTACCTGGAAAACGCCTCCTGGTCCTGATGGGCCACCTCCAGGGAGAGAGCGAGGGCTTCAGCTTTGTCCAGGTCGAGGTCTTTAGCTTCAAGCAGTCTTTGCCGTGAGTAGTCGGACCGTAGGCCTTTCACAAAGGCATCGCGGATATTATCTTCCGTATTTTCAACAGCCGTCACCGCTTTAAAGTCACAGTTCCTGCCGAGTGCTCTTAGCGCCCGTAAAAATTCAGCTACAGACTCTCCTGGCTGTTGCGGGCGGGATCTTAGGAGGTGCCTGGTGTACATGTAATTTACCGGGCTGCGGTACTGCTGTTTCAGTAGGTTGATAGCGGCCTCGTACGTAGTCGTGTCCTGTATGAGTGCGTATACTCTCGGGCTCGCTTGGGCGTTCAGAAGTCTTAGTTTGGATCTCTGCGGGGCGCCGGATTCTTCCAGGTAGGATTCGAAGCAGTCCAGCCAGTGTTTGAAGTTGAGGGCTGCGTTTGCTGCCTGTGGGTTTAGATCCAGGTACGGTGGTTTGAGGGCTTGCAGCCAAGCCGGCTGGTGTGGCTGTGCTTCTGGGAGGGCTTCTGGCTGGCCAGTAGTAGACATCTTTAAAATTTAGTCAATAAAATTGATATACCTATCAATTCGTCCAATAAAAGGCGACGAGTTAGGAACGTAACTAAAGGTTTTTATTGACTAAATAACAGAGCCCACCCTCGTGGGTGATCGGGTCCAACAAGGAGGAATACCAGCCAGTCGACTACCTTTATACCTGGGCAGGTAGGTGGAGCCATGGGCGGAGTCGGAGGTGGTCAGCCCAGGTATAACAGCGCGACAAGAGGCGACCTCGTATCGTGATACAACGGTGATAACAATACAACAGTGATAACTATAGTGTAACGATAAAGTGGTTTACCACAGAAGGCTTGACAGGGTAGATATTAAGAGGCTGTTTCCCCTGGCTGGAGAATTTAGAACTAGGAATTATCAGTCTCAGGATAAGGGGCAGGCCATTTAGGACTGAGATGAGGAGAAATTTCTTCACTCGGGGCATTATGAATCTTTGGAATTTTCTACCCCAGAGAGCGGTGGATGCTCAGTCATTGAGTATATTCAAAACCGAGATTGATAGATTTTTGGACACTAAGTGAATCGAGGGATATGGGGATAGGGTGGGAAAGTGGACTTGATGTAGAAGATCAGCCATGATCTTAATGAATGGCGGAGTAGGTTGGAGGTGCCGTATGGCCTACTCCTGCTCCTATTTCTTATGAAGAACAGAACACTTATTCTATGCAGCATCAGGATTGAGCATTCTTCAGTCAGGTGTGATATGGGTTGGATGCAGTGCAAAGCTCTTTCGGTAGTGCCCCAACAATAGGCCTCAACTCCAACCACGAAAGGGCACCTTCTACTGTACCATTTTCTACATTTGCATCCTTATGGCTGAATTAGGGTAAACTTACTTCATGTAGCATCTTTATTGCTGGCAGAGAAAGCTTAAGGTGGGTTTAAACCCAGGCCCCAGAAGTGCACTAACCCCTTTTTTTTATTAAGTGTCTGGATTAGAAACTGATTGAGAGGATCGTGTTCGGAACAGGTGTCTGTTTGGTTGTAGCACATCAAAACCTTTCATGTAATTATTTGTTTATATTCTTTGAAAAGATGCACCATGGTGTGGAGTAAAGAGCACTCATGCAGGTGCTAAATTTGTGAAAACAACCTTTCCGACAAAGAAGAAGTGGGAAGAGGGATACTGCCTCAAGGACAGGAATGAACCGTGCCATATTATGTGAGTACCTGTACCAAGGATTGTTCCCACAAACCTGACTCAAATGCTCAACATGTTTTGTGTCCATGCATTTTGTTGGGACCATCTCTCAAGATGATTATTGTAAATGAGGGACCATTAGGGACATATTTCCAAGACACCACATACACTAGAGCTTGATAATGTGTGAACAAGAAACAGCTATTCAGCATGCTTCATTACCCAGATCGTATTTTGGCATCCAATAGCATCACTTTGTTTCCTAGATGGGGAATAGATCTAGTTTCCTTCCCTGTGCTTCATCCAAGGTAGAATGCAATGAACTAGGCACAAACGTTCCACAAGTTGCTAAATGTACACACGAAAAAGTTATTTCTTAAGTTCCTCTAATTCTTAAACTATCAATCTCTGATCCAGGGAATCAGGTACACAGCTTACAAATTGAGGACAAATGCTCAAAAAAGAAGAAACACATTGTTTAGCTGTGCATGCCAATTTTCACAATTTAAGTAGGGAATCTATCTATCTATAACTAGCTGGAGTGCCCGGCGGTGCCGAGGCTTTTTCGAGGGCATGTTGTTGTTGGAAGAGAGAGAGAGAGAGCGACTGGGGGGAGAGAGAGAGAGCGACTGGGGGGAGAGAGAGAGAGCGACTGGGGGGGGAAGAGAGAGAGCGACTGGGGGGGGAAGAGAGAGAGCGACTGGGGGGGGGGGAAGAGAGAGAGCGACTGGGGGGGGAAGAGAGAGCGACTGGGGGGGGAAGAGAGAGCGACTGGGGGGGGAAGAGAGAGAGCGACTGGGGGGGGGAAAGAGAGAGAGCGACTGGGGGGGAAAGAGAGAGAGCGACTGGGGGGGAAAGAGAGAGCGACTGGGGGGGAAAGAGAGAGCGACTGGGGGGGAAAGAGAGAGCGACTGGGGGGGGGGAAGAGAGAGCGACTGGGGGGAAGAGAGAGCGACTGGGGGGGAAGAGAGAGAGCGACTGGGGGGGGAAGAGAGAGAGAGCGACTGGGGGGGGGAAGAGAGAGAGAGCGACTGGGGGGGGGAAGAGAGAGAGAGCGACTGGGGGGGGGGAAGAGAGAGAGAGCGACTGGGGGGGAAGAGAGAGCGACCGACGGGGGGGAAGAGAGAGAGAGCGACTGGGGGGGGAAGAGAGAGAGCGACTGGGGGGGGGAAGAGAGAGAGCGACTGGGGGGGGGGGAAGAGAGAGAGCGACTGGGGGGGGGGGAAGAGAGAGAGCGACTGGGGGGGGGGAAGAGAGAGAGCGACTGGGGGGGAAGAGAGAGAGCGACTGGGGGGGAAGAGAGAGAGCGATTGGGGGGGGAAGAGAGAGCGACTGGGGGGGGAAGAGAGAGAGCGACTGGGGGGGGAAAGAGAGAGAGCGACTGGGGGGGAAGAGAGAGAGCGACTGGGGGGGAAGAGAGAGAGCGACTGGGGGGAAGAGAGAGAGCGACTGGGGTGGGGGAAGAGAGAGAGCGACGGGGGGGGGAAGAGAGAGAGCGACTGGGGGGGGAAGAGAGAGAGCGACTGGGGGGGGGGAAGAGAGAGAGAGCGACTGGGGGGGGGAAGAGAGAGAGAGCGACTGGGGGGGAAGAGAGAGCGACCGACGGGGGGGAAGAGAGAGAGAGCGACTGGGGGGGAAGAGAGAGAGCGACTGGGGGGGGAAGAGAGAGAGCGACTGGGGGGGGGAAGAGAGAGAGCGACTGGGGGGGGGGAAGAGAGAGAGCGACTGGGGGGAAGAGAGAGAGCGACTGGGGGGGGAAGAGAGAGAGCGACTGGGGGGGGAAAGAGAGAGAGCGACTGGGGGGGAAAGAGAGAGAGCGACTGGGGGGGAAAGAGAGAGAGCGACGGGGGGGAAAGAGAGAGAGCGACTGGGGGGGAAAGAGAGAGCGACTGGGGGGGAAGAGAGAGAGCGACTGGGGGGGGGAAGAGAGAGCGACTGGGGGGGAAGAGAGAGAGCGACTGGGGGGGAAGAGAGAGAGAGCGAATTGGGGGGGGAAGAGAGAGAGAGCGACTGGGGGGGGGAAGAGAGAGAGAGCGACTGGGGGGGAAGAGAGAGAGAGCGACTGGGGGGGAAGAGAGAGAGAGCGACGGGGGGGAAGAGAGAGAGCGACTGGGGGGGGGAAGAGAGAGAGCGACTGGGGGGGGAAGAGAGAGAGAGCGACTGGGGGGGAAGAGAGAGAGCGACTGGGGGGGAAGAGAGAGAGCGACTGGGGGGGGAAGAGAGAGAGCGACTGGGGGGGGAAGAGAGAGAGCGACTGGGGGGGAAGAGAGAGAGCGACGGGGGGGGAAGAGAGAGAGCGACGGGGGGGGAAGAGAGAGAGCGACTGGGGGGGAAGAGAGAGAGCGACTGGGGGGGAAGAGAGAGAGCGACTGGGGGGGGAAGAGAGAGAGCGACGGGGGGGGAAGAGAGAGAGAGCGACGGGGGGGGAAGAGAGAGAGAGCGACGGGGGGGAGGGGGAGGGGAGGGGAGGGTGAGGAAGAGGGGGGAGGAGTGGGGGGAAGGGGGAGGAGTGGGGGAAGGCCCCCAGCCGCGCGCTCTCTCTCGGGCCCCCAGCCGCGCGCGCTCTCTCTGCACCCCCCCCCAGCCGGGCGCGCGACCTCGGGCCCCCCCCCCCCCTCAGCCGGGCGTGCGCTTTCGCCCCCCCCCAGCCGGGCGCGCGCTCTCGGCGCCCCCCCCCCCCAAAGCCGCGCGCGCGCACTCGGCCCCCCCCCCCGGGTCGCCCGCGCGCTCCTCCCCTCCCCCCCCCCCCCGGTCGCCCGCAGCGCTCCTCCCCCCCCCCCCGGTCGCCCGCGCGCTCTCTCCCCCCCCCCCCCCCCCAGTCGCGTGCGCTCTCTTTCTCCCCCTCCCCCCCCCCCAGTCGCGAGCGCTCTTCCAACAACAACATGATCTTGAAAAAGCCTCGGCACCGCCGGGCACTCCAGCTAGTAGCATATAATGCAATTGGTAATACTTCTGGCCATATTAATTTGGTTTCTACACAGAGTTTGGCCAATTTTAGTTTTAGGGCTCCATTAGCCCTTTCCACCAGTCCTGCTGATTGTGGATGGAGCGGGCAATGTAAATGTCAAATATTGAGAACATTGCAAAGTACATCATTAATTTCTGCAACCAAGTGTGGTCCGTTATCAGAACTTAATTGTATTGGCACTCCGAACCTTGGCACGATATCCTTCAGTATTATTTTGCACACAGTCTTTGCGGTATTGTTCCTTGTTGGAAAGGCTTCTATCCATTTACTAAATACATCAATGATAACTAGTACATATTTATATCCGTAAGCTGATTCTAATTGTACAAAATCTAACTGTAGTATTTGAAAAGGACCATCTGGGATAGGAGTTGTTGCTGTTATGGTTGGTATGGCTTTTCCCGGGTTGTGTTGCTGGCATATCAGACAGGGATCAATTGTCTGCTGTGCCACTTTTCCCCAATTTGGGTTGTACCAAGAATTTTCCAATTGTTTTACCATAGGGTACCTTCCTCCATGAAATAGTGTGTGACACGTATGCACTATCCAGGGGCGTATAGAATTTGGAGCAACTATCCTTCTCTTCGGGTCTGCATATAGTTGTGTCAAAGGATCCTTTTTACAATTTTCTTTTATCCACTTTTGTTTTTCATTTCCAGGAGCGTCGTCCTGGTGCTTTTGTACATCTTCCAACGATGGCGCACAAGAAGGATACTTCCCTCCCTCCTTTTGTTCCAACTGGGGCATTTGTTTTTGGTCCTTATACATAGCGGCATATTTTGCTGCTTCGTCTGCCATTCTATTCCCCTCGGCAACCTGTGTATGTAACCGTGTGTGTGCCTGGCATTTTACTATGGCTAATTCCCTGGGTAGTAATACTGCCTGCGTCAATCTTTCTACCTGTACTTGGTTCGATATGGGAGTCCCGGATGTGGTCAGAAAACCCCTCCTTTTCCATATTATTCCGAAATCATGCGCTACTCCGAAGGCATATCTCGAGTCCGTATAAATATTTACTTTTATCCCTTATAATTCGCATGCTCTTGCTAGTGCGTGTAATTCTGCTTTCTGTGCTGACCAATGATTTGGAAGTTTACCTGATTCTACCACATTTGGTGATTCTATAATTGCGTATCCTATCTGTCCTTCACCTGTATTTGATCTAGAGGCCGATCCGTCCACAAAGTATTCATAGTCTGGGGTATTCAAAGGCACGTCCTTTTAAATCAGATCTGATTATTGTTTGGGTCTCAATTTTTGTTACACAGTCATGTATTGGTTCACCTACATGTTCTATGGGTAGTTGTAAGAATTTGGCTGGGTTTATGTTTTTTGCAAAGTTGAAGGTTAACAAGGGATTCTGTATTAACTTAATCTCGTATCTACTTATCCTTGCCGACGTCATGTGCTGTGTGGATAATTTGTTCAGTAATGATTGTAAGGCATGACTGCTATAGATCTCCACCTTTGAGTGTAAGGTAATATTTTCTGCTGAGGTCACTGCATGGTAGGCTGAAGCTATGTCCTGTAGACATCTAGGGAGGGCTCTCTCTACTGGGTCTAGGCTAGTGGAGAAGTAAGCCACCGGTCTCTGCCTGTCTCCATGTTCCTGAGTTAGGACTGAATGTGAGCATCCTTCGGTAGTAGTCACATACAACCTAAATGGTCTATCATACATTGGTCTTCCTAAGGGCGGGGCCTCTCTTAAGGCTTGTTTTAAAGAATTAAATGCATTTCTTTGTGCTTCTGATAGAACAAACGGTTCTCTAACCTGTGATCCTGTTAGTATAGTTAGGGGCTTTGTATGTTTAGTGATTTCTGGTATCCATTGCCTGCAGAAATTTATTAATCCTAAAAATGCTCGTATCCCTCTTTTAATGGTAGGTTCCGGATATTGGGATATTGTTTGGGTCCTTTCCGAGAGCAGGACTTTTTCATCTGGTGTCAGAATGTGCCCTAAATCCGTGACACGCTTCTTGCAAAATTGGATCTTTGCTTTTGATACTACATACCCTTCCCTTGACAAATGGTTCAAAATGAATTTTGTATCCATTTGACAATCCGTCTCTGTGGGTGATGCAATAAGCAAGTCGTCCACGTATTGTACAAGAGTTGAACCTCCCGGTAGTTGCAAAGGGGCCAAACATTTGTGTAGTTCCCTTGAAAAGACGGTCGGAGAATCAACAAAACCTTGTGGTAAACGTGTCCAAGTATACTGTCGGCCCTCAAAAGAGAAGGCGAACAAGTACTGTGAATCCACATGGATTGGAATCGCATAAAAAGCATTTTTTAGATCCATAACCGTATATCTTTCAATCTTCGGGGGAATAGAAGCCATAATAGTGGATGTGTCCGGGACTAATGGAAACATTGGAACAACTACTTCATTTACGGCCCTTAAATCATGTACTAATCTCCAATCATTATTTTGCTTAGGAACTAGAAATATAGGTGTGTTGCACAGCGAGGAGGTGGGTACTAAAATTCCTTGTTGTACATAATCCTTCAGCATTGGTCTAATGCCATTTCTAGCCTGCAGTTTCATCGGGTACTGTGGAATGGCTGGCAATCTAGTCCCTGGTTTTAAATGGACTCTGTATGATTCAGCGTTTTTAGTGAATCCTACTTGGTTAGGATGTATTGCCCATACAGCAGGATCTATTCCCTCTGTCAGGTTTCTATTAACCCCCCTCTTCCATTTTTAAGGGAACCGTGGATCGATCCGGGTAATGAGAGAGGATCGAAGCAAGGAGTAGGGGCCAATCGCATAACCAAGTGAAAGTGTGCTCATCTAGCCGGTGAAATCCTGGCTCAGCATCGATTGGTAGTTTCGACAGAACTCTTTGAACCATCCGCCCGAGATCTTTAGCCGAAAAACCTAGGTTGACATGCAGAGTGATATGGGGGGCCCTATTACAATCTTGTTGGTAAAGACTCGTATCTCCGGATACTAGCTGAACCCAGGTGGCAGTTCCTTCCCTTCCTGCAAAGTATCCCCAGACTTCAAGAATATGCTGTGTTTCAATGAAAGGCTTGAAAAAATCTTCCAGAACCTGATCCTTCCCAGTTTTATCATATGCTAGCGTACAATGTAAAGGTGATCTCGGGTTTATTTGTTCCGTAAAAACTCGTGACTGATTAGTTTTACACCACAGTGATCCAAGGGACAGGACGAGCTTTTCTTTCTCATCCTCTCCTAAGTCTAAAGCCCACCATTGCGGAGAAAACCTTTCCGTTTGGGAAAGCATAGGACTCCTTTCCTCCTGATCGATTGATAATCCTTCCTTATTACATTTAATCACTACTCCCAATTTACACAATAGGTCCCTGCCGAGGACATTAAATTCTATATCCTTTGTTTTTAGGAATTGGTGGGGGGGTGACGATGCCTGCTGTTTCCACCTTTACTTCTTTTGAGATTTCATTAGTAACCATGGTTCCTGAGAAGCCCCAAAGATTTTTAACTTTTCCTGTACCAGGGATATCCAAATCCTTCCCTGAGATGGATGAGTATGTGGCTCCGGTATCCACTAAAAAGGGCAAATTTTGTCCTTCGATCCGTAAAAATACATATGGTTCCAATTTGGCATTCGCCGTAAGTTGGGGAAGTTGTTTATTTATTAGTGACACGGCATCGGTATCACTCGAAGTTCCTAAGGGTTTGGGTAGTCAAAACTGCTTATTAGGGGGATACCACGCACCTCCCTCATAATGTGGGGCCGCCGGTGGTGGTGGTTCCTGTGTGTACTGGCCGCCGTTCCAACATTCCTGTTGATGTTGCCAGGCCTGATCATCCTGAATGTAACCTCCTCTTCCCCTATATCCGCCACGTCCTCTAAAACCTCCCCTGCCCCTGCCTCTCTGGCCTGGATTAAAAAACGGTCTTGCCCCTGGAACTGACCATACATTTTGTGGTCGGGACAGGCAATTCCTGTGCCGATGATGAGGACTACCACAAGTGAAACATCCAGAGTAGGCTGGGGAAACCCATGTCGCATTCATCTGGGGGCCCTGGTTCCTAGGAACCTGGGCAAACATTGTCTCTTTATTCTCTCCCCAAACTTTCTTCAACCTGTACAAGCCATTTATGGGTTGCATTTGTAGTTCTCTCCTCCCAATTTTCAGTAGTTAATTTATAGGCAGAGGCGATTTCAGGTTTAAGGCAAGATAAAATCAAGGCATTATACTGAGGAGAATTTTCGTCCTCATTAAAATCGGCGTCTCCCGAGTACTTGCTATAGACCTGAGAATCGCTGAACAAAATCCTCTACCCGTTCCTCTTCTGTTTAGTATTTATTATTTTAGAATAGTTAATCTTTGTCTTCAATCCATCCTTAAATGCGTCTCCCAAACGATCAATTCTCTGTCGGTCCGTAACCGCACTTGTTGGGTGACTTATTTCAAAGTCTGTCCATGAGGTGTCTCCTAATTCTGTCTTAACAGCATTAAATTGTGGTCTAGTTAGGCAATGTGCGATCAAGTCCCACATATCTTTTGCATTTCCCTGATAAGCTACAACCGTTTGTTGTAACCAATCCCATGTTCTTTCTGCTCCCTCGGTTTCTAAATTTGGGCAGTCCTTTCTAAGAGCACACAATTCTCCTGGTGACCATGGTCTATACATTTCTACCTTGCGCCCTAATCCATTGGGGTATTCTCTAATGGGGACCATTGTAGAGGTTCCACCTGTGGGGGCCGTCTGGGCTCCCAAAGGTGTTAATAGAGAAAAGGGAGGAGCAGGATTGGTGGAATCATTAGGGTCCGTATAACGCGAGGGACCGTATTGTGGAGATCCAGGGGAAAGATTGACTCCTGGAGCTAATGCTGTAGGAGTTACATAGGGTGAAAATTGTGGGACCAAAGGGGAACTAACATCTAGGGGAGCATGCTGCTGTGGGGTCACATGAGGGTTAGACCCTAAATTCTGAGAGTTTAAGTAGGGGGTGGATTGAGCTTGTGGTAATTTGTTGGGTAGCGGAGGGTGACTGTATGATGGGGGAAATGGAAGTGGTTGCCGAGGTAACTGCTCCGACAGTGACTGTGCTGGTGAAGATAGTTGGGGTTGCTGTTGTTGCCGAGACTGAGCTGAAGCCAATAATCCCCCCAATTTTACCAACGTTTGAGTGATAATTTCATCATCCTCTGATGCTTCATCGTATGGCAGTTGTTCAAAAGCTTGTTTCATAGTTAACATATCCTGCTTTACTTTACCCGCAGTTGCCCTCGCGCCTTTAGCCGATTTCTCAGCCATTCCTTCCTTTCGATCTTTTATACCCTTTTCTAATTTATGTTTTTCACGATCTTGTTTCAGTTTTAAATTGTCGGCTTTACATTCTGCTTTAAGCCTGTCTAGGGATTTTTGCACACCAAATTCATCTTGCAATAATATTCCTTTTGCTTGGGCATTACTTTGCCATGAGGCAAATTGGGACTTTTGGACCCGATCATTGGATTCTTTTGACCATTTTGCCAATACGTCCCATTTTTGATTCAATTTCGGCGCCTGGCTTCTGAGCTCGACTTGTTGTTTCTGTATTATTTCCGGATTAAAGGTACAGGTAGACTATCCTTTATCCGAAAACCTCGGGACCAGCCGTGTTTCGGTTTTCGGAAAATTTCGGATTTCGGAAGGTATTTTATAAGACTGGGAAATTTGTCGGGGGTGGGGGTCGGCGGGGATCGGGGTCGTGCGCACGACTTACGCTGAACGAAAACACTTTCGGTTTTCAGAGGATTTCGGTTTTCGGAAGTGCGGATAAAGGATACACTATCCCTTATCCGAAAGGCGGGGGGTCGGGGGGGGGGGAGAAAAGAATATCGGACGGGCCGCTGTAGGGTTCACTCTCCCGGTATACCTCCTTCACACTGCCCGGCTCGGCCTGCAATCTCCGACCCAGGAGGGAACTCAGTGACCCTCTGCCCTGCTCAGCGTAAGTCGTGCGCCACTCTGGCCATGTCGTGCGCACGACTTACGCTGAACGAAAAAACTTTCGGTTTTTAGAGGGTTTCGGTTTTCGGAAGTTCGGATAAAGGGTAGTCTACCTGTACCTGTTTGTGGCCAGCCTGTCCTCCCTTTAGCCCATTTCTTACAATATTTAGTCACTAATTTTTCTTCGATCTTATTTTGTTCAATTATTATATCCAACGGAATTTTCGGACCCCCGATCTCCGTCAATTTACTATTTCCTGCCCCCATTTTCCAATTTTTGCACGTACTTGATTTTGTTCCCCCAATTTTTTGTACGTACTTGATTTAACCAGTTTAATACGTTTAACCCTTTCCCCACTTTATGGGACTCGCACCCAAAGGAATATAACCTCTTTAACCTAACATATCTGACTTTGAGAAAGTGTGATCACTCGAATTCTTACCTAAAGGATTCCGTCGGCACAAGGCCAGGATCACAGCGAATGCGCTAAGTCACTTCGTAACAGACAGAGCAAAAAGGTAAAAATCTTACCTGTGGCCACTGATTTGCTCAATCGTCCGAAAGCGACTCGTCAGCCTAGACCGCTGTGATTCGGACCGAAGTGCTTTGGAATCCCATCCTCGTCGCCAGAATTGTTAAACCCTCGCTTCTGTGAGGAGGATCTACCCCTAACTTGGGGAATCAGGGTTCGTTGCTTTAGGAGACTAAACATGCCGGTCAATCACTTTCTCAGTAATACACAAAGTCAGAAACTGTAAAATAAGTAAAGTTTTATTAAGGTACCTGGACTTCACTCTGAGAAACCCTTTGTGTCTACACACAAGTATGCCTCCCAAAGAGTGAGCCCCGAGACTCACGGGGCTACAATATTTATACATTTTCATAAATTGCAAGTCATGTGAAAACAGAAAACTAGGCGATCACGTGCTCCACGAGTCACTTGTTTTTTTTACAGAGTTTTGCTTAAGTTTCACATTTAACTTTCAACAAATAGTGACCATGAGACTGCTACGGTTATCTTATGTCTCCTTGAGTGTGGTTAGGGAGTAGAACATGCTGCTCCTTCTTATCTACTTCTACTGCATTCCCATAGTCCTGCATCAGTTTTTTTTACATTTAAACTTTTAACCCATGTCAACTAGTCCATCATGCCTTGCAAGGCATTTGTAAGGCAATATGTGATTTGCTTAGCTTATCACTTTCATTGTTGCTGGGTCAAAATCCTGGAACTCTATCTAAAAGCACTGTAGGAGCACCTTCACCACACGGACTGCAGCTGTTCAAGAAGGCCCACCACCACCTTCTCGAGGGCAACTAGGGATGGGTAATAAATGCTAGCCTAGCCCACAATGCCCATGTTCCAAGAATTAATTAAAAAAAGTAAAGTTGTGCTCTCCTGGAGAACCTTGCGGGGGAGGGAAACTAGAATCCAATACATGCAGAAACAGAGTCAAATGTAATGTAGAGGAAGCTTGTGCCAGTGAAACTCAGGAAATGAACTTTTCTATTTCAATGTATATGAATATTCAGCTATAAGACAGTCCATCAGTTGTGACCAAAACTAGCTTTTCTGAAACATACTGCTGCAGAAACTTGGCAATCTTTCATATAGAACATCTTTATTATGCTAGCAAAACTAATTCAAGAACACAAAATCTGAGTAGGTTTAGAAAGATATGGTTTGCCAATATTAACAGTCTCTAATTACCAGTTACATTAGTCCATACTAATTATGTTTTCTTTAATAGTCAAATATTGGAGATAATGGCTGCAGTGCGAGAAGAGGACACACGTGAACTGAGCAACACTATGTACAATAATACTGTAAAGGTGTTCTTTCCTGATAGTTGATCAGCAAGCATATCATTCTGATCAATTTGTTTTAAAATCGAAACAACTTAACGGGCAGCTAGCAGTGACACCCATTTCCAGGGGTACTACTCCCTCGTTTATTCTATTGTTCAAACTGGATGTTGAACTCAATGCACGAGCTACTAAGAGTCGATGTGAATTTACCCTCACCATTATCATATATTTTCTGTTGAAAGTGAGTGAAAATTGCTCACTTTGGTAACATAGGGAGATCCTTTGGAAAAGTTACAATTTAGATAGGAGGGAAAAAATAGACTGTGCCTGTGATGCATGGACGGCAGCTTCCCTCCTACCTGAACAAGTTAAAAAGTATAATTAAACTGATATAATATTCAGTAAAGTACCTTAAAGTGGGATTTTTAAAAATATATATACAGTACCTCAATGTATGAAATCAGCATATTGTACTATTGCTATATTGTATTATAATCCTGATTGCTTACAACTTTGTTGTAATACATCTCTGGCACAGAGATCAGTATTGATTAAATATCTAGCTCTCATTATGTAAAAGAATCAGTGGTCAAGGATAAATTACAGTGGGTTTGTTTGGTTTGGAGCAGGATGCGTGGCATAGTTCAGAACAAACAAGGAACCACATAGCATTAGTATGCAATTCTATCTGATCAGTTTTAGCATATACTGGACATATATATATGTATTATGATCTGAAGATGTATTGCAGTTCCTCATGTTGAGCAGACCGTTGTAATTTAAGATTGTGCATATATGAATAAAGATGTTATGTTACAGTTTTGTTCTAGTGCCCGTTGAGACAAAAAATAAATGGTTGAAGATGCTGTGGAACAATGTAGTTATCATGTTGTACAAAATCCATATTAATGACCCAACATTGGGACAAAATTATTTCTGGAATCTTAAGATGTATGGGCAGATATTGCTAGATTAATATGATAATCATTTGTTTGAAAATAAAACTCTCGTGCTTAACTATGAAGCATTCTTTTGTGCTTAAAATCTCAAAGTTGCATGTTCCACATGTTCAATGAAAACTACTGCTTACACCAAGTCACATTTTGAAACAATGTATTTTGATATTATAGAACGGCACTATATAATTGCAAGTTCTATTACCCCTCTCACAAATGTTCCAAAGAGCTTCACATACAATGAGCTGGATTTTGCGCTCCGGGCGAACGAATGGCACCAGCCATTCATTACACTTGCTATGGGATTTTGCACAGGAACTTACTATAAAATTAGAGCGCCAAAAAGATGCAGCACTCTCTACAGGGGACCTGTGTGAACAGGGAAAGCAACTGTGTATCTTCTTAACCAATCAGATTGAAGAATCATTAATGAGCAGCGCAGAGTCTGAACCAGGAAGTGTCAGAATATTTAATTCAATGTCAATCAGGTACAGAAAGCAAAATCAAGAAAGATAGGATTAAGAGAGAGATTTTAAAAAAGGCAAAGAAAAAGTAAACAATTTTAAGAAATTTTATTTTTTTAAATCTTCAATAATTAAAATGTTAATTTTCAGTGCCAGAAAAGTTGTTCGGCAGTAATTAAGACTTATCACAATATTAAAAGGGTACTTGCATGGGAATGGACAAGCCCTAACTTTTTCTGGCAATTTTAGTGGGTATATATCATGCAAGTACCGCAACTTCACATCATTCTATGTATTTCAATGGTGAGTCTCTTAGCGAGATACCATCATAGCACAGATTCTGGAAGAGCAGGGGCAACTCGGACAGCAACTTCTGGATTTCTGCATTTAACACTGCATCTGCAGTCACCGGACGTTGCTGTCCAATTTACACTTTAATAATGGTGAGCACTGTTCGCCTCACTCTTATTTCTACAGCAAAATCTGGCCCAATAAATAAGTGCAGTGAAGACAAATATCACAACCAATTTAGCAAGATCCCATGAACAACAATACAATTTTTTAATATATTAGGGGAAAAAAGTGGGTGGTCACACAATGTGGGCCCCTTGAAAACTGATACTGTAAATGAAAATAAGGAAATGGCAGACATGTTGAATAATTACTTTGCGTCAGTATTTACAGTAGCTGAAGAGGATAGCATACCGGACATCCCAAGGAAACTAATACTGAATCCGGGACGGGGACTCACCAAAATTAATGTAAGCAAAAATAACGGTAATGAAAAAAATAACGGTACTAGTGACAAATCCTCAGGTCCACTAGGTTTCCATCCCAGGGTTTTAAAGGAAATATCTTAAATTAAGAACTTTACAGATGCCCTAACTATAATCTTCCAAGTTCTTTCGATCCAGGAACCGTTCCTTCAGATTGGAAAATGTCACTCTGCTATTTGAGAGGGAAACAAGGACATTATAGACCTGTTAGCCTAACATCTGTTGTCAGGAAATTACTTGTCTATAATTAAGGATAGAGTGATTGAACACTGAAAATTTTCAGCTGATCAGAGAGCATGAATTTGCAAAGGGTAGGTTATGCCTGATGATTGAATTTTTGAAGATGTGACTGTAGTAGACAGGGGAATGTCTATGGATGTTATTTATATGGACTTCCAGAAGGCATTTGATAAAGTCCCTCATAATAGACTTATCTAAAGTTGAAGCTAAATTATTGACCTGGTTAGGAAATTGGCTGAGCGGCAGGAGACAGATTAGGGATAATGGGCAAGTACTCTATTTGGCAGGATGTGATGAGTAGTGTCTCAGAGATTTGTGTTGGGACCTCAACTATTCACCATATTTATTAACAACTTAGGTGATGAGATAGAGAGCCACATATCCAAGTTTGCCGATGACCCAAAGATAGGCGACATTGTAAGCAGCATTGATGAAAGCATAAAATTACAAATTAGTGGATTAAGGGAATGGTGGGCAAAGCTGTGGCAAATGGATTTTAATGTTGTCAAGTGTGAGGTCATCTACTTTGGACCTATAAAGGATAGATCAGAATACTGTCTAAATGATGAAATGCTAGAAACAGTGGAGGTCCAGAGAGACTATGGGGTTCATGTACATAGATTGTTAAAATGTCATGGACAGGTACAGAAAATAATCAAAATGGCTAATGGAATGTTGGGCTTTATATCTAGAGGACTGAAATACAAGGGGTAGAAGTTATGCTACAGCTGTACAAAGCCCTAGTTAGACCAGACGTGGAATACGGTGTTCGGTTCAGTTCTGGGCGCCACACCTTGGAAAAATGTATTGGCCTTGGAGGGAGTGCAGCATCCATTTACCAGAATTATACCAAGGGTTAAATTACGATGAGACATTACACAAACTAGGGTTGTATTCCCTGAAATTTAAAAGGTTAAGGGGCGATTTGAGTGAAGTTTTAAGATATTAAGGGGAACTGATAGGGTGGATAGAAACTATTGCCACTGGTTAAAGAGTGTAGGACTAGGGTACATAGCCTAAAAAATTAGAGCCAGATATTTCAGGATTGAAGTTAGGAAACACTTCTACACACAAAGGGTGATAAAGTTTTGGAACTTTTCCACAAACAGCAGTTGATACCATGTCAATTTTAAATGAGATTGATAGATTTTTGTTAACGAAAGGTATCAAGGGATATGGGGCAAAGGCAGGTAGATGAAGATAGGTCACAAATCAGCCATGATCTCATTGAATGGCAGAACAGGCTCAAGGGGCTAAATGGTCTACTCCTGTTTCTAATTAGATGAATGACTAGTTTTTGGTGATTAGGATACCAGAATAATTTCCTGCTCTTCCTATTGTACCATGGGATCCTCAACATCCACCTGAACCACAGAAACAGGCAATGTCTTGTTTAAATGTCTCATTTGAAGGATTACATCAGACAATGCAGCCCTGAAGTGGAACTTAAACACGTAACTTTTCAACTTGGTGAGTGGTGCCAACCAAGCTAAGCTGATACATTTGCAGGTTTGTGTGTTTTCTGCACAAGCACCAGCAAATATGGCTTAATTGTACTACTTGTTTCAGATATCAGAATCAATATCCTGTTTTTCTTTAAATGCCAGTCCAGTTAAGTAGTTATGAGGCAACTTCAACTTTTCAATAAACAAAGCACCCTTGATAATGTTTCTGGAATAAAAATATTAGAATGCAGCTTCTCATGATGGTTTATCAAGTGATTAGCAGATCAAAACCAAGATGGTGTTAGAGATGCAACATTTTTATTGAATTAGAAAGAGGAAAATTGGCCAGGGTTCATGCTCTTTATTCCCATTCAGCAATTTGCTAGAAATTGCACGTGAATGTTGGGCTAGGACAAAATTGGGCCTAGCTGTGATGTTCCTGCAATTCAATGGCTTACTGACATTCGTTTAAGGCTTATAGATAAATAATAGCCTTATGGGTGAGGTACGCCCAAAGGTTGAAGACAGTACTAGATATATATTTTTAAAAATTGAACGAAGACATGAATAAATAAGGTAGGTGGAAGTAAGCCACCACCCAATGAAGGACCACAGTAAAAATCCTTGTGTTCTGGTAATGTGATTCAACACAAACCAAGACCAGACCCTACTTCACCAGTGTGAATTTTTAGTTTCTACAATTATGGCCTCTGAAGTAGAGGACATGGACAAGGGGGAATCATGTCATAGTTGAGAGGAGAAAGGGAAAAAGCATAAGAAACAGCATGGAGCTGGTCAAGGATCACGTTGACCACGGCAAAGGAGACTCAGCGGAGGATAAAGGAGGACACTGCAGGAACTCTGGCATGGAAAGTAGAGGCATCAGAGCAGGTGCAATGGAGACAGAGAAATGAAGTCTTTACAGGAATTTGGGTGGGAGTCAGTGGGCCCATAATGAATATCAGTGGAAAACCCATCACCATAACTATAGAGATATAGGAAGACATTTACAAGGATGGTACCAGAACTGAGAGCTTATAGCTATTGAGACAGATTGAACAGACTGGGGCTTGTTTCTGTAGAAAAGTGGAGACATAAGAGACCTGATAGCAGTCTTTAAAATTATGTAATAGCATCTGTTGTTCTTTAAAATTATGAATGGGTTGGACAGGATAGATGGGGAGAGAATGTTTCCACTTGTGGGAGAATCTAAAACAAGGGGCCATTAATACAAGATAGTTACTAACAAATCCAATAGGGAAATAAGGAGAAATTTCTTTCTTCAGTGGTTAGAATGTGGAACTCATTACCACAGGAAGTGGTTAAGGCAAATAGTTTAGAAGCTTTCAAAATGAAACTAGAGTACATGAGAGAAAAATAGAAAGATATGATGAAAGGCTGAGATGAGGTAGATAGAATGGGAGGAGACTAGTGAAGTATAAACAGCAGCAGAGACTATGCTTCCATGCTGTATATTCTATGTAAAAAAAAGTCAGTCGGAAATGACTAACTACATGAAGGTGAGGAATTGGAAGGAGATAATAAAATTTAAGATCAATGGTATAATGCAGGTTTATATGAAATAGCAAACATTATGCATGCAACTGCAAGTATTTGGCAAGTAGACGCTAAACCACATCCTCAAAGAGGAAGTCAAGTATTCACCCAATGCCAGTTTTGCACAATCCCAGAGGTTGCTTCGAGAGAACAGCATTGATCACAGCCTAGGACCAGGGAGAAACAGCGGGGGAGAAATTCAGTCTCGCCCCATTTGGGGCGCAATTATCGGCTGGGCACAAAGTTTAGCGCCTGGTGCTAATTATCGCCTCCAACTGCAACCTTGTTTTATCGTCGCCCCTGGAGGTGATTGGAGCACTAAATCAGGTGCTACACACCTGTCTTAAGGCGCAAAGGCCGAGGAGTGACCTCAGAGTGCTGGCGAAGCTCATGTGATGTCAGTCAGCAATGGAACACACACACTGGCGCCGGCCAGTTCTTAAAGGGGAGGGTTGATCTTGCTCTCCATCTACACGCTGCTCATTGCAGCCTTGAATCTCGGCCTGGAGAGACCTGTACATCAAATCTGTTGGAAAGAACAAAGGAGGCCCAGAGAAAGAGCTCAGAGTGCAGCCCCCGTATTCTCTTTTAAATCGCTGCAAGATCAAATCAGAAAGAACCTGCAAAGTGCTGCTCAGTACCCAAAACTCAACACAGCTTTGAATATCTCCTGCAGTCTCTCTCTCTCAAAATGCGTGGTGCAAAAATTTTGCTGACAAAAAAAGGCAGGAAGCAGTCGCTTTTAAATAGCGCTCCCCCAGTCCCTTCCCGACTGCAAAACGCTCCCCTCAACCTGTCGTTGCTAGCAGCAGGCAATAAGACAGGGGGTGCCACTCAATATCCGGTCCGGGGCGTTGCACACTCGACTGACGTCACAATCTGCCGGCGCAGGAGATCGTGGCGGTAGTGTTTAGTGCCACTGCAAAATGTCTAGTTAATTTCATGAGCAGTGCAAACATCGCCACACACTGGCGCTAGATGCTTTGCGCCCCCTTAAGGCGCTAACGGGAGGTGCAAACCAACCAAATTTTTCCCCCAGCATGTTAATCATTTTTTTGTTTTGAAAAGTAGTGGCTCTTCCGCTGGTTTTGCAGGTCCGTCTGGTACTAAACTCTAAAGACCAGTAAGATCACAAGTTCAATCCTGGTCTGTGCTGTTATAGTCGATTCCAGTTGGGATAGCGGTGGCTGTTATAATTTGTTTCACCATCACTAGGCTAAAGCAGAGGGGCAGAAGCTGGGGTTCCTGCTCTTGAACATTATAGCAAGTCACTTGGACAAAAATCTGTTGACTAGCTAACTAACATTTGCCATGTTGAATAGCTCACCTAGAAGACCACTTGGATAAGGTACCAGACAGCTATCTATGGAGCGATCACTCAGGCTGGGTCACTCACTTCAGAAAAGAGTAGGGAAAAATAAAAACAGGCTGTACTCTTGGCAAATTCTTTCTTTAATGGCAAGATGATGTCTGAAGAGGCCGGCATTAACTTTTTATATTAAACACACCCAGCAACTTTAATAAAGAATTTTATGTAAGTCAAACTTTATTTCATGTACAGTATACACAAATTACAGTTGCACAAGAGGCCAGCAGTTTTTAAAGAGGTAAACAGTACAACAGCAGGTCATAATAAATAAGTTGGCTGAAAACCATTACTTGCCCATAACCAGTGTCTTTTCACAGCTGTTGTGCTTTGCCTATTCTGCACTCCAGCGAGAAGTGGAATGTAATTCATTTCCTAACCCCTTTTGATCACTGGTCTGTCGTAACTTTGAACAATCACCTAAGCAAAAGAAAAATCACTTTCTTCCCTGATGTTTGATTGGCAGTCTTTTTTTTAAAGTTGCAACACATCTCTACAATCAGCAGCCTCACTCATCACTTGCATCGGTGTCATCATCGAGGTACTCATCCTCCACTCCTGCATTTCCGTTTTGAGTTGCCCACTCTTCTTCATCATACTCAATGCTATCATTGTCTTCATTGAGATCATTGTCGACATCAACAGCAGCAGCTGCCACCACCAACTGTTCCACCACTTGCTGGTGCTGTGGAACATTTCCATTGTTATTGACAAATACTGTGCTTTCACTCTGGTTCTCCTCGATGTACACTCCCTGATGGCACATGGGACATGTATCCTGAATGTACAGCCACTTGCGCAGGCAAAGGGCATGGAAATAATGATTGCAAGGTGTGATGCGTGCTGAAGTGGTGAACTCCTGGTAGCAAATTGCACACACATCACCAATGTCATGCAACCTGTTGCCTCTTACTTCTGGCAGGGAATTAATTTTCTTAACTGCAGTCCTCCGGTTTATAAATGTTTTCCATCCATTCTTAGCTTGCAAATAAATGTTAAAGTAAGCATGTAAGCACATCATACAGGCACGAATTTTACTACCAGATTCAAACATCATTGTGTAAGCTCCATTTCCAAACATTATCACTCCAAAAATGAACTCAATAACGTTGCCTGTTGAACGAACATAGTAAATGTAATCATCCAGTTTTTCCCATAACACATTGTAGTATCCATCAATTATAAACAGAGTGTACACAGTGAGGGAAACAATTACTTTTAAGCACAATTCAACACAGAATGCTGTCACAGCAAACAGCCAAGTGTTCAACGTGTGGACCTGCCACAAGGTGCAGCTGAGTACAATTGGAAGAATGAAAAGGCTAATGGAAACCATGAGAACAGGCAAGTGTCTTCTGAAGGAGGAAACATGGGAGGCACTAAGTGACATCAGCACGGGGTCTGTCATTCCATGGATGAAATGCAGGATTGCAGTCAACAGAAGGCACATGTTTCGACTGAGGCGAACTAGCCTTTCTTCAGGCTCCAGTCCACTCAAACCTGTCTGCAGAGCCAAAATGAAAAATAAAACTGGGGCCACAAACCCCAAGCGTTTATCTTCCTCCTCAGTAGACCCAATGAAGGCCAAGATTCCAAGTCCCAAGTAGTGTGCTAATGATGAGATGACTGCACTCATGCCAAGGACAGTCAATGTTGAATCACACCCACTTATTATGAGATTGCAGAGCACTTCCCAGCTGTCACTCCAGGAAATAAAATAGCTTTTCTTCTCTAAATCACCCTGTGTTACTTTAACAACATAAACTAAAATAATGGCCTGTGCCATTAGTCGAGTCAACCAGAAAACCCTCAATACATCAGGAAAACGAATCCTCTTCCACGTGTCCTCCACAATAACTTGTAATCCATATATACGATACATGTGTCGTACCAGCAAATAAACATATCTTATTGTATAATAAAACCATTTTAAATTCAGAGTTATGTAAAATGCAGTCTGTGCTGTTATATACATGCCTGAAAAGGCAACTAACAGATTCTGAATGTCTTCTGGTAACTCCAAGGCCAGGCCTAGTATAGGCAGTAAGAAGTTTACCATGGTCAATGCAGAAAACACTGATGGAATGCTGAGTAACGTTGCATACCCAATACCAAATGTGAGCTGAACTGCAATAAGGGCCAACCATAATGTTGGGCCATTGCGTGGTAACAGCTGCATCCCAAACACTGCAGAGTAGTATGCATTGTAGAAGTCTATGTGGAGCGTGGTGTAGTAGTTCACTAGGACAGATGTTGCAGCAAGTAGAACAACACAGCCAAACACGTACAGTCTGAAGAGTGCTCTTTGGGATAAGACAAGGACAACACACGACATTAATAGACCTGAAAAAAATTGGAAAAAATATCAATTAAATTTAATTTCAGAATACATTACATACAATTCCATAAGCATTTTCACTTGAAATCATTCTTACAAGATGTATTACAAAGTATTTACAGCACAGAAACAGGCCATTTGGCCCAATAGGTCTATGCCGGTGTTCATGCTCCACACAAGCCTCCACCCACCCTTCTTCATCTAACCCCATCAACATATACTTCTATTCCTTACTCCCTCATATGCTTATTATCTAGCTTCTCCTTAAATGCATCTATGCTATTCGCCTCAATTACTCCTTGTGGTAGTGAGTTCCACATTCTAACCACACTCAATCAGAAATGTACGGCACAGGAAGCCATTCGGCACATCATGTCTGTCCTTACCGAAAGAGCTATCTAGCCTAATCCCATTTTCCAGCTCTTGGTTTGTAGCCTTGTAGGTTAAGTCACTTCCAAGTGCATATCCAAATACTTTTTAAATGCGGTGAGAGTTTCTGCCTCTTACCACACTTTCAGGTAGAGTTCCAGACCTCCACCATCCTCTGGGTGAAAAAAGTTCTCCTCAACTCCCCTCTAATCCTTCTACCAATTACTTTAAATCTATGCCCCCTACTTATTGAAGTCTCTGCTAGGGGAACTAGGTGCTTCCTATCCACTCTCCAGGTCCCTCATAATTTTATACACTTCAATTAAGTCTCCCCTCAGCCTCCTCTGTTCCAAAGAAAACAACCCCAGCCTATCCAATCTTTCCTCAGAGCTAAAATTCTCCAGTCTTGGCAACATCCTCGTAAATCTCCTCTGTACCCTCTCTAGTGCAATCACATATTTCCCGTAATGTGATTAGAACTGTACGCAGTACTCTAACTGTGACCTAGCTAGTGTTTTATACAGTTTAAGCATAACCTCCCTGCTCTTCTTCACTCTGAGTAAGTTTCTCCTGAATTCCCTATTGGAGTTATTAGCGACTAGCTTATATTTATGGCCCTTAGTCTGGTCTCGCCTGCAAGTGGGATAGGGTATATCTCTACATATACCCGATCAAACTCTTTCACAAAGATCTTCATCAGATCACCCATTAGTCTTCTCTTTTTCTAGAGAAAAGAGCCCCAACCTGTTCAATCTTTCCCGATAGGTATAACAAATCAGTTCTGGTATAATTCTAGTAAATCTTTTTTATACCTTCTCCAGTGTCTCTATATCTCTGTTATAACATGGAGACCAGAACTAGTTACAGTACTCTGCTTTAGAACCTTGGTTAGACAGTTTAACATAACTTCTCTGCTTTTCAATTCTATCCCTCTAGAAATGAACCCTAGTGCCTTGTTTGCTTTTTTTATGGCCCTATTCCCTCTGGCGAATGGGTCAATAACCAGAGGTCATCGATTTAAAATCAGTGTCAAAAAATCTAGGACAGAGATGAGGAGAATTTGTGACCTCCTTATTCTTCCTATCAAAATGTACTACCTTACACTTCTCTATACTGAAGTTCATTTGCCAATTACACACCCATTCTGCAAGTTTATTAATACCTTCCTGTATAGTCAGTCCTCCTCTGTATTAACTACATGCAATTTGAGGTCATCTGCAAATTTTGAAATTATACTTCAGATTCGAGTCCAAATCATTATGTAAATGGTGAAAAAGTGGTCCCAGCATAGATCCTTGTGGAGCACCATTTGCCAATCTGAGTAACTACCTTTAACCCTTGCTATCTTCTATAGCCAGCTTGCTATCTTCTATAGCCAGCTTGCTATCCATTCAGCTACTTGTCCCTGACTCCAGATGTTCTGACCATAGTCATGAGTCTACTATGTGGTACCCTATCAAAGGCTTTTTGGAAATCCAAATATATTACATCTACATTACCCTTACCTACCCTTTCTGTTACTTCTTCAAAGAAATCAATAAGGTTGGTCAAGCATGATTGTTCCTTTTGGAATACGAACTGACTACTCTTTTTTTCCAGTTTGTAGATGATTTTCTATTACATCTTTGGATAAGGATTCCATTATCTTTCCTACTTGGTCGGTGTCTGTCTGAGATAGAGATTATATCTCTCCTCTATCTCTTCCCTAACTTCTTTTAATATGCACAGATTCAATCCATCCAGACCAGGGATAAATACTGAGGCAACGTAATTATTTAATATTTCTGCCATTTCGCTTTGAGTTTATCGTGTGTATCCCTTGGTGGCCCTATCCCTATCCTGATTTTTCTTTGTGTTTGTAGAATACTTTACTATTTTTTATATTTCTTGATAATTTAATTTTGTAGTTTCTCTTTGCCTTTCTAATTTTTTTTGATTTCTTTACTAACCTTATGTATTCCCTTTTGTCATCCTCTCCTTTGTTGTTTATGTACTTAGTGTGTGCCTTTTTCTTTAGTTTCAATTTTGCCGATATTTCTTTATTCTTCTATGGTGCGTCATTACTGGCTAGTTTGTTCTGGCTTTCCAGTGGGATATATTTCTCCAGGACTCTATCACTGCTTTAGTAGGAAGCAATTATCTGAACACCTTGGGACTAGAAGGGAATATGTTAAAATTTACATTGTATACAATCAGGAAGTAACACAGCTGGAGAAAGAAGACACTGACTCACCTACAAACAAACCAGAACAGTGACACAAAGCAAGACCACCACTGTCCCAAACCCAAATAACTGAACAAATTGCTTCAGCTCTCAAACCGGTCTTGCTCAAACTCAAGCACAATCATTCTAAGAATCATGCTTTCACATGCTTAGTGGTATAAGTAGCCATACTGATGTACAAGTGCCCAAACTAAACAGAAGGATAAAGTACACTGTAGCAAGTTTGAATGATTTACATTGTAAAAATTTAAGAGCTGAAAAACAGGGTCCTTGTAAACATGATGCTGGACATTATAACAAAGTGTTCATAACTCCAAAGTTATATGTTGGAACATCACATATGGAAGGGATATTTACAAGGAAATAACACAGGATAGCCAACTAGCATCTCGTAAGCCACATGGAGCTTTCTTGGCTGAATTGTGAATGTTTTGTTTAGCTGTACCATGAATACTTTATTTAGCTATATTGCAATGCACTGGGTGCAGAACAAAGGATGGATTCAGCCTTAAAATAGGTAGTCTTCTTTCCAGTCTAACCCAACCAACATATCTTAAATTCATTGTAATATATTTACTATTGGTTGTGCAGTAACTGGTGCCCTTCTCCATTATGTCACAAAACTAATGAAGATCCTGATGCGCTATCAATTACTCATAAAAGACTGAGAGTTAAGAGTAACTAAAGGCTTTTATTAACAAAAGAATGAAGGTCTGCCTCGAGTGGTCGACCGGTCCAGAATACAAAGGGCTGGGGAGCAGTCACCTTTATACTAGGACTTGTGGGAGGAGTCAGCCGAGGCACGTCCAGGCATGTACACAGTGGAATACAAACAGTGGTTTACCACATTCACCCCTTGTTTAAAATTGAGTCCGGCGGGGTGAAGTGTATTAGAAGTTAGTGTATTGGAGTCTCTCCGGAGGTCTTGTCTGCCGCTGTGATCGGCGTGGCGACGGCAGGGGTAGTGGAGCTTCCGGCGTCGAGTCCTGCGTAGGCTGTGGCACAGGCGTGTCGTCCTCGTAGATGTCGAGCGGGTCACGGGGCCCAGGCCTGCCGTCTGCTGGGGCTGGATATCGGGTCGTGGGGGGGGGGGGGGGGGGGTGGTAGTGAGTAGTGGGTTACTGCAGCCCCCGAGGGTGCAAGGTCTCTTATGGAGACTGTGTCCTCCCGCCCGTCCGGGTATGCAATGTAAGCATACTGGGGGTTGGCGTGGAGGAGGTCGACCCTCTCGACCAGGGGGTCCGTTTTATGGGTCCTCACGTGTCTTCTCAGTAGGACCGGCCCTGGGGACGTCAGCCATGGCGGTAGCGATGTCCCCGATGTGGACTTCCTTGGGAAGACAAACATTTTCTCATGAGGGGTGGCGTTAGTGGCAGTGCAGAGCAGTGACCGAATAGAGTGGAGCGCATCGGGGAGCACATCCTGCCAGCGGGAGGTTGGAAGGCCCCTAGACTTTAAGGCTAGCAGGGCGGCCTTCCAAACTGTTGCATTTTCTCTTTCCACCTGTCCGTTCCCCCGGGGGTTGTAACTGGTGGTCCTGCTTGTGGCAATACCCCTAGTTAGCAGGTACTGACGGAGTTCGTCGCTCATAAACGATGAGCCCCGGTCGCTATGGATATAGCTGGGGAAACCGAACAGGGTGAAGAGGTCGTTCAGACATTTAATGACCGTGGCACTGGTCATGTCCGGGCAGGGGATGGCGAACGGGAAACGGGAGTACTCATCAATAATATTGAGGAAGTACACATTGCGGTCGGAGGAGGGGAGAGGCCCTTTAAAATCAACGCTCAGGCGCTCGAAGGGGCGAGTGGCTTTTATCAGGTGGGCCCTGTCTGGTCTATAAAAGTGCGGTTTGCACTCAGCGCAGACTTGGCAGTTCCTGGTCATGGTCCTGACCTCCTCAATAGAGTAAGGCAGGTTGCGGGCCTTGATGAAGTGGAAGAACCTGGTGACCCCCGGGTGGCAGAGGTCATTGTGGAGGGCCCGCAGTCTATCGATCTGCGCGCTGGCGCAGGTGCCACGCGATAGCGCATCCGGGGGGATTCTCCACCTCAAGATCTTGTCATTTTTGATTTTGCCCCTCTGCTTGTTGTTAAACATGAAAGCAACTGAACGCTGGTCAGTGAGCAGGGTAAATCGTTTTCCGGCCAGGTAGTGCCTCCAATGACGCACAGCCTCCACAATCGCCTGGGCCTCCTTCTCAACAGCGGAGTGTTTGGTCTCCGGGCCTTGGAGGGTTCGTGAAAAGAAGGCCACGGGTCTCCCCGCCTGATTGAGGGTAGCGGCCAGGGCAAAGTCGGACGCGTCGCTTTCCACCTGGAAGGGGATGGATTCGTCCACTGCGTGCATGGTGGCTTTGGCAATGTCCTCCTTGATACGGTGGAAGGCTAAGCGGGCCTCTGCCGTCAAGGGAAAAGAGGTGGACTTGATCAGCGGACGGGCCTTGTCCGCATAGTAGGGGACCCACTGGGCGTAATAGGAGAAAAACCCTAGGCACCTCTTCAGGGCCTTGAGGCAGTGGGAGTTCCATAAGGGGACGCATCCGGTCGGGGTCGGGGCCGATGACTCCGTGTTCCACAACACAGCCAAGGATGGCGAGGCGGTTTGTGCGGAATATGCACTTCTCCTTGTTATATGTCAGGTTCAGGAGTTGGGCGGTGCGGAGGAATTTTTCGAGGTTTGCGTCATGGTCCTGCAAGTCACGGCCGCAGATGGTCACATTGTCCAGATATGGGAAAGTGGCCTGCAACGCATTTTGATCTACCATCCGGTCCATCTCCCTTTGGAAGACGGAGACCCCGTTGGTGACGCCAAAGGGAACCCTAAGGAAGTGATAGAGGCGGCCGTTTGCCTCAAAGGCGGTATACTGGCGGTCCTCAGGGCGGATAGGGAGCTGGTGATACGCTGATTTCAGGTCAATGGTCGAGAAGACGCGGTACTGCGCGATCTGGTTGACCATATCAGCTATGCGGGGGAGTGGGTAGGCGTCCAGCAGGGTGTAGCGATTTATTGTCTGGCTGTAGTCGATGACCAGGTGCTGCTTCTCGCCGGTCTTAACGACCACAACCTGGGCTCGCCAGGGGCTGGTGCTGCCCTCAATAATCCCTTCCTTCAGGAGCCGCTCCACTTCGGTTTTAATGAAAACCCTGTCCCCGGCACTGTATCGCCTGCTCTTTGTGGCGATGGGCTTACAGTCGGGGGTGAGGTTAGCAAACAGTGGAGGGGGGGGTGACTCTGAGTGTGGAGGGGTTGCACCTGGTGCGCGGTGGGCAATTTGGAAGCTGCTGACTGCGGACTGTGAGTGGGGGTAGGGGGCCATCGTAACGCTTTTAAGGTGGCACTGAAAATCTAACCCCAGCAGGACGGCAGCGCAGAGGTCGGGCAGGACCAGAAGTTTAAAATGATCGTACACAGTCCCGTCTACTACGAGTGTCACCACGCAGTAGCCGCCGATGTCCGCCGACTGGGACTCGGAGGCCATAGAAATCCGCTGGTGCGCAGGCAGGACTGGGAGAGAGCAACGCCGCACCGTGTCGGGGTGGATGAAGCTCTCCGTGCTCCCAGAGTCAAAAAGGCAGATTGTATCGTGACCATTTACCTTAATGTCCATTGTGGAACTGGCCAGCTGGTGCGGTCTCGCTTGGTCCAGTGTAACGGGTGCCAGCGTAGGGGTCGGTGTGTCGCTGCTGGTATCAGATGAGGCGGTGTTGGGGGCCTGCTGCGTTCCGGCTGTCGTCCAAGATGGCGGCGTCCATGATCCCCATGTGGCTGGAGGCGTCCAAAATGGCTGCTGTACCGGTGGTTCGCACATGGCCGGGGAGGCCCAAGATGGCGGCCCGCATGGCCCACACGCGGCGCTGCTGGGGTTCGGGGTGGCTTTGGCCCTGCAGACGCTAGCGTAGTGTCCCTTCTTCCCGCAGCCCGAGCAGATCGCGTTTTTCGCCGGGCAGCGCGCTCTGGGGTGTTTTGCCTGGCCACAGAAGTAGCATTTCTGGCCTTGGGGCACAGCTGTCTGGCCTTGGGACACTGCTGCGGTAGTTGGGCCGTTGCTGGGGTGTGACGGCGCTATGAGGCGGTCCTACCGTGTCCCAGGCTGTCATTCCCCGCGGCGTCCACGGTGCAGAGGAGTAGGCATCCATGCCCCGGTAGGCTGCATCCAATGATAGTGCGAGTTCAGAGGCCTTGTTGAGGTCGAGGTCACTCTGCTCCAACAGTCGCTGTCGGGTGTAATTGGATCTGTGGCCCGCTACAAAAGCGTCCCGGATAAGTTCCTCTGTGTACACGGCGGCCTTTACATCCTTACAACCACAGGCCCGGCCAATCACAGACAGTGCCTGAAGGTATTCCACGGTCGATTCCCCAGGTTGTTGTTTACGACGCCCCAGAAGGTGCCTGGCGTACACTTCGTTCACTGGGCGCGTGTACTGGTCCTTGAGGAGCTTGATAGCGTCCGCGTACGAGGTCGCGTCTTGGATGACCGAGTACACTCGGTGGTTCACTTTGGAGGTCAGGACATCCAGTTTGTCCTCGTCCGATTTGATTGCTTCGGAGGCGGTCAGGAATTTTTCGAAACACTTAAGCCAGTGAGTAAACTTGGTGGATGAGTCCGCCTCCCGATGATCTAAGTCCAGGCATGCTGGTGTGAGGATCTTCTCCATTATAAAAATTTTGTTAATAAAATTGATGCGCTATCAATTACTCATAAAAGACTGAGAGTTAAGAGAGTAACTAAAGGCTTTTATTAACAAAAGAATGAAGGTCTGCCTCGAGTGGTCGACCGGTCCAGAATACAAAGGGCTGGGGAGCAGTCACCTTTATACTAGGACTTGTGGGAGGAGTCAGCCGAGGCATGTCCAGGCATGTACACAGTGGAATACAAACAGTGGTTTACCACAGATCCCTATCCTAAACTTATATATCACCTTCATGCAAAATGGAGCTGTTTCTGTTATGATGGTTAATGTTAGGAAATAAGCCATATGCACATCTTAACTAAATCCCCCAATGTTAATGGTGGATTAAGTTGGAATTTTTTTTTCTAATGTGTTACTGCAATATTTTTAGCTCAAATAAACGTAGTCCAATTCCTGATTTCAGCAAGGTTGCATGAACTACTTGTAGGCTATACCAAAGAGAACTCATTGCAAAATGTTTAATGTCACTGTGCAGTTTGTCACTGGTATTAATAGAGTTACAGGCCTAGAAATTCGGGTGGTTTGCGCCAATCGTTACCACCTAGCTGGTGGCAAGTCCCGCGATGACCACCATTTTCGGCAGGTCGGCAGCGCTGCCGTTGCCTGCCATCGGCGAGAGTATTCTAATGAGTTGGAGCATGACTTCAATCGGTGTGCAACGCCGAGTTGACGCCAGCTCATCCATTTTGGAGCTCTCCACTTGCATTGCCGCCCGCGCTAAAGCATGCCCGTAAGTGCTGCCACTACAAGGTGTTTCAGCAGCGTTAACGGCCATGAGGAGTTTGGCTGGACTTACGAGGATGGTCGCTGACAAGTGGAAAACAACTCATAGATGCCGGAACTTCAAACACCTCCTTTGCCAAGGTGGTTCTTTTAAACTTTCATTTTTTGCCCATCTGCAGCCAGGGCGGGGGTGTTCCAGGAGGCCTACAGCATTTGTGGGTCAGTAAATAATTTCACAAACAACCACCACAGCCTGTAATTATATAGTGCCTTTAACGTAGTAAAACATCCCAAGGCGCTTCACAGGAGTATTATAAAACAAAATTTGACGCTGAGCCACTTAAGGAGACATTAGGGCAGATGACCAAAAGCTTGGTCAAAGAGGTAGATTTTAAGGAGCATCTTAAAAGGAGGAAAGAGGGGTAGAGAGAAACACGCCCATTTCTTACCAATACTCGACTCAACAACCGAACGTAAACAGAAGTTGTTGTTCAAGGTCCTCAAAAATCATATCACACTCAGTGAAGTTCACATCCACTTCTGTTGATGCAGCTCTTGATAATTAAATGTTATTCCATTTATTGATACAGGTCAATAGTATAATTCCATCTGCCTAAACTGAAAACCAAACATCGAAATATATTTGAGACCTGTAGTGGTGGATTCAAACTGTATTATACTGTATGACAAGACTCACAGTTGGACTTCAGATGGATAGGCCCAGATAATCATATTAGTATGGATAGAAGATTGGTTAACAGACAGAAAACAGAGTGGGGATAAACGGGTCATTTTCCAGTTGGTAGGCTGTAACTAGTGGGGTACCGCAAGGATCAGTGCTGGGGCCTCAGCTATTTATAATCTATGTTAATGACTTAGATGAAGAGGCCGAGTGCAATGTATCCAAGTTTGCTGACGATACAAAGCGAAGTGGGAAAGTAAGCTGTGAGGAGGACACAGAGCCTGCAAAGGAATATAGACAGGTTAAGTGAGTGGGTAATAAGGTCGCAGATGGAGTATAAATGTAGGGAAATGCGAGGTTATTCACTTTGGTAGGAATATTTTTTAAATGGTGAGAAACTATTAAATATTGGTGTAGAGAGATTTAGGTGTCCTCGTACAGGAAACAGAGTTAGCATACAGGTACAGCAAGCAATTAGGAAGGCAAATGTCATGTTGGCCTTTATTGCAAGGGGGTTGGAGTACAAGAGTAAGGAAGTCTTGCAACAATTGTACAGGGCTTTGGCGAGACCACAACTGGAATACTGTGCATAGTTTTGGTCTCTTTATCGGAGAAATGACATACTTGTCTTAGAGTGGGTGCAACGAAGGTTCACTAGATTGATTCCTGGACTGAGAGGGCTGTCCTGAGAGGAGAGATTGAGCCTATGTGCCAATTTAGCCATCATCTTTCTGCATCGCTACGGACTCTCATTCTTACAGCAACAACCTCCATCCTCGAACTCTCTACCCTTCAATTAGCTTCTGGACTTCACTCACCTGCTTTGGACAGTGGTTCGTCAATGCTCCATGCTGGCCCTATCCTGCTTACGTCGGCTTGTCCTTCCATGAGACCTCTGACTTTGACCCTGGTCTCCCTACTATTGTCTCCAGCCTATTCCCTGCTACCAGGAAATATGTATTCCATTAATTATTACATGTAAATAGGCCTATGTAACCTGAGCTTATTCCGTGTCCATTCGCGTGCGCACTTTGGATGCCGCGCCGGACCCCAGCCATTCCACTTTCCCCCCCATTTTCCTTTTCTCTCTTTCCCTCCCTAACCGCTCTCTCCTGTCGTCATGCCTCCTTTCATCTCTCGGATACACTGCCCTCCCAAATCCCTACCCCAATCCTTCATTACCCTTCGACCTTCCTAGTCCCGTCCCAGGCTGGATTCCCTCTTGGATAAGCCCACAGCTTCCCTCTGTGCCTCTCTTGGCATCCTACGAAGGGCCCATTGAGGCACCCGTCGCTGTTGCCTTACGAGCAGCAACCCCAACTGTCCCATCCTACTCTTGCCGACCTTCTCGCCCAGCGTGTCCACTGGGGGCAAATCTTGCCAATCTCCTCCCCATCCAACTCATCCCCCCCAGCGCTGACCCTGTGGACGCTGACAGTGGGGCAGCCATCACCAACCCTCTCCGCATCTCCCTCCAGAACGTCCGTTCACTTGCGAGCAAGGCCCTTGCCATCCATGAGCTTATTGTGGGTGATTGCATCGACATCATGGCCCTGACAGAAACTTGGTTGAGGTGTGATGACACCTTACCCTTAAATGAAGCCTCCCCACCTGGCTATACCTTCCACCACTTGCCCCGCTCAGACTGCCGTGGTGGTAGTGTGGCTCTCATCACCAAATCACACCTCGGTCTGTCCCCCTATTCCTCCGGCAGTTTCTCCTCCTTGGAGCATCTCACCTTATTCCACCCCTCTCACCTCATTTAAAATTCTTGTTCTCTACCACCCACCAAAGTACCATAAAATTTTATTACCGAGATATCTTCACTGCTCGCCTCCCTCAGCATTGAATGACTTCTCATCCTCGGTGATTTCAACCTCCATCTCAATTCAACATACTCCCTCTCCTCCGAGTTCACTAGCCTCCTATCCTCCCTTAATCTCTCCCTCCATGTAAACTCCCCAACCCATATTCACGGCCACCCCCTCGGCCTTGCCATCTCTCGTGGCCTCGCTACTCCCATCATGTCAATTGCAGATAAGACCATCTCTGACCACTTCCTCATATCGCCTTCCACCACCCCCCCCCAACCCTACTTCCTTCTGTGTCCGCCCCTGGAAAAATCTCTCTCCCAACTCTCTTACAACTGCACTTATGAAATCCCAACGGTTTAGCCTTTGGCCCTCCATTCACCATATTTCTGCAGCTACTGATCTGCTCAACCCTCACGACCACCTTTGATGCCCTAGTCCCTATTAAAACAATTGCTCCCACACCCTGGCCATTCCCCCTGGTACTGCTCTCAGCTTCACTCCCTTAAGTCCAAGGAACGCAGACCTGAACGGATATGGCAGGCAACTGGTTCAGCCATTCACCACAGATCTGGCTGGACCACATAAAGCATCATCAGGTCCTGCTCTCGTCTGCCAAAATTGCTCACTATTCCAGAATCATTCTAGAATGCAAAGATAAACCCTGGCTCCTATTCTCTACTGCTAACCATTTTCTTAAACCCCTCTCCCCTGTCTCCTCCACCCTCGCCTCCGATAACAAGTGTGAGGAGCTCATGGACTTCTTTGTCTCTAAGACTGAGACCATCCGTTCAGCTGCCTGTGCCACTTCTCTTCCTTCCCCTAGCTCACCGGGTCAAACTTCCTCCAAGTGTCCACCCCCCCCAGCCCTGAACTCACATCTTTCTCCAGTTTCTCTCCGATCTCCCCTCATGACGTCTCCGCACTCATCTTGTCCATGAGACCTACCTCCTGCTCCTTCGACCCTATTCCCACCAAACTGCTGACCACCCAACTTCCTTTTCTGGCTCCCATGTTAGCTGACATTGTTAACAGTTCTCTCCACTCAGGTACTGTCCCCCCTCTCCCTCAAATCTGTTGTCATCACCCCACTCTTCCAAAAAAAACAAACCTTGACCCCTCCGTCCTTGCAAACTACCGCCCCATCTCCAAACTCCCTTTCCTCTCCAAAGTGCTTGAATGTGTTGTCGCCTCCCAAATCCGTGCCCATCTTTCCCACAATTCCATGTTTGAATCCCTCCAATCAGGTTTCCGCCCTTGCCACAGTACCGAACGGCTCTCGTCATCCTTTGTGACTGTGACAAAGGTAAACTATCCCTCCTCATCCTTCTGGACTTGTTTGCAACCTTTGACACGGTTGACCATTCCATCCTTCTCCAACGTCGTCCAGCTGGGTGGAACTACACTCGCCTGGTTCCATTATTATCTATCTAATCGTAGCCAAAGAATCACCTGCAACAGCTTCTCTTCCCGCTCCCACATCATTCCCTCTGGTGTCCTCCAAGGATCTATCCCTAGCCCCCTCCTATTTCTCATCTACATGCTGCCCCTCGGCGACATCATCTGAAAACACAGCGTCAGTTTCCACACGTGCACTGATGACACCCAGCTCTACCTCACTACCTCTTCTCTAGACCCCTCCACGATCTCTAAATTGTCAGACTGCTTCTTCGACACACAGTTCTGGATGAGCAGAAATTTTCTCCAATTAAATATTTGGACGACCGAAGCCATAGTTTCGGTCCCCACCACAAACTCCATTCCCTAGCCACTGACTCCATCCCTCTCCCTAACATCTGTCTGAGGCTGAACCACACAGTTCGCAACCTTGGTATCATATTTGACCCTGAAATGAGTTTCCAACCACATAGCCGCAGCATAACAAAGACTGCCCATTTCCAACTCCGTAACATCGCCCGTCTCCACTCTTGCCTCAGCTCATCCGCTGCTGAAACCCTCATCCATGCCTTTGTTACCTCTAGACTTGACTATTCCAACACACTCCTGGCTGGCCTCCCACATTCTAGCCTATGTAAACTTGAGATCGTCCAAAACTCGACTGCCCATGCCCTAACTTGTACCAAGTCCCGTTCGCCGATCACCACTGTGCTTGCTGATGAGGATATAGAATGCAAAATATGGTAACAACTCGCTTCGCATAGCCAAGGACCCTGTCAATCTAAAATGGAGGATCCTGTCAGCATAAAATGGTGGTGAAATGTCGACATCGCTGAGTCACTTGCATATTGTAAGAAATGATCATGTTAACTCAAGAAACTGTGAAGGCAGCAGGAAGTAAAATAAAAGAAGCTAAACTGATCTGTGGCTGCTAATATGGCTGGCACCCACGATGTCACACCTTGCTGGTGGAAACAGTGTAGGGCGGAGTGCAGAGGTTATACAGACAATGGGCAATCAGAAAACACATTACCATGATTGCAAATGCATTACCATAATGATTAGGTGATCATGAAACCATTACCAGGATATTTACTTAACTATAAACCATTCATTCAGTGAAATGTGACTTTTGTTTCATACTGCCAGGCCAGGAAATCAAATTAAATGTATACGTGTACAGCTCGGGATTGGTGCAGACTGTACGATGTGTTAATGTCTTCTCAAATGCAAGTATAATAATGTGGCACACTATGAAAGATTGCTTGCTCTGGTTTAACCTGTCGGACTCTTCTGGAGTCAGGACTGTGCTGTATCAGAGTAAGTCTCCCGGGATGACGGAATAAAAACTGTTGAACTCAACCAGTATTCGACTCAGTGTTTGTACTGAACCAGATTGAGGACCAAAAGAATCCGTTTCAACACTGACCTACATTGGCTCCCAGTTAAGCAGCACCTCGATTTCAAAATTTTCATCCTTGTTTTCAAATCCCTCCAAGACCTTGCCCCTTCCTAATCTCCTTCAGCCCCACAACCCCCACCCCTCCAGAGATATCTGCGCTCCTCTAATTCTGCCCTCTTGAGCGTCCCTGATAATAATCACCCAACCATTGGTGGCCATGGCTTCTGTTGCCTAGGCCCTAAGTTCTGGAATTCCCCGCCTAAACCTCTCTGCCTTCCTCCTTTAAGATGCTCCTTAAAACCTACCTCTTTGACCAAGCTTTTGGTCACCTGCCCTAATTTCTCCTTATGTGGCTTGGTGTCAATTTTTTTGTCTTATAATACTCCTGTGCAGCGCCTTGGGACATTTTACTACGTTAAAGGTGCTATATAAGTACAAGTTGTTGTTATGCTCTCTGGAGTTTAGAAGAATGAGAGGAGATCTCATTGAAACATACGATTCTGAGGGGGATTGATAGGGAAGATGCTGAGAGCTTGTTTCCTCTGGCTGGAGTGTCTAGAATTAGGAGTCATAGTCTCAGGACAGGGGGTCAGCCATTTAGGACTGAGATGAGGAGAAATTTCTTCACTCAGAGGGTTGTGAATCTTTGGAATTCTCTACCCCAAGGGCTGTGAATGCTGAATTGTTGAGTATATTCAAGGCTGAAACAGGTAGATTTTTGGACTCTAGGGGAATGAAGGGATATGGAGATCAGGCGGGAAAGTGGAGTTGAGGTCAGATGGCGGAGCAGGCTCGAGGGGCCGTATGGCCTATTTCTGCTCCCATTTCTTATGTTCACTATTTGGATGTTGAGGATGATTTGGCAATAGCTCCTGAAACTTGGCTGGCTCAAGGGCCTTATAAATGTGAGGAGCCTTGCAGAGTTCCAGCATCGCCTTTGTCAAAGAATTGGAGTCTTTGTGGTTTCTCGTGGAACGAAGAACATAGGGACTTGAAGGATTTCCTTGTGCAAACTGTATTCTGGACATTCATGTAGTTTACATTAAAAAGGTCTAGGTTTGCAATTGTGCCTCATCTTGCTAGAGTGCTTTTCAATCCACCTTCTATAAAAAGACAGGAGAATTCGCATGACAGCACGAGATTACAGTAGCAACAAGTTACGATCACAACATCCCACTACAATTTAAATCTATACTGGACAGTAAAGTGGGACCTCTGGATCATAAGAGGATAGAAAACCCACTTACAAGAGCATCCGGTGACATGGAACCCAAGGGAATATTTAGTAAAGAACCCGGAAAATTTGTAACACCACTTATAATTTATTGAGCACCAAAAACGAAGACCACAGCTCGTAATTTGCAGTCAGCGGCAAAGCAAAGGTGCTCGCCGCTGACCTCGAAGAAAGCTGCACGCAGTGATCTCTGTGGCGAGAAGTTTGGCTTTCTCGACGTGCAATTGATTATAGCGCAGTGCAATAGGAATTCCCAGTGAAAAGCTGCAGTGGCGTCAACGAGCTGTCTAAGCAGCCATCGCATTGAAGAATTCTCACAGACAGCAAACCAGGAAATGAAAAGCAGCTTTTCTAAAAATGTTAAGAAAGTGAAATAAAGATTGGGACTTTCACATGGGGATAAGGTAGAGGCTGAAATATCAACAAACTTTTTTTTTTTTTTTTTTTAAATTGTAATTTTTAATCATAATGAAGAAATGCAAATTAGTTTTTCAGGGCCAGAATGGTTGTTTGGCAGTCTATATGCTGTTAAAACCCCCAACAAGGATTAACATTTAATGGGGTATTTAACAGCGATATTAGTGTGGAAAAGCTCAAGTTTTTGTCAGTTTCACCGACTGCCGGCTATAGTGCAGCCTGTGTCAGAACTTCAGGATTTCCACGTTTAGATGCACGTGTGCTAAATCCTGAAGTTGCAGACAGTTTCAGAGGGGTAACGACAGCGAATGATGACAGTTCACCATCATTACCCACTGCAAAATCCGGGCCCACGTATCCCAATTTCCAGAAAACTCGACCTGACTGGTCCTGTAGACAATTAGTTAGTTTCCAGGGCTCCATTTCAAAATTGGGTAAGGAAAGATCAGTTCCATCCAACTCTAGCTATACAAAATACTCCATACTTGTGTCTGTTACATTCCTCGTTTGGAAAGAGGACTTCGAATCATAGAAACTTACAGCACAGGAGGCCGCCATTCGGCCAGTCGTGCCTTTGCAACAGCAGTTGTGCTTAGTTCCATGCCTCTGCTTTTTGTCCGCAACCCTGCAAGTTCCTCAGCCTCAAGTACCTGTCCAACTCCCTTTTAAAATTATTTATGGTGTGGAGATGACAACCTGGTGTTGTGTGACTTCTAAAATTATTTATGGAATCAGCTTCCACCACTTTTTCAGCTGGAGTGTTCCAGATCCTTACAATTCTGAGTGAAAATATTTCTTCTCATCTCCCATCCAGATCTTTTGCCAATGATTTTAAATCTATGACCTCTAGTTACTGACCCACTCGCCAGAGGGAATAGCTTTTCTCTATCTACTCTATCAAAACCACTCATCATCTTGAAAACCTCTAGGTCACCTCTTAACCTTCTCTGTTCCAAGGAGAACAGTCCCAACACTTCCAACCTCTCCTCATAAGTCCCTCAATCCCTGGTAACATCCTGGTAAAGGCAGGCCTTTATATCTTTCCTGAAGTATAAATAGCTGACGGAGAAATGTTTTATTTTTACCAGTGAATCAGCAGCAAAATTCTAAACAATGTTTTCTACAAACAACGGCCATTTGGAATCAGCACAGACGAGGAATTAGAGAAAACAAATGATTGTATAATCCAGATTTAAAATTGTTGAAATAAAAAGTCAAAAGTCATAATTCGAATGAAAAGGTAACCAACCTGAAATGTTAACTGTTTCTCTCTCCACAGATGCTACATGACCTGCTGAGTGTTTCCAGCATTTTGTTTTTATTTCAGATTTCCAGCATCCGGTAATTTGCTTTCGTTTTAGCTTAATACAAACTGAAATCATGCAAAAAGCAATTCCCAATGCAAATTTGGGCATGGAGTTTCTGCTAGGGGCGCAATTGGCAAAATGTGGGCAGAATGCACTGGACTCTGCGCCAGTTTTACAGAAATGAAGTTACGCCCAAGTTTCTGCACAAACTTATTAGCATTAAGCTTGAATATAAAAATCTCCCATGAATCAGTGCAAACAAGCAACATTGTGACTGGAGCAGGGCAATCTCTAGCATGACAGAGGAGTTGGATTGCCAGTAAATGAGCCATTCTTCAAATTTTTAAACCAACTGATCGGCAGCAGAGCAGGGCAGATCAATTATAACAACAGAAAATGCTGGAAAAACTCAGCAGGCCAGGCAACATCCGTGGAGAGAGAAATAGTCAACGTTTCAGGTCGAAACCTTTCGTCAGGACTGAAAAAGCACAGGAAATGAAACAGATTAAAAGGCCAGTTTGGGGGCTGGGAAATGGGGATGAGAGAAGTGAAGAGACATTAAGAGGTATTCAAAACGAGATGAGATGGTGATAGGATTAGTGGAGAGACAAAAGACGGCTCTAGATTAGGTGTGAAATGCGCTGGCAGAATGAGAGACAGCTGCCATGTGGGAGAGAAAAAAAGGGGGAAGGGCCAAAACAAAGGTGTGGATAAAAAATATGTAAAAATGTAATAGGGGCCGAGGTTATGATCGGAAATTGTTGAACTCGTTATTGAGTCCATAAGGCTGTAAAGTGCCTAATCGGAAGATGAGGTGCTGTTCCTCGGGCTTACGCTGGGTTTCAGTGGAACAATGCAAGAGCCTGAGTACAGTGAGGTCCGAGTGCGAATGGGGCGGTGAATTAAAATGACAGGCGACCGGAAGCTCGGGGTCACCCTTACGGAATGAACGGAGATGTTCCGCAAAGTGGTCACCCAATCTGCGTTTGGTCTCCCCAATGTAGAGGAGACCACATCGTGAGCAGCGAATACAGTATACTAGATTGCAAGAAGTACAAGTAAATCGCTGTTTCACCTGGAAGGGGTGTTTGGGGCCCTGGACAGTGGGAAGGGGGGAGGTATATGGGCAGGTGTTACATCTCCTGCGCTTGCACGGGAAGGTGCCGGGCGAAGGGGAAGGGGTGATAGAGGAGTGGACTAGGGTGTCTCGGAGGGAGTGGTCCCTACGGAATGCTGAAAGGGGAGGGGAAGATGCGTTTGGTGGTGGGATCACGTTGGAGGTGGCGGAAATGTCAGAGAATGATCCGTTGAATGTGAAGGCTGGTGGGGTGAAACGTGAGGACAAGGGGAACCCTATCGTGGTTCCGGGAGGGAGGGGCAGGGGCGAGGGCAGAAGTGCGGGAGATAGAACGGACACAGTCAAGGGCCGTGTCAACCACGGTAGAGGGGACTCCTCGGTTGAGGAAAAAGGAAGACCTGTCGGAAGCACTGGTGTGGAAGGTGGCATCGTCGGAGCAGATGCGGCGGAGATGGAGAAACTGGGAGAATGGAATACAGTCCTTACAGGAGGCGGGGTGGGAGGAAGTGTAGTCCAGGTAGCTGTGGGAGTCAGTGGGCTTGTAGTGAATATTGGTCAATAACCTATCCCCAGAGATGGAGACGGAGAAGTTGAGGAAGGGAAGGGAAGAATCGGAGATGGGCCATGTGAAGGTGAGGGAAGGGTGGAAATTGGAGGCAAAGTGAATGAAATTGTCTAGTTCAAGGCGAGAGCAGGAAACGGCACTGATACAGTCATCAATGTACTGGGAAAAAGAGGTGAGGGAGGGGACCCGAGTAGGACTGCAACAAAGAATGTTCCACATATCCCACAAAAAGGCAGGCATAGCTAGGACCCATGCGGGTACCCATAGCAACACCTTTGATTCGGAGGAAATGAGTGGAGTCAAAGGAGAAGTTGTTCAATGTGAGAACAAGTTCAGCCAGGCGGGTGGTGGTAGATGGGGACTGGTCGGGCCTCTGTTCAAGGAAGAAGCGGAGCGCCCTCCGGCCATCTTGGTGGGGAAGAGGTGTCCGAGGGATTGTCGTCCTGGCCCAACCGCCGAGGCGGTTGGGGCCAGGAAACTGGAAACTGTTAAAGTGGCGGAGGGCGTCCGAAGAGTCGCGGATGTAGGGGGGGGAAGAGACTGGACAAGGGGAGAAAGAGAGTCGAGATAGGAAGAGATAAGTTCCGTGGGGCAAGAAAAGGCTGAAACGATGGGTCTACCAGGGCAGTCCTGTTTCTGGATCTTGGGAAGGAGGTAGAAGCGGGCTGTGCGGGGTTGGGGAACTACGAGGTTGGTGGCCACGGGTGGGGGGGGGGGGGGGGGGGGGGCGGAAATCTCCAGAGGAGATGAGGTCAGCAACAGTCTTGGAAACAGTGGTTTGATGTTCAGTAGTGGGGTCATGCTCCAGGTGGAGGTAGGAGGAGGTGTCGGAGAGTTGGCGTTCAGCTTCCACTAGGTAGAGGGCAGAAGATCAATTGCCTAATTTAATTCTCTTGGTCTTACTTTTTAAAATTGGCTTCAATTGACTGCTGGTCAGGTGATTAACACTGAATACATGTGACCACATAGAAACACAGAAGATAGGAGCAGGAGTAGGCCATTCGGCCCCTCGAGCCTGCTCCGCCATTCAATGCGATCATGGCTGATCATCCAAATTCAGTACCCTGTCCCTGCTTTCTCCCCATACCCCTTGATCCCTTTAGCCTTAAGAAATATATCCAACTCCTTCTTGAATATATTTAATGAATTGGCCTCTACTGCCTTCTGTGGTAGAGAATTCCACAGGTTCACCACTCTGGGTGAAGAAACTCCTCCTCATTTCTGTCCTAAATGGCTTACCCCTTATCCTTAGACGGTGACTCCTGGTTCTGGAATCCCCGACCATCGGGAACATCCTTCCTGCATCTAGTCTGTCCAGTCCTTTCAGAATTTTATAAGTTTCAATGAGATCCCCTCTCATTCTTCTAAACTCCAGCGAGTATAAGCCCAATCGACCCAATCTCTCCTCATACGTCATTCCTGCCATCCCAGGTATCAGCCTGGTGAATCTTCGCTGAACTCCTTCCATGGCAAGAACATCCTTCCTCAGATAAGGCGACCAAAACTGCACACAATACTCAAGGTGTGGTCTCACCAAGGCCCTGTACAACTGCAGCAAGACATCCTTGTTCCTGTACTCAAACCCTCTCGCTACGAAGGCCAACATGCCATTTGCCTTCTTAACCGCCTGCTGCACCTGCATGCTTACCTTCAGCGACTGGTGCAAAAGGACACCCGGGTCTCATTGCACTTCCCCTTCTCCCAATCTATTGCCGTTCACATAATAATCTGCCTTCCTGTTTTTGCCACCAAAGTGGATAACCTCACATTTATCCACGTTATATTGCATCTGCCATGCATCTGCCCAATCACCCAACCTGTCCAAATCATACTGGAGTTTCTCGGCATCCTCCTCACAGCACACACGCCCACCCAGCTTTGTGTCATCTGCAAACTTGGAGATATTACATCTAGTTCCCTTGTCTAGATCATTAATATATATTATGAATAGCTGGGGTCCAAGGACCGATCCCTGCAGTACCCCACTAGTCACTGCCTGCCTCTCGGAAAAAGACCCGTTTATTCCAACTCTTTGCTTTCTGTCTGCCAAACAGTTCTCTATCCAACTCAATACCATGCCCCCAATCCCATGTGCCTTAATTTTACACGCTAATCTCTTACACGGGACCTTATCGAAAGCCTTCTGAAAGTCCAAATACACCACATCCACTGGTTCTCCCTTGTCTATTTTACCAGTTACATCCTCAAAAAATTCCAGATTAATCAAGCACGCTTTACCTTTTGTAAATCCATGTTGGCTTTGTCCGATCCTGTCACTGTTTTCCAAGTGCTCTGCCATTACATCTTTTATAATGGACTCTAGCATTTTCCCCACTACCGATGTCAGGCTTACCAGTCTGTAATTCCCCATTTTCTCTCTACCTCCTTTTTTGAATAGTGGGGTAACATTAGCGGTCCTCCAATCCATGGGTACTGTTCCAGATTCCATTGAATTTTGGAAGATGATCAGCATTGCATCTACTATTTCTAGGGCCGCTTCCTTAAGTACCCTAGAATGTAGATTATCAGGCCCTGGGGATTTAATTGGCCTTCAATCCCGTCAATTTCCCTAACACCATTTCCTACAAATACTGATTTCTTCAGTTCCTCCCATTCATCAGACCCTATGTTCCCCGACATCTCTGGGAGGTTATTTGTGTCCTCCTTTGTGAAGACAGAACCAAAATATGTATTTAATTGGTCTGCCATTTCTTTGTTCCCCATTATAAATTCCCCTGACTCTGACTGCAAGGGACCTACGCTTGGCTTCACCAATCTATAAAAGCTTTTACAGTCAGTTTTTATGTTCCCTGCAAGCTTACTCTCATATTCTATTTTCCCCTTCTTAATTAATCCCTTTGTCCTCCTTTGTTGAATCCTAAACTGCTCCCAATCCTCGGGTTTACTGCTTTTTCTGGCCAATATATATGTCCTCTCCTTGGATCTTATGCTATCCCTAATTTCCCTTGTTAGCCACGGTTGAGTCACCTTTTCTGTTTTATTTTTATGCCAAACTGGGATGAACAAATTCTGTAGTTCATCCATGCGGTCTTTGAATGTTTGCCATTGCCTATCCACCGTCAACCCTTTGAGTGACATTCCCCAATCAATCCTACCCAACTCGCGCCTCAGACCATCGTAGTTTCCTTTATTTAAATTCAGGACCCTAGTCTCTGAGTCAACTACTTCACTCTCCATCTTAAATGAAGAATTCGATCATATTATGATCGCTCCGACCCAAGTGGCCTCGTACAACAAGATTGCTAATTAATCCTCTCGTTACATAATACCCAGTCTAAGATGGCCTGATCTCTGGTTGGTTCCTCAACATATTGGTCCAGGAAACCATCCCGTAAACGCTCCAGGAATTCCTCCTTCACAGTATTGTTACTAATTTGGTTAGCCCAATCTATATGTAGATTAAAGTCACCCATGATGACTGCTGTGCCCTTATTGCACGCTTCTCTAATTTCCCTTTTAATGCCATCCCCAACCTCCACATTACTGTTTGGAGGTCTATATACCACTCCCACTAACGTTTTCTGCCCCTTAGTATTTCTCAGTTCTACTCATAGATTCCACATCATCAGAGCCAATATCCTTCCTTACAATTGTGTTAATCCCTTCTTTAATCAGCAATGCTACCCCACCTCCCTTTCCTTTTTGCCTATCTCTGCTGAATATTGAATACCCCTGGATGTTGAGTTCCCAGCCTTGGCCACCCTGGAGCTATGTTTCCGTAATCCCAATCAAATCATATTCGTTTACCTGTTTGCGCAGCTAATTCATCCACCTTATTACGAATGCTCCTTGCATTAAGACACAAAGCCTTCAGACGTGTTTTTTTAACACTCTTAGACCTATTAGAATTATTATTTACTGTGGCCATGTTTGATTTAAACCACTGATTTCTCCGACTGCCACTTTTGTTTTTCTCCTTCCTATCTTTTGCTTTTATCCTCGTTTCCCTTTCCTCTCTGTCTCCCTGCTCAGGTTCCCAACCCCCTGCCATTTTAGTTTAAACCCTTCCCCAGAGCACTAGCAAACACTCCCCCTAGGACATTGGTCCCGGCCCTGCCCAGGTGCAAACCGTCGGGTTTGTACTGGTCCCACCTCCCCCTGAACCGGTTCCAATGTCCCAGGAATTTGAATCCCTCCCCCTTGCACCATTCCTCTAGCCACGTATTCATCTGAAATATCCTTCTATTTCTACTCTGACTAGCACGTGGCACTGGTAGCAATCCTGAGATTACTACTTTTGAGGTCCTATTTTTAAAATTTACCTCTTAACTCCCTATATTCAGCTTTTAGGACCTCATCCCGTTTTTTACCTATATCGTTGGTACCTATATGCACGACAACTGGCTGTTCACCCTCCCCTTCCAAAATGTTCTGCAGCCACTCTGAGACATCCTTGACCCTTGCACCAGGGAGGCAACACACCATCCTGGAGTCTCGTTTGCGGCCGCAGAAATGCCTATCTATTCACCTTACAATAGAATCCCCTATTACTATAGCTCTACCCCTCTTTATCCTCCCGTCCTGTGCAGCAGCACCACCCCTGGTGCCAGGAAGTTGGCTGCTGCTGCCTTCCTCTGATAAGCCATCCCCCTCAACAGTATTCAAAGTGGTATATCTGTTTGAGAGGGGGATGTCCACAGGGGACCCCTGCACTACCTGCCTGCGCCTACTACTCTGTCTGTTGGTCACCCCTTCCCTTTCTGCCGGTTCAACCTTTGCATGCGGTGTGACCAATTGCTTGAACGTGATATCCACGACGTCTTCAGCATCGCGACTGGTCCAGTATGTATCCAATCGCAGCTCCAGCACCGCAATGCGGTCTGCCAGTAGCTGCAGCTGGACACACTTCCTGCACACATGGTTGTCAGGGACACAGGAAGTGTCCCTGAATTCCCACATAGTGCAGCAGGAGCATACCATGGGGCCGGGCTGTCCTACCATGACTTACCCTTTAATTAATTCAAATTAAACAAATCAATCCCACCAATTATACTACAGTTAAATGATATACTTAAGGGCCCTGGTTTACCAACAGTTCCCGCTACACCACAGAGAGTTTAGAAACTATAAACCACAGAGTTAAAATTTAAAAAGAAAGAAATACTCACCAACCAATCACTTACCTGCTTTCTGGTGACGTCACACTTCAATTACTTTTTACTTCTCTCCCTCCCTATAGATTAGTAGGCCTACCTGGTCTCTGCCGCTGGTTTAAATAACCACCGCCACTCAGCCGCCTCGTCTCCCGCAGGTCCGCTGCTGCCCTGTGCTCCTGAGATTCTGGGCGCAACTTGATGACCCCCCCACTCCGCAACTGGCACAACTGTCAGAAACTCGCTATTCTGACTGGGGACGAGGTCAATTTTGTGGGTGGGAACTGCTTCAGATGAAGGGACTTTTGAACCAGTGTAAAAGATCACGGATACACCAGCGTGAAGTGGTTATGGGCACAAAAAGTTCTGTGATCTTTTGCGCTATTTCATTTAATTCCATCCAGATTAAGCCGAAATCATGCGGAAACATGATTTGGTTGGAGGAAATTTCTACTAATCCAGTACTGGATGTCGGACAAGCAGTGTAACAAATCAGAGTGGAGGAGTTGAGAGAGGTGGTGGTGAGGTACAACTTAATGAAACAGCACAGCAAAACACTAAGATGCCATAAAGCATCATAGAAACTATTGAAATACATGCAAATGAAACTTGAGCACCATGCAAAGCAAAGTTCAGTCATTTTGTAAAATGTGAGAGATTGTGGTTTGAACTGTAGGTTTCAAACTTTCTGGTACAGTTATCTCTAAATATATCAAATACTAAATGTACTTATTTTTTCTTCTGGCTCAAGGTTTCAAAAGTTGGCCTGGAAAGATGTCACAGCACGAGGGGGAAACCCATGCAGTTATGTCAACACATTTCTCAGATGCATTACGTCCTTGAAATACACTTGGCAATGACTCTTCCTGTTCCATGTCGAGAGATGCCTGGCCTTAGCTGCAAGCATGTATGTAGCAGTATGGAAGAGATTGAAGTTTACCAGAGGAAAGGGGGGGGGGGGGGGGGGCAGTGGAAAGGGAAGGAGGGGCAAGAGGAGAATTTAAATAAATCTGTCTCTCTACTTGGTCATGCATTTTTTAACTAGAATACTAAAACAAAACCCCCAGCCTACTTTAAGAGTTTTGCTAGTTATGCTGCAAGCAAGGAAAAGCCATTAAATTGATCTCTCACTTCCTAGGAGTGTCAGCAGTGGGTCAGTTGGTAGCACTCTCGCCTGAGTCAAAAGGTTGTGGGTTCAATTCCCACTCAAAACTTGAGCACAAAAACCTAGGCTGAAATCTTACAGATTATCTGGTCATTATCACATTGCTGTTTGTGGGAGCTTGCTGTGTGCAAACTGGCTGCCACGTTTCCTATATTACAACAGTGACCACACTTCAAAAAATACTTCATTGACTGTAAAGTGCTTTGGGTCATCAGGTGGTCACGAAAGGTGCTGTATAAATGCAAGTCTCTTTTTTTTTTAAATGAGGAAAAACTGGAGAAATGTGGGTCTCTCAAGTTTGAAAGGAGTTGACTGAAGTGAACTTGTACACCAACAGAACTAGACAAATGGATGTTTGTAGTAGGGAGTTAAAGTTGGTTCCAAACCACTTCCAATATTAAGTGATCCAAAACAGTAAACTTATTCAACGAGCATTTTAGTATGCCTGGTAATATAAAACCATCACTAAAAACAGGTTATGCTGCTGCATTCTTTAGATCAATTAGCGAGTGTATTAACAGTGAAATATGCATATTGAATTCCTCAGTAACTACTTTCTGATAAGTGTTTGAACTAGTTTTACAGGATTGAATTTTCATCTGAAGCTCAAGGCATGGAAGACAATACTGCACTGTACACCTTTTGCAGTACTGGGAAGAATCTAATCAACTTCTATCCATTATTTTGCTCTGTCTTTTGCTTATGATTTTGAATGCAACTACAGCTTTCATTTATATATTGGCATTAATATAGAACTTTGTTGAGATGTCAGGAAAGAAAGGAATGAAAACCAAGCCAAGCTGGGCCAGTTAGAGAGGACAGCTTGGGCAAAGATTTTTAAATAGTGCAAAAATAACTAGAGAGGTAGGTGCTTAGCGAGTGAATCCCAGAATGTGGGGCCAAGGTACCAATGATGGTGCAGAGAAGACCGGGGGGGGGGAAAGAGAAGGGGTAGAAGAAACATATAGACTAGAGTGAGAACTGCAGAGGGCACAAAAAGGGCTGATGAAATGTACAGAAGTAGAGCGGGGCGACATATGGAGGGGTTTGAAGACAGAATGAGGATTTTATATTCCAAAATGCACCAGGAACAAATGGAACCAAAATAGATCAGTGCCAACTGGGGTGATGGCCAAGGGGGAAGGGGGTATAGACTTCTGAGTTTTGAACAAGCTAGAATTTATTAGGGGGGGGGGGGGGGGTGGGAAGGCTGAGAGGCCAGGAAGCTATGTTTTGAATGGGGTTCTTAAATTGCAGAAGCAGTCAGGACTCAGAATGCTCTCACCAATATGTGACAAACAGCTAACCCTGAGAGTCTCATCAGTAGCAAGGAAGAATTAGTGCCCTGAAAATGGTACACAACAAAAACTAAACTATTTATATTAAACATTTTGGGATAAAAATATTCTTATTTACAGTTCTAGCTGCAAGACCAAATATTGCTAGAGGTGGAATAATGGCTCAGATTTTCCAGTCAGCAGCAAAGGAATGGTGCTCGCCAGTCATCTTGCTGACAGCTGCCCACAAAGTTTTTGCAGGTTTGAGAGGCGCGTTGCTCTAATCCGGTGTCTGATCCAGTGTGGTGCCCTCTACAGGGGATCTGTAGTGCCTGTGAGCAGGTCAAGAAATAGTGAGGCTCTTCAACCAATCAGATTGTGTGTCTCAGTGAGGATTCTTCAGAGTCTAATGCAGGAAGTCTAAAGCAGATTTAAATCATGCACAGAAAGCAGGATTGGGAAAGACAGATGGGATTAAGAGAGATTAATACGTTTTTTAAAAAAATCTCCAACACTAATTAACTTCTGAAGGAATGAGGCGCCACACTGGTAAAATTAAATATTCAGATCCAGACAGGTTGTTTGGCAGTAATTATCAATTATCACTCAGTTAAAGATTCACTTACTCATGAATGCACCATCACCAACCTTTAATGGCATCTTTAGTGGGGAACTAATGGGCAAGTACCCCCAAGTTTACGCCACTACGTCTTTCAATGCCAAGTCCATCAGCGAGGACTGCTACAGCGCACCCTGCAGAGGAGCGAGGCATCTCGGACAGCAACTTCCAGATTTCCACATTGAAATGCGCATGTGCAGGCGCCAGAAGCTGCTGTCCAATTTACTCCATAGTAATGGCGAGCGCAGTTAGCCTCACTGTTATTAACGCAAAATCCAGACCAATATTTTCTGAAAGCAAAAAAGTAAGAGAATGTTTCAGCTACAAGGTTATGTATTATTTACATTTACGCAGAGCACTAGAAATTGCCAAACAAGAAGCTCCAGTTACAGACATACAATGCCTGTGTTTAAAGTTGGTTTCAAATATGAAACACCAGCAGAAAAATGAAATACACAGTAGCAGAATGTTTAGAACATTTTTCTAGCAATTCCTGGTGCTGAGCATAACATTCAAAGTTGTCCCCTTTGCGTAATGTTGCCTAGATGGTATTATAGCTTTTTTCCACAGGCACTTAAGTCTTAGTTGTCTGGCAAAACCAACTACGGTAATATTAAAATTAAATGAAGACAGATGACTTGCCCCAAATGCATTGATAATGTATAGCTTAGGCCTCCACATTTAATCCTGTATTAATTTCTAGGGATTGACTAGTGAATTCTGAGCAGCTGACAGCAAAATCATCTTGGACCAGCTCTGACCAGACATCTGTCCCTCCCCAAAATTTTCTGAACGTGTTAACCACTAGAGATCAGGCCATCTTAGACTGTGTATTATGTAATGAGAAAGGATTCATTAGCAATCTTGTTGTGCGAGGCCCCTTGGGGCAGAGCGATCATAATATGATCGAATTCTTCATTAAGATGGAGAGTGAAGTATTTGACTCAGAGACTAGGATCCTGAATTTAAATAAAGAAACTACGATGGTATGAGGCGCAAGTTGGCTAGGATGGATTGGGGAATGTTACTTAAAGGGTTGACGGTGGATAGGCAATGGCAAACATTTAAAGATCACATGGATGAACCACAGAATTTGTTCATACCCGTTTGACATAAAAATAAAACAAAAAAGGTGGCTCAACTGTGGCTAACAAGGGAAATTAGGGATAGCATAAGGTCAAAGGAGAGAACATATAAATTGGCCAGAAAAAGCAACAAACCTGAGGATTGGGAGCAGTTTAGGATTCAGCAAAGGAGGACAAAGGGATTAATTAAGAGGGGGAAAATAGAGTATGAGTGTAAGCTTGCAGGGAACATAAAACTGACTGTAAAAGCTTCTATAGATATGTGAAGAGAAAAAGATTGGTGAAGTCAAGCATAGGTCCCTTGCAGTCAGAATCAGGGGAATTTATAATGGGGAACAAAGAAATGGAAGACCAATTAAATACATATTTTGGTTCTGTCTTCACAAAGAAGGACACAAATAACTTCCCAGAGATGTCGGGGAACATAGGGTCTAATGAGAGGGAAGAACAGAATGAAATCAGTATTTGTAGGGAAATGGTGTTAGGGAAATTGACGGGATTGAAGGCTGATAAATCCCCAGGGCCTGATAATCTACATCCTAGGGTACTTAAGGAAGTGGCCCTAGAAATAGTAGATGCATTGCTGGTCATCTTCCAAAATTCTATATAGACTCTGGAACAGTTCCCATGGATTGGAGGGTAGCTAATGTAACCCCACTATTCAAAAAAGGTGGTAGAGAGAAAACAGGGAATTATAGACCGGTAAGCCTGACATTGGTAGTGGGGAAAATGCTAGAGTCCATTATAAAAGATGGAATAGCAGAGCAGTTGGAAAACAGTGACAGGATCGGACAAAGTCAACATGGATTTACAAAAGGTAAATCGTGCTCGACTAAGCTACTAGAATTTTTTGAGGATGTAACTGGTAGAATAGATAAGGGAGAACCAGTGGGTGTGGTGTATTTGGACTTTCAGAAGGCTTTCGATAAGGTCCCGCATAAGAGATTAGTGTGTAAAGTTAAAGCACATGGGATTGGGGGTAAGGTACTGACTGGGATAGAGAACTGGTTGGCAGACAGGAAGCAAAGAATTGGAATAAATGGGTCTTTCTCCGAGTGGCAGGCAGTGACTACTGAGGTACCGCAGGGATCGGTGCTAGGACCCCAGCTATTCACAATATATATTAATGATCTAGACGATGGAACTAGATGTAATATCTCCAAGTTTGCAGACGACACAAAGCTGGGTGGGCGTGTGTGCTGTGAGGAGGATGCCAACAAACTCCAGTATGATTTGGACAGGTTGGGCGATTGGGCGGAAGCATGGCAGATGCAGTATAATGTGGATAAATGTGAGGTTATCCACTTTGGTGGCAAAAACAGGAAGGCAGATTATCTGAACGGCAATAGATTGGGAGAAGGGAAAGTGCAACGAGACCTGGGTGTCCTTGTGCACCAGTTGCTGAAGGTAAGCATGCAGGTGCAGCAGGCGGTTAAGAAGGCAAATGGTATGTTGGCCTTCACAGCGAGAGGATTCAAGTAGAGGAGCAAGGATGTCTTGCTGCAGTTGTACAGGGCCTTGGTGAGACCACACCTTGAGTATTGTGTGCAGTTTTGGTTGCCTTTTCTGAGGAAGGATGTTCTTGCCATGGAGGGAGTGCAGTGAAGATTCACCAGAGTGATACCTGGGATGGCAGGAATGACGTAGGAGGAGAGATTGGGCTTATATTCGCTGTTTAGAAGAATGAGAGGGGATCTCATTGAAACTTATAAAATTCTAACAGGACTAGACAGACTAGATGCAGGAAAGATGTTCCCAATGGCGGGGGAGTCCAGAACCAGGGGTCACAGACTAAAGATAAGGGGTAAGCCATTTGGGACTGAGATGAGGAGGAATTTCTTCACCCAGAGAGTGGTGAACCTGTGGAATTCTCTACCACAAAAGGCAGTTGAGGTCAATTCATTAAATATATTCAAGATGGAGTTAGATATATTTCTTAAGGCTAAAGGGATCAAGGGATATGAGGGACAGGTACTGAATTTGGATGATCAGCCATGATCTCATTAAATGGCAGAGCAGGCTTGTGGGGCTGAATGGCCTACTCCTGCTCCAATCTTCTAGGTTTCTATTTCCATGTATGTTCTAGCATGGCAGTAAATACAGATTATCCCATACAGAACAAGGACAGAGGGTCATTTCTTCAGCCCGACTGAAGCAACTCAGTGGATCTTTGAGCAGTGGTTTGGTTATCAAACAGTGCAATGAGGTCAAAGTTTAATTACTTTTCAGACTGCAACTCAGAATGTAATCCAAAAGTTTGGCTTTCTTTAAGTGGGATTGTTAGGGCTTTTAAATCACAGGCTACAGACATCGAGTCCCATGTCAAGAAAATCTATTGTTTGCTGACTTTCTCTGTATAGTTTAAATGCCTGTAACTGCTGTTTTTAAAGATTGTTTGAAGAAATTTGCCCAGATTTAACATGCCAATGTGTGACCAAGACAAGGAATGGGCACATAATTTGAATGTACTAGCAGATCTCCAATGTCATTGCTGATGGTATCAGCTAGTGTTTTATAGCAATAGGGAAGGTCATAGCTGCCAGTCTGGGCCTGCGACAGGTGGAGAGAGAACCAACACGAGGGAAAAAACCTACTTGACCTCGTCCTCACCAATCTACCTGTCGCAGATGCGTCTGTCCATGACAGTATTGGTAGCAGTGACCACCACACAGTCATTGTGGAGATGAAGTCCCGTCTTCAACTGAGGATACTCTCCATTGTGTTATGTGGCACTACCACCTTGCTAAATGGGATAGATTCAGAACCAATCTAGCAGCTCAAAACTGGGCATCCACGAGGCGCTGTGGGCCAGCAGCAGCAGCAGAATTGTATTCCGTTACCATCTATAACCTCATGGCCTGGCATATCCCTCACTACCATTACCATCAAGCCAGGGGAAAAACCCTGGTTCACTAAGGAGTGTAGAAGAGCATGCCAGGAGCAACACCAGCTGTATCTAAAAATGCAGTGCCAACCTGGGAAAGCTGCAACACAGGACTACATGCATGCTAAAAAGCAGAAGCAGCATGCTATAGACAGGGCTAAACAATCCCATAATCAACAGATCAGATCAAAGCTCTGCAGTCCTGCCACATCCAGTGGTAAATGGTGGTGGACCATTAAACAACTAACGGGAGGAGGAGGATCAATGAATATCCCCATCCTCAATGATGGTGGAGCCCAGCACGTGAGTGCAAAAGACAAAGCATAAGAGTTTGCAAACATCTTCAGCCAGAAGTGCCGAGTGGATGATCCATATCGGCCTACTCCGGAGGTCCCCACCATCACAGAAGCCAGTCTTCAGCCAATTCGATTCACTCCACGTGATTATCAAGAAACGGCTGAGCGCACTGCATACAGCAAAAGCTGTGGGCCACGACAACATCCCGGCTGTCGTGCTGAAGACTTGTGCTCCAGAACTAGCCGCACCTCTAGCCAAGCTGTTGAGAATATAGAATGCAAAAATAAGGTAACAACTCGCTCCGCATGGCCAAGGACCCTGCCAATCTAAAATGGAGGACCCTGTTAGCCTAAAATGGTGGTGCAATGTCGACATCGCTGAGTCACTTGCATATTGTGAGAGATGATCATGTTAATTCAAGAAACTGAAGGCAGCAGGAAGTAAAATGCTAATATGGCTGGCACCCACGATGTCACACCTTGCTGGTGGAACAATGTAGGGTGGAGTGCAAAGGGTATACTGACAATAGGCGATCCGAAAACACATTACCATGCATTACCATAATGATTAGGTGATCGTGAAACCATTACCTGCATATTTTCTATATTATAAACCATTCAGTGAACTGTGACTTCTTTATTTCAAACTGCCAGGCCAGGAAATCACTTTAAAATGTGTACGTGCCCAGCTCAGGATTGGTGCAGACTGTAAGATGTGTTAATGTCTTCTCAAAAGCAAGTATAATAATGTGGTACTCTATGAAAGATTACTTGCTCTGGTGGAACCTGTCGAGACTCTGCTGGAGTCAGAACTGTGCTGTATCAGAGTAAGTCTCCCGGGACAACAGAATAAAACAACTGTTGAACTCAACCAGTATTCGACTCAGTGTTTGTACTGAACCAGATTGAGGGCAAAAGAATCCGTTTCAACACTGTTCCAGTACAGCTATAACACGGGCATCTATCCGACAATATGGAAAACTGCCCAGGTATGTCCTGTGCACAAAAAGCAGGACAAATCCAATCCAGCCAATTACCGCCCCATCAGTCTACTCTCAATCATCAGCAAAGTGATGGAAGGTGTCGTCGACAGTGCTATCGAGCAGCACTTACTCACCAACAACCTGCTCACTGATGCTCAGTTTGGGTTCCACCAGGACCACTCGGCATCGGACTTCATTACAGCCTTGGTCCAAACATGGACAAAAGAACTGAATTCCAGGAGGTGAGGAGAGAGTGACTGTCCTTGACATCAAGGCAACATTTGACCGAGTGTGGCATCAAGGAGCCCTAGTAAAACTGAAGTCAATTGGCATCGGGTGTGTGTGTGTGGGGGGGGGGGGGGGGGGGAAACTCTCCACTGCCTGGAGTCATACCTAGCACAAAAGAAGATGGTTGTGGTGGTTGGAGGTCAATCATCACAGCCCCAGGACATCGCTGCAGGAGTTCCTCAGGGCAGTGTCCCAGGCCCAACCATCTTCAGCTGCTTCATCAATGACCTTCCCTCTATCATAAGCTCAGAAATGGGGATGTTGGCTGATGACTGCACAGTGTTCAGTGCCATTCGCAACTCCTCAGATAATGAAGCAGTCCATGCCCGCATGTAACAAGAGCTGAACGACATTCAGGCTTGGGCTGATAAGTGACGAGCAACATTCGCGCTACACAAGTGCCAGGCAATGGCTATCTCCAACAAGCGAGCATCCAGCCACCACCCCATGACATTCAATGGCATTACCATCGCCAAATCCCCTACCATCAATATCCTGAGGATCACCATTGACCAGAAACTTAACTGGACCAGCCACAAATACTGTGGCAACAATAGCAGGTCCGAGGCTGGGTATTCTGTGGCGAGTGTCTCACCTCCTGACTCCCCAAAGCCTTTCCATCATCTACAAGGCACAAGTCAGGAGTGTGATGGAATACTCTCCAATTGCCTGGATAAGTGCAGCTCCAACAACACTCAAGAAACTCAACACCATCCAAGACAAAGCAGCCCGCTTGATTGGCACCACATCCACCACCTTAAACATTCACATTCACTCCCTCCACCACCGGCATACCGTGACTGCAGTATGTACCATCTACAAGATGCACTGCAGCAACTCACCAAGGCTTCTTCGGCAGCGACTTCTACCAACTAGAAGGACAAGGGCAGCAGGTGCATGGGAACACCACCACCTCCAAGTTCCCCTCCAAGTCACACACCATCCTGACTTGGAAGTATATCGCCGTTCCTTCATCGTTGCTGGGTCAAATTCCTGGAAGTCCCTCCCTAACAACACTATGGGAGTACCTTCACCACACAGACTGTAGCAGTTCAAGAAGGCAGCTCACCACCACCTTCTCAAGGACAACTAGGGATAGGCAATAAATGCTGGCTTTGACAGCAATGCCCACATCCAATGAACGAATAAAAAAAAAAAAAGGGTGTTTATGCCATGTGGGGCCATCAGGGTCACCTACTAAATGACTTATTCAGTCAAATTCTATTTTTATTAATTGGTATTTGGGGGAGTGAATTCCATGGCTCCGTGCAATATTCTGTGTAAGCCATAAATGGGTGGCCTTTATTCCATAAATATTCCTTTGCCTCTGTGTATAACCTTTATTCTTACCACCTTTAAAGGCAATAATACATAGCAAGAGGATATGAAAAATGTTATACATGTTATTTAGCAGTAAGTGAGGTTTAGTTGCATAGAGGATTTGGTCTTGGGTTTTGGTAGCACCTTGGGTATGGTCCTGGGCTTTGGTAGCACTGGGGTGATACTGCAATGATTTGGTAGTGTTGGGAGCAGGGAAGAAGATCTTTTAATCTGGCATTACAGTGGAAGGAGAACCTAGGGTTTGGTAGAACTAGGGGTGTTGCTGGTGGATTTGTGTCACTCATGAAGTGAGGAGAGGGAGGGCATGGGCTTGACATTACTGGGTGGGAGCATCCCAGATTTGGCAGCATTGGTTTGTAACTTTCCAAGAGCCTTATGCAAACAGCATCTCTCCTCCTTCAATACAGCCGGTGTCTCAAGAGGGGTTAGTAATTAGAATTATTATATTTTCTACCCATCAACAGAACCCAGGTGATAAATTGAGCCTTTGTGAAAGGGGGAGGGGGAGGGGGAGGAAAGGACAGTTTGGCAGGTCATTCTAGTTTGGGTGACTGGGTATAGTTTCTGGTTAGTCCCATTCCCAAATGCCAACCATAAGTAACATTTTGATTTTAAATATTTTCTTGTCTATTTGAAAGGGAAGGCAGTTTATGACAGGGGAGTGGAACAGGCAAAAGGAGAGCAGAGAGGGGGACAAGAGGGAGCAGGAGCAGATGGAAGAGGGGGCAGCGGAAAGAGGGGCAGAAAATTGAGTGCTGCATACTTTCACTGAGAAGGTAGTCTTTCCTCCCACGGGCCTGGATTATCGTCTCAGTGGCAGGGAAGGAACTGCAAGGGGGCCCTATCTCTGCCAAACTACAATTTTATGTTCAGTAGTTGGGGGGGTGGGGGAGATGAGCAAGAGCCTGAAATCTGGGGGTGGGGTGGGGTTAGAAAAGGGGAGACCCTGATTTCTACAGTGATTGATTAACTGCTTAATGTGGGGGGGGGGGGGGGGGCAGTAGCATGGAAGATTACCTTCCGCCCTATACCAAGTTTCTGCTTAGTGGGGAGGAGGGAGGGATTTCAAAGTTTACCCATGAAAGTGTCTTGCATTGACAAGTGATTAGTGCGCTAAGATGCGATTATCTGGGGTTACTCTGCAGGGCAAGTGTTTTTGATAGGTTCAATGGAATGTGTGAGGGGTTTTATGTCAGGAGCTTGCTTTCTTGCAGGAAGGGACAAAGCAGTGAAAACTTAGCAAGCAAGTGACAATGGTGATAACAAGGAATTGATTCCAGGAAGCAAGTGCAATTTTGAGAATTGCTGCCTACATTGTAGATTTTTGCCAGTAGGGATAATTAATTACTCTGAATTATTTTTACTTACGAGATTATAGATATTCCAAAAATACTTCACTGACACAGGATAATCTAAAATCCAGGAGGTGGTCACATATTGTTGCACAGCCACATATTGCAATCCAGTAGAAACTGCTCATACATTGGAGAGCTGCCACCCAGTGTCTTTATAGTGGAACTGCATGCCAACTCAAGAGCTTTGCTCCATGTTATCAAGATAGGCAGTTAACACGATCACAACGCCACCACAGGCATAACTGGCACTGTAGGCAAAGGCCAACTCACTCACCATTTTTAATATATAGCTAGTCAGTCTCCCATGGTGTTACACATGGGTATTCATGACCAATTTGAATTTTTTAAAATTCAACCAGGATGGGAGAAATAAATGGATCCAAAAAGGGGGCATGGGGGATACAAGAGAGGGGGAGAAAGAAAGTGCTAAGGAAGAGGAATTAAGATCAGCGGAGGTAGGGATATTGAACCAGCCATCAGGGAAGGAGAAATATACCCAGTAGTGGCTGTGGATGGAAAATGTCATTGGGAGGGAGGATTAATAGAAGAGAATTGAAGCAGGGCAAGAGTAGCCTGTGGGGGGAAACCATTGGGTGAGTTGGAAATGCAGCCAGCTTTGGGGGGTTGGGGGCTGAAATACTGCCAAGTTGGGAGAATGGCTGAAATTTTGCTCATTTGGGGACGGTGAGGGTCACAATCATGCTCTGTAGACGAGGTGGGGATGTGGTGGAATGCAGAAATCTTGTATTCCATTCATTTGCTCCACTTACCTGTATGTTGCATTCGACTTCTTGGTACAGTCCTGCTTTTGTGTCAACAGCTGCCTTCATATCAGATGCTTTAAGATTTTTGCAATTACAATGTGACTATTTAATTCACTACTTGTGTTCCGTTATTGTTGCCGTTGGGTGGGAGTTGTTTGCGTATCCTCAAACGTACTTTGACAATGCACCAACAAACATTTTTACAATGCTCTTTGTTTGTTCCTGGTTGTGGATTAGTTTTTCCTCAGTGCTGTAATCGACTTATTTTTCATTCTATTTAGGATTTTTTACATTTTTGATTGAATTTTGACCTTTCAATTTTTGGATGGAATGTGAATTGAATTCGCCTGAATATTGCAATAATATACTGACAATACTACAAGTGCAGTTCCAATGGATTGTTGCAATCACGCACCATTTTTAATATTGAACAGATTTATCATTCTAAACTAACCAAAGCTGTTTTATAACACACTGTATCGAGTTCACCGATTTATAGTGACTGATGATGAAATTGTATTCTGGGATTTGATTTTGTAATTCTGTTGACTTTTCACTGAAAATTGTAAATCAGTGGCCTTGATTATTATATGTTCCTTCAACTAAGTACCCAATTTTTACCTTTTTTGAAGCCCGGGATACATGGTACAATGGTAGGCAAGATGCATCAGGTTGGAGGAAGTAGATAGCAGCACTATGGAGGGCTCCCAGGGTTTGGAATCACTGGAGAAGAGGGTCCTTTGCTTTGTCAACACTGAAGAAAGTAATTTGGTTGAAGGAAGGGGAGCAAATGAGTGTGGGGTTTCCTTCAATGGGAAATTCCTGGAGTCTGGAAGCATCCAGGAGAAAGCTGATGATTTTAATGTTAAAAAAAGTTCCCATATCAATTGAAGATGCATAACTTCATAATTAAACATTTCTATAAATTACTGTTTTGGACTTTTAGGCATAAAGAAAAGAAAGCAGAGGTGATCTAATCACTCCTTTTGAGTGCCTCTCTCTCACCAAGATGGAGCCTCTTTCTCTGAAATGCATCATCTTAGATTTTTGCAATGAGAAAATTGAATAAATCTTTTGCAGTCACTCTCAAATTTTAAGTAGCTTTCAATAAACAAGATTTGTTTTCAAATGATAAAGCACAGGTGTTATTAATCGCATCCTTTTCACTGAGCTTTTCTTTGTCTCTCTGCCTGCTCATGATTGGAGTACTCCTGAATTGAAACCAGGCATTTCTCATGTCCAGCACAAATTGTTTGACATATTATTAAACAGAAGTCAGAGCAAACATAGATTTCACTGGCTCAAAAGGCTATTAAACGTAGTCCGGATTCAAAATAATAAATGTGTCAAAATTCTAAGAGATATTGGGGCAATGCCATGAGTTTGTACCAGGTATGAAGATTTTATGCATGATTAGAGCTCCCCAATAACCCTGCCTCGTCAGCTGCCTGCTAAAATAGAAACATGCTAAAGAATCATTGCTGCCGGCCATATAAATGCAAGTCTTTCTTTTAGTTGTACCGCTCTCTTCACTTTGAAGTCCACAGTTAGACAAAGGAAAATCAATAAGGTATCCTTCACAATTAAATAAAGTAACCATAATGCTACCAATAACATATAGGTTTCAAAGACACAGACTGCCTGACAACATATCAGCCAAGGACTCCACACCTGTTCAGGGCATAAGCCAGACTGAAAACCTTCCTTAAGGGACTCCCTGATGGGACAATTGTAAAAGCCATGGACCACTATACAAGTGATTAATAGCTCAGGTGATCAATCCTAGTTGTTTCTAACCTGGATGGGCTGAGAGTCTTCTCATACTTGTTCAACACAGTGAAAGAACATCCACTTCCATAGCTTGTTTAGTCATGCATATTTTCCTCAAATGTAATTGGAGAAGGACAGGATAAACCTATTTACAGAGACATGAGTCAGATGGTGGAGTCCTGGCCCAGGTGCATATTCCATGTAGAATGGCTGCTCTAAGCCATGCAGTGATCAATTTAAAATGGGCACAATTCTAGCAAGCTACAAACTCCCACAAAGAATGAAAACATAGAATCTTTTATGAAATAGGACAAAGCTCTGACCGATCACATTCAGGATACAGTAGTATAGTGGTTATGTTACTGGACTAATAATCCAAAGATTAATTCACCATGGAAGTTTGAGACTATGTACTGTATTAACTTTTTTAAATCTGGAAATATAAAGATGCCATCAGTAAAAGTGATTATCGTATAAACCTTCCTGGTTCACTAATGTCCTTTAGGGAAAGAAATCTGTGTCTTTACCCAGTCTAGCCTATGTGACTCTAGTCCCACTGTAAATGTGGTTGACTCGTAACTGTCCTCTCAAGCCACTCCGTTGAATCAAAATCACTACAACGAATGACAAGAGCATTATGAGAGCAGACTGTAGTAGTTCGAGAAGAATGTCCACCACCATTTTGTCAGGGCAGGGGAAATAAATGACAGCCTTACCAACAACACTCAGCCCAAGAATAAAAATTCATACAGCAATAACCAGCATTTATATAACTTTAACGTAGGAAAATGTCCCAAGGCACTTCACAGAAGCACAATCAGACAGAAACTGATACTGAGCCAAACAAGGAGATAATAGGAGGGGTGACTTAAAGATTGATCAGAGGTAGATTTTAAGGAGGGTTAAAAGGAAGAGGCAGAAAGGTTTAGGGAGGTAATTCCAGAGCTTCAGGCCTACATGGCTGAAGGTTCCAAATGAAAACATTAACAATGGTACAGTACTTAGACACAAAAGTCAATTTTATAGGTAAATTTATTTTAATCTGAAATACGACATTTTTCAATGTTTGTTAGAAAACTTTGAGTTTTAGTGGCAGCCCGAGGTGAAAAGAGGAAAATATTTTGCTTTCAAAAATGTATTTTGAGCTACTTGATTGATTTGCTGCCCTTTCTTTATTGGAGTTGTTGCTGAGCGCCCATTTTTGATGTGTAGTTTTTCTGAACTTCACAATTGGTGGTTTTAATTCCAGATTACTACTTGCTGATTGGTACAATGTCTAATCTATAAAATGGTGATCTCTCACAGTAATCATTGATTGGTAGGATGGCTATCTATTCCATTGTGATCTGTTTTATGAATATGTAATTTCAACCAGAAGTTTGAATGAGTTAGTGTGACAAGGGAAGTGTGCACATATGCATACACAAACAAGCAAACTGAAATGGTCTGAAAACATTTTGCTGCTTTTACTCTTCTGATCTATCAATACCAGTGACTTAAATGTTATTCAAGTGGGCTTGGAATGCTTTATATTGGTCTCTTTTTCCCTTCTGTCAGATCTGGTAATGCATCTTGGTTCCATTTCATAAAAATTCTGCCTACTGCAGTCTAAAGCATCTGAAGCCAACTCTGCTTGTAGCCCCAGGACTCTATGGTACTCTGTTTCATCTTCATATCAATTACTCCACTAATCATATAACTGTACCCACTCTTCTGCTGATGATGCACTCACCAGCTTCTTGTAAATTGTACATAACATCCATTACTCATCATTACATCTTGATGTCCAAGCCCCTGATGGGGAAAATGAAAGTTTCAAAGAGCTTCTTTGTATATCATGTGTAAGTAACAGATTTCATTTGATGGTTTCAACTTTTATCTTTTAATCAATTAATACTTCGCTCAATCAATACTCTTGACTTTGCTATCTCCTCTGACCTCAGATGGAACCCCCATATCTTCCCCATTGCTAAAGCTGCTTCTAAGAAGCTCAGATTGTGCGAAGCGCTTTTTCCCTTAACAACTGAAATATACACAGCTGAAGTCCATCCAACACTTGAATACAGGCCCCATATCTGATGAAAGCACCTTAGGATGTTTTAGGACATTAAAAAGGTGCTATATAAATACAAGCCATCATTGTTAAAACTCTAACAATTCTAGGAAGGAACAACCATGTTCCTTATTACATTCAATCATTTCTATCTGTACTTTTGACATGTAAACTCATTCTTTATCAGATATTCATCTGGGACTTAGCTTTTTTTAGTGTCAATCAACATAGCATTAACTGTTGACGTGGTACTCTTATGTACATACTCAGTGACTCAGCTTCCTATAGAACTGACATAGCTCAAATCCACCAATGAAAGCAGTACCGAGTTCAAATCTTTTCTAAACTTCAGTCCTGTCAAATTAAAACAGGCAAACCCAGCTCCATTAAAAAATAGATCCAAATTACATTGGAGCAGCAAATTCAAATAGCCCAATAGTTGAAGAGTGTGTTTTAGGTGAGTAATTAATTTTAAAAAAATTCACTTTAGTAGAGATAGATTAGAAATAATCATTTTAGAATAGTTAAGTTTGACAATATTGACTGACGATCATGAGGCTTCATGGTGTGTAACTAAGGAGCTCATTATGGCAAAAAAGCTTGGACACACATCGAAGAACATAAGAAATAGGAGCAGGAATAGGCCACTTGGCCCCTCGAGCCTGCTCCGCCATTCAATAAGATCATGGCTGATCTTGGGCTCAAAGCCACTTCCCCACCACATTTCACTCCCTTATCTTGCAAAAATTTGTCTATCTCCACCTTAAATGTATTTAATGACCCAGCCTCCACAGCTCTCTGGGGCAGAGAATTCCACAGATTTACGACCCTCAGAAGAAATTTCTCCTCATCTCAGTTCTAAAAGGGTGACCCTTTATTCTAAAACTGTGCCCTCGCGTTCTAGATTTCCCCACGAGGGGAAACATCCTCTCTGCATCTACCTTGTCGAGCCCCCTCAGTATCTTATATGTTTCAAAAATAATATTCTTCTAAATTCCAATGAGTATAGGCCCAGCCTGCTCAACCTTTCCTCATAAGTCAACCCCCTCATCTCTGGAATTAACCTAGTGAATCGTCTCTGAACTGCCTCCAATGCAAGTATATCCTTCCTTAAATAAGGAGACCAAAACTGTGGTGTATGTGCCTTTAAGAGCAATTGTGGTGTATGTGCCTTTAAGAGCCCCAGGTGTGCGTAATGCCGGTAATTGCCACTTGGGCTATATAAGCCTGTGTATTGTGTATATCCTTTAGAACCCCCCCCCCCCCCCCCCCAGACTTGCTTAGTAAATACCTATGAACCAACTCCTGTCTTCAGTGTCTTTATCTACACACGGACACTACAGTGGCGACGAAGTGGAAACGGACTTACCTGCAATTCGGCAGCACCTCAAGGACATCGATTCCTCCAGCGTCCAGAAGACTCAAGGAAGTTATAGAAACTGTGGTTTCACCAGCTGTCCAAGCTGGTGGCAGGTACTGCGCTAATCCTTCCTGGGCGTCAGGCTGGGGCTCCAGCATTGGGCTCTACAGCTGAGACAGGCAGCGAAATCGGAGGCAAGCAATAACGGACTGGGAGGGTGCACTCGGGAGACGGCTGGCGCGGCAAGCAGGTCAGCGTTTAGACCTCCGTCGGGAACGAGTCTCCAACAGTGAATAAACGGAAACCACAGTAAAACAGCGTTGTTATCGGTAGCAGCGGCGGGAAAGCGCAGGAAGCGCCATATCGTTGCTACAGAGAAAAAAAGCGCGGGAAGCACCATATCTTTTTTTTTTGAAATGCCTAAGTCTGGCAATATGGATGCTTTTGATAACAAGATAGAGAATTGGACCACATATGTAGAAAGAGTGGAGGTGTTTTGCACCGCAAATGGAATAGAAGATGAAAAAAAAGCTTCAGTGCTTCTGGATCTAATGGGCGCAGAAACATACAAGCTGTTACGCAACTTAATCACTCCAGCCGAACCGATGGACAAGAATTTTGAGGAGATTGTTGATACCCTACACTGCCAATTCGAGGCAGATTCTCTGCAAGACAAATTCATCTGCGATCCCCTAAGTGTAGAAACACAAAAAAAAGGTATCTTCTGGAAAAGATTTAACACTGGACAAGGCTTTCAGTGCAATAGGAGCGGCAAAGATACAGCAAAGGCCACAGGACTTCGGCACCCATGAAATGACATGGGGTTTCAAGAGATGTTATCGCTGCGGCAGATCCAACCATGACCAGAGGGATTGCTGGTTCAAAGAAAAAGCATGCAGGCGATGCGGAAAGATGGGACACATTCCACGTGTATGCCGATCTGAAAATAAAAAATCCACTAACGGGAAAAGAATCAATAAGGAAAAGCACAGAAAGGTACAAATGATGACGGACAGTAGCTCCAAAGACCAGAAGAGCGATAGCGACTCCGGGAACAAGAGACTAAGCTCTCTCAAATTACATAATGTAATTGCCAATGAAGATTACCAGACCATTTGGGTTACCCTCATAATAGCAGGGTCCCCAGTTAAAATGGAGCTAGATACAGGATCAGCTCTAACCGTAATAAATCGACGAGATTACGAGGCGCTATTTTCGCATATACCTCAAAGACACATCCATTATCTTAAAAACATATACGGGGCAGAAAGTATACCCCAAAGGAAAAATAAAGGTGCCTGTGGTATACAACGGCAAAGAAATACAAAAGTTGTATTTATACATTCTACAAGATGGTGGTCCACCGTTGTTGGGACGTGAATGGATAAGGAAGATACGTTTAGACTGGCACTCCATTCAGGCACTGACGGGGACCAGTAAGAAAAAAAACTTGGATGACATCATACCTGAACGATTAAAAGACATCTTGGCCAACGCCAAAGAAGTGTTTCAAGAGAAACTAGGAACCTTGAAAGGCATCACCGCCTCAATAAAAGTGGAAGATGCAGCAATTCCAAAAAATTTTAAGGCAAGACCGGTGCCATACGCAATACGTCCGGCAGTCGAGGCAGAGCTGGAGAATTTGGAAAAGGCAGGCGTATTATCCAAAATAGATTGGAGCGAATGGGCAACACCCATCGTTCCAGTCATGAAAAAAGCATTGAAAAATACCTCTGAGGAACAGGGAAAAATTTGCATCTGTGGGGACTTTAAGGTGACTGTAAACCCGGTCCTTCACACGGTACAGTATCCTCTTCCGAGGATAGAAGATATTTTCGCCTCACTATCCGGAGGAAAACGTTTCACAAAAATTGACTTGGCACAGGCATATCTACAGATGGAGGTTGAGGAGACCTCTAAAAAGTATCTCACAATAAACACACACAAAGGCCTGTACCAGTACAATCGACTGGTTTTTGGAGTAGCATCAGCTCCAGCTATCTGGCAAAGAGCTATGGAGCAAGTCCTGCAAGGGATTCTGGGGACTCAGTGTTACCTAGACGACATCCTTATAACAGGAGAAAACGACAACGAGCACCTTGCCAATTTGGAGCAGGTGCTCACTAGGCTGAAAGAACGGGGCCTACGAGCAAATCGCCCCAAGTGCGAATTTTTCCAAAATCAGATATCATATTGTGGCCACATAATTAATAAGGAAGGGTTGCATAAGTCACCTGAAAAAATTGAAGCAGTTATAAAAGCCCCAGCACCTGAAAATGTTTCACAATTAAGGTCATTCCTGGGATTAATAAATTACTATCATAAATTTTTACCGAACTTATCAACTATTCTACACCCTCTTAATGATCTTCTACACACAGGAGTGATTTGGAAATGGAACGAAGACTGTAAACGTGCCTTCCATAAGTGTAAAGACTTAATCACATCCGAGAAAGTTTTGGCTCATTACAACCCATCACTACCAATCAGACTGGCGTGCGATGCATCCCCTTACGGCATAGGAGCGGTATTGTCCCATAGATTCCCCGATGGCTCGGAACGGCCGATAGCTTTTGCGTCACGCTCATTGAACTCAGCTGAGCGTAACTATTCCCAGATAGACAGGGAAGCACTCAGCCTGGTATGGGGAGTGAAGAAATTCAACCATTACCTACACGGACAAAAATTTACCTTGCTGACTGACCATCAACCCCTCATCTCCATATTCAACCCTAAGAAAGGTGTCCCCATTATGACGGCACAAAGACTACAGAGGTGGTCCCTTTTTCTAGGGGCACACCAATACAACGGGTCAAAACAGCATGGAAATGCTGACGGTTTATCGCGCCTGCCGTTGCCAACGATAGAAGAGGCACCTACAGTAGACCCAGTAGAGATATTCCACTCTACCATAGTGGAATGTCTACCGGTGACAAATTCTGCCATTGAAAGGGAGACCAGAAATGACCCTACTCTCTCACGGGTCTACGATTTAACAATGAAGGGATGGCCAGCACATGGCGAACCACTGTTGCCAGCATTCTCGCAAAGAAGAGAACAGCTGTCAGTGTGCCGAGGAACCTTGATGTGTGGATCCAGAGTGGTGATTCCACCCAAACTCCAGGATAAAGTGCTAAAGGAGCTTCACGAGGGGCATCTGGGTGGAGTGAAAATGAAGAACCTAGCTAGGGCGTTTGTATGGTGGCCAGGTATCGATGGAGACATCGAAGACATGACCAAGAGCTGCCTAGGATGCCAGAAGGTCCAAAATGCTCCGCCACAGGCCCCTCTACATCCATGGGAGTGGCCCTCATCTCCCTGGCAAAGGGTGCACATCGACTTTGCTGGTCCATTTATGGACTCAATGTTCTTAATCGCAGTTGATGCACACTCCAAGTGGCCGGAGGTAATAAAGATGTCCTCCACCACCACGGAAAAAACCATCACAGTATTAAGGACCATATTTGCCAGGAATGGGCTGCCGGAACAGATCTGTTCTGATAATGGACCGCAATTTGTGTCCGAAGAATTCAGAAAGTTCTTAAAGAACAATGGGGTAAAGCACTACACGTCCGCCCCATACCATCCCGCCACCAATGGATTGGCTGAAAGGTTTGTCCAGACCTTCAAGAAGGCCATAAAGGCCATGGGTAATGAAGACATAAAACTTCAGCACAAGGTGGATAACTTCTTATTTGCATATAGGAATGCAACACATATGGTTACAAACCAAACTCCCGCCATGATGTTCTACAATAGAAACCTAAGATGCCGGCTGGATTTGGTCAAGCCCAACATCCGAAGGGACGTGGAGAACCGGCAGTTTCAGGGCATGAATGAAAGGCCAACTAGGGCCTTCCAGATAGGCCAACCAGTTTTGGCCCGGGACTACCGTACCGATAAATGGCAGCATGGAACTATCTGCACACGACTAGGACCACTGATGTATACCGTGGACATCGGAGAAAGCATAATAAGGCGCCATGCTGACCAAATCATCAAGTCATCCGAAAAGGGACAACCTACACCACCACGCTATACATCTAATGATGAAGTAGAGATACCCATATCTACCTCCGATCCGGTGATACTGGAACCCGATGAACCAGACACTGGCCTTCAAGCCGAATCAGCCTTGCCAGAAGAACCTACTACACCGCCAGAAACTACTACACCCCCGAGGCGTTATCCGGACCGAGTCAGGAAGCCTCCTGAGAGACTAACTTATAATTAATTAATACAGCAATGTATATTATTTTGCATATAACATGTAATTAATAATTACTTAAAATATGATGTACTAGTTAGCTAGAAGGGGAGGAATTGTGGTGTATGTGCCTTTAAGAGCCCCAGGTGTGCGTAATGCCGGTAATTGCCACTTGGGCTATATAAGCCTGTGTATTGTGTGTATCCTTTAGAACCCCCCCCAGACTTGCTTAGTAAATACCTATGAACCAACTCCTGTCTTCAGTGTCTTTATCTACACACGGACACTACAAAAACTGTACGCAGTACTCAAGGTGTGGTCTCACCAATACCCTGTACAGTTGTAGCAGAACTTCCCTGCTTTTATACTCCAACCCCCCCTTGAAATAAAGGCCAACATTCCATTTGCCTTTTTGATTACTTGCTGTACCTGCATGCTAACTTTGTGTGTTTCATGCACAAGGACCCCCAGGTCCCTCTGAACTGTAGCATTTTGTAATCTCTCTCCATTTAAATAATAATTTGCTTTTTTATTTTTCCTGCCAAAGTATATAACCTCGCACTTTCCCACATTATACTCCATCTGCCAAATGTTTGCCCACTCACTTAGCCTGTCTATATCCCTTTGCAGGCGAGTCCTCTGCACAACTTGCTTTCCCACCCATCTTTGTATCGTCTGCAAACTTGGCTACATTACACTCAGTCCCTTCATCCAAGTCATTAATGTAGATTGTAAATAGTTGAGGCCCCAGCACCAATCCCTGTGGCACCCCACTAGTTACTGTTTGCCAATCGGAAAATGACCCATTTATCCCGACTCTCTGTTTTCTGTTAGTTAGCCAATTCTTTATCCACGTTAATATATTACCCCCAATTCCGTGAGCTCTTATCTTATGCAGTAACCTTTTATGTGGCACCTTATCGAATGCCTTCTGGAAATCCAAATACACCACATCCACTGGTTCACCTTTGTCCACCCTGCTCGTTACCTCCTCAAAGAACTCCAGCAAGTTTGTTAAACATGATTTCCCTTTCATAAAACCATGCTGACTCTGCTTGACTGCATTATGATTTTCCAAATGCCCTGCTACTGCTTCCTTAATGAAGGACTCCAGCATTTTCCCAATTAGGCTAACTGGTCTATAGTTTCCTGCTTTCCGTCTCCCTCCTTTCTTAAATTAGGGGTGCTACATTTGCGGTTTTCCAATCCGCTGGGACCTCTCCAGAATCCAGGGAATTTTGGTATATTGCAACCAATGCATCCACTATCTCTGCAGCCACTTCTTTTAAGACCCTGGTATGCAGGCCATCTGGTCCAGGGGACTTGTCATCTTTTAGTCCCATTATTTTACCAAGTACTATTTCCTTAGTGATAGTGATTGTCTTTAGTTCCCCCCTCCCTGTGGCCCCTTGATTATCCATTATTGAGATGTTGTTAGTGTCTTTACCGTGAAGACAGATACAAAATATTTGTTCAGAGTCTCTGCCATTTCCCCGTTCCACATTATTAATTCCCCCAGTCTCACCCTCTAAGGGACCAACATTTACTTTAGCTACCCTCCTTTTTATATACCTCTAAAAGCTCTTACTATCTGTTTTAATGTTTCTTGCCAGTTTACTCTCATAATTCATCTTCTCTCTCTCTCTCTCTATTATTTTTTAGTCATCTGCTGGTTTTTAAAAATTTCCCAATCCTCTGGTCTCCCACCAATCTTGGCAACATTGTATGTTATCTAAATTATATAATTCCTCTCAATAGTTTAAAAATAGCAAAAGAACCTCAGTTCTGAGAATTTCCCTTCATAACTTAAAGAGCCTTTGCTCCCTGAATCACCTTTATTACTCTGTAGTGCATCAATACTCTTGAAGTAGGGTACCCAAAACTGCACTTAGTAATTGGCAAGAATCTTGAGTATAATTTTTCACAAAAATTTGAACCATGAACTTTAATGGACCTCCCTACAACAATGCACGTGTAAAGGCACGGTATATTCAAATTTATGGTTTCATCATATTAATACAGCGACCTATTTTGACATTAAGTATCCACACAAGTAGAAAAATCTCTTCGAAATTGTAAACGAGAACAATTTTAAATCTTGGTTCATTCAAAAGCATTTTTCATTAATGGTAAAATTATTTTGTCTGCACTTTTAAAGTAATTATTTGATGTACATGTCACACCAAAGCCTTTAACATGGGCAAAAATAAGAATACATTTCTCAACAATTTCTGTGGAAAAAGTTAAAAGCTCTCAATGCCACAAGAGGCCAACTAGTAACATATTAAAAGTCTCATGTCTGCATGCATTCCTGTCAACTTTTCCATTATAAATTCCAATGAACATATTTATAATTGAATCTGCTTATGTAAATTTGACACACTGTATTTATACCCTTTCCAGAGTGTAACTATTGCAGCATTATCATGGGCAGCAGGGTGTAATTACAGCATGACAAGTTTGCATAGGCAGTTTCCATTATAAATTCCAATGTCCACATTTATAATGAAAATGTAAAAATAGGGACACCGTGCATCCTAATTTACTTATCCCCGGTTCCTACATTGCAAGTATTTAATTGGCTCTAAAGTGCTTTGGGACGTCCTGAAAGGCGCTACATAATTGCAAGTTTTTCTTTTTTTCGAAGTCTACAGTTGGTCTTGACTATACATCTTTAATTTTATCGAGCTTACCCACTACTGATGTTAGGTTGATTTATCTACTCAGTTTCCCCCTTCTCTCTTGCAGAGAAATGTTAGTGACATTTCTCCAGTCCTCTGGCATAGCTTCCAAACCCAAGGATGTCAGAGCAGATGCATGGAGGTGCCTTTTCTACTTTGAGTTCCATCCAACTTTTCCAGTACTACTATTGTATTTATAGTTAAATAAAATTGCTCCACCTCCGCCTCTTGTATGCTTCCACCATCACTTTCACTTTTGGAAAAACGGATACAAACTACTTATTTGGTAGCCTCACCACTCTCAACCTCTACGAGTAGCTTCCATTTGTCTCTCTAATCCTTTCTAATTCCCTTTAACTAATTTACTTATTACATCTTTACAAAATCCTTTATTTCTCTCTGTGATCTGTCGCTCCTTCATCTTTGTAATCTCATGCCTCCCTTCTATTTTCTATACTCCACTGGATTTTCTTTCACATTAGCTTCAGGTGGGTAGTATACCTCACGTCCCATTCTAATTTTCTTTACACATCCAGGGAACTACAACTTTCAGTACATCCCTTTCCCTTGTGACTAAGTCCTTTCTGCTATCTCCTTTCTACTGAATAGTGGGCTACAAAAAAAACAGCAAGTTACCTTCTTATTCTTGAATTCTCACCAGATATTCAGCTTTTTCCTCATCCCCTATATAAAATCATTATGCTCCAGTGTTGTAAAGTAATCCGAGTAAAGCTGCCATCTATCCTCTTTTTTCCCCCTACTCAATTCTTCCAGAAAATATTGTAATCAGAAATGTTTAACTCCCAATCCTATTAATATATTAATTACCCTCGCCCCAACACACACAGAGCAATCCTCTCCCTACAAGGACACTGGTTCCAACCCTGTTCAAATGAAGCCCGTTCATCCTGGAAAGGCCACTCTTGCTACACTCCCTCTCTATTAATAGGTACATGGCATCAAGAGTAATCCTGAGATTACTACCCTTGAGATCCTGCTCTTTAATCCCTGAAGCACCTTTCTGAAGGATCTCAATTCCATTCCTTCATTAGTTTCAATATAAACTACCACTTCTGGTTGTACCCGATCTCTCCAAAATCTTTTGTACCTGCTCCATCATATCCCTTACTCTGGCACTGAAACACAACACATTTAGGACACAAAGACTATAGCAATTCAAGGCGGCAGCTCACAACCACCTTCTCAAAAAGGCAACCAGGGTTGGGTGGTAATTGCGAATTTTGCCAGCAATGCCCACAATCCAAGAAATAATTTTTTAAAAACTTAGCTGCAGTTACAAAAGTACCTGTCTATTCCCTTGAATATGGAACCCCCTATACTATTGCATTTCTGCACTTCACTTCCCCCACGTTAGCAACCACTTGCTCCAAAGCACTGCTCACCATCATCCTTCAGGTTGATGCTACTGTCACTGGTATTCGAATACCCATTTGTCAAGTCAGTACCCAAGAGATCCTTGCATTACCTCCCATCTCCTCTTCCTACCCTGATGGATAGTCACCCACATCTTTTCTTCACTAACTTGCTCTGTCTGCAAGGTGAGCACTTCCTGGAATATGCATACCAGGATCCCTTCAGCTTCCTACTTGTGACAGAATGTTCCTAGCAGCTCAAAATTTTGAGCTTGAGCTTATGCAATCAAGAGACACTTGTGGCCATTCCAGCCATGAAAAGCATCCACAACAGAAGTTATCATTCGAAATGTGCCCAAGAGAAGATTTTTTTTTCCACAATCACTCACACTAATAAGCAATATGTATAACTCAACAAAACTCACTTCGTTCCTCCAACCTGAACTAATACAGGTGGATTATCTTCTTCAATAGAGCCGCAACTCATTCAACAACTTCCTATTAAGAGCTCCAACTAATCCAACACGAACCCTTCCCATCAGAGTACCAACAAATCTGAAGAAACATTCTCCTCCATTAGCCCTAAATTAATCCATCAGATCCTCCATCCCCTTCCCAGTAGAGCTTCAACTATCGCAGCTAGGGCTCTTTTCAGTAGGTGAAGAGAAGTTCTGATCCAATGAAATAAGTACGTGCATTTATCCTCCCTCCCCGCCAGATTAGGCCTGCAACTCGTCCATTAACACTTTCTCAATAGAGCTGCAACTGACCAAGCAGGAACTACACCCTTCCTCATTGAAGCCTAACTAATCCAGACCAACATCTGCACCCTTCACCCCATTAGGTGTTCAACTAGTCCGAGTGGTCTTCCCCCATTAGTATCCACTGATACAAGAGGACCCATCTTCCCAGTGGGGCTGCGCTGACACAGTCCGCAGGAACCCTCCGAACCAGTCACCATCCCCGCCCAAACCCGCTCTCCTTCCCTCCAGCGGACTTGGGCCGCCGTGCCTGGTCCCGGATTCACTCACCCAGTAACCGCTGCGATACCTGCCGAGACACCGCGGACAGGGTCTCGTCTCCGTCGTAGTAAGAGTTCAAGATGGCGTCGATGACGAAGATGCAGGGGACCCGCAGGGCCACGTCCAGGACCCCCCGGAGGTGACTCCCCATCGACACCCACTGCGAGGACATCGTCAACCGCCGTGCTGCAGCTGAGTCACAGTCGGCTGCTCGTTGAAGGGGCCGCGCGGCCGGCCGGCCTGCCAGTGTACACACGCCTCTATGTGGCTGAGCTGTAGCTGCCGGTGAGTCAGCTGTCGCCACTGTATGGCTGCCCAGCCGCCGCCGCCGCTGCTCTCCTCTTCTTTTCCATACTCAAGACCACGACACACGCTCTCGCTCTCTTCCTCTCCGTACAACGCAAAAGGCGCGTCACGCAAACGAACACGTCATAATCGGACATATGGAGCGACTGAGGAATAAAACGCAAGTCGCGTCACAATCGGACGTACGATTGAATGTTCAGCCTGGTAAGCGGCGGCAGGTCTGTCACGTCACAATCGGACGTACGCCAAGAGGTTTTAATTTTCGGTCGCAGAGCTGGAGTTTGCGCAGACGTGTAATTTAGGGCAGCTTGTACTGTACTGTAGTTCATGCTGAAAGGTTGTCAAGTGACCACGTTGACATCGCTCTCCAGTGGCGCTGCTAGCTTATTACAGGCAAATTAAGTCAATAGTTGGTGTAGCTTTAGTGTGAAATTGTTAAGTGAGAGTTCAAAATATTTATCAAATTACAGTAACAAATTACATTAGGAGTGATGGTTTTGAAAATATGAAATTAGAAATAATTGGCATACACTGATCATAATATCAACAGGTTTAGCATAGTTATGGAAAAGGACAAGGTACAATCAAGCGTAAAAATACTTAACTAGAGGGCTAACATCATTGAGTTGAAAGAGGATCTGGCCCAGGTGGATTGGAATCAAAAATTGGTAAGCAAAACAATAATTGAACAATGGGAGGCCTTCAAAGAGGAGATGGTTTGGGTACAGAATAGACACATTCCTATGTGGGGGGGAAAGGAAGGGCATCCAAAGCTGGAGCTCCCTGGATGACTAAGGATATAGGCCTAGATATTCCGATCGCAGGCCTCCCACGGGCGGAGGACTGTGATCTGGAAAAATCTGCGCCCTTACCTAAGGGTTCCTGGGACGCGCACAATTCCGATGCTGTGCCTCTCCAAACTGCCAGTGTGTAGGGCCCACATATCCCAGAGGCGCAGATAGTTTGCAGCGTCCCTGGGATCACGTGGGCCATGGGGAGCCAATCATAGAAGGGAATCTCCCTTCATACACTTGACAGGAAGACCTGTCAAATATATGAATGGAGATCACATCCAAAACTTTAAATAAATTTTAAAAAATACATCACATTTTTAAAATGACTTGAAATTACCATAAATTAACTATTTTAAACAAAAATTTAAATTTTTGAATAAAACAATTACAGTATTTATGGGGCCAAAAATAAACTTACCTTTTTTAAAGTATTTTTAAATGATAAATCAGTGGAAAAAAATGTTTTTTTTTACTTTTTTCAACTCTTATCCTGTTAAAAGCAGGCCTTACCCCTGTTTTTACCAAGCGCAAGAATTGTAAGGGTTTTCTGCAGGTGGAGGGTGTAGTGTATGTACCCGTCTATCTTTAAGGGAACTATTGAATGTAACCGTTCACCTTTAAGGGAACTACTTTAGGTGTGGCACTATTTGTTTGGCTTCTGTATACTGTAATACCGATAGTGACCACACCAGTATATAAGTGTTGTGCCAGGAGTTATTGGGCAGATTCGCCCGGACCTTCGAATAGTAAAGACCTGTTTTGTTTGTTACTTCTGAAGTCTGTGTATTTATTAACTGCACAACCCACAGACTTTACAGTGGCGACGAGTCCAATCGTACCCTGCGGCAAGATTACCAAAAGCAACGAAGAGCGTCGAAGAGAGACAACCGCCCTCGTCGTGCTACCAAAAGAAAACACGAGGCTGCAACAACAGAAAGCAGGAAGACTAACAACAAAAGCTGTATCAGCAACAGGCACTGACTACCCTTCTGCCACGGTGCGGAGTGAGCCGACCAGCAAGAAACAAGGCGGCCGAAGAGACTGTGAGTAGGGGAAGGGGTAGAAGTATCCGGAGGATAAGGGCAGAGCACTCGGCCTTGGTCGAGGGGGAGCTGTGCCGGCCAAAAGTCGGGTCCAACAGCGTCGGGTGACAGCCGGACCGCGATCGGCGGGAAAAATCCGGGCAGCGACCGCAGCCACGAAGCGCTGAGCCTGCGAGTAGGCGCGGGAAGAGAAACCCAGCCACTGCGAGAGGGTTGGGGAGGCGAACGGGAACCGTGCGGGTGAGAGCCGGGTGCGGAGAGAGAGACTGCGAGGAGCCAGTCCAGCGGCTGAGCTGTTCTCCACCAACGGGGTACTCAGAGCCGGCAAAACCGAACGTGCGGGAGTGGGTGAGAGACACAGCCGAAAACGGGGTGAGAGACTGTGCGAGAGCCAGTCCAGCGGCTGAACTGTTCTCCACCAACGGGGTACCCAGGGCCGGTAGCACCGAACGTGCGGGTGAGAGAGGACATAGCCGAGTAAGGGGAGCTGTGCGGAAGCCAGCCAGCGGCTGAACCTGTCCGCTGTGGGGGAAGCGTACCCCTTCCACCGGGAAGAAGCGGGAAACCGCCATTGAAGTGGGCGGGGCGAGAAAGGAAGAGCGGGAAACCGCCATTTTCGCGGGAAAACCGCCATCTTGATTGACATACCGCCATTGAAGTGGGCGGGGAGAGAAGGAAAGAGCAGGAAACCGCCGATTTTGCGGGAAAACCGCCATCTTAGAAACAAACAAATAAATAAGAATACTTAAAGAAATACTGGTGCTGCTCCCAAGGGAAGAAAAATGCCTAAGCGAGGGAATATTAACGACTTTAATTCTAAAATAGAAGACTGGGCCACGTACGTGGAACGCATAGAGATCTATTGCGAAGCCAACAAAATAGAGGAAGACGACAAGGCGATAACATTGCTAAACTCGATGGGGGCAAAAACATACGGGCTCTTGAAGCCTCTAGTAGCACCAAATAAACCAGCGGATCAGACCTTCGAAGAGATTGTGGCTGTGCTGAAGGACCACTTGAACCCCACACCGCTGATGCTGGCTGAACGATTCAAATTCTACGCAAGAACGCAGAAGAAAGACGAAAGCAATGCGGAATACTTGGTCGAACTGCGTAGGCTAGCGAAATACTGCCAGTTCGGAGGGAATCTGACAGAAGCGCTGCGGGACAAGTTCGTATGTGGATTGTCCAAAGAAGGGATGCAGAAGCGACTACTGGAAGAGAACGACCTCACACTGGACAGGGCTGTCCTTATAGCTGCATCGCACGAAGCCGCAGCGAAAGGAACGGCGGAAATGCAACTAAAGGCGGCGGCACTCGGGGTGGACCAAATTACTTCAAGCACAACAAAATGCTACCGTTGTGGGAAGACAACGCATGACCAGAATCAATGCTGGTTTAAGAACCAAGAGTGTAGGAAATGTGGCAAACTGGGTCACATCGCGAAGGTATGCCGGTCCGGGAAAAAGACCAATAATCAAAGGAAGCCACCACAAGAAAAGTACAACAAGGTACACAAGGTGGCTGAGAAGAGTTCAGACGAACAGAATTCAGACTCAGACCCAAACAACCAGGAGCTGGGTAGGCTGAGAATCCACAATGTGGGTAAAGAAACGGATCTACAGGCCATCTGGGTCATACTAAAAATAGCTGGAGTCCAAGTAAGAATGGAGCTGGACACTGGATCAGCTCTATCAGTCATCATCCGAAGGGACTACCACCGGCTATTCTCTCACATACCGTTAAGAAATACCAAGTTCGTATTACAGACATACACGGGGCATAACGTATACCCCGTGGGGAAAATAAGAGTCAAGGTGAGAGATAGGGGTAAAGAACACCCAAGAATGAACTTGTACGTATTACCTGAGGGAGGACCACCACTTCTAGGACGGGAGTGGATTAAGAAAATAGACATGGAATGGCATTACCTAAAAGCCATAATGAGGGAGGACTCGGTGCAAGCTATTAGCTCAGATTCTGAAATGGATGATGATAAGACCAAGTCGAATATGGAAGACAAGGCTAAAAGGGGCTTGCCGACGATGGGAAAGAAAACGAAGACATGCAGAAGGACTTATGGTACCAAGAAGAATAAAGCTGCAGAGCAGAACTCCAGGTTGACAGAGAATTCTGAGCCTGTTCAAGCAAAGGATTCATCCATGACGGAAGAACACCGAGCTCGGACGCAAACTTATGTCAAAGTACAACAACAATTAGAACAGTTGAGTGACCGTCTCGTACAAGACGGTCCAAAGATGTGCGAGTTAGGTTGATTGGCTATGATAAATTGACCCTTAGTGTTAGGGGGATTAAATGCGTGGGGTTACGGGGATAGGGTGGGATATGTGTTGGTGTAGGGGTTACGGGGATTGGGTGGGATATGTGTCGGTGCAGGCTCGATGGGCCGAAATGGCCTCTATCTGCACTGTGGGGTTTCTGTGATTCTGTGATTCTGTGAAGAGATGAAAAATATGGAAAGGTTCTGGGACACCGAATGGGAGAACCTGGAAAGACTACAGAGACAACTAGCTCAAGCAGAGAGCGACCATAGAGCCATCGTGGTCAAATACCAATCACATTCCCCTGATGCTGTTCAGGAACTAGAATATTTACAGAATGAACCAAAGGAAGAGGAATCTTCAGGGAGCCAGGATTTTATTCCAGTTCTTCTCTACGACTCCTTACAAGCAGAGTGTGAGAAGTTGAAAGAACAGTATGAACAGGCCCAGGCTACAATTCTGGAGGGGTTTAACTCGGCAGCCTCCGAAAAGCTAGTTTCAGTAGAAGCATATGAACAACTAAAGGTTGAACATGAGCAAGAAGTCCAAAGGCTGCAGGAAATTCTTGATGAGCTCAAGGCCAAGACAGACTCATCGGTAGGAGATCCATCCATAGATGAGAAATTAGAGGTGAAAATCATGGCAGAGCATGAAAGACAGGATGTCCAAGAACTTATAAAAACATTGAAGGACACCCAAGACAAATATGAGGCGGCAATGACCGAGGTTCAACAACTTGAAGAACAGATTCAACTGGGAATCCTTTCAGTGGAAGAACAGGACACTGTAAGAATGGTCCCTGAACATGAACTAGAGAGCATCAGGGCGCAACTTTTCCGAGCGCTGAAAGCCAAAGTTCAAGAGGAACGTAAGGTGGAAGTATTGGAGAAAGAGGTGGAGGAAATGGAGAAGACTCTGATCCACCGTGTTCCCAGGGAAGAGTTAACGGTCAGCCAACTCCTTCATATGCTGAAGGACAAGACTCTGCAAGGGGAACAATCTGAACACGAGCTTCAATCTTCAGGGGGAACGAGTTCGGAGCTCTCAAAAGTCACGGAGATAGCTGAGGTGGCAACACAAATTTTACAAGGATGCCAAAAGTACGTTGAATCACGTCCAGGTGAACAGAAGAATGTGGAAACCGTTACTTCAGTAGAAGGGTTAAATAGCCTGATAACGCAATTACCGATGGAAAGGAAGGTATTGAACTCACAAATGAGGTCCGTCGTGAAGGAATGGCAGATAACCCAGGAAGAGCGGGATGAATATGAATGCATGAAGAAGGCTTTTCAAGAAAGATGTTTAGGGAAGGAACCACCGTCAGCTAACGTCCAGACGGGTGAGGAGGAAGAAGAAGTCTCTCTCGCTGGCCTAACTCAGGACGAACCCGAATATTACCATGACCTGTTGAGTGACACTGAATATTACGAGGATGTGGTCTGCCCAGCTTGTGATGAGAACTCTCAAAGTGCTGAAATCCGGAGGAAGCACTTAAGGTCTAAGGAACATAGAGAGTTGGTGGCTCTACAGCTGGCAGCCGAGAAAGGAGCTCCGAGAGTTTCAAAAAGGCAGAAAAGAAAAAGAAGAAGCAGAAGATAATAACTGTCTAAAATATCAGCACTTCTACCATTCCAGGCGGGACATTACGAAAGGAGCTAAATTAGTTGAAAAACTGGAAAATGTCAAGACAGCCAGTTGGTTGTAAAAGTCCGCACTGCTGGTTCAACAGGACGAAGGTTCAAGCTGTTACGTCAAGAAAAAGGCTATGGAGGAGTCACGCTAGCCAGGTAATCCGGCTACACCAAAGAAATGTTCGGAATGAGTCAAGATCAGAGACTGAATCTATGAACTGTTTCCGCAGAGACTGAACCTGTGAACTGTTTCCACCGAGATTATATTTGTAAATTGTTTTATATGACATTGACTCCACCGAGATTATATCTGTAATTTGTTTTATAGGAAGTTGAAGATATGTATGTTTAACGGGGACTCTGTAAGTAATAAGCTAAAAAGGGAGGATTGTAGTGTATGTACCCGTCTATCTTTAAGGGAACTATTGAATGTAACCGTTCACCTTTAAGGGAACTACTTTAGGTGTGGCACTATTTGTTTGGCTTCTGTATACTGTAATACTGATAGTGACCACACCAGTATATAAGTGTTGTGCCAGGAGTTATTGGGCAGATTCGCCCGGACCTTCGAATAGTAAAGACCTGTTTTGTTTGTTACTTCTGAAGTCTGTGTATTTATTAACTGCACAACCCACAGACTTTACAGAGGGTCTCCAAAAAGTGGAACTATCCGCCCGCAGAGGCCCTTCTCCAGGGCAGCCGGAGGATCTGTCAAGAGCTTTCTTGACAGATTGGAAATGCCGGTTTCCAGCGCATGCACAGTGCATGCCTGAAACCGGCATATCCAATGTCCCTATGGGTACATAGCGCGTACCCACCCATAGGGATCGGAATATCCGGCCCATAGAGGTTAAAATGAGACACAAAAAGAAGGCTTATGGCAATTGTAAGGTTCATAACAGAATAGAAAATCAAGCTGAATATAGAAAGTAGAAAGGAGATCTATAAAAGGGAATAAGAGGGGCAAAGAGATAGAATGAGAATAGATTAGCAGCTAACATAAAACAGAACCCCAAAGTCTTTTATAAACACTTAAATTGTAAAAGGGTAGTCAAAGGAAGGGTGGGGCTGATTAGGGATCAAAAAAGAGATGATCTTGTGGAGGCAGAGGTACTAAATGAGCACATTGCATCTGTCTTCACTAGAGAAGAGGTTGCTGCCAATGTAGCAGTAAAGGAGGAGGCAGTAGCGATATTGGATAGAATACAAGTAGATAGAGGAGGTACGTAAAAGGTTGGCAGTCCTCAAAGTAGAAAAGTCACCCGGTCTGGATGGGATGCATCCTAGGTTACTGAGGGAAGTAAGGGTAGAAATTGCAGTGGCTTTGGTCACAATATTGCTTGGATAAGGGGGTGGTGCAAGAGGACTGGAGCATTGCAAATGTTACACCCCTGTTTTAAAAAGGGGGAGGGATAAACCCAGCAACTGCAGGCCAGTTAACCTAACGTCGGTGGTGGGGAAACTTTTAAAGACAATAATCTGGGACAAAATTAATTGCCATTTAGAAAATTATGGGCTAATAAATGAAAATCAGCAAAGATTTGTTAAAGTAAATCATATTTGACTAACTTGATCGAGTTCTTTGATGAAGTAACAGAGAGGGTTGATGTTATGTATAAGGATTTTCAAACGGCATTTGACAAAGTATCACATAGACTTGTTAGCAAAATTAAAGCCCATGGGATTCAAGGGACAGTGGTGGCATGGATACAAAATTGGCTAAGGGACAAAAAGCAGAGAGTATTGGTGAACCGTTTTTCATACTGGAGGGAAATATACTGTGATGGACCACTGCTCTTTTTGATATATATTAATGACCTGCACTTGGGTATACAGGGCATAATTTTAAAGTTTTCAGATGATACGAAACTCGGAAATGTAGTAAACAGTGAGACGAAGAGTAACAGACTTCAGGAAAACATAGACAGACAGGTAAAATGGGCAGACACATGGCAGATGAAATTTAATGCAGAGAAGTGTGAAGTGATACATTTTGGTAGGAAGAATGCAGAGAGGCAATATAAACTAAATAATACAATTTTAAAGTGGGTGTAGGAACAGAGAGACCTGTGGGCGTATGTACACAAATCGCTGAAGGTGGCAAGAATAGGTTGAGAAGGCGATTTTAAAAAAGCATATGGGATCCTTGGCTTTATTAATAGAGCCATAGGGCAGGATTTTCATTGGGCCATGGAGGCGGGATTGGAGGCGTGTGGGGGGGGTTAAAATCCCGAAATTGGGGGGGGGGGCACGAACCCATCCCGCCCCCAACCCGCCTCCATGCCAGTTTCAAAGAAGGCGGGTACCCGACCTGTGCTGGGACCCACCTCCCCGAGGCGGGAAGGGGATTAGTGCCAATTAACTGCCTGTTAACAGTTAGTTAACAGGCAGTTTTTAGCCTAATCCCTATTTTCATTGTTGAAATGTGGGATTCCCGATGGCTCCAAACCACGCCAAGTTAGCGAGGCGGGCCGTCGGAATGAAGGGCTTGGAGGGGTCGAGATGTCTGGTGTTCAGGTGAGTGATGGGTGCATGAGTGCAGAGGTAAGTGTGTTTGGTGTGTTTAAAATGTTTAAATAAGTTTTACTTACATTTACATACCTTTACAGCCTTCCTTCCTTCAGGTCTCGGGAGTCCCTCATCTCACCGGCACAGAAAGCAGAATGGCTGCGATCTATCAAAAGTTCCAGCATTCAGCTTTCTGTTCCAGGGAGATCTCTAAATCATCCTGACAGGAAGGAATTAACTTGGAGTACAGATTGTCAGTGTTTGACAGCTTCAAACAGCTGTGAAACGCTGATATTTCATCTGTCAAAAGGTCTTGACAGATGAAATATCAATCTGTGACATCACCTGTTGCCGGGCGGCCCTTAATTGGCCTGCTGAGCCTGCTGGGCAGGCTCAACAAGGTCAATCAAGTCAAAATTGCATGGGTTGGCTATAACTCATTGGAGGCGGGACTACAACCCTGAAAGTTGTAGTCCCGCCTCCTACCCAACTCCTCAATGAAAATCCATAGAGTACAAAAGCAAGGATGTTCTGCTAAAATTTTATAAAACACTGGTTAGGCCTAAGCTTGAGTATTGTGTTCAATTCTGGGCACCACACTTTAGAAAGGATGTCAAGGCCTTGGAGAGCATTGCAGAAGAGATTTCCTAGAATGCTACCAGGGATGAGTGACTTCAGTTATATAGAGAGACTTTCTTTTATTTGTTCCTGGGATGTGGGCGTTGCTGGCAAGGCCAGCATTTATTGCTTAACCCTAAGTGCCCTTGAGAACGTGGTAGTGAGCCGCCTTCTTGAACCACTACAATCTGCTTGGTGAAGGTACTCCCACAGTGCTGTTAGAGAGGGAGTTCCAGGATTTTGACCCAGCGATGATGAAGGAATGGCGATATATTTCCAAGTCAGGATGGTGTGTGACTTGCAGGGGAATTTGGAGGTGATGGTGTTCCCATGCCCTGTTGCCCTTGTCCTTCTATGTGGTAGAAATCGCAGGTTTGAGAGGTGCTGTCAAAGAAGCCTTGGGGAGTTGCTGCAGTGCATCTTGTAGATGGTACACACTGCAGCTATGTTGTGCCAGTGATGGAGGGAGTGAATGTTTAAGGTGGTGGATGGGGTGCCAATCAAGCAGACTGCTTTGTCCTGGATGGTATCGAGCTTCTGGAGTGTTGTTGGAGCTGCACTCATCCAGGCAAGTGGAGAGTATTCCATCACACTCCTGACTTGTGCCTTGTAGATGGTGGAAAGGCTTTGAGGAGTCAGGAGGTGAGACACTCGCCACAGAATACCCTGACCTGCTCTTGTTACCACAGTATTTATGTGGCTGATCCAGTTAAGTTTCTCGTCAATGATGACCCCCAGGATGTTGATGGTGGGGGATTCGGTGATGGTAATGCCATTGAATGTCAAGGGACGGCGATTAGATGCTCTCTTCTTGGAGATAGTCATTGCATGGCACTTGTGTGGCACGAATGTTACTTGCCACTTTATCAGCCCAAGCCTGAACATCGTCCAGGTCTTGTTGCATGTGGACATGGACTGCTTTATTATTTGAGGAGTTGTGAATGGAACTGAACACTGTGCAGTCATCAGCAAACATCCCTACTTCTGACCTTTTGATGGAGGGAAGGTCATTGATGAAGCAGCTGACAATGGTTGGGCCGAGGACACTGCTCTGAGGAACTCTTGCAGCAATGTCCTGGGGCTGAGATGATTGGCCTCCAACAACCACAAACCATCTTTGTGCTAGGTATGACTCCAGCCAGTGGAGAGTTACCCCTGGTTCCCATTGACTTCAGTTTTACTAGGGCTCCTTGATGCCACACTCGGTCAAATGCTGCCTTGATGTCAAGGGCAGTCACTCTCACCTCACCTCTGGAATTCAGCTCTTTTGTCCATGCTTGGACCAAGGCTGTAATGAGGCCTGGAGCCGAGTGGTCCTGTGAGCAGGTTGTTGGTAAGTGCTGCTTGATAGCACTGTCGATGCCACCTTCCATCACTTTGCTGATGATTGACAGTAGACTGATGGGGCGGTAATTGGCCCGATTGAATTTGTCCTGCTTTTTGTGGACAGGACATACCTGGGCAGTTTTCCACATTGTCAGGTAGATGCCAGTGTTGTAGCTGTACTGGAACCGCTTGGCTAGAGGTGCGGCTAGTTCTGGAGCACAAGTCTTCAGTACGACAGCCAGGATGTTGTCGGGGCCCATAACCTTTGCCATATCCAGTGCGCTCAGCTGTTTCTTGATATCACGTGGAGTGAATCGAATTGGCTGAAGACTGGCTTCTGTGATGGTGGGGACCTCAGGAGGAGACCAAGATGGATCAGCCACTTGGCACTTCAGGCTGAAGATGGTTGCAAACGCTTCAGCCTTGTCTTTTGCACTCACATGCTGGGCTCCGCCATCATTGAGGATGGGAATGTTCATGGAGCCTCCTCCTCCCATAAGTTGTTTAATGTTCCACCACCATTCACGACTGGATGTGGGTGGACTGCAGAGCTTTGATCTGATCTGTTGGTTGTGGGATCGCTTCACTCTGTCTATTGCATGCTACTTCTGTTGTTTAGCATGCATGTAGTCCTGTGTTGTAGCTTCCCCAGGTTGGCACCTCATTTTTACATACGCTTGGTGCTGCTCTTGGTACATTGGTGAGTGTGAGACCAAGTAGGTTTTTTCCTCGTGTTGGTTCTCGCCACCTGCTGCAGCAATGTCTTTCAGGACACGGCCAGCTTGAACATTGAAGTCCCCGACCCAGAATACAGAGTGCCCTTGCTATCCTCAGTACTGGAGAAAGCAGGGTTGTTCTCCTTTGAGCAGAGAAGGTTAAGAGGACATTTGATAGAGGTGTTCAAAATCATGACTGGTTTTGATAGCGTAAATAAAGAGAAACTGTTTCCAGTGGCAGACGGGTCAATAACCAGAGGACACCGATTTAAGGTGATTGCCAAAAGGACCAGAGGCGACATGAAAAACATTTGTTTTGCACAGTGAGTTGTTCTGATTTGGAATGCACTGCCTGATAGGTTGATGGAAGCAGATTCAACAGTAACATTCAAAAGAGAATTGGATAAATACTTGAAGGGAAAGAACTCTCAGGGCTATGGGGAAAGAGCAGGGCAGTGGGATTAATTTTAAAGCTCTACCAAAGAACCGGCACAGGCACACTGGGCTAAATGGCCTCCTTTAGTGTTGTATCATTCTATGATTGTACAACTTAAACAAAAATAATATTCCAACTGCAGATGTTAGAAATCTGAAATAAAAACTGAAAGCGCTGAAAACACTTAGCAGGTCAAGCAGCATCAGAACATAAAAGTTGACATTTCGGGAGTGGAGCCTTTGTCAAAACTGGAAGATATTTCATTTAGAAAGGAACAGAACAAGGGGAAGGGAAAAATAAGAAACATGCACAAGAATTTAAATAGCGTGTCCTGTAAAGTGCTACACCACCAAACTCTCCCAGGAACTCAGGTTTTGTACCATAGAGTCATAGGGGGAGAAATTGGGTATAGCCCCGTTTGGGGCGTTAGAATTGGCGCTGCGCAAATTTTTTCGCCAGGCGCAACTTACCACCACCTCGAGCGATATTGGGTTGCTGCGCCCCTAAAGGTGATTGCGGCGTTGATTCAGGCGCTGCACCGGAGTCTTAAGGCGCTAACCCGGTGGCGCTACTCAATATGTCGGCGGCCGGGCGCAGAGCAGGTGCTGTCAATAATCGATTACCCGAGACATGCTGACGCCGGCCAGCTCTTAAAGGGGCGGGTCAATTAGGATCAGCAGACACACTCTGCGCCTTGTAGGCCTCAAAATCGGCGCTGTGCATTCTGTGACGTTCCAAACTTTGAACATATGGAGAGGGTGAGGCAGAGAGCGGAGTGCTTTACCGATGGGGCATTGGATGCTTTGGTTGGCGAAGTGGAGCGCCGGCGAGCTGTGCTGTACCCCGACAATGGCAGGAGGCCTCATCAGAACGAGTACCGCAGGGCTTGGAGGGAAGTTTGTCAAAGAGTCACCTCAACCAGCGTGGTGGCCAGGACTCCTGTGCAATGCAGGAAGAAGTTCAATGACTTCACTCGAGTCGTTAGGGTGAATGCCTTTTTCGCCATCTTCTTCATCCCTCCATCTGCACCTGACATTATGGCCAGAGGGTGCGCGAAGCCCCAATGGCCATCTGTCAGCCAGCACCCATGGCCCTTTCTGGAAACACACACGCACATTCCGCTCAATGCATAATGGAAGGGCTAATCTACCATGGGGGGCATGTGATGTCAGCTCAATGCATAATGGAAGGGCTAATCTACCATGGGGGGCATGTGATGTCAGCTCAATGCATAATGGAAGGGCTAATCTACCATGGGGGGCATGTGATGTCAGCTCAGGCCAGCATGTTTCATCATTTCCCGTCCTTTCTCCTGCAGGCCAAGCTGGCGAGGAACCGGAGGGAGCAGCTTCGCACCGGAGGAGGCCCTCCTCAGCTGCAGACACTGACGGACCTGGAGGAACGAGTCCACCAGATTGTTGGAGGCCGGATGTGTAATGTATGTAATGTGTATATATATATACCTTAAGGGAGAGAACTACTTTTTACAGCTCCTGTATACTGTAGTACCGGCAGTGACCACACCTGTATATAAACCCTGAGTAGTGATCTGTATAGTTAGTTCTAGAGTAACCCTCATTCAGTAAACACCTGTTGAATCATTCCCTGCAGTCTGTTGTCTGATTATTGAAGGACACAACATTAAGATACACGGACATAACATTGGCGACGACGCAGATACGAACCTACCTGCAACTCTGCATCACCTCCCAGGGACTCACTCCTGGAGAACAGTGGAAGAAGGTCGAGTCCAAAAGCACGGACGTCGACCACGGGCAACCGCCCAGTCATCCAGCGGAGATTTGAGCATCGCAGGGGAGGCTGTCGAGAGCCAGGCTTGGCTTTCCAGTCACGGTGGTCCAGCGAAACGGGCTGGCAACAGGTACTGCGCAGACCCTTCCCGGACAACGGTGGGCTAGAGCCCGACCGAGCGGCACAGAAAAAGGTTGAGCAGTGTCGACGGGGGAGCGAGAGAGGGCAGAGCGCACAGGGCACAGCCGGTGTTCAGGAACGAGTGGCGTCAACGGGGGAGAGAGACGAGAGAGAGCAGAGCGCAGCCGGTGGTCAAGGGCCGAGCAGCGTCAATGGGGGAGAGAGGCGCGCAGGAAAACGCGAGGCGCTGCCATTGCCACGAGGACCGCAAAGAGCGGCATTGGCAGCAGCGCAGGAGCAGCGCACGAAACCCACAGGGCGTCGCCATTTGCCACGAGGACCGGCGAGAGCGGCGTTGGCAGCAGCGCGGGAGACGCCATTTTAAGCCGCAGCGGGGAAGAAAGGAAAGCGCGGGAGACGCCATTTTAAGCCAGTCTAACCACACCCAAAAATGCCGAAGAGTGGCAGTATCACAGCGTTCGACAATGAAGTCAAAGATTGGACGACATATGTCGAACGCGTAGAAGTATACTGCAAGGCGAATGAAGTGCCAGATGACAAGAAAGCGCTGGTATTGTTGAATTCAATGGGTGCAAAAACGTATGGCTTACTACGAAACCTAGTGAGCCCAGAGAAGCCAGTAGAAAAGGATTTTGAAAACATAGTGTCAATCCTACAGGACCACTTAAACCCCACACCGCTGCTGATAGAGAAGGAGACCCGAAATGACCCGACACTGTCTCGGGTATATGATTTGACGGTGAAGGGAGGGCCAGCAGATGGCGACTCACTGTTGCCAGCATTCTCATCCAGAAGAGAACAGCTGTCAGTATGCCAGGGGACCTTGATGTGTGGATCCCGAGTGGTAATTCCACCCAAGTTAAGGGAGAGAGTGCTCAATGAGCTTCACGAAGGTCATCTGGGAGGGGTGAAAGTGAAAAGCTTTGCTAGGGCTTATGTGTGGTGGCCGGGGATCGATCAGCAAATCGAGGACCTGACAAAGAGCTGCTCAGGATGCCAGAAGGTCCAAAATGCACCACCACATGCCCCTCTATACCCATGGGAGTGGCCCTCATCTCCATGGCAACGGGTGCATATTGATTTTGCTGGTCCATTCATGGACTCAATGTTTTTAATAGCCGTGGATGCGCACTCGAAATGGCCTGAAGTGATCAAAATGTCCTCCACCACCACGGAGAAAACTATTGCAGTCCTACGGACCATTTTTGCCAGGAACGGCTTGCCAGAGCAGATTTGCTCTGATAACGGACCACAGTTTGTGTCCGAAGAGTTTCGAAAATTTATGAAAAGGAATGGGGTAAGGCATTACACATCTGCCCCATATCATCCAGCCACAAATGGATTGGCTGAGAGGTTCGTACAAACCTTTAAAAAAGCAATAAAAGCCATGTGCGATGATGACATTCCACTGCAGCAAAAGGTGGACAATTTCCAGTTAGCCTACAGAAATGCGACACATGCAGTCACCAACTAGGCCCCGGCCATGATGTTCTTTAACCGAAGGTTGAGATCTCGTCTGGATTTGCTCAGACCAAATGTACGAAGAGATGTTGAGAGTAAGCAATTCCAGCACATCAATGAGAAGCCGACAAGGAGCTTCAATGTAGGGCAACCAGTCTTAGCCCGCGACTACCGAACCGAGAAATGGCAACCAGGAACGATATGCACACGGCAGGGGCCACTAATGTACACAGTGGATGTTGGGGAGAACATTGTGAGACACCATGCTGACCAGATCCTAGAGTCACAGGAACGAGTCAACCCCATGTCTCGGCCATACGTACCTGGTGAGGAACCCGACGTACAGGTCGCATCTACCTCAGAAACAATAGCATTGGAAGCTGATGAATCAACTGACGACAGGGTGCTAGAATCGCCTCCGCACCAAGAGCGAGACACTCGGGAAAGGCGTTTTCCAGAAAGAATCAGGAAGCCTCCCCAGAGACTGAATATATGAATGGACTATTTTCATATAACATTGTATATTAAAAATGTTAATTGTTAAATGAGTATTATGGTACTGTTAATCTAAAATGGGAGGAATTGTAATATATGTAATGTATATATACCTTAAGGGAGAGAACTACTTTTTACAGCTCCTGTATACTGTAGTACCGGCAGTGACCACACCTGTATATAAACCCTGAGTAGTGATCTGTACAGTTAGTTCTAGAGTAACCCTCATTCAGTAAACACCTGTTGAATCGTTCCCTGCAGTCTGTTGTCTGATTATTGAAGGACACAACATTAAGATACACGGACATAACAGGATGACTGGTCCTGTCACCACTGGAGCTGCCGACCCCATTGTGCACAGCGATGATAAGGTCATCACCTTTTTGAACTCTCTCCTTCCACTTCTTCCCCCCACCAGCATGCTTTTTCACTCTGGACCCATGTCAGAACATTGCAGCACTCATGCATTCCTTGCTGCCACCCTGTCCTTTCGCTAAAGCCACTCTTCAACCTCCCTGCTTTCAGATGCTGCATCACCAGCTCGGGAGCCGGGCCCTCAAGCTGCCACTGCCACTGACTCCGGAGGCGACGAGCAGGAGGAAGCTGGACCATCCCTGCCACCCTCAGGCGAGCCAGCCCCTCTGCAGACTGGGGAGACTACTTCCCTGGAGGGGAGCGGGGGGGAATGCTCTGAGGAGGAAGCAGTTCCAGGAACCAGCGGGCTGCAGCAACGCAAGGCGGGTAGGGAAGCTTGGGGGCCGTCTCCCCGGAGGGCGAGTCAGGCCACGAATACTGCTGCACAGAGCGCAGAAGAGGTGTGTTCCCTCGCAGAAATGAGCGCCCAGGCTCGGCTCAGGCACACTGAGCTCATGGCTGCAGTGGCAAGGATGCCTGAATCCATCGAGACACTGGCAAGGAGTGTGCAAGACTTCAGGGCAGCACAGGCAAGGAGTGCGCAGGACCTCGGGGCAGCACAGGCAAAGAGTGCGCAGGACTTCGGGGCAGCACAGGCAAAGAGTGCGCAGGACTTTGGGGCAGCACTGGAAAGGACTGTCCAGGACTTCGGGGCATCACTGGAAAGGACTGTCCACGACTTCAGGGCAGCACTGGAAAGGACTGTCCAGGGCTTGACCGAAGCAGTGGAAAGGATTGTCCCGGCCTTCAGCGAAGCACTGGAAAGAACTGTCCAGGGTTTCACCAAAGCACTGGAAAGGACTGTCCAGGGCTTCACCGAAGCACTGGCACCTGCCACGCCAGTGCTGAGTGCTGCCACGCAGTCACTCGCTGGTCTCATGCAGACGCATATTGAGGCCACGCGACCAATGACTGCTGCCACCCTCGCTGGATCAGGCGGGATTACCCGGGGCCCTTGCAGCACCACAGCAGGGCCTCAATCTGTGGACCAGCCGATTGGTGCGCATGCTGCGGTGCTGCCTCGTCAGAGTGCCAGTGTGTTGTTCGACCAGGGAGCTGCTGTCCGTTCTCAGGATGTCAGCATTCCTGATGCCACCGCTGGCATGTCTCCACTGCAGCTGCCACCACCTGCAGGACAGACTGCTTCCACCCATTCACAGTTGGAGCAGTCAGCATCTGGGCCCTCCAAGGCCAGAGGTCGTCCAGGACGTCCCTCAGGGGCATCTGCGCTTTCCGACAGCCAGCAGGCCTCCCCCAGCCTTGATGCAACCACTGGGGTCCCATTATGGAGGAGCTGCAGGGAGGGAAGGGGCCGATCTCGCAAGAGAAGTAGATCACCATCAAGGGGGAAAGAGTAGCAGGTGCAGCTGAGATGTCTTTTTTGTAGAAATCAAGGCCGTGGATGCCGGTCTGAATGTTAGTAATGTTTTGGATAGTCTCCCGGGTGTGCGAGTCACTTAAGTGATAGTGTGTTAGTTTTGCTTTCTGTAGCCATTGCTTTGTCATGTTGGAAGGAAGCACATTTCGCAAAATAAACAACTTTTTTTATTTACATTGGCCATGTCTGATATTTACATTCACTGCCCTTCATAGGCTTTGGGTTATCCGGACGGTTCCCTTCCTCCTCATCGAATGGCACCAAGCATTCCATCAGAGGGGCCTAGAAGCGGCTTGTTATCAGCCTCTGACGGACGGCCCTTCCAGTTTGTACCTCCCTCCCGTCTTGGTCCTCCTCCTCCTCCTCCTCCTCCTCCGCTGGTGCTTCAATGGCTGGTGGCATTGGCTGGGTGCGTAGGATGGCGAGGTTATGCAGCATGCAACAGACTACGACGAAGTGGGAGACTCGCTCTGGTGAGTACTGCAAGGTGCCTCCGGAATGGTCGAGACAGCGGAAACGCTGCTTCAGCACACCGATTGTGTGCTCCACAATGTTCCTCAGGGCAGTGTCCTAGGCCCAACCATCTTCAGCTGTTTCATCAATGACCTTCCCTCCATCATAAGGTCAGAAGTGGGGATGTTCGCTGATGATTGCACACTGTTCAGCACCATTCGAGACTCGTCAGATACTGACGCAGTCCATGTCCAAATGCAGCAAGACCTGGACAACATTCAGACTTGGGCTGACAAGTGGCAAGTAACATTCGCACCACACAAGTGCCAGGCAATGACCATCTCCAACAAGCAAGACTCTAACCATCTCCCCTTGACATTCAATGGCATTACCATCACTGAATCCCCCACTATCAACATCCTGGGGGTTACCATTGATCAGAAACTGAACTGGACCAGCCATATAAATACTGTGGCTACAAGAGCAGGCCAGAGGCTGGGAATTCTGCGGCGAGTGTCTCACCTCCTGACTCCCCAGAGCCTTTCCACCATCTACAAGGCACAAGTCAGGAGTGTGATGGAATACTCTCCACTTGCCTGGATGAGTGCAGCTCCAACAACACTCAAGAAGCTCGACACCATTCAGGATAAAGCAGCCCGCTTGATTGGCACTCCATCCACCACCTTCAACATTCACTCCCTCCACCACCGGCGCACTGTGGCTGCAGTGTGTACCATCTACAAGATGCACTGCAGCAACTTGCCAAAGCTCCTTCAACAGCACCTTCCAAACCCGCGACCTCTACCACTTAGAAGGACAAGGGCAGCAGACGCATGGGAACATCACCACCTACAAGTTCCCCTCCAAGCCACACACCATCCTGACTTGGACCTGTATCGCCGATCCTTCACTGTAGCTGGGCCAAAATCCTGGAACTCCCTTCCTAACAGCATTGTGGGTGTACCTACACCATATTGACTGCAGCGGTTCAAGAAGGCGGCTCACCACCATCTTCTCAAGGGCAATTAGGGATGGGCACTAAATGCAGGCCTAGCCAGCGACGCCCACATCCCATCAATGAATAAAAAAAAATGTTCCTCGTCGCCTGATGGCTCGCTTTGAAGCACTCTTCAGCAGGAGTGCTGGGTGAACGGAGCGGCGTCATCAGCCATGGGCACAGAGGATAGCCCTTGTCACCAAGAAGCCAGCTTTGGGGGTGAGCCGGGGCCTCGAATAGGTCTGCAACTGAAGTCTGGTGCAGGATGAAGGCGTCGTGGCTGCTGCCAGGGAACTGCGCATTGACTGCGAGGATCAGCTGTCGGTGGTGACAGACCAGCTGAACATTCAAGGAATGGAACCCCTTGCGGTTGCGGAACTCCTCCGGATTCAAAACAGGCGCCCGCAAAGCCACGTGCGTGCAGTCAATGGCGCCCTGCACCATGGGGAAGTCCGCTATTGCTGCGAAGCCCTCTGCGCGCTCCCGCTGCTTCTCCAGTGTCATAGGGAAGGAGATGTACTGCCGCCTCCTTTTAAATAGGGCATCTGTGTGGTAAACCACTGTTATTGTATATTGTTACCTCTGGGTGGCTCTGTGTACCAAGGCATGCCTCAGCTGACTCCGCCCACATGACCAGGTATAAAGGTGGGGGTTTCGCCGACTCACTTCCTTCTTGGAGCCAGTCACCCACGAGAGGCATGCTCTGTTCTCTAGTTAATAAAAGCCTTTTCATCGCCTTCCTGATTCATCGTCTTTTATGGAGTAATTGATAAGCGTATCAATTTTATTAACTAGAAGTAAAATGGCGACACCTGAACAGCAACAACAGCAGGCGTTGCTGCGAGCCCTCAGACCGGCATGCCTGGACCTCGACCCTCAAGCAGCGGGTTCATCGACCAATTTCGAACACTGGCTGAGTTGCTTTGAATCCTTCCTAGGAGCCTCCGCCGTGACATCGGAGGAGAACAAACTAAAAGTTTTTACAGCCCAGGTGAGCCCTCAAGTATATACGCTCATCCGGGACGCTACTACGTACACGGCGGCCCTCGAACTACTAAAAGGGCAATACACGCGCCGAGTGAACACGATTTACGCCAGACACCTCTTGGGATCCCGCAGGCAGCAACCGGGGGAATCGGTGGAGGCATTTTTACGGGCGTTACAGACACTCTGCAGAGACTGCGACTGTAAGGAGGTAACGGCTGCGGGGCACGCGGAGGGACTTACTTGTGATGCCTTCGTCAGGGGCCTCCAGTCCGACTACTCCTGGCAGAGACTGCTCGAAAGCAAGGAGCTCGACCTGAAGATGGCCGTAGCCCTTGCGCTCTCGCTAGATGCGGCCCACCGAAACCTCGAAGCATACCCACGTAACGGTGCCGCGCCATGGCCATCGCGACTGTGGGACATGGGACCGCCGCTCCCGGCACCAACTGCTGCAGCGATGTCCCGAAATCAACTGGGACAGCCGCCCCCGGTAAGAACTGCAGCGATGCCCCGTAACCAGGCCCAAAAATGCTATTTCTGTGGCCAGTTAAAACACCCTAGAGCGCACTGCCCGGCTAAGACCGCTACCTGCTCGGGCTGCGGGAAGAAAGGCCATTACGCCAATGCCTGCAGGGGGAAACCAGCGAACGCCAGCAGCGCCGTGTGCGAACCATGGGGGCAGCCATCTTATCCGCCATTTTGTGCACCTCCGGCCACATGGCCGCCGCCATTTTATCCGCCGCACTCAACCGCCACTTCATCTCCGGACTCGACCACCGTCTCGTCGGACGACCATACCGACTCACTAAGCCATACACTGGCCTCCGTTACGCTGGATCAAGCCCTCCCTCATCATCTATCCAGCACCATGATGGATATCACGGTAAACGGCCGCGCCACCACTTGCCTAATCGACAGCGGGAGCACAGAGAGTTTTATTCACCCCGACACGGTACGTAGCCACCCCCTCACGGTCCTGTCGACGCGCCATCGGATTTCTATGGCGTCCAAGTCCCATTCAATGGACGTCGGCGGCTACTGTGTGGTGACCCTTTCGGTTGGGGGCACAGAATATAAAAATTTTAAACTTCTAGTCCTGCCCCGTCTCTGCGCTGCCGTGCTGCTAGGGTTGGATTTTCAGTGCCACCTTAAAAGTGTCACATTAGCATACGGTGGACCCCTCCCCCCACTCACAGTCTGCAACCAACACCTTTTAAATCGCCCGCCGCAAACCACCTGCAGCCTTTCCACACTAAAAGTCTCCCCCCCTCCCTTGTTCGCTAACCTCACCCACGACTGTAAACCCATCGCTACCAAGAGCAGGCGGTACAGCGCTGGGGACAGAGCTTTTATTAGCTCTGAGGTGGAGCGGCTCTTGAAGGAGGGCATTATCGAAGGGAGCACTAGCCCCTGGCGAGCCCAGGTTGTAGTCGTTAAAACCACTGATAAACGTCGCCTGGTCATTGACTACAGCCAAACCATAAACCGGTACACTCAGCTGGACGCATACCCCCTTCCTCGCATATCTGATATGGTCAACCAGATTGCGCAATACAAAGTATTCTCCACCATTGACCTCAAGTCAGCATACCACCAGCTCCCCATCCACCATGAGGACCGCCAGTATACTGCCTTCGAGGCGAACGGCCGCCTCTACCACTTCCTTAGGGTTCCCTTCGGCGTCACCAACGGGGTTTCGGTCTTCCAAAGGGAGATGGACCGGATGGTTGACGAGAACGCGCTGCAGGCCACCTTTCCCTATCTGGATAACGTCACCATCTGTGGCCACGACCAGCAGGACCATGACGTTAATCTAGAAAAATTCCTCCGTACGGCCCAACGGCTGAACCTAACGTACAATAAAGAGAAATGTATGTTTCGCACCAAACGCCTCGCCATTCTCGGCTGCGTGGTGGAGAACGGAGTCATCGGGCCCGACCCCGACAGAATGCGCCCCCTAATGGAGCTACCCCTCCCCCACTGCCAAAAAGCACTGAAGAGATGCCTGGGGTTTTTCTCCTACTATGCCCAGTGGGTGCCCCACTATGCAGACAAAGCTAGACCCCTCATCAAATCCACCTCCTTCCCCCTGACACCAGAGGCATGTGCAGCCTTCACTCTTATCAAGAGCGATATCGCGAAGGCCACAATGCACGCAGTGGACGAGTCGATCCCCTTCCAAGTGGAGAGCGATGCATCCGACTTCGCCCTAGCTGCGACCCTTAACCAGGCGGGCAGACCCGTGGCCTTTTTCTCAAGGACCCTCCAGGGCCCCGAGATTCGACACTCCTCTGTCGAAAAGGAGGCCCAGGCCATTGTGGAAGCGGTGCGTCACTGGAGGCATTACCTGGCCGGAAAACGGTTTACCCTGCTCACTGACCAGCGTTCAGTAGCTTTTATGTTTAATAATAAGCAAAGGGGCAAAATCAAGAACGACAAGATCTTGAGGTGGAGAATCGAACTCTCCACCTACAATTATGATATCTTGTACCGGCCCGGGAAACTCAATGAGCCCCCAGATGCCCTATCACGTGGTACATGCGCCAACGCGCAGGTTGATAGACTGCAGACCCTCCACAATGACCTCTGCCACCTGGGGGTCACCAGGTTCTTCCATTTCATCAAATCCCGTAACCTGCCCTACTCCATCGAGGAGGTCAGGACCATGACCAGGAACTGCCAAATCGGTGCCGAGTGCAAACCGCACTTTTATAGGCCGGACAGAGCAAGCCTGATCAAGGCCACTCGCCCCTTCGAGCGCCTGAGCGTCGATTTTAAAGGGCCCCTCCCCTCCTCTGACCGCAATGTGTACTTCCTCAACATAATTGATGAGTACTCCCGGTTCCCGTTTGCCATCCCTTGCTCGGACATGACCAGTACCACGGTCATCAAATGTCTGAATGACCTCTTCGCTTTGTTCGGTTTCCCTAGCTATATACATAGCGACAGGGGCTCATCTTTCATGAGCGACGAACTTCGGCAGTACCTGCTAGCGAGAGGTATCGCTACGAGCAGAACCACCAGCTACAACCCCCGGGGGAACGGCCAGGTGGAAAGAGAGAACGCGACGGTTTGGAAGGCAGTCCTCTTAGCCTTAAAATCTAAGGGCCTTCCGACCTCTCGCTGGCAGGAGGTCCTCCCTGCGGTGCTCCACTCCATCCGGTAACTGCTTTGTACTGCCACAAATGCCACCCCTCATGAGCAAATGTTCGTTTTCCCCAGGAAGTCCACATCGGGAACCTCGCTACCGGCATGGCTGACTTCTCCTGGGCCCGTCCTACTGCGGAGGTACGTAAGGACCCATAAAACGGACCCCCTGGTCGAGAGGGTGCACCTCCTACACGCCAACCCCCAGTATGCCTGGGTGACATACCCAGACGGGCGGGAGGACACGGTCTCCATACGAGATCTCGCACCCTCGGGTACCCCTGAACTACCACCGTTATCCCCCACCACCCCTCCCAATCCAACCCCTGTAGACGACATGCCGGAGCCCCAGGACCCTTCGTTGACCACCCAGACACCAGATCCGATGTTGGATGCTGCAACACCGCCGCCGCCACCACGACGATCAGGACGTCAGACGAGGCCTCCTGATAGACTTAACTACACGAACTTGTAGTACCCTTCACCCCGCCGGACTTAATTTTAAACAAGGGGTGAATGTGGTAAACCACTGTTATTGTATATTGTTACCTCTGGGTGGCGCTGTGTACCAAGGCATGCCTCAGCTGACTCCGCCCACATGACCAGGTATAAAGGTGGGGGTTTCGCCGACTCACTTCCTTCTTGGAGCCAGTCACCCACGAGAGGCATGCTCTGTTCTCTAGTTAATAAAAGCCTTTTCATCGCCTTCCTGATTCATCGTCTTTTATGGAGTAATTGATAAGCGTATCAATCTGTTACTTGATGGATGCAGCAATGCACCGCAAACTGCGATATGTTAGCGATGTCCCCAGTTGCGGCCTGGAAGGAGCCGCTCGCATAGAAATTCAGGGCAACAGTCATCTTGACAGCCACCGACAGAGAGGTCCTGCACCTTATCTGAGGCTGCAGATCTGGCTGAAGCAGGTGGCACAGCTCAGTCACCACCTCCTTTCTGAAGCGCAGCCTTCTAAGACACTGCTCCTCTGACATGTTCAAGTAACAGAACTGCTGTTGGAAAACTCTGGCAGCGTAAGGTCTGGTGTGGCGACGTCTGTTGGCCCTCCTCCGTCTGGCCATTCCTGCCCCTCTCTCCCTGCATCCCTGTGCCCTTTCCAGATGGTTCAGCAGCAGGATGTTCCCCTCCAATGCAGCCCCCATAGTAATAGTGCACAAGAAATTGTAAACGTTGTGAATGCTCACCAGCTGCAAGGTGATGGTCAGTAGGCTGAAGTTCCTCTGGCCAGCGCTGGCTCACTGGTGCAATGGCTCTCAGAGTGCAGCTCAGCAACTCTGTGAAAGTCTCAAGGAAGTTGTGCTCCCAAAATGGCTGCCGCTTTTATACCAGTGCAGTCCCCTTTAAAGAGCGCCCCCCTAGCCCGAGTGCGACTGGGGAACATTCCAGGTAAGCAGTCCTTATTAGCGCCAGGCGGAACGGAGGGGCGCTGTGATGAAATATGCCGTTCATCAGGCACTGTATTCTCTGTGTTCTCAGGCACTGTATTCTCTGTGTTTAGTTTAGTTTCAGTTTCATTTCCCCTCCGGTACTGTATTGTGTGTAGGGCTCCGCCCATACCTGGCCACTACTTAAGCAGGCTGCACTGTCTCACAGTGCAGCAGATCTTTGGATGGGAGACACTTCTCCACTGTGTATTACTTTCTTAGTTAATAAAAGCCTTGCTTTGCTCCGTTAACGTCGAGTCTCGGATTCATTGAGGCACATCAATCTTATTAACTAAATTTTCAATGCAATGGATCAACTCTTGAAACCCGAATGTTTGGATTTGGACCAGCATGCTTCGGACGCTTCGGCACACTTCAGACACTGGTTTAAGTGTATGGAATTCTTCCTGGACAATTCCGTAGCCATCACAGGCGCTACGGACGCCGAAAGTATGAAACTCGGAATCCTGCGGAATTGGGTAAGCCACCGAGTTTACCCCCTCATCCAAGACGCCGACACGTACCCGGCCGCCTGCGACATCCTAAAGGCACATTACCAGCAGCCTACGAATGAGGTGTACGCTAGGCATCTGCTCGCTACTCGCGCACAGCGACCTGGGGAATCGCTGGATGAGTTCCTAGTCACCATGAAAATGCTTGGCAAAGACTGCAAGTGCCAAGATGTAAAAGCCGCAGTGTACACTGACGAGCTTGTTCGTGATGCCTTTATCACAGGCCCCAGCTCCACTTACATCCGGCAGAGACTACTGGAAAAAACGGGATTGGACCTGAAACAGGCTGTGGACACAGCGTGATCTCTGGATGTGGCCCAGAGAAACTCGGACGCCTACTCTTCAGCCCGCGCCGCCCACGCCGCCACGTGTGCACCAAGGGTGCCGCCATCTTGGAAGGCATCTTCCCCGCCCGGCAGCCCGACACCGTCGGGGCCCCGCTCTCCCCCCCAGAAGCCCTACGACAGCCGCGACGCGTCGGGGCCCCAACTGCTACTTCTGCGGGCAGCCGAAGCACACCAGAAACCTGTGCCCGGCGAAAGGCACCACCTGCTTTAAGTGCGGTAAGAAGGGGCACTTTGGGAAGGTGTGCAGAGGGAACCCCGCTGGAAAACCCGCCACCGCCGCGTGTGCGCCGTGAGAGCGGCCATCTTGGACGCCATCTTGCCCGACCTCGTGGGGTCCGCCATCTTGTGAGCAGACAGCGTGGACGCCATCTTGTCTCGATCAGGGCCCTACAGTGGCATCGGTCACAGTGGACCAGACCAGACCGCACCCGCTATCCAAATTAATGGTGGACATCGAGGTAAACGGGTGCGGGGTTAAATGTTTAATTGACAGTGGAAGCACGGAGAGTTTTATCCACCCTGAACTAGCACAACAACTCTCTCTAACGGTGGTCCCTGCTCGGGGCACCATCTCTATGGCTGATAAAACCCAGACATCGACCGTTATGGGTTACTGCGCGGTACAATTGTCCGTTAACGGAACTGTATACGATCATTTTAAATTGTTAATCATGAAGAATCTATGTGCGAGCGTGATCTTGGGCCACCACCAAAGCATCACGCTCAATTACGGTGGGTCCCAGCCGCCCCTCACAGTGTGCGGTCTGGCTACCCTGAAGGTAAAGCCGCCTTCGCTATTCGCGAACCTTACTCCCAACTGCCGGCCAATAGCGACCAAAAGCAGGAGGTACAGCTGGGAGGACAGGCGGTTTATCGCGACCGAGGTAGACAGGCTCCTGAAGGAGTGCATTATCGAACGCAGCAACAGCCCGTGGCGCGCCCAAGTGGTGGTGGTGAGGGGTAGCGAGAAGAAGCGGATGGTGATAGATTATAGCCAGACGGTTAATCTATACACCCAGCTAGACGCCTACCCGCTACCCCGCATATCCGAGATGGTGAACCAAATCGCCCAATACCGGGTGTTCTCCACCATCGACCTCAAGTCAGCGTACCACCAGCTCCCTATCAGACCAGAGGACCGCCCGTACACCGCCTTCGAGGCGAACGGACGCCTCTACCAATTCCTCAGAGTCCCCTTTGGGGTGACGAATGGGGTCTCGGTCTTCCAGAGGGAGATGGACCGCATGGTCGATGACCACCACTTGCAGGCAACCTTCCCCTACCTCGACAACGTCACCATCTGCGGTCACAACCAGCAGGATCACGACTCGAACCTCTAGAGATTCCTGAAAACCGCACAAAAACTCAACCTCACTTACAACGAGGACAAGTGCGTTTTCAACATCACGCACCTCTGCATACTAGGCAGCGTGGTGGAGAATGGGGAAATCGGACCAGACCCCGACCGATTGCGCCCCCTACGGGAGCTGCCCCTGCCCAACACGCCCAAAGCCCTGAAAAGGTGCCTGGGGTTATTTTCTTATTATTCCCAATGGGTCCCCAGCTACTCCGACAAAGCCCGCCCCCTCTTGAAAGCATCCTCTTTTCCGCTCTCTGCTGAGGCCCACGCCGCCTTCAAAAGCATTAAGCAGGATATTGAGCGGGCCACGCTACAGGCAGTGGACGAGAACACTCCGTTTCAAGTGGAAAGTGATGCGTTTGACTTTGCCTTGGCGGCCACCCTCAACCAGGCGGGGCGGCCCGTAGCTTTTTTCTCGAGGACCCTCCAAGGGCCCGAGATCAGACACTCCTCCGTGGAAAAGGAGGCCCAAGCCATCGTGGAGGCAGTGCGCCACTGGCGCCACTACCTAGCCGGCAAACGCTTCACCCTACTTACCGACCAGCGGTCGGTAGCGTTTATGTTTAATAATAAACAGAAGGGGAAGATTGAAAATGATAAGATTCTCAGGTGGCGGATCGAGCTCTCCACCTTCGAGTATGACATCATTTACCGGCCAGGGGCCCTTAACGAATCCCCCAACGCCCTCTCACGAGGGATGTGTGCCAGCGCCACCGGGGATCAGCTACAGACCCTCCACAACGACCTCTGCCACCCAGGGGTCACGCGGCTGTTCCACTTCATAAAGTCTCGCAACTTACCCTACTCGATTGAGGAAGTTCGGTCTCTGACCAGGAACTGCCGCACTTGCGCTGAGTGCAAGCCTCGGTTCTACCGCCCAGATAGAGCCCACTTAATCAAAGCTACACGGCCCTTTGAGCGGCTCAGCTTAGATTTCAAGGGCCTCCTCCCGTCAGTCGACCGCAATGTTTACTTCCTGAACATTGTGGACAAATACTGCCGTTTCCCATTCGCCTTCCCCTGCCCAGACATGACCAGCGCCACGGTCATTAAATGCCTCAACAGCCTGTTCTGCCTGTTCGGTATGCCAAGCTACATCCACACGGATAGGAGGGCGTCCTTCATGAGTGAAGAGCTACGACAGTACATGCTGTCCAGGGGGATCGCCACGAGCCGTACCACCAGCTACAACCCCCAGGGTAACGGCCAGGTGGAGCGAGAGAATGGGACAGTATGGAAAGCAGTCACTCTAGCTCTAAGGACCAAGGGCCTCCCTATCTCCCACTGGCAGGAAGTCCTCCCAGATGTGCTCCATTCGATACGGTCGCTATTGTGTACTGCCACTAATGCCACGCCTCATGAACGAATGTTTGTCTTTCCCCGGAAATCCACCTCAGGCGTATCCATGCTGTCATGGCTCTCCACCCCAGGTCCGGTATTTGTACGAAGGCATGTGAGGGGCCACAAGACGGACCCTCTCGTGGAGTCGGTGCACCTACTCCACGCCATCCCCCAATACGCGTATGTCCGGCACGCCGACGGAAGGGAGGACACCGTGTCCATAAAAGACGTCGCCCCAGCCGGTAACGACAACAACCACGACAACAACAGCAACAGCGATCACAGCAACTCTTACCCACCCACTACTCTTTCATCACCCCCGGAAGAACATCGACCAACGGTGCCCCCACCAACTACCCCTTCAACAACCCTGGCGGCGCCCCCGGCAGAGACCCAGGAGGCCAACGGGGACACCCAGCCGACACCCGCGGCACCACGTCGGTCACAGAGGACTATCAAACCCCTGAACAGACTAAATCTATAGAAGGGGTGAATGTGATGAAATATGCCGTTCATCAGGCACTGTATTCTCTGTGTTCTCAGGCACTGTATTCTCTGTGTTTAGTTTAGTTTCAGTTTCATTTCCCCTCCGGTACTGTATTGTGTGTAGGGCTCCGCCCATACCTGGCCACTACTTAAGCAGGCTGCACTGTCTCACAGACAGTGCAGCAGATCTTTGGGTGGGAGACACTTCTCCACTGTGTATTACTTTCTTAGTTAATAAAAGCCTTGCTTTGCTCCGTTAACGTCGAGTCTCGGATTCATTGAGGCACATCAGGCGCAACACTGAATTTCCGGTCCGGGGCGCCCAAAAGGCGTTGCACACTGAAATGAAGTCATGATCTGCCTGCGCCCGCAAGCGGGCGCTAAGGTTTAGCGCCGGCGCAAAATGCCCACTCAATATGGGAGGAGGTGCTGGGTTCACTGCGCCCGGCTGAAAATTGGCTACCGCCCCACTTCTCGGCCTCTTTAGGCGCTAATTGGAGGCGCTGCCAACCGAATTTCTCCCCCATAGAGTTATACAGCACAGAAAAAGGCCCTTCGGCCCATCGTGTCCACGCTGGCCATCAAGCCCTGTCTATTCTACTCCCATTTTCCAGCACTTGGTCCGTAGCCTTGTATGCTATGGCGTTTCAAGTGCTCATCTAAATGCTTCATGAATGTTGTGAGGGTTCCTGCCTCTACCACCCTTTCAGGCAGTGAGTTCCAGATTCCAACCACCCTCTGGGTGAATAAGTTTTTCCTCAAATCCCCTCTAAACCTCCTGCCCCTTACCATGAATCTATGCCCCCTGGTTATTGACCCCTCTACTAAGGGGAAAAGTTCCTTTCTATCTACCCTATCTATGCCCCTCATAATTTTGTGGGACACCTCAATCAGGTCCCCCCTCAGCCTTCTCTGCTCTAAGGAAAACAACCCCAGCCTGTCCAGTCTCTCTTCATAGCTGAAGCGTTCCAGCCCAGGTAACATCCTGGTGAATCTCCTCAGCACCCTCTCCAATGCAATCACATCCTTCCTATAGTGTGGCGACTAGAACTGCACACAATATTCCAGCTGTGGCCTAATTAGCGTTTTGTACAGCTCCATCATAACCTCCCTGCTCTTCTATTCTATGCCTCGGCTAATGAAGGCAAGTATCCCATGTCCGATGAATGCCTCCTTTTCACAGAAAAAATTTAATTGTTGCACTTGCAAACTTAAAGGCCAATTTTAACCCTGCCCACCTATCTGAAACCAGGTAGGCAGTTGAAATGGCCGCAGTGACTTACTCCCTCCAATCCCGCTGCCTTTCCATGTGTAATAATTTTAACCTGCTCTTTTCAGCAGGTGAGAAGGATGCTTCCCGGAAGGCAGTGGCGTCCTTCTTCAAATATACAGATTGGGATCAATGATGACATCAGGGCCCGACTGCAATTTTAACTCGAGTCTGCAAAGGGAAGCCATGAAGCTTCCCCACCTAGCCAACCTGGCAGCAAGAGGAGCTGGGGTCAGAGGAGGCCCAGAAAACTAGGTAATTTTTTTTTTTAACTTCCAGGAGGATTGGAACTGCTCTTCCGAGCCCCACAAGGAAATCTCTCCTGCCCCAGTCTTCCCTCACTCTCCCCGATGCCCAACCAACCCTTCTCCCAACCATGTACCTGAGTGCCAGGGACCATTCCTTCATCCCTAGGAAGCGGCCTACTGCCACCCCAAATCCCACCCTTGCCTGCCGGATAACGAGCGCTTCTCATCGGTCTTGAACAGGAGACTGATGGGGCCAATGCAGTTCAGGCCTGGGAGTTAAAATCACCAGGTCTCACGCTGTGGAGGGCCAGTTGGTTTTCCATCTGCCTCAGCCCCTGGCCGCATGACTTCCGCCAGGGAGTTAAAATCAGGGCTTTAGCATTTGTCACTTGTTTGATACAAGTGCCTGAGGTTAGATGTCCCCTCCGGTGGATTGGAAGAATGCAATGGCATGAAACTTCTTGCTGTGGCAACCTTTCCTTCTATGGGAAGAACTGCCCCTGTTCCAGATGTTGTCTGCAGGTTATCCAGCAGCAAATGGTACAACTCTGTGGCAGCCACTCCTGAGAAGTGGAGGTGGTGAAGACAACTCTCCTCTGATATGTCCAGGTAGGCTTTTGAGAAATATACAAATGTGGATCCTGTGGTAGTGACAGGCGTGGACCAAACACTTCAAGTGTCATAGCAACTGCTCTTGTTGACCCTCATGAACTCCTCTAAATCATGCGGAGTACCTACTCTCACCACTCTGTATGGTGCAATTTAAATGCCAGTAGCAACGAAGAGTGATGTTATTTAAAGCAGGCCTTCCCAGCAAAACCAGCTAATGCAGGGATCATAATGCAGCAAAAATGTAATTAAAATGCCGGGGTGGGGGTGGGGGTCCCCAGCAATGCTGGGATTCTACCATGTTTGCACTGCCCCTTTAAATTCCAGTGGGAGGGCCATGGGCAGATCCTCTGCCTGCCTCCTATTACGTCCGTGAATGATTGAGACACGGACAGCAGGAGTGGAACAAAATAAGTCTTTACTGGTGGAAGTCAATAGTGAAACTAAAAACACAGAGGCTCACTAGCGCCTTTTATACAGGGGTGGTCACTGCCGGTATTGCAGTCTGAGACCAGTTATTCTCTTAAACGTGCATACACAACAATTCCTCCCCTTTTAGATAAACAGTACATAACATTTATTTAACAATTAAATGATAACTAATTACAATCACAATTACGGTTGCTAGATACATTGGTTAAGTTTAAGCAATTATAAGTTCAGTCTTTGAGGAGGCTTCCTGATTCTGTCTGGATAACGCCTCTTTGGGGTATCAGGTTCTTCTGGCAATGTTGAGTCGAGATCAATGTCGTTGTTTGGTTAATCTGCTTCCAATATCACCGATTCTGCGGTAGCTGCAATTGGTACGTCGATTTCATTGCCAGGTGTATCAGATCGTGGTGTGGAGTTGACGTTTTCCAGTGACTCAAGAATCTGGTCAGCATGGCGTCTTACAATGCTCTCTCCAACGTCCACGGTATACATGAGAGGTCCTTGCCGTGTACAAATCGTTCCTGGCTGCCATTTCTCAGTGCGGTAGTCCCGGGCCAAAACTGGTTGACCTATCTTAAAACTCCTAGTCGGCCTTTCATTCATATTCTGAAACTGCCTGTTCTCCACATCTCTTCGGACGTTTGGCTTAACCAAATCCAAGCGGCATCGTAGTCTTCGATTGAAGAACATCATGGCTGGGGTTTGGTTGGTAACCGCATGTGTCGCATTCCGGTAGGCAAACAAGAAGTTGTCCACCTTGTGTTGTAGGGGTATATCTTCATTATACATTGCCTTGATAGCCTTCTTGAATGTTTGGACAAACCTCTCGGCCAATCCATTAGTGGCTGGATGATATGGGGCAGATGTGTAATGCTTAACACCATTGTTCTTTAAGAACCTCCGGAACTCTTCAGACACAAACTGTGGTCCATTGTCAGAGCAAATCTGTTCAGGCAGCCCATTCCTGGCGAATATTGTTCGTAAAACTGTGATAGTTTTCTCCGTGGTGGTTGAGGACATTTTTATTACCTCTGGCCACTTTGAATGTGCATCCACCGCAATTAAAAACATCGAGTCCATGAAGGGACCAGCAAAATCAATGTGCACCCTTTGCCATGGAGATGAGGGCCACTCCCATGGATGCAGAGGAGCTTGTGGTGGGGCGTTTTGGACCTTCTGGCATCCTGCACAGCTCTTGGTCATCTCTTCGATTTCGCTATCGATTCCCGGCCACCACACAAACGTTCTGGCTAAGTTCTTCATTTTTACCCCACCCAGATGACCCTCATGAAGCTCATTGAGCACTCTATCCGTCAACTTAGGTGGAATTACTACTCTGGATCCACACATCAAGGTTCCTCTGCACACTGACAGCTGTTCTCGGCGAGAATGCTGGCAGCAGTGGTTCGCCATGTGCTGGCCATCCCTTCACCGTTAATTCATAGACCCATGATAGTGTCGGGTCATTCCGTGTTTCCTTTTCTATGTTTGCATTCGTCACAGGGAGACATTCGACTATGGTCGAGTGGAATAACTCCATTGGATCCACTGCAAGGTCTTCTTCTTCCACCGTCGGCAACGGTAGGCGTGACAATCCATCAGCATTTCCATGCTGTCTAGTTCCTTTGTACTTGATGTCATATTGGTGTGCCCCTAGGAAAAGGGACCATCTCTGCAGCCGTTGCGCTGTCATTATCGGTACGCCCTTCTGAGGGTTGAAAATGGTGACGAGGTTGATGATCGGTTAGTAGAGCAAATTTTTGACCGTGCAGGTAGTGATTGAACTTCTTCACTCCCCACACTAGGCTGAGGGCCTCTCTGTCAATCTGAGCGTAGTTACGCTCGGCAGAAGTTAACGAGCGTGACGCAAAAGCTATCGGCCTCTCTAAACCATCAAGGAATTTACGTGACAGTACCGCCCCAATGCCGTAGGGAGACGCATCACACGCTGGTCTGATCGGCAGTGCTGGGGTGTAGTGAGCCAATACTTCCCTTGAAGTGATTAAGTCCTTACTCTTCTGAAAAGCACGCTTACAATCATCGCTCCATTTCCATGCTACCCCCGTTCGTAGCAGGGCGTTCAGTGGGTGCAAAATTGTCGACAAGTTCGGCAAAAACTTATGATAGTAATTCACCAATCCGAGGAATGACCTCAGTTGCGATACATTTTCAGGCGCTGGGGCCTTAACAACCGCTTCAATTTTGTCAGGGGACTTATGTAACCCCTCTTCATCAATCACGTGGCCACAATACGATATCTGTTTCTTAAAAAATTCACACTTGGGGAGGTTGGCTCGCAGCCCATGTTCCCGTAGTCTAGTGAGCACCTGTTCTAGGTTGTTAAGGTGTTCACTGTCATCTTCACCTGTCACAAGGATGTCGTCCAAGTAACACTGAGTCCCCAGAATCCCTTGCAGGACTTGTTCCATTGCTCTTTGCCATATCGCCGGAGCCGATGCTACTCCGAATACCAATCGATGATACTGGTAAAGACCTTTGTGAGTGTTTATCGTGAGATACTTCCTAGAGGACTCTTCAACCTCCATCTGGAAATATGCTTGTGCTAGGTCAATTTTTGTAAAACGCTTCCCTCCAGACAGTGAGGCGAAGATGTCTTCTATCCTTGGAAGAGGATATTGTACTGTGTGAAGGACTGGGTTCACCGTCACCTTGAAATCCCCACAGATGCAAATCTTCCTTGGCTCCCCGGACTTATTGTTTAACGTTTTCTTCATGACAGGAACGATGGGTGTCAACCTTAGACAACACGCCCGCCTTCTCCAGATTCTCCAGCTCTGCCTCGACGGCTGGGCGAATTGCATATGGTACCGGTCTTGCTTTGAAAAACTTGGGAACTGCATTCTCTTCTATTTTTATCGAGGCGGTTACGCCTTTAAGCGTGCCCAGTTCTTGTTGAAATACCTCTTTGGCGTTAGCTAAGATTGTTGACAATCGTCCAGGAGTGACGTCTTCATCTTTTTTACCGTCCACCATCATTGCATGAATGGAGTGCCAATCTAAGTTTATCTTCCTGATCCATTCCCATCCCAATAACGGTGGTCCACCATTTGGCAGTATGTAGAGATACAATTTCCGTATTTTCTTGCCGTTGTATTCGACAGGCACCCTTATTTTTCCTCTGGGGTATACTTTTTGCCCCGTATATGTCGTCAAGACGATGGATGTCTCTCTCAAGGGTATGTGTGAAAATAGCCGCTCATAGTCTCGTCGATTCATGACGGTTAGCGCTGATCCTGTATCCAATTCCATTTTAACTTGGGACCCTGCTATCGTGAAGGTGACCCAAATGGTTCGGTGATCCTCTTTTGCGATTACATTGTGAAGTTTGAGACAGCTTAGTCTCCTGTTCCCGGATTCACTATCGCTCATCTGGTCTTCGGAACTACTGTCCGTCATCTTTTGTACTTTCTTGTACGGTTCCTTAGTAGCCTTTTTGTTGTCGCTGGTCTTCTTCCCAGACCTGCAAACTCATGCAATGTGCCCCATCTTCCCGCATTGCCTGCATATTTTGTCTTTGGACCAGCAGTCCTTCTGGTCATGGTTAGTTCTGCCGCAGCGATAACATTTTGCAAATCCCCGTGTCATTTCGTGGGTGCCGTATTCCTGTGGTTTTTGTTGAATTTCTGCAGCTCCCCTGGCTGCTGCTTCATACGATACTGCCACGCTGAAAGCCTGATCTAGCGTCAGCTCTTTTTCTGAGAGTAACTTCTTCTGTGTTCCTTCACTCAGGAGTCCACAGACAAATTTGTCCCGTAGGGTATCTGCCAGTCCTGCTCCAAACTGGCAGTGCTTTGATAGCTTGCGTAGTTCCGTAAGATACTCAGCATTGCTCTCATCTTTGTGCTGAGTTCTCCTGTGGAATTTAAATCTTTCTGCTATCAACAGCGGTGCAGGGTTTAGGTGTTCCTGTAGGACAGCAACAATTTCATTAAAACTCTTCACCTTCGGTTTGGCTGGAGTAATCAGGTCCCGCAATAGGCCGTACATTGTAGCGCCCATTAAGTTTAGCAATATCGATGTCTTTTTCTCCTCCGCTATTTCGTTTGCCTCAAAATATACCTCGACTCTTTCCACATACATGGTCCAGTCCTCTATTGTATTATCAAAAGCAGTGATACAGCCAGTCTTCGGCATCTTGCAAATCTAAAATGGCGCCTCCCGCGCTTTGCCTTCTTCCCCGATTTAACAAAATGGCGCCTCCCGCGCTTTGCCTTCTTCCCCGCTGTTGTTAGCGCTGCTTTCCACGGTTTCTTGCGCGTTTAATATTTTTTTCTTTATTATTTTCCCGTCGTGGAGCGGACCCTCTGGGACACTTCCCTCCCTCTTCTTAGGTCCGAACGCTGCCCGGCTTCGAAGCACCGGCCGCGCGATTAGCTGGGAAACCACAGACCGGGGAACCAAGCCTGGCTCTTGACAGTCTCTCCTGCAAGTTTTCAATCCGACGATTTGGAGGGCGGTTGCCCACGGTCGACGCCCGTTTCTCGAGTTTCTTTGGATTTTATTTTTTTATTTTTTATTTTTTTTCTTTCTTCTGGCTTCGACCTTCAATAACGTCGTCTGAGGTGCTGCCGAGTTGCAGGTAAGTTTGTTTCTTACTCGTCGCCAGTATTACGTCCGTGAATGATTGAGACACGGACAGCAGGAGTGGAACAAAGTAAGTCTTTACTGGTGGAAGTCAATAGTGAAACTAAAAACACAGAGGCTCACTAGCGCCTTTTATACAGGGGTGGTCACTGCCGGTATTGCAGTCTGAGACCAGTTATTCTCTTAAAGGTGCATACACAACACCTCCCCCATGTCTCAGGGGTGTGTCTGGGGAGTTCCTGAGTGGGCCCTCAGGAATTTCAAGTCCAAAGGTGGAAAAATTCGGTCGCACCGCCTCTGGGGTGCTAACTTCGCCGGGGTGTTACTTTTAGCGTCCTGAAAAAGTTAGCACCCCCACACCGTAAATTGAGTGGTAGCGCCCCAAGCAGGAGGCAGGGCGCTACTGGAAGTGCTCCCCCTCCCTCTTGGGGCGCTACCATTCAATATCGCGGTGCTACATGCAACAGCACCCGGAGCGCTAACGGGAGGCGCAAAGCACCCCAATTTTTCCCCCAAAGACTTTTACCAGGATCCAAACTCCCATCTCCCGTTAAGTAGGAGTGGCGTTAGGACTGTGCATTCAGGGGCCCTGAGTGGATCCAGTGATAAGTTCACTGATCTCAACTTTATTGATGGAGGGGCTCCAAACCAAACCTTTGCACAGATGCTATTCCTGCCTTGTAAGATAACTGTATGAGCAGGCCCAGACACCCAGTTTACACGAAAGAGGTGCATGCTATGAGTGGAATCTCACTCAAAATCAGAATATTCAGCCTGAGGCCTGTTTTAAGTTATTTAAATAAGTCTCATGCATTTCAGTAAAATGGCCTCATTTTTTGATCCCAAATTGTCCATCGGGAAATTGTGTGTGACGCAAGTGTAGCATGTGAGATCAGGGCCGGATTTTCTAATCTGTGCCCGCTACCAGCGACGCTCCGCACAGCAGGCAGAGGTTTGTAAAAGTAGGGCTTAAATATCTCCAGCTAATGAATAACTGGAAGTTTTGAAATTGCAGCTGACCTGACCCTTGGCAAGAAGATACTAATCAGAGGTTAGTTGACATGATGCCAATTTACTGCTTTTCGTATGTTAATGAACGTGCAATATCTGTGCTGCTGCTGGTAGAAGTGGTAAGGGTGTTGAGAAGGAAATATAGACAGCCGCATTTCCCAAAATCTGAATTCATTATTTAATCAAATGGTTTATAAAATATAAAGATGCATTCTAGTGGATACAGTCATTGCTGTCTTCTCAAAGGGGGTGCACCATGATTTTGAAAAAGTCAAATGCCAAAAATTAATTAAAATCACAGGAATCTAAAGGCTGACAAGAAAGAAAGTTGATTTTAATACATAAAAGATCCAAAGCAAACTGAGGTGGTTCTTTTTTCTCTTCCATGCCTCGCGGCACATGAGTCAATCCATTTCTTCCCCTGCTGTTTACATCTAGCAGATTGTGCTCTGGGTTGTTTTCACAATGAAGACTCTTTTTATGTGGACAAGTTGTAACTTGTTAGTCTGACTCACCACCCCCCTAGCAGAAGGACTGGCTGGATACAGTTGAGGTGGGGGTCACTCCACTCCCATCAGATGCGAGTACCCCGCTGAATGTCAACCCAGTATTTAGAGGCCAGAGCTTTGATCTCCTGCTCACCAGTTCTATGATGGAGGGGCCACTTCACTGCCATCGGATGTGAGTTTCCCGACTGGTGGTTCAGTTGCATCAAAAGAAAGGCACTCAGCTGGTTGAAGAAAACCAGCGGTAAGCTATTGAAGTTCGTTCCTAAAGGAGAAACTTCATTCCCAGAATCACATTAGTCTGATAAGTTAAAATACATTTTTATGTGAAACTATCTCCTGCTTCAATAAAAGTCCAGTGGAAAGAACTGTGTGTAACACATACCTTAAGAAGCATGGGAGACTTGCAACACTCCAGTCCACGGTCAGTATGCGGAATGTCAGTTGTAAATATTTCACAGTAGCATATCACATACATAATTACTGTGTGCCTTTTATGGTGTCTGCAGCAGTCAGTCACCATTTATAGCCCTTCAGTGCTGATCCTGCCCTAGAGTATATGGGGACAAGGGGAGGGCACTCAATTAGTGTGGGCAGGTGATACCTAGGCCACTACAGGTTCATCTCGGGCATCCATCAGTCCACACAGGCTGGAAATTCTGGTGCCGCTGCCATCCCAGCTGTGGCTGATCTATCTGGAGAAACAATTTCAACTCCCTTTGAAAGAGAGCTGGTAAAATATATATATATACCTTATACCAAGTCCTATGGTGGTTAGGGAAGCAGGAACTGACAGTGTAGGGACCTCCTCCTCCCCACAACCGTCATGGGGGTCTTATGTTTTGGGTAGATGGAGCTTCCGTCCCAGACTAAGCCCCCATCCCCACCAGAAGTTACCAGCAAAGGCTAGGTCCTGACCTACACTCCTAAGTTTTCTGCGTCATTGTGTGATATCATGTCCAAAATTTCATAACGTCCATCTCATCTCCTAAACAAGGATGTTTTCCTTTAGCTCTGCTGCATCCATCCACAAAGTCCATATACATCTCAGAAGACTGGGTTGAGGCACAGGTAAGGTGAATTCAAGTCATGGAGGGATTTTTAAACAAATGCATTAATATCAAAATCAACAGGTATGGGGAACCACTAGAGGCTAGAGAGGGCAGGGTGATGGGTGAACAGGAGGGAGTAAGATTAGGATACAGTTGTTCTGGAGGAGAGTTTGTGTGGAGTGGAGCTCGGGAAGTTGTGAGAAGAGGGTAGGGGGATTGCGGGAGGTGGGGTGAGGAAGCAAAATGCAGCTCTTGAGACCTATGGTTAGGTAAAGCTGACAGAACCAGCTTAAAAGTGCAGACATTTTCAAATCAGCATCCCTTGATTAGGGAGCAGATTTCAATGTGACAGCCTTTTATTTTATGGGGTGTTCCAGGCCACGACATTGGTCTGGAACAAAAGAAAGACTTGCATTTATATAGCACCTTTCATGACCACCAGACGTCCCAAAGCACTTTACAGCCAATGAAGTACTTTTTGAAGTGTAGTCACTGTAGGAAACACGCCTGCCAATTTGCCCACAGCAAGCTCCCACAAACAGCAATGTGATAATGACCAGATAATCTGTTTTTAATGATGTTGATTGAGGGATAAATATTGGCCATGACACCAGGGATAGCTCCCCTGCTCTTCTTCGAAATAGTGAGAGTAGATGGTTTAACGTCTCATCTGAAAAACTGCACCTCCAATGGTGCAGCACTCCCTCAGTACTGCACTGGAGTGTCAGTCTAGATTTTTGTGCTCAAGTCTCTGGAGTGGGACTTGAACCCATAACCATGTGACTCAGAGGCAAGGGTACTACCAACTGAGCCATTGGCTGACACCTCTATGAGTCCCACTTATGCCACTCCAGTGAATTGGCTGCTGGTTCTTGCCCCAATTTTAGGTTTAAACGCTATTTAATGCTGCTATACTTTTCCACGGAATTGTGCAGGAATGAAATGCTGTCTTTCACCTTTCAAAGCATTTTCAGTCAAGTTAACGGGATTTTTTTAATTATATGGTCTTCTGACTAGGGTGGATTAAATCACTTAGAAGACTATTGTGCAGTAGAAAACTCAGCTGTTCAATTATATTTTATGCTGCTGATCTATCAGGATTTGTATTCCGAATACTTTCAGATGATGGCATTGCGTTGTGCTCCTTTTTTTACCTTTTATATCAACAAATAAGAATTGGACAATGACGCTGCCAGGATACGTTCACCTGTAAGATCCCTTACCTGCATATAATAAACGTAGAGCATAGATTAATATTTTGACGTGAAGGTATCCAACATTTTAAAAGGAAATGCATTCAAAGTCAATAGAGGATCGTTTCTAAGATGCACTGATGAAGGAAAACAGTGGAAGGATCCACACTGGGGTAGAAATTCAACTTGTGCCAGTTTCCAGTGCGAAATGGGTGGTGCAATGCGTATGTGCGCCCGAAGGGGTTGACCTGATGCCCGTTTGGGCCCTGGGCCTTATCAACATGAAACCAGTGAATTGCAGATACCAATTGGGTGCCCGGATGTAGCCCACCAGTCAGGGCCTTAGTATTTCAACCAGGCCCTGGGAGGGTCAAGGTGGGTGAGCCCAGGACAGCAGTGGCCCGCAGTGTTTTGTGGAGTCAGCAGGAGCACTCCTGCTTCTACATAACTCCACAGAAATGAAACTATTAAACAGTCTGTTTATCTTTTTGTGGGCAGCCTCCAGCAATTCCTTTAAGGACTGTTGGTTAGGCGGCTGAAGACCCGGAACAACTCTCCACCCAGTTGCTCACCGATTTTGCATCAGGGTCTAAAAGTCAGCTATAGACCCTAAATTTCATGTTCAAGGCACTTTTGGCATCTTGAAGTAGCAATTTAACTATCTGGACCAATCAGGGGCTACATTACAGTGCAGTCCCCACAGAAGCTCCAGGATCCTAATTGTTTGTTAGATGTTCCACAACTTTGTTCAACAAAGAGATTTGATAATGGACGAGGAGGAGGTCAATCTGGGAACAAGGCCAGAGTACGAGTCAGACAGTGGCCATGAGGCTGCAGCTCCTGAAACACTAGTGCAGCCAACAACACAGATCCACAAGCACTCATATTTAGCTACATGCCTGAACTGCCTTTTAAGGAATATCTTCACCACATGTACAAAATAAAGTGGCACAAATTATCTTCAGCAACACTGTCCTCTGGACTTCCTCAACTACATTTAGTGCCCATCCTTTGCTGTGCTGATAACTTATTCTGCATAATTATAAAGAAAGTCATTGCTCAAAGTTCAGTTGAATGAAACCAGTTCATTTCCTACGTTCTATGATATGTGAGCATTGTCAGTGTACGTATTTTGCCACAGTGCTTCCCCTTACTGCTGGTGGATCACGTGCAGTGTCTAACACCTAACCCACTACTTCATCTAAGTAATTCTATGAAAGGAGGTTGTGCTGGCTGACTGCAGGGTGTCCATGAGAGCCAATTGAGATTCTGGTGGCTTTTACTTCCTTCTGCTATTTCTTGTGATGGAGGTGTAACTGAGTCAGCCATGTATGATGCTGCAAACCTAGCTCTGTTTTTGTCCCCAGCTCCAAATCATTTTTATATACACTAAACAGCAATGTCATCAGCACTGGTCTCTGTGGCACTTTGCCTAGTAAGCCCTTGGCAGTTGTAACTAGCGGGGTACCGCAAGGATCAGTGCTTCGGCCTCAGCTGTTTACAAGCTGTATCAATGACTTAGATGAGGGGACTGAGTGTAATGTATCCAAGTTTGCTGATAATATAAAGCTAGGTGGGAAGGTAAGTTGTGAGGAGGATGCAAAGAGGCTGCAAAGGGATATAGACAGGTTAAGTGAGTGGGCAAGAACATGGCAGATGGAATATAATGTGGAGAAATGTGACGTTATCCACTATGGTAGGAAAAATAGAAAAGCAGGATATTTTTTAAATAGGGAGAGATTGGGAAATGTTGGTATTCAGTGGGACCTGGGTGTCCTTGTACACGAATCACTGAAAGTTAACATGCAGATACAGCAAGCAATTAGGAAAACAAATACAGCTGTAATATACTAGCCTTTATTACAAAAGGATTGGAATATAAGAGTAAAGAAGTCTTACTGCAATTATATAGGGCCTTGCTGAGACCATACCTGGAGTATTGTGTACAGTTTTGGTCTCCTTACCTAAGGAAGGATATACTTGCCATAGAGGGAGTGCAACAAAGGTTCACCAGACTGGTTCCTGGGATGGGGGGATTATCCTATGAGGAGAGATTGAGGAGACTAAGCCTATGTTTCCTAGAATTTAGAAGAATGAGAGGTGATCCGATTGAAGCATATAAAATTCTTACAGGGCTTGACAGGGTAGATGCTGGGAGGGTGTTACCCTGGCTGGGGATTCTAGACCTAGGGGGTCACAGTCTCAGAATAAAGGGTCGACCATTTAGGACTGAGATGAGGAGAAATTTCTTCACTCAAAGGGTTGTGAATCTTTGGAATTCTCTACCCCAGAGGGTGGTGGATACTTAGTCATTGAGTATATTCAAGACAGCGATCAATAGATTTTTGGATATTAAGGGAATCAAAGGATATGGGGATAGTGTGGGAAGGTGGAGTTGAGGTAGAAGATCAACCATGATCTTATTGAATGGTGGAGCAGGCTCAAAGGGCCGAATGGCCTACTCCTGCTCCTATTTCTTATGTTCTTATGTTGACACACCTCCATTCACAACCTTCCTTTAGTTTAGCCAATTTTTGGGATGCCAAATAGGTGGAAATCTGACATAATGGATGTCTGCCCATTTTTCTGATCTGTTACAGCCATTTTATGTCCGGTAATTGTATGTGGATCATAATGATGATAATTGCAGAAAATTTAGACCATTGTTGTTTTACAGGTTGATGCCAGGTCCCTGCCCCTTTTCTGCTTCACACACAATTCCAGGGGTTTCTGGGAGGAGGGGCAGTTTAGCACTCCCACCTGGAATAGGTGCAAGTATTTAAATATCATGCTAATGAAGCAGGACTGACATCATCATGCAACCTGCCTCATTTTACTGAGTCTCCACTTGCCAGAGACCTGGCAGCACATTATCAAGTTGCTGTTTGTGGGAGCTTGCTGTGTGCAAATTGGCTGCCGCATTTCCTACGTGACAACAGTGTTTACACTTCAAAAATACTTAATTGGCTGTAAAGCACTTTGGGGATGTCTTGAGGTCATGAAAGGTACTGTATAAATGCAAGTTCTTTCTTTAAAACTAGCACACAGTGGAGTGTAGTATGAATGCACAGTGGGAAATTTCCTGTGTGTGCTATATGTAACAAAATAGTAAACCATTTACGATTTTGTCACACATAGTGCACATGGAAATCTTCCCCCAGTGTGTGTCATCAGGCTACTTGATCGTGCAGACATAACAATGAGTCAAATTTTACCCTTACATGATGTCAAAACACATGCAGTTTCATGGAGTCACTAGATAGCAATCTGGAGCAGTAACTTTGTATGCTCGTGATAAATGTATCCACTGAACTGTCAAGGTGCTGGAAATAACAGTTTGTAATCAATTTTAAAATGTTCCTATTTCTCTCTGCAGTTATCACAGCAAATTCATGTTGTTTCATAGAATCATACAGCACAGAAGGAGGCCGTTGAAAGAGTTATCAAATTAGTCCCACTCCCCTCTTTCCCCATAGTCCTGCAAATTTTTCATTTTCAAATATATATCCAATTCCCTTTTGAAAATGACTATTGAACCTGCTTCCACCATCCTTTCAGGCAGTGCATTGCAGATCATAACCACTCATTCTTTAACTCATTTTATTAACTATATAACTATTTTTAATAACTCACAAAAAAACTTTTCTTTGGCCTTTTGTGAGCATAGGAATGAAATGTATTAACTCATCTGTGATAATCGTGCAGATAACTACTTTTATCAAGTACTGAACAGAAATGTGTAGACTGAACTTGTGATTATGTTGGTTTCTCAATAGTGTAAACGATGCACACTTTAAAGCACTAGACCAGTTTTAAAAAAGTAAACCTTTTTATTTATATATATATATATAAAAGAAATACAAAATTTCAACACAATGAAAATGTTATTATGGCAAATCATTTTTTTCTGAGCCTTCGACCTGTGTCACCGCTTCAGGTACATTGGAAGTAAGTAATGTCCTTCTGTTGTAGTGTCCCTTAATTATGCCAGAGTTGTTATTTTCATTCAGAATTTGTTTTTGTTTTTGTCTGTTTAAAGACTGTACAAGTCCGAGGACAACAGCAGCTAATGAGTATTGACCGGTTAGCTTTCTTGGTTGCATGATAAGTGGATTTGGCTGAACTCTTCCCAGAAGAAAATATGTTTTAATCTTCCCTTGTTGTTCACTTATCCCTTTGACATATATTTCACCTCTGCACTCAAAGGCAAATCCTTTGTCCTTCAGGATAAGATATGTATCTTCAGGCACTTGAATTTTGCCACTAATGCCTGTGCTATCCATGCGGCTTGCTAAGTTTACAGTTTTACCCCAGATATCGTATTGAGGCTTCTTAGCGCCAATAACCCCGGCAACGACTGAGCCATGGCTAATACCTGAAAGTAAATGTGCATTACCAAGTAAATTATTAAATACTTGAATGCTTTAACTCTTGCATAGATGTTATTTAATGTCATGGCAACATAATTACATTAATCACTAAACCCCCCCCCCCCCCCCACTCCCCATCTTTTCTCCTGAAGGTGCTGACTTATGATGGAGTAAAACTTCACAGGAACTAGTAACCCTCCAAGAGCCTTATCAAAGTGGCTATTCTTCATGAGCCCAGATAGTGAGCATTGGCAGGCTATCTAACCATGGAACACATTAGAGCTGAGCTCAATCTAGTGCTCACCTGATGTCCAGACACATGTACATTCCAGCAGAGATCGATGAACTGTGATCATGAGTCGCAACCTTGGCTGATGTTTTTTAGCCTCTCCTAAAGCTAGGCACTGAGTTCAATTACCGTTCCACTGAGATCAAGAAATTCAGCACAGACCAGGGATCAAACGTAAAACATTCCTGGTCTGTATTGCTTAGTATCTCAGTGTGATACTGGGTGATGCCTGCACTTAGTCTTCAGGGGAACTTATTAATTATTATTTAAAGAGAAAAGAGGCAACAATAAAACCATCATCTACAAATTTATCACTCAGTAACATTCCCAAGGCACACTAAATGTGATTAAACTTAATATGAAAATAATAGGAGTTTGACAAAATGGAACCATTTTACTAAGAATCAATGATTTAATCTTTGTTCCAGAACATATGGTAAATGCCTTCAATCTATATATATCAACATATTGATCTCAGAGCATAGAAAGAAATGAATTAAAATAATTTGTAGCACAACACATCCATTCATTTGAATTGATATTATTTTTGGATACTATTTCAGTAATTAATGCAAAACCCTCTTAATTCTGACCAAACAAAAATCAAAAGCACAATTTGCTTTTCAGGAATATCTTGCTATTGTCAAAAAGATATTTCATGAGTACATATTACCTGCCACGATGTGTCACTTTAATGCTTTAAAAATGACAGTGTAGGGTGGGAATAAGTATCAAATGTGTGAATGAATGATTTAAAAAACATTGGCCTAGAAATTGGGTGGTTTATCACCACCCATTACCACCATAATCGGGCAAAACAATGGGGGCCGCCAGCTGCCGGCTGATCCCATGGCAGCCGCCATTTTTGGATGGCCGGCAGCACTGCCAATAGCAGCAATCATGAAAATCATTGAAATGAAGCAGATCGTGATGTCAATGAGTGTGCAACACTCACTTGACGCCCGATCTGCAAGTTTGGACTTCGCAACTCCACTTACTGCCATGCCTTAAGTACGCCGAGCTGTGCAAGTGTTGACAAGCAAGAATGAGGCTCCAGCAGCGGTATTTAAAAGGATCATCAGCAATCACTTGCACCTGACATGTTTCTTCAGTTTGACTGGCTCTGTGAAACTTTCTGCAACTCCAGCAGTTTTATAAACTTATTGCAAGGTTCTAAGGTGACAGGGAGTGTTGGTGCAAGTGGAGAATGCCTTCATTATTATTTAAAGGCTTCTGCTCACAACACGTGCTCACAGTCATGGGGGCTCTACTGGCAGTCCCCCTCGCACGTTAGTATCTTCGGGAGAGGGAGCAGAGGCAGCAAAAAAGATGAGAAGATGCGCGCAGAGGGAGGAGAAGGAGAGCCAGAGGCCTTACCCACCTAGAGTCTTCCAAGAGCACTTCTCTTATAGCCACTTAAGCAAAGAGCAGTGTATTAGGAGGCTATGCTTCACCAAGGATGTGGTCACAGAACTCTGCCACCTCCTGTAACTAGACCTGCAGCCTGAGAGCAGGGCGAACCCAGTGGCAGTCAAGGTCACTGTGGCCCTCAATTTCTTCGCCAGCAGATCCTTCCAGTCTACAGCAGCAGCCATAGCTAACATCTCACAGTTCGCTGTCCATTGCTGCATTCGTGAGGTCACGGAGGCTCTCCACACCAGGAAAAGGGACTACATTTTCTTCTATCTGAGCAAAGAGAAGCAGGATGAGCAAGCATGTGGCTTTGCCAGGATAGCGGGCTTCCCCATGGTGCAGGGCGCCATCGATTGCACACATGTAGCTTTGCGGGCGCCACATGACAATTCTGAGCTGTTCCTTAGCCGCAAAGGCTACCATTCACTTAATGTGTAGTTGGTGTGCGACCCCGACCAGCAACAGTTTCGCTGCCTTGACCGCTTGGGAAGAGCACTCCAGTACACACTGGAGTGGGTGTCCCATTTTGTCGTGGTCTGCTGCATGCTTCACAACTTGGCCATCATGAGGGCGCAGCCTTTGCCACCATGGATTGCGGGACCACCTCAGGAGGAGGAGGAAGAGAAAGAGGAGCAAGAGGAAGAGGACGAGGAGGGAGGGAGGAGGCAGGCAGCCAATCCCCCTTCCAGATGGGCTGTCCATTAATGCCTCATCAGACTCCGATTCCAATGAATGAAACCCCACATCCCTGTTGCTCACCACATCCTCATCATACCATCCCTCTGTCACGGAACATCACAGTGTCCTCCTTGGCACAAAGCTGAAATGAGAGCCACCACAAAAGATTCCAAACAAAATTAATAAATTTATCAAAAATCACTTCCCACATATTTACAGTAACGATTTGAACTAATCATACTTGTGCAATCCCTTAGTGCCTGTCAATCGTGCGCCTTTTCCTACTCTAGTGCTCCTATGAAGTGCTCCCCCAGTGGCTGCAGCATGGCTAGTGAAAGGCTGCTGAGTTTCCATGGGGGAGACTTCAGATAGCCTTGCAGGATGACCTCGAGCAGCTCTGGCCCTAGAAGGCCCGGCTGCAGACTGCACCACCTCGGTATGGGCGGCAGCAGTCTGGGCTGGCTGGCTGACAGGCAGTGGCAAGGGCAATGGCAGGAATGAGAATGCTTTTATCTTGAGAGAGGACAGCAGGGTCCTGCTCCACTGACCCACTGCCACTCTCCCGGGATGGCACCTCAGCATTCCTAGCAATCTGTTGGAGCATAGATTGCTGGGCTGCTGCGACACCCTGCAAGCACTGGTCGACAGTGATAAACCCAGCCACGATGGCTGCAGTCTGAGCTTGGGTGACAGCAAGCTGAGACTGCAGGACAGTGGTCTGCGCTTCCACTGCAGCACTAAGACATTGGATCTCTTCCGCCTGTGCTGCAATAGCAGCTGCGACATCGCCCATCACACACATCATCATGCCTGGGTCGACACGGTCTCTTCGGGAGTCTTCCATCATTTCCAGCCTGGAAATCCTGGGCTCCAAGCTCTGCGCAAAGCCCCGTGCAATGTTGGAGACGAACTCCTTCATGCTCCTTGACATTGCCAAGAGGCTCTCTGGCAGGCTTGCCATTGCACCTAGCAAGTCGCCGTGCATGCCCATCACCCTTCTTTTGAAGGCTGCCCCATCGAGGTCCTCATCTGAGTCCTGTGCAGCAGAATTCGCACACGAACTTGCCCTCTGGGGAGCTGGCCCCTGAGCTACCCTTTCCTCCTGGCCTTGCTGCAGCCCACTTGTACCCGGTGCCTCACCCTGTGCAGATCCCTCTACTACAGTAGCCTCTAAAGCACGCGCAGTGCCAGTTTCTGAGCTGGTGTCTGCGAGTGACAGATGCAGTGACGCAGTGTCTTCTTCCTCTTCTTCTCCCCCCTCACTCTCATGCATCGTCTTGGGGACAGGCTGGTCCAGTGCCTGTTGCTGATTATCTGAAAGCAGAAAGGCACAAGAGTTGGGTTATGGTGAGGGGAGAGTGGGGGGAAAGCAAGATATGCATGCATACAGCATCAGTAGCTTGAAAGTGAGAAGAGATTGTGGGATGAGGGAAGTGGGATGTGAGAAGAAATGCTGAGGAATGAGCATACCATTATTGTCCCCAAAGGGTTCAACCTCGCCAGTTGCCATGATCTGCTGCCCAATTATCTGCAGAATTCTCTCCTCCAGCCACCTGTTTGTCGCTGCTCCCTCCGGTTACGCGCGACCTTGACCTGCAAGAGAAAAACTGTGAGTGAGTGTGGAGCAATGTTTTTGGGTGATGTACCTGCCATAGTTGAAATGCTGTCAGTGTGCGCAAGGTGTGAGATGTGGGTGTGAGTGTTGCAGCAGTGGGAAGGTTGTGAGGGTGAAGTGAAGCTCTGATTGACAGTGGTGACAGGTAGAGATTGTTGGTAGGTGAGTGCTGGGGGTGTGGTGCATTGAGTAGTGTGTGAGGCTTGTGGTGCAGATGGTGGATATGGCATTTGCTGAAGCCTTCACTCACCTTGACCACTCGTATGGATGGCCGATCTTGGCACTACATTGCTGGCCGTCACATGGGTGACTATCTCCTGCCACAGGTGTGTAGCAAGGGCTTCCTTCCAGTCTGTGGGAAGAGGACAGCGTGCCTCCTCAGAAAATCTCTGGGCTCTCTCCCTTTGAGGATGCTCTGCCATGGATTTGCAGTTCCTCCTTCTTCTTGCAGCTGCAGTTCCAACTGGCTTGACAATGAGGTGCTGTAGCATCAATGCACCTCCCCTTTAAGTACTGAATAAAGCCTGTACCACGCATGACTGGGAATTAGATTGGACCCGATATTGGTCCACTTGTTAAGCGTTAAGCCCAATGAGCAGTTTTAGTGCTGAAATCAAGACTATAATCATGTTAATGAGGAGTGAGCATGAATTTTGCGTGCTACCTAGACCATTTTGAGGTGGCGCAGCTTAACATCGTTAGGCCTTAACACTGCCTGTTTCATGGCTATATCCAATTTCTAGGCCACTGTGTTAGCAAAATTAGCGCTGCTAACATGTTTGTGTGCTACTAGTGTTTGGCTAAGTGGAAGATCTAAAGACTGTGAAGCCATTAAGCCACTGCATAATGCAAAGAAGGACATAGAGTCATAGAGTCATAGAGTTATACAGCACGGATAGAGGCCCTTCGGCCCATCGTGTCCGCGCCGGCCATCAAGCCCTGTCTAATCTAATCCCATATTCCAGCATTTGGTCCGTAGCCTTGTATGCTATGGCATTTCAAGTGCTCATCCAAATGCTTCTTAAATGTTGTGAGGGTTCCTGCCTCCACAACCCTTTCAGGCAGTGAGTTCCAGACTCCAACCACCCTCTGGGTGAAAAAGTTCTTTCTCAAATCCCCTCTAAACCTCCCGCCCTTTACCTTGAATCTATGCCCCCTAGTTATTGACCCTTCTACTAAGGGAAAAAGCTCCTCAGTATCCATCCTATCTATGCCCCTCATAATTTTGTACACCTCAATCATGTCCCCCCTCAGCCTCCTCTGCTCCAAGGAAAACAAACCCAATCTGCCCAGTCTCTCTTCATAGCTGAAGCGCTCCAGCCCTGGTAACATCCTGGTGAATCTCCTCTGCACCCTCTCCAAAGCGTTCACATCCTTCCTGTAGTGTGGCGACCAGAACTGCACACAGTATTCCAGCTGTGGCCTAACCAGTGTTTTATACAGCTCCATCATAACCTCCTTGCTCTTATATTCTATGCCTCGGCTAATGAAGGCAAGTATCCCATATGCCTTTTTTACCACCTTATCCACCTGTTCCGCCGCCTTCAGGGATCTGTGTACTTGCACACCCAGATCCCTCTGACCCTCCGTCTTGCCTAGGGTCTTACCATTCATTGTGTATTCCCTTGCCTTGTTAGTCCCCCCAAAGTGAATCACCTCGCACTTTTCCGGGTTAAATTCCATTTGCCACTGTTCCGCCCATCTGACCAACCCATCTATATCGTCCTGCAGACTGAGGCTACCCTCCTCGCTATTTACCACCCTACCAATTTTTGTATCATCCGCGAACTTACTGATCATACCTTTTACATTCATATCCAAGTCATTAATGTAGACCACAAACAGCAAGGGACCCAGCACCGATCCCTGTGGTACCCCACTGGCCACAGGCTTCCAGTCACAAAAACAACCTTCGACCATCATCCTCTGCCTTCTGCCACTAAGCCAGTTTTGTATCCAATGTGCCAAGGCACCCTGGATTCCATGGGCTCTTACCTTCTTGACCAGTCTCCTGTGCGGGACTTTATCGAAGGCCTTACTGAAATCCATGTATACCACATCCACTGCGTTACCCTCATCCACACACCTAGTCACCCCCTCAAAAAATTCAATCAAATTAGTCAGACATGATCTTCCCTTGACAAAGCCATGTTGACTATCCCTGATTAATCCTTGCCTCTCCAAGTGGAGACTAATTTTGTCCCTCAGAATTTTTTCCAATAATTTTCCTACCACTGATGTTAGGCTCACTGGCCTGTAGTTCCCCGGTTTTTCCCTACTTCCCTTCTTGAATAATGGTACTACATTAGCGGTTCTCCAGTCCTCTGGCACATCCCCTGTGGCCAGAGAGGTCCTGAATATATGTGTTAGAGCCCCCGCAATCTCTTCCTTTGCCTCACACAGCAGCCTGGGATACATTTCGTCCGGGCCTGGGGATTTATCCATTTTTAGGCCTGCTAAAACCGCCAATACCTCCTCCCTCTCGATGTTAATATGTTCGAGCATATCACAGTCCCCCCGCCCTATTTCTATGTCTACATCGTCCTTCTCCATAGTGAAAACAGATGCAAAAAATTCATTTAGAACCCCTCCTACATCTTCCGGCTCCACACACAGATTGCCACTTTTGTCCCTAATGGGCCCTATTTTTTCCCAAGTTATCCTCTTACCCTTAATATACTTATAAAACATCTTAGGATTTTCCTTTATTTTGCTCGCCAGTGTTATTTCATGGCCCCTCCTTGATCTCCTAATTTCTTTTTTAAGTATCCCCCTGCACTTTTTGTACTCCTCTAGGGCTTCCTCCGTCTTTAGCCTTTTGTATCTGCCAAAAGCCCTCCTTTTTTTCCTAATCCATTCTCGTATATCCCCTGACATCCAAGGTTCCCTGTGGTTTTTGGAACCACCCTTGACCTTTACGGGAACATGTTGCCATTGTATGATCTCAATCTCCCTTCTGAAAGGCTCCCATTGCTCCGATGCGGATTTTCCTACAAGTAGCTGATCCCAGTCCATTTTGGCCAGATCCTGCCTTATCCTATTAAAATCGGCCTTCCCCCAATTTAGAACCTTTATTTCCGGCCCATTCCTGCCCTTTTCCATGACCACCTTAAATCTCACCATATTATGGTCACTGTCACCAAAGTGCTCACCTACTACCACTTTTTCCACTTGCCCGGCCACATTCCCTAGAATTAGGTCCAGTACCGCCCCCTCTCTTGTAGGACTTTCTACATGCTGGCTCAAAAAGCTCTCCTGGATGCACTTTAAGAATTCTACACCCTCTGAGCCTTTCACACTCTGACTATGGCAGTTAATATTGGGGAAGTTGAAATCCCCCATTATTATTACCCTATTATTTGCACATTTCTCTGAGATTTGCCTACATATCTGTTCCTCTATCTCCCCCTGACTGTTTGGAGGCCTATAGTACACTCCCAGCAAAGTGCTTGCCCCCTTTTTGTTTTTAAGCTCCACCCATATGGCCTCATTAGAGGACCCTGCTAAAGACATAAATAATTACTTTAAATGATGGTGGATTGAGATTACATTCTTAAAAAAAAAATCTTAATTTGGGACAGAGGAATGACTACCAGTTGATGTGAATATTTGTGTGTGAACTTGGCTTTCTATGTGGAATAATTAATTGATTACAAGTGGCATTTGATCTTAACGGGGTGAATTTTGCAGTCAGTAGTGAAGGAATGGCGCCAGCCATTCGTTAAACATAGAAACATAGAAGATAGGAGCAGGAGTAGGCCATTTGGCCCTTTGAGCCTGCTCCGCCATTCAATGAGATCATAGCTGATCATCCAAATTCAGTACCCTGTCCCTGCCTTCTCCCCATATCCCTTGATCCCTTTAGCCTTAAGAAATATATCCAACTCCGTCTTGAATATATTTAATGAACTGGCCTCCACCGCCCTCTGTGGCAGAGAATTCCACAGGTTCACCACTCTCTGGGTGAAGAAATTCCTCCTCATCTCAGTCCTAAATGGCTTACCCCTTATCCTTAGACTATGACCCCTGGTTCTGGACTCCCCAGCCATCAGAAACATCCTTCCTGCATCTAGTCTGTCCAGGCCTGACAGAATTTTATAGGTTTCGATGAGATCCCCTCTCAATCTTCTAAACTCCAGTGAGTATAAGCCCAATCGACACAATCTCTCCTCATACGTCATTCCTGCCATCCCAGGTATCAGCCTGGTGAATCTTCGCTGCACTCCCTCCATGGCAAGAACGTCCTTCCTCAGGTAAGGCGACCAAAACTGCACACAATACTGAAGGTGCGGTCTCACCAAGACCCTGTACAACTGCAGCAAGACATCCTTGTTCTTGTACTCGAACCCTCTTGCTACGAAGGCCAACATACCATTTGCCTTCTTAACCGCCTGCTGCACCTGCATGCTTACCTTCAGCGACTGGTGTACAAGAACACCCAGGTCTCTTTGCACTTCCCCTTCTCCCAATCTATTGCCATTCAAATAATAATCTGCCTTCCTGTTTTTGCCACCAAAGTGGATAACCTCACATTTATCCACATTATAGTGCATTTGCCATGTTTCTGCCCAATCACCCAACCTGTCCAAATCGTAATGGAGTTTCACGACATCCTCCTCACAGCATACCCTCCCACCAGCTTTGTGTCATCTGCAAATTTGGAGATATTACATCCAATTCCCTCGTCCAGATCATTAATATATATTGTGAACAGCTGGGGTCCTAGGACCGATCCTTGCGGTACCCCACTAGTCACTGCCTGCCACTCGGAAAATGACCCATTTATTCCAACTCTTTGCTTTCTGTCCGCCAACCAGTTCTCTATCCAAGTCAATACCTTGCCCCCAATCCCATGTGCCTTAATTTTGCACGCTAATCTCTTATGTGGGACCTTATCGAAAGCCTTCTGAAAGTCCAAATACACCACATCCACTGGTTCTCCCTTATCTATTTTACCAGTTACATCCTCAAAAAATTCCAGTAGATTAGTCAAGCATGATTTACCTTTTGTAAATCCATGTTGACTTTGTCCGATCCTGTCACTGCTTTCCAAGTGCTCTGCTATTACATCTTTTATAATGGACTCTAGCATTTTCCCCACTACCGATGTCAGGCTTACCGGTCTATAATTCCCCGCTTTTTCTCTACCACCTTTTTTGAATAGTGGGGTAACATTAGCTACCCTCCAATCCATGGGTACTGTTCCAGAGTCTATCGAGTTCTGAAAGATGACCAGCAACGCATCTACTATTTCTAGGGCCACTTCCTTAAGTACCCTGGGATGTAGATTATCAGGCCCTGGGGATTTATCGGCCTTCAGTCCCATCAATTTTCCTAACGCCATTTCCCTACAAATACTGATTTCTTTCAGTTCCTCCCTTTCATCAGATCCTATGTTCCCCGGCATCTCTGGGAGGTTATTTGTGTCCTCCTTTGTGAAGACAGAACCAAAATATGTATTTAGTTGGTCTGCCATTTCTTTGTTTCCCATTATAAATTCCCCTGATTCTGACTGCAAGGGACCTACGCTTGACTTCACCAATCTTTTTCTCTTCACATATCTATAAAAGCTTTTACAGTCAGTTTTTATGTTCCCTGCAAGCTTACTCTCATATTCTATTTTCCCTTTCTTAATTAATCCCTTTGTCCTCCTTTGTTGAATCCTAAACTGTTCCCAATCCTCAGGATTATTGCTTTTTCTGGCCAATTTATATGTCGTCTCCTTGGATCTTCTGCTATCCCTAATTTCCCTTGTTAGCCACGGTTGAGTCACCTTTTTTGTTTTATTTTTATGCCAAACTGGGATGAACAAATTATGTAGCTCATCCATTCGGTCTTTGAATGTTTGTCATTGCCTATCCACCGTCAACCCGTTGAGTGCCATTCCCCAATCAATCCTACCCAACTCGCTCCTCAGACCATCGTAGTTTCCTTTATTTAAATTGAGGACCCTAGTCTCTGAGTCAACTACTTCATTTTCCATCTTAACACTTGCACTTGCCCATAGACTTTTTAGTGGGTTTTTGCACTGGAAGTTCCTATCATCCAACCATTTAAAAAGCGCAGCACCCTCTACAGGGCATCTGGGACCTGTGTGAACAGGGCAAACAACTGTGTATCTCCTTAACCAATCAGATTGAAGAATTGTTAATGTGCAGCGCAGAGCATGAACCAGAAAACATGTCAATTAGAATATTTAACTCAATGTCAAATCAGGTACAGAAAGCAAAATAAAGAGAGGGAAAGAAAGATTGAATTAAGAGAAATAAAAGAAACAAAGAAAAAGTTTTTTAAAAAAATTATTTACATTTTTCATTTTTTAAAAATCTCCAATAATTAAAATCTGAAACAATGAGAATCCACACTTGTTAAAGTTAATTTTCAGTGGCAGAGATGTTGTTTGGCACTAAATAAGACTTATCATTCCGTTAAAAATTTACTTACACTGGAATGGACAAGCCCTAACTTTTTCTGGCGAGTTTTGTGTGTTTGGGGGGAATTTTAACCCCCAAGAACAGGTTGGGAGTGGATGCAGGAGTTAAACTGTTTTGATTCTTAGAGCGGGAACGCATCCCGGCTCGAACGCACCCACTTCCAGGTTTACCAGAGGTGTGTTTGGAGGCCGGCGAGAAACCTACACGCTGAAGTCAGGGATTTAATTATTGCAAGAGGACGAGTACTTATTGGCACAATTAACATCCTTAGGAGATGTTAACAAAGTCTTTTCAGATTGTTTTTAACTTGGCTCTAAATTTAACTTCTGCAACACAGGTTTCCTGGGACTTGGGAAACTGACCAGGGAAGCGGAGGTAAATTTGAGCAGCAGTTCAGGTGGATATTTAAACTTGTCATTGTCCCATCTGAATAAAAGCTCACTTATTACAGCTGGTGTCTCAGTTCCCTCTGGCAAATGTTTGTCAGAGAGTACGGCCGCAATTTTGCCTACCTGGGTGGCTTCAAGGCGGGAGAGGTTGGCGGCAGGGGGCAACCCCGCTGCTGCGTGGATCCTGTCGATAAATTGAATCTTGCCCTAATTGGCCTTGTTAAGCCCGCCCTGCGCATTTCCCAGCTCTATTAAAGGGTGCGGGTCTGGTGACGTCACCGGATGACGCAATTATTGACTTTATTTAAAGGGGCCATGGCCCCAGTTAGTCAGTTGCAAATTGATAGCATTCAGTGCTGTCAGTGTTTGAGTCTCTGCACTATGAGCTTGCAACGCCAACAAGCAGCACCTCGTTTCACAGATGAGTCCCTCATTCATCTTGTGAAGGGAGTGAGAGCACGTAGGGAGGTTCTCTTCCCTGCGGACAGCAGGAAGAGGCCTCCCCAGCAGACAAAGGCAGCGTGGCTGCAGATATCGCAGGAGGTTACGGGGCTGTCAGTGGTGGTTCGCACCTGGGTGCGGTGCCGCAAGGGGTTCAATGATCTAGTAAGATCAGGAAAAGTGAGTATTAAGGCACAATTACCTTGATGCTGCTGTGCATCTCATCACATTCGCACCACTTTACATTGCCACCCCTACTCCTGCACAATGCTACACAGCCCAGCATCCCTTGTACCTTCATCCATCCCTCTAACTCTATATACATTTTCAGGTCACCATCTTACTATGCAGCCCTCACACTGAGCCTCATCGTTATGCAATGACAGCAACTAACAACACAAAAGGAGGCAACTTGATATTGCCAACCCACTCCATCAAATAGTCAGTGTAAAGCTCTATGCCATTCCATTCCTTACACTCATACCATCACGCTCACTGAACCTGCTCTTCTTTCCCTCCTTGCAGGAAAAGATAGCCCACAATAAGGGGGAGAGGGAGAGAACGGGAGGAGGGCCTCCACAAACCATGTCATATCTAACAAATGCAGAGGAGGCAGCACTGGAGTGGTGGACATTCCGGAAGTGGGGGATGGAGAGAGGGGCTCAGTAGAAGAAGCTGGTGACAGAATGAATTTCCATGCAATTGCATGCCTTTCATCATTGCTTCATATGGGGTGTGATGTCAAGACAAGACGAATGCTCATCATGTGGATAATGGTATGTGTCTGAAGTAGACATCCTGTATATCTAACTGATGTGTTCACTCTCCCACCGGTCCATCAAGAACCCCCCCCCACTTTCTAGGAGCAACAGCAAGGAGACTCCTCAGAGGAGCTTCCTGCCTCTGAGGATGCAGTGTCACCTCAGACAACGCAACCCAGCACCAGTGCAGAGTCGCACACATCGGTGGGTATGTCGCGAGATAGAGTACTGTTGTCACCAGGTGTGTCTCAGATCACAACTGAGCAGCAGCAGATGGTGGAGACATTGAAAGCAGTGTGGACTCCTCATTGGAGGGCACTAGCAGTCTCTTAGCTCTGCTCAGCTGCATGCAGAAGCTGAGCCTCGGGGGCCATCCAGGAAGAGGGCGATCCTGGAGCTGCAGTTACAAGTGCAGGAGGCTCCGACTGGTTTTGCGACTGCAGTGACTGCGAGTGTGCAGAGAATGGACCATCTCCAGCATGAGTAACACAGTGGCGCACTCACTGGCAACTATAGCTTCCTAATGGATAGGATGGCCAACTGCATGGAGGAGACATGGCGCCAGTCGCATGAGAACATGGTTTCTCTTCAAAATAGATGCTCATCTATGGAGGAGAGATAGGAAAAATGGAGGAGAGATGGGCATCTATGGAGGAGAGAAACCAGAGGCTCATAGACGTCCTTATAGGAGGGATGTCAGTATAGAGGTGGGCCCTCATGGCTCTCCAGCTACTTGCTAGCAGGGAAGTGCAGATGGCCCATGAGAGGGATGATTGTGGGAAGGGACATGGAAGTGGGGGCTCCACTCTAAGCGCTCTGACTTCCACCCCTTTGCCAACCCTTCAGTCAGAGCCCCAGATGCCTTCCTCAGTGATGGCCGAGTCTGCGCATGGACAGTCGCCAGAGGAGCAGACTTTGGCAGAGCCATCAGTGGCTCCAAAACCCAGAGGACGACCACCAAAGGCATCTAAGCAGGCGCAGCATGGAGATGAGGAGGATGGCTGCCTCTGCCTCTGCTGAAGCCGTAGGGATAGCACAACGTAGAAGCACCCGGAAAAGAAAGATCCCACACAAATAGTCACAAGGGTAGTCACTCAGGTGTGTCTTTCTTTATCAGTGTCATGTTAGTATTCTATGAAGTGTTGTTAATAAATCATCTAATTGTCATACTTGGAGGTCGTTGGCAAATTTTTGTGATGAAATGGAAGTGGCAGAGTGAAGGGTCAGGGCTCATTTCACACCCAGCAATGGTGGTAAGAGTCAAAACAAGGGACGAATCATTGTTTGAATGCTGCATGGTGTTGGTGTTGGGTGATGCAAACCTGCGCACGCGGGTGGCAGCCACATGTATGAGCTGCTGGTGCGTACTGAAGGGCTTCTCCAGATCTGTCGAGGCATCTGAAGCACATTTTGAGCAAGCCCATTGTTTGCTCAATGACGCTTCTTGTGGAGATATGGCTTTGATTATAACATCCCTCGGGTCATTTGTTGGCCTCCTTAAAGGTGTCATGAGCCACGACTTCAGGGGATAACCCTTGTCTCCAAGCAGCCAGCCACCAAGACTATTTTTTTTAAAATTCATTGATGGGATGTGGGTGTCGCTGCCTAGGCCTGCATTTAGTGCCCATCCCTAATTGCCCTTGAGAAGATGGTGGTGAGCCGCCTTCTTGAACCGCTGCAGTCCATATGGTGTAGGTACACCCACAATGCTGTTAGGAAGGGAGTTCCAGGATTTTGGCCCAGCGACAGTGAAGGAATGGCGATACAGGTCCAAGTCAGGATGGTGTGTGGCTTGGAGGGGAACTTGTAGGTGGTGATGTTCCCATGCATCTGCTGCCCTTGTCCTTCTAAGTGGTAGAGGTCGCGGGTTTGGAAGGTGCTGTTGAAGGAACTTTGGCGAGTTGCTGCAGTACATCTTGTAGATGGTACACACTGCAGCCACAGTGCGCTGGTGGTGGAGGGTGTGAATGTTGAAGGTGGTGGATGGAGTGCCAATCAAGCGGGCTGCTTTATCCTGAATGGTGTCGAGCTTCTTGAGTGTTGTTGGAGCTGCACTCATCCAGGCAAGTGGAGAGTATTCCATCACACTCCTGACTTGTGCCTTGTAGATGGTGGAAAGGCTTTGGGGAGTCAGGAGGTGAGACACTCGCCGCAGAATTCCCAGCCTCTGGCCTGCTCGTGTAGCCACAGTATTTATATGGCTGGTCCAGTTCAGTTTCTGATCAATGGTAACCCCCAGGATGTTGATAGTGGTGGTGCGAAGAACTGAGGGATGGTGAATGGCGCAGAATGTACAAGTCATGGCAGCTGCCAGGGAACTTGGTGGACACATGGATGATAATCCTCCTATGGTTGTAGACCAGCTGAACGTTGAGGGAGTGGAAGCCCTTGCGGTTAACAAATGCTACTGGGTTGTGATGGGGTGCCGATGGCCACAAGTGTGCAGTCATTGACTCCCTGCACCCGTGGGAAGCCAGCTAGAGCAGCAAAGCCAAGTGCATGTTCATTGACAGTGGCTTCATCAGTGGCAAAATGAATATAATTTGCGGACTTGTTAAAGAGGGCATCGGTTACCTGTGCGGCCGACTGCGAGATGCTGTAAAGGTCTGCTGCAGATGCCTGGAAGGAGCCTGAGGCCCACCTCTATACTGACATCCCTCCTACAAAGGACGTCTATGAGCCTCTGGTTCCTCTCCTCCATAGATGCCCATCTCTCCTCCATTTTTCCCATCTCTCCTCCATAGATGAGCATCTAGTTTGAAGAGAAACCATGTTCTCATGCGACTGGCGCCATGTCTCCTCCATGCAGTTGGCCATCCCATCCATAGAGAAAGGCATAGTTGCCAGTGAGTGCGCCATGGTGTTACTCATGCTGGAGATGCTCCTCCATTCTCTGTACACTCGCAGTCACTGTGGTTGCAAAGCCAGTCGGAGCCTCCTGCATTTGTTCCTGTTGAGGGCAAGGGTGAGTCTGACAGCCACTGGTAAGGAGTGTCCACCCCTTCCTCTGGGCTGCAGGTCTTGCTCCAGTAAAGTACAAATGTCGGCGACGACCTGGCGCAATAGCCTGAGCCTCCTTTGGCACTGCTGCTCCGTCATGTTGAAGAAGCTCAACCTCTGTCTGTATACCCTGTTTTGGGGTTATGGCCTCCGACGCGGTGCAGCCCTGCGCTGATGCCCTATGCCTTGTGCAGCATCAGGTGATTGAAGAGAAGGTTGGCGCTCTTGTTGTTGCTGCTGCTGCTGGTGCGGCTGATTCTGCTGTTGCTGTGGCTGATCATCATCAGATTCGGAGGACCAAGATGACAGAGCATAAATCGTGCCCATTCTGATGATTCATATGGCAGGTGAAGTTCAGATGACAAAACCAATCTATCAAGGGTTAGATGTAATGTTGCAAGGAGATGACAGTGAATAGAGAATTTACTGCAAACACTTCTCAAAAGTATTAAGCTTAAGAATCTGTTCCAAATACTCAAGCCTGAAGCTTCTGAGATTGGAAAGTGACCAGATGTAAAATGGCAGGTTTTATACCACTTTTGCAGCTGTCACCTAATGAAAGAAATGGAGAGTTGTTCAGAACCCAACATACTTACCTGGCTTGATCCCCGAGCGACGGGAACCTCGTGGAAAACTTGGGAAAATATGTTGTGCCTGGTAAAATGGTGAGTAAATTGGTTTAAACACCCTCTCCACTAGCACAATTGCATGACCCGCCGCTTAGTACCATGTCTGCAAAGCGCAGGCAGAACCGGCACTAGAGAAACTCACAAGGAGGCGGGTTTAGAGCAGGATACTGCCCCGCTGTCAATCATTTGGATTTTGACAGCGGATCCACCTCCGAACCCGCCCTCTGAGCGTTGGCAAAATTCAGCGCTACTTGTGCGGAATGTGGATACAGCTTTTTTCAACCTTGGAGTATTTCAAAGAGACAAAATTAGGATGGGAGGCATGTTGGATGTGTTTGACAGCACACCAGAAGAGGAAGACCATCACCATCCATGGCAGTGACAACGTGCTGTGGTAGGATCAGCATGTGCACAGGAGAGGGGTGCACAGGAGAGGGGCTGAGGTCGCAGGAGGCACGACCCACGTCACAGGACTTACACAGGCTCAGTTTCCTTGACCTCTCGGAAGAGCAATACTTCTGCAGCCTGAGGTTATCACGTTAGGTGGTGGCGGATCATGCAGGAGGCTCTGTTCACTGCTGGTCCTGGTGGCCACACATTGTCAGTAGCTGTGAAAGTGACCAGCGCCCTCAACCTTTTCACCTTCTGTTCCTTCCAGGGCGCTACTGGAGACATATCCAGGATCTCCCAGTCGGCTGCGTATAAATGCATAAGGCAGGTTACTGATGAAGTGTTTGCCAGAGCCAACAGTTATGTAAATTTACCCTGTGATGACAATAGCCAGAACGTGCGGGCACTCGGATTCACCTCTCTGGCTGGATTCCCACAGGTGCAGGGTGCCATTGACTGCACACAAGTGGCAATCCGAGCACCGCCACAGCAACCAGGATTTTTTATAAACTGCAAGGGTAGAAATAGAAGGATATTTCAGATGAATACGTGGCTAGAGGAATGGTGCAAGGGGGAGGGATTCAAATTCCTGGGACATTGGAACCGCTGCTGGGGGAGGTGGGACCAGTACAAACCGGACGGTCTGCACCTGGGCAGGGCCGGGACCAATGTCCTAGGAGGAGTGTTTGCTCGTGCTCTGGGGGAGGGTTTAAACTAAAATGGCAGGGGGTTGGGAACCTGAGCAGGGAGACAGAGAAAAGGGAAACAAGGATTAAAGCAAAAGATTGGAAGGAGAAAAACAAAAGTGGCAGTCAGAGAAATCAACGGTTTAAATCAAACATGGCCACAGTAAATAATAATTCTAATAGGTCTAAGAGCGTTAAAAAAATAAGCCTGAAGGCTTTGTGTCTTAATGCGAGGAGCATTCGTAATAAGGGGGATGAATTAGCTGCGCAAATAGAGGTAAATGAATATGATTTGATTGGGACTACGGAAACATGGCTCCAGGGTGGCCAAGGCTGGGAACTCAACATCCAGGGGTATTCAATATTCAGGAAAGATAGGCAAAAAGGAAAGGGAGGTGGGGTAACATTGCTGGTTAAAGAGGGGATTAACACAATTGTAAGGAAGGATATTAGCTCTGATGAAGTGGAATCTGTATGGGTAGAACTGAGAAATACCAAGGGGCAGAAAATGTTAGTGGGAGCGGTACATAGACCTCCAAACAGTAATGTGGAGGTTGGGGATGGCATTAAAAGGGAAATTACAGAAGCGTGCAATAAGGGCACAGCAGTCATCATGGGTGACTTTAATCTACATATAGATTGGGCTAACCAAATTAGTAACAATACTGTGGCGGAGGAATTCCTGGAGTGTTTACGGGATGGTTTCCTGGACTAATATGTTGAGGAACCAATTAGAGATCAGGCCATCCTAGACTGGGTATTATGTAATGAGAAAGGATTAATTAGCAATCTTGTTGTACGAGGCCCCTTGGGTCGGAGCGATCATAATATGATAGAATTCTTCATTCAGATGGAGAGTGAAGTAGTTGACTCAGAGACTAGGGTCCTGAATTTAAATAAAGGAAACTATGATGGTATGAGGTGCGAGTTGGGTAGGATTGATTGGGGAATGTCACTCAAAGGGTTGACGGTGGATAGGCAATGGCAAACATTCAAAGACCACATGGATGAACTACAGAATTTGTTCATCCCAGTTTGGCATAAAAATAAAACAAAAAGGTGACTCAACCGTGGCTAACAAGGGAAATTAGGGATAGCATCAGATCCAAGGAGAGGATATATAAATTGGCCAGAAAAAGCAGTAAACCTGAAGATTGGGAGCAGTTTAGGATTCAACAAAGGAGGACAACAGGATTGATTAAGAAGGGGAAAATAGAGTATGAGAGTAAGCTTGCAGGGAACATAAAAACTGACTGTAAAAGCTTTTATAGATATGTGAAGAGAAAAAGATTGGTGGAGTCAAGCGTAGGTCCCTTGCAGTCAGAATCAGGGGAATTTATAATGGGGAACAAAGAAATGGCAGACCAATTAAATACATATTTTGGTTCTGTCTTCACAAAGGAGGACACAAATAACCTCCCAGAGGTGTCGGGGAACATAGGGTCTGATGAAAGGGAAGAACTGAAAGAAATCAGTATTTGTAGGGAAATGGCATTAGGGAATTTGATGGGATCGAATGCCGATAAATCCCCAGGGCCTGATAATCTACACGCTAGGGTACTTAAGGAAGTGGCCCTAGAAATAGTAGATGCATTGCTGATCATCTTCCAACATTCGATGAAATCTAGAACAGTACCCATGGATTGGAGGGTAGCTAATGTTACCCCACTATTCAAAAAAGGTGGTAGAGAGAAAATGGGGAATTACAGACCAGTAAGCCTGACATCGGTAGTGGGGAAAATGCTAGAGCCCATTATAAAAGATGTAATAGCAGAGCACTTGGAAAACAGTGATAGGATCGGACAAAGTCAACATAGATTTACAAAAGGTAAATCGTGCTTGACTAATCTACTGGAATTTTTTGAGGATGTAACTGGTAAAATAGATAAGGGAGAACCAGTGGATGTGGTGTATTTGGACTTTCAAAAGGCTTTCAATAAGGTCCCGCATAAGAGATTAGCGTGTAAAGTTAAGGCACATGGGATTGGGGGCAAGGTATTGACTTGGATAGAGAACTGGTTGGCAGACAGAAAGCAAAGAGTTGGAATAAACGGGTCTTTTTCCGAGTGGCAGGCAGTGACTAGTGGGGTACTGCAGGGATCAGTCCTTGGACCCCAGCTATTCACAATATATATTAATGATCTAGACATGGTAACTAGATGTAATATCTCCAAGTTTGCAGACGACACAAAGCTGGGTGGGTGTGTGTGCTGTGAGGAGGATGCCGAGAAACTCCAGGATGATTTGAACAGGTTGGGTGATTGGGCAGATGCATGGCAGATGCAATGTAACGTGGATAAATGCGAGGTTATCCACTTTGGTGTCAAAAGCAGGAAGGCAGATTATTATCTGAATGGCAATAGATTGGAAGAAGGGGAAGTGCAACGAGACCTGGGTGTCCTTGTGCACTAGTCGCTGAAGGTAAGCATGCAGGTGCAGCAGGCAGTTAAGGAGGCAAATGGTATATTGGCCTTTGTAGCGAGAGGGTTTGAGTACAGGAACAAGGATGTCTTGCTGCAGTTGTACAGGGCCTTGGTGAGACCACATCTTGAGTATTGTGTGCAGTTTTGGTTGCCTTATCTGAGGAAGGATGTTCTTGCCATGGAGGGAGTTCAGCGAAGATTCACCAGGCTGATACCTGGGATGGCAGGAATGACGTATGAGGAGAGATTGGGTCGATTGGGCTTACACTCGCTGGAGTTTAGAAGAATGAGAGGGGATCTCATTGAAACTTATAAAATTCTGACAGGACTGGACAGACTAGATGCAGGAAGGATGTTCCCGATGGTCGGAGAGTCCAGAACCAGGGGTCACAGTCTAAGGATAAGGGGTAAGCCATTTAGGACTGAGATGAGGAGGAATTTGTTCACCCAGAGAGTGGTGAACCTGTGGAATTCTCTACCACAGAAGGCAGTTGAGGCCAATTCATTAAATATATTCAAGAAGGAGTTGGATATATTTCTTAAGGCTAAAGGGATCAAGGGATATGGGGAGAAAGCAGGGACAGGGTACTGAATTTGGATGATCAGCCATGATCTCATTGAATGGCGGAGCAGGCTCGAGGGGCTGAATGGCCTACTCCTGCTCCTATCTTCTATGTTTCTCTATTCATTCATCAATGCGCAGTTGGTGTGCAATCACAAGAAGAGGTTCATGTAGGTGTGCGCCAGATTCCCTGGGAGCTGTCATAATGCCTGCGGCAGTCCAACATTCCAGATCTTTTCATTCCAGGAAGCAGACTTAAGGGCTAGCTTGTAGGAGACAAGAGATGCCTCCTTCAAACTTGGCTCATGACACATGTGAGGAACCCCACCAATGTGGTGCAGGAGTGCTACTGCCAGAGCCACATGACCATCAAGTGTGTCATCGAGCAAGCCATTGGAATGTTGAAGATACACTTCAGGTGCCTAAATAGGACTGGAGGCACCCTTCAGTACTCACCATCGAGAGTCTCTAGAATGATAGTGGTGTCCTGCACAACATTGCGCAGCAGAGAGGATTGCAGGTGGAGGAGGACAAAGGGGTTCATCTTTGGATGTGGAGAACATAGAGGAGGAGCAGGGCGGAGGAGGGGCACCCATCGCCAGACCAGCCACTTACATTGCTGCCAGGGATGCCCTAATATTGCAAAGGTTCACCTAGTGTGAAACCTAGTAAGAAATGAAATCCTTCGGTCCGCTCCCACCACCAGGACCACCACCTCCACTTTGCACTAAGTAGTCCTTCAACCATTCATTCACCCATTGCACATCCGTCCATTGGGTCCTATCATGTATTGACATCCATCATGAAGCAAGTGAAAGTGCGAGTTGGCACTCGGGAGGCAATAATGGGCAAGATGTGAAAATGGTGCTAATCAATGAATTTTATGTGGCATTATATAAAAAAAGGAAACTTAACAACATAACAATTTGTCAACGCCCATGTGTATACTCTTGGTGAATTATCATTTCTTGACCTTACACTTCCTACCTCTTGTATGTGGAGCATCCTGGGTGGCTTCAGTAGAGGTAGAGACAGGCTGCTCAGATCCCTGCCCTGACTGCTTTTGGTCTATGCTCTCTGGGTTTTGGAGCCCCTGAAGGCCCCGCCAAAGATGGGAGATGTGGCAGCATGTCGGGTACTGGCTGAGGCGGAGGCAACGGGTGAGAAATGTGAGCACTTTGAGTGGAGTTCCCACTTCCATGTTCCCTTTCGCCATCATCCCTCTCCTGGGCCAGCGCCACATCACTCCTACCACTCTGCTGCACACCAGCTTGGTGGAGATCAGTGACGCATTGTAAGGCCACGGTATCTGTCATCCTGTTTAGAGCAGCAAACATCTGCACAGCCATGGTCATGGTCAAATTAACTCATTTGAGAGCTGTGCTTGAAGCTCCATGGAGGTGGCCACTCGCTCCGTGGCAGACATTCTCACAATTCACTGCGCCACCAATCCACTAGCGATCGAATGGACTCCTCCATCCGCTCCGTTATTGTGGAGCGTGTATGCGTCGCACGTCTGTCAGTATCTGGCTAAGTTGCTGATGCACCTGTAGCATTTTCCTTCTCAACGATAGCCCCCCCCGTGTTCAGCATCTGTGTCCAGCTGAGCAGAGCTTGGAGAGGATTGTGCCCCTGACATGGATTCTCCATAGCTGTCCGTCACCAGTGTCTGCTCATGCTCACTTGTGAGGTGTGAATCCCCAGCTGAAAACCCAACTGTCTAGTTGGACCCAACAAAGTGTGAATATCCGCGCTGGTGCATGGCTGTACATCTTGTGATGGTGCACCCCCAGAAGGAATGAGGTCCTCTGAGGAATTGCCATCATGGATGTCCTGCGCCATTTGCTGTATGGGTGAAGGCCCTGGAAGACAAAAGAAAGGGATATGATTTAGGCGTGGCAAAGTCTTGACAATCACCATATTCAGTCTTCTCATCATTCAGGCATTGACAAAATAAAGTCAGAATATGTGTGTCAGAGATATTTGTAATTCTGTCACCAGCTGTCTCCGAGCTCCCTGTCTCGCCATCTCCGACTGAGAGGGACGCAGATGTGCCACTTAGCTCCAGGACCTCCTCCTCTGCATCAGTGAGCTGGTCTATATGTGGCGGCCCACCTCCAGTCCTCTCCCTCTGCCTTGAGTTTTGCGTTCTCTTCTCCTACAAGGGGTGAAAAAACAGACCTGTGAGTGAAGGTCAGGTATTACTCGGGGGATGCATTGCATTTGGTGAGGGTGACTATGAGACAGATGCATCACATTGCATAAGGATTGGGGTGAGTGGCAATGCTTGATGGATAAATGGGGAGGTGATGAAGTGCTTAGAAAGTGAGGGCTGGGTGATGCTGAAATTTGAGTGGGTGCGAAGTGTGATGTGATGGAGTATGCTTAGCAAGATAGTGGGGAGGGCAGGATGGGCGGGGGGGGAGCGGCTTAAAGCACAGGATGTAGTTGAATCAGCAAATGTACTCACTTTTCTTGACCTGGTTAGGTCATTAAACCGCTTCCTACATTGCATCCAAGACCAGGGCACAACGCTGCTGCTGCTCATCCCCTCAGCTACCTCCAACCACACCTTCTTGGTGAGAACAGCAGGTTCCTTCTTCCCATTGCTGGGGAAAAGTATGTCTCTCCTGCTCCTGACTGCACCCTGCAGTAATTCCAGTGATGCGTCATTGAATCTGGGTGCTGCCCTTGCTGCATGTCCACCATCCATCCTGAACTCCTCCAATTTCCATTTGTGCATTGTCGCTTTAAATACAACGGAGATTGCGTCATGCAGGTGCGCATCATGCCCGCTGTGCAGCTTGGGGACGTGAAACTCGGAAGCTAAAATTAATTGGTATTATTGAGTTTAGATCGCAGATTCTGACCCGCTGCTTTGACTTCCGGGTTTTGCTCATGCAATTCCACCCCTTCACCGCTCGGAAGCCGCTTTCATATTAATATCAGGACCGATATATCAGGTAAGTACATAAGAACATAACATAAGACAGCAACTTCATGCCATTCCATTTATTTCAATGGTGTGTCTCTTGGTTAGATACCGTTCTCGCACAGCTTTTGGAGGAGCAGGGCCTCTCAGACAGTAACTTCCAGATTTATGTATTTAACTGCACATGTGCGGTCACTGGAAGTTGCTGTCCGATTTACACGTTAATAAGAGTGAGCCTTGTTGGCCTCACTTTTGGTTCTATCAGAAAATCTGGCCCATTAAGTTGCTCATTGTTGCGGTGATAATGGAGACCTGGCTCAAAAAAAGGCAGGATTGGGTCCTAAATATTCCCAGATATAAGGTGTTCAGGAAAGATAGGGAAGGAAAGAAAGGAGATGGTTGGCAGTATTGATTAAGGAGAATGTTACAGTGCTAGAGTGAGAGGTTGTCCTGGAGGGGTCAAGGACAGAATCTATTTGGCTAGAGTTAAGAAATAATAGAGGTGCCATTACACTACTAGGTATATTCTATAGGTCATCAACTAGTGAGAAGGATATAGAGGAGCAAATTTGCAGGGAAATTACAGAGAGGTGCAAGAACTATAGAGCAGTGATAATGGGGCACTTCAATTATCCTAATATAGACTGGCATAGTAATAGTGTAAAGGACAGAGAGGGGGAAGAATTTCTGAAGCATGTTCAGGAGAACTTTGTTTCCGCCCAACAAGAAAGGAGGCATTGCTGGATCAGGTTCTGGGGAATGAGGTGGAGCAAGTGTCAGGAGGGGAATATTTACGGAACAGTGATCATAGTATCATAAGGTTTAGATTAGCTACGGAAAAGGTTAAGGAGCAATCTAGAGTAAAAATACTTAATTGGAGGAGGGCCGATTTCAGTGGGTTGAGAACAGATCTGGCCCAGGTAAAATGGAATCAAAGATTGGCAGGCAAAACTGTAATTGAACAATGGGTTGCCTTTAAAGAGGAGACAGAGGGCATGGCTGAGGTACTAAATGAGTACTTTACATCTGTTTTTACCAAGGAAGGAGATGCTGCCAAAGTCGTAGTGAAAGAGGAGGTAGTTGAGATACTGGATGGGCTAAAAATCTATAAAGAAGAGGTACTAGAAAGGCTGGCTATACTTAAAGGAGATTAGTCACCAGGACCGGATGGGCTGCATCCTAGGATGCTGAGGGAAGTTAAGGTGGAAATTGTGGAGGTACTGGCCATAATCTTGCAATCCTCCTTATATATGGGGTGGTGCCAGAGGACTGGAGAATTGCAAATGTTACGCCCTTGTTCACATAAGGGTGTAAGGATAAACCCAGCAACTACAGGCCAGTCAGTTTAACCTCAGTGGTGGGGAAGCTTTTAGAAATGATAATCCAGGACAAAATTAACAGTCACTTGGACAAGTGTGGATTAATTAAGGAAAGCCAGCATGATTTGTTAAAGGCAAATTGTGTTTAACTAACTTGATTGAGTTTTTGATTTGGTAACAGAAAGGGTTGATGAGGCAATGTGGTTGATGTGGTGTACATGGACTTCCAAAAGGCATTTGATAAAGTGCCACATAATAGGTTTGCCAGCAAAGTTGAAGTAGTGATGAATGGTTGTTTTTCGGACTGGAGGAAGGTATACAGTGGTGTTCCCCAGGGGTCGGTACTAGGACCACTGCTTTTCTTGATATATATTAATGACTTGGACTTGGGTGTACAGGGCACAATTTCAAAATTTGCAGATGACTTAAAACTTGGAAGTATAGTGAACAGTGAGGAGGATAGTGATAGACTTCAGGAGGACATAGACAGGCTGGTGGAATGGGCGGACACGTGGCAGATGAAATTTAATGCAGAAAAGTGCAAAGTTTGGTAAAAAGAATGAGGAGAGGCAATATAAACTAAAGGGTACAATTTTAAAGTGCGTGCAGGAACAGAGATACCTGGGGGTATATGTGCACAAATCGTTGAAGGTGGCAGGGCAGGTTGAGAAAGCGGTTAAAAAAGCAAATGGGATCCTGGGTTTTATAAATAGAGGCATAGAGTACAAAAGCAAGGAAGTCATGATGAACCTTTATAAAACACTAGTTCAGCCTCAACTGGAATATTGTGTCCAATTCTGGGCACCACATTCTAAGAAGGATGTGAAGGCCTTAGAGAGGGTGCAGAAAAGAACTACAAGAATGGTTCCAGGGATGAGGGACTTCAGTTACGTGGATAGCTTGGAGAAGCTGGGGTTGTTCTCCTTAGAGCAGAGAAGGTTAAGAGGAGATTTGATAGAGATGTTCAAAATCATGAGAGGTCTAGACAGAGTAGATAGAGAGAAACTGTTCCCGTTGGCAGAAGGGTTGAGAACCAGAGGACACAGATTTAAGGTGATTGGCAGAAGAACCAAAGGCGTCATGAGGAAGAACTTTTTTACGCAGCAAGTGGTTAGGATCTGGAAGGATGGTGGAGGCAGATGGCTTTCAAAAGGGAATTGGATAAGTACCTGAAGGAAAAAAAATTGCAGGGCTACGGGGAGTGGGACTAGCTGAAGTGCTCTTGCAGAGAGCCGGCATGGGCTCAACGGGCAGAATGGCCTCCTTCTGTGCTGTAACCATTCTATGATTAGGTTGCACAGAAGTTACTTGTGTTCTTTTGTCACCTTCTGTGTCCTCCCTATTCCATTTATTTTAAAATGTGATATGGCTGTCCATAAAAAATAAAATAAGATTATTTGCATAATTAATCAGGTATTTTGATTTGTATTTTAGAGGATTTGTTCTGGCACGTGACAAAACCTTTTTTTGTAATGACAACATTTCATGTCATTGAACAACCAAAGAATACAATCATCAGACGTACCAAGCAATACTGGGTGAATGAAAAAAATCATGCCCGTAACCTATAAATTTAAATTCTTCCTAATTCAGCGATTAAGTAAACATATATATATACATATTAACTAGGGCCTAGAAATTCCCTACCTTAGTGCTGGCCGTTAACGCTAGTTTTTTTGAAAATATGGCAGCCACCTTGCTCCCAGTGCGGGACACGGCAGCCACCATTTTGGTAAGGGCCATAGCACTGCCGTTGACAGCGCTGGCCTCTGAAATGTAAATTAGCAGATTGTGACATCAATCAGCTAATTTGGACATTTTCGCTCATCATTACACTGGCTCAGGAGGAGAAGTCAGGTTATACACGGTTTTAGAAAGGATAGAAGCATTACACATGTAATGCACAAAACTTTATTCCACTGCTAAAGTGCAATTATGTGTAACTTGAAGTTTCCCTTAAGGCCACAGTGTCTAATAGCTTTTTTTTTGTCGGATGAATTAGGCTAATTCGTCTTGGGCAGACCATCAATTCAATTAGAAATTAGAAGAAACCTGCATGAAATGGCTGGCCTTTTTTCTTAACTTTCAAGTGTAACACAAAAATGTTCATTTAACGGTGTGTCTCAAAAAGTTTATATAGTTAATTGTCAAAATCTGAATACTAGATATCTGACTAGATTACATTTTATTCTTTGCTATTGAAACTGCTACCTGCATTTCCCTATATGTGAAATCTAGTTTATCATATGCATAGTCTGTAATACAATATTCATCCTCTGTTAATTTGATAAGACAATCAAGCCTCAGAAGCTGCTCAGCTTTCACTGTGAATCTTTTTTTTTGCATTTGTCCTATCTTTAGATCCTGCACCAATTCTCATTGGAAAAATGTTATCCTAGTCTGATTTTGCACATCTTTTCACAGCGAGTTAGAGTATCACAGGTGGGACACAGCCATACCCTTAGCTGAAGAATGTTGTGTGCCATTCAGAAACTGAAGGGAGGTAAAAGAAAACGGTAAAATCTTTATTCTTTTAAAATTAAGTATTCACTGAATTTGCTATTTGCATACAGCCCTTTTCTGAACTTCTGTGGACTGTGTTGGCAATCACATTGTTGTAGAGGTGAAGACTGACCTGAATTGTGAACCTCAGTTAATTGGGTTTCAATCTATTGGTGCTATTTTTCCAAATGTCCAAATTTGAACACTTTCCATTTTGTTTTGTAAAAGTAGGGAACCATGTGCAGTTGGAGAAAAACATGCATTTTTCACTATTTTACTGGATAGATTCTTAGTTATGGAATGAACAGCTCTTCCTTATGGCTACATCCACCGAGACAAAAAGGATTTTAATTTTAAGAATATGTAAGCTTATTCGCTAGTAATCGAGTAGGGATGGAGGGAGGATCCAGCCTTATGGTGGTCATGGATTTATTTGATCACTATTATTTGAAAGGAGGTAGCAATTGACTTTATGGTGAAGGTAGTCATGGTAACTTTTCTGTCCAATTCTTTATAATTTAGTGAAGATTGGGGAAGATTATACGCACCCATATTGGTAATATTTTCATTCAGTTCCTAATAAAATTGTGTAGGAAGATTATGTGGTCTCTTAGTGGTGTTGATACATCTGTAGTAATCTAATGGTATGCGGAGGTTATGCAGGCTCGTGGAGGGATACCCACCCTATACTAAAGAGCTTGTGCTTGAGAATTTGATGAACTTAAAACAAGATTAGCACATTGATGAAAAGTAAGAAATGTAAAGTCAAACAATTTTTCAAAAATGTTTTGCTTCAGCAGCGAGAGCTCCATCTACCTCACTTCAATAAAGTTTTTCAGCTTTGTAATTAGAATGGCATGAGGGATCAAGGTTTGAATGTTGCTCATGCTATTTACATGTATTGTAACATTGCTAATATTATCCTAATCTACTCTAAACTAGTGCTGTATGTCTCTGCGCTCCTCTAATTCTGGCCTCTTGCGCATCCCCAATTTTTATTGCTTGACCATTGGCCATGCCTTCAGCTGCCTAGGCCCTAAGCCTCTCCACCTCTCTATCCTCCTTTAAGACACTCCTTAAAACCTACCTTATCACTTGTACTAATATCTCCTTATTTGACTTGGTGTCAAATTTTGTTTGATAAGGTTCCTGTGAAGCACCTTGGGACAGTTTACTATGTTAAAGCCGTTATATAACTGCAAGTTGCTGTTGATGCTAATACTGCATTATCTCTATATAACATTCTGTTTAAAACATTTTGGGTGAACCATTGAACTTTAAACATAAAATGATGAATTTAAAAAAAAATTTCACAGACTGTATTTTAACATTTAAATACTAGTGAAATTTGTAGAATTTTCCGGAACAAGTACAGCTAAGAATTAACATGCATATTCAAGTTATACTCACCAACGCGAAGTTCAAAGTTATTGAAGGAATGTTTGTTTATTTCCTGTATACTTTCATTTAAAGCAATAGTAAAGTCTGCCAGAGCACACAGATGGCCCCATTTTTCTTCACATTGCTGTAAATGGTAGATGATAAAAGTAAACTTTGATAATGAATATATTAAAAAAAAAGTATTTATATCTTGTATTTAATATGTTATAAATTGTGCAGTTTAAATTGTTTCCTTTGTTACCTGCTTTTCAGGAGACAATCCAGAGACAGCCATGTAAGTGCTTCCAATAGTTTTAATTTTTTCAATGTCCTGAAATCGCTCTTCACCCAACAACTGCAAGAAGTATCGAGAAGACAAAACAGTCAAATATAAATAGGGAGATGCATCATCACAAAAATTGTATTAAGACAGTTTTGATCACCTCCCTATCTCTGTAATCTCCTCCAGCATTACAACCCTTTGAGATCTCTGCGCTTCGCTAATTCTGACTGCTTGCGCAACCCTGATTTCCATCGTCCTACCATTGGCGGCCGTGCCTTCAGCTGCCTAGACCCGATGTTCTGGAATTCCCTCCCTAAACCTTTCTGCCTCTCTATCTCTCTCTCCTCCTTCAAGACACTCCTTAAAACCTACCACTTTGACAGAACTTTTGGTCACCAGTCCTAATATCTCTTTATGTGGCTCGGTTCAAAAAAAGGGGAGAGGGATAAACATGGTAATTACAGGCCAATCAGCCTAACGTCGGTGGTGGGGAAATTTTTAGAAACATTAATCTGGGACAAAATTAATTGCCACTTGGAAAGATATGGGTTAATCAATGAAAGCTGCAGTACGGTAGCGTAGTGGTTATGTTACTAGACTAGTAATCCAAAAGCCTAGATTGCATGGCCGAAACTTTCCGGGGGATCAGCAGGCGGGATTGGTGGTGGGTCAAGTGGGAAATTTTAGTTTTTTGACAGCAGGTCAGGACCCCGCTGTCAACCCACCACGACGCACCTTTCCCAATGTTGGGTCTGTTGGTGCTGAGCAGACCCACCAGACAGCAGCGGGCAACCCAATTAAACTCACTACCATCTAGTTGACAGATCATTAACAGGCTTTTTTAACTTACCTTTTCACTTTAACTTCTTGGCCACGGGAACCTCACTGTTCGGGAACCACGGCTGTCAATCTGAGGCGGGAGTTCAGTGGCCATTGCTCCAGCTGATTACTTGACAGCTTCAAATGTACAGTAAAAGCTCCCACCTGACAGATCATCACTTTCCTCAGCCAGAAGCTGTTTCTCAGTCCATTTCCAGCACAAATTGTGCAGGCTTTCCACTTTCCACACTCCACTCTCCATTCACTCTTACCTCATTGGAAGAACTCTCTCACCATTGACAGAATGCTTCTGTCATCTGTACTTCACCTGCCATCTATTCCATCACCATGGGTGCCCTTTATATTGTCTCACCTTGGTCCTCAAAATTGGACCACGATCAGCCCCAACACCAGTAGCACACCATCAGCACCAACAACAACACCAACCTTCTCCACAATCACCTGATGCTGCACAGGACAATTGGCATCAGCACCCGAGCACACTGCGGCCCAGGATGCCAAGGATGGCCTCACCATGGCCAGATTTACTTCACTTGACGCTGTACACCCTGGCTGCCCCATGATGCGCCAGGTTGGCACCACCCCACACCAGCACCATAAAGCATCCCTACAATGTCCAAGCCATTCCTTTCATACTCATCGCCATTGCAGGGTTGGGGGGGTGGGTACCGTTATGTCTCACCATTCATTGCAACTCACTAAGCCACTTCCAAAGGTGCGTACAGATCCATCCAAGAATGGAAAGTGTTGAAAATAAAGGTTTCAATGTTTGACAGCACATTAACAGAAACTTTACATGAACATTGGATAAAACACCCAAGTGCCTACCTTTGTGTGTTGTTAGTTGGTATGAATGCACTAGGATGAGCGTGAGTGTGAGGGGTGGCTAGTGAGATGGGAATGTGATAATGTAGATCGAGGGATGGGTGGAGGTGCAAGGTAAGTTGGTGTGAGTAAGGACATGCAGGGGTAAGGTAGGGAAGGCAGAGTGATGGGGATGTGATGAGAGGCACAGCAGGATGAAGGTGAATGTGGCTTTATATTAACGTTTTGTGATCTACTGAGATTATAGAAAGGTTTGCGCCACTGTACCCAGGTCCTCCTGACAACATCCCTGCTTGTGCCCTCCTCTGCAAAGTGCAACCAGGCTGCTTTGGTCTCCTAGGGAGGTCTCATCCACCCATTAGGAGACAGTGGAGGCCAACCTCCCTCCCTGCGTGCTGTGACTCCCTCCATAAGCATATGGAGGGAGTCATGGGAGAATCTGGGTGCAGCCGTGCACCTTTGTGCAGTCATTGTCAGTGTTTGCAGCACCTCACTGCTGTAGAACACTGGCAGCACAAATGTTAAAAGAAAGTTGGCCATGGTCCCTTTAAAGAATCTGGCTGATGATGCATCATGAATGACGTCACCAGACCGACTTCCTCTAATTGTACCTGGAAACGGGCTGGGTGGGTTTAACAAGCCCCATCAACGTAAAATCATTTTTCAGAATGAAATGGAGTCAGCAGCGGGGTTGGGACCTACCACCGACATCGCCCGCCCTGGACCCGCTCAGATAAGGAAAATCTCAGCCCAAGAGTTCAAATCCCAGCACGGCAGCTGGGGAATTTAAATTCAATTAAATAAAGCTGGAATAAAAAGCTAGTATCAGTAATGCTCACCATGAAATTACCAGATTGTCGTAAAAACCCATCTGGTTCACTAATGTCCTTTAGGGAAGAAAACCTGCCATCCTTACCTGGTCTGGCCTATATGTGACTTCAGACCCACAGCAATGTGGTTGACTCTTAACTACCCTCTGAAATGGCCGAGCAAGCCACTCAGTTGTATCAAACCGCTACAAGAAACTATAATAAGACCTTCATCACAAAGACTGCAGCGGCTCAAGAAGGTGGCTCACCACCTTCTCAGGGCAATTAGGGATGGGCAATAAATGCTGGCCTTGCCAGTGACGCCCACAATTAATAAAAAGAAAGTTCTTTGGTGAAGTAATGGAGAGGGTGGGTAAGGGTTGATGTGTATATGGACTTTCAAAAGGTGTTTGATAAAGTACCACACAATAGGCTCGTTAGCAAAATTGAAGCTCGTGGAATGAAAGGGGCAGCGGCTGCGTGGATACAAAATTGGCTAAGGGACAGAAAGCAGAGCATAGTGGTGAATGATTGTTTTTTCAACTGGAGGGCAGTATGCAGTGGTGTCCCTCACGGGTTGGTGCTGGGACCACTGCTCTTTTTGATACATATTAATGACCTGGACATGGCTATACAGGGCATAATTTCAAAGTTTGCATAAGACACAAAACTCAGAAATGTAGTAAACAATGAGGAGGATAGTAACAGACGTCAGGAGGACATAGACAGACTGGTGAAATGGGCAGTCACATGGCAGATGAAATTTAATGCAGAGAAGTGTGAAGTGATTCGTTTTCATAGGAAGAATGAGAAGAAGCAACATAAACTAAATGGTACAATCTTAAAGGAGGTGCAGGAACAGAGAGACCTAGGGATGTACATACACAAGTCTTTGAAGGTAGCAAGACAAGTTGAGAAGGCTGTTAAAAAGGCATACAGGATCCTTGGCTTTATAAATAGAGGCATACAGTACAAAAACAAGGAAGTTATGCTAAACCTTTATAAAACACTAGTTAGGCCCCAGGAGTATTGTGTTCAATTCTGAGCACCACACTTTAGAAAGGATGTTAAGGCCTTGGAGAGGATGCAGAGGAGATTTACTAGAATGGTATACGGGATGAAAGACTTCAGCTACATGGAGAGACTAGAGAAACTGGGGATGTTCTCCCTAGAGCAGAGACATTTGAGAGATTTCATAGAGGTGTTTAAAATCATGAAGGGTTTTGATAGAGTAAATAAGGAGAAACTGGAATGCACTGCCTGAATGGGTGGTGGAAGCAGATTCAATCATAATTTTCAAAAGGGAATTAGATAAATACTTGAAAAGGAAAAATTTGCTGGGCTATGGGGAGAGAGCCAGGGAGTGGGACTAATTGGATAGCTCTTTAAAAGAGCCAGCACAGGCACGATGGGCCAAATGGCCTCCTTCTGTGCTGTATCATTCTCTGATTCTGTGATTCTATGAACACTCTTATGAAGTGCCTTGGGACGTTAAAGGCACTATATAAATGCAAGTTGTTGTTGAATTATATTAGCTCAGGTATGTCCAAACTGCAGCACATGGACCATCTGTAGCTCCTCAGCTCTAAGTCCAGACAACTGAGTTCTTATTTTCTGCTTTGTCCTGTTTGAATTTTATAGGCACAGAGATTTGGAAAGGGCTAGTCTTATGGCTCATGCCCTAACGTAATCAGAAAACCAACATCCGTTAGTATCAATAAGTTGAGATACATAAAAATTAATGCAAATTTGGATTTAAACTTTTTTTGTGGCTCCTGAGGTATTAATATAGCTGAACTATGCGGCTTTCAAAGACAAATAGCTTGGACACTCTGAATTAGCTTATGTTTGAGCACTTTGAGGACTGCAGTAGAATTTCTGTACCAAAAAAAATTGAGTGCATGGATCCCCCCGTTACTTCCTTGTGGCCAAAGCAGCAGATGAACAATCTTCTCCCAATGTTGCACCAGTATCACTCTGGATAGTTATTATAGAGAGAACTTGCATTTCTATAGCGCCTTTCACAACCTCAGGATGTCACAAAGTGCTTTGCAGTCAATGAACTACTTTTGAAGTGTTGTCACTTTGTAATCTAGGAAATACATGGGACAGTGATGTGGGGACAATTCTCCCTCTGATTCCACCCCTCCCAGCACTGTGATGTTGTGTCATACAAAAGGTATAGCTCCGATTTGAACACCTTACCATTCCCGACAAGAACATGACAAAAATGATTGATAACCATTCTCCTTTGTCAAAGCAACAAAGGTTAGTCAAATGCTTTGTTCTGAAAACAATTCACCTTTATACTTCAAAACCCAGCAGAAGAAATAAAAGCACAAGACTTTGTTAAACTGTGAAGTGTATGGCTAGGACTTTAAAGTTACCTCATCAAAATCTGCAATTATTTCATTCAGCAAACGTAAACATTCTACTCCTTGGTTATTCATCTCAGTTTGAGAATAGAAGTCTGCAAATCCTGGAATTGAGGCGAACATCACAGCAACAGAGTCATAAGACTGTGAATAAAGTTCCTGATGAGAAAAGAAAAATAACAGTAATAAAGTACTAATGAGCAATCATCAACTTGTCAGAATTACAGTTTACTTCTGATAATTTAAAGTTGTTGTGCGTTAAAAAAAATTTAATTAGCCAATAATTTGAATTAAGCAACATGGGAATTTAGTGCTAATAATTGAATTATCAGATAATTTAAGTTAACCAACTTTGAATTAAGATACGTAGAATATTGAAGCAACATTTCCAGATGTTGTGCTTATCACTTGTCTTAACTATGGCATAGGAAGGCAATGTGGAAAAAGGATCGAGCCACAGCAGATTCCATAATGATTATCTCACAACACAAGCCCCCACCTTCTGTTTTCTTGCCAAGGCAAGACAGTCAGTCTGCTCAGTACAAATAGCACAGAGTATCAGCCTCGACCCCAGAACTCCCAGTTTTGTCCTGTTGTCTTATGTCGTAGCTAAAATTTAATTTCCCTTGGTCAATTTCTGTGGAAGTGAGGTGGCAACATCAGAGGTAGAAAGGTCTCCATTACTGATATCTGCAGAGTGCCCATGTGGAAATCTTTGCATACATTCACAAATATTACAGATATTTATATATTGCCCCAGGTAGATTTTGACAAGCATCTTTCAATGCTTTGACAGTGTGGAAGTACTCAATTACATATTCCAACTGATTTCAATCTCCTTCGATATATCCTCTACAGTAAAGAATGAGCATTATAGAATCACAGAATCAGTGATGAGAGAATGTCTGGAAACAAACCATTCTTACTTGGCAAAAGTATTTTCCAGATTCCTCTTCGCTGATCTTAATCAACCCCATCCTCTTTCCATATCAAAGATCCACAAAGGGAGTTTTTAACTTCTGGGCAGCTGGCCGGTCACCCGAAAGCTGCAGTGAGAACCCCTTTTGAGGGCCGGGGGTCATTAACAGCCATGCAGTGAGCTGCACTCCCTCAACTGGCATCCCTCTGCAGCTTGCCAGCTCTGGGACAGCCCAGAGACTGACCCATCCACTAGAATCATAGATCCAAGAGGGGGTGTCAGTGGAGGCTGGGGGTGGCAACTGCCCACATTATTCTTGTGGAGCATTCATGCTCCTCCTGGCCACACAGAAATAATTTGACCTCTTTGGCCCGCTTCTTCTTTCCTGCCAGGTTTTACTGAGTAGAGCGTCCACGGCAGATGCCCTGCCCAGTAGGCTGTTAAAAGGCATCCGTGTCCTATATATGTTATTGGACCTGAATTTGTATGAATTCATGAAGCTCCCACCTGATCCAGGTGGGCGCCTCGGCCACCCATGAAAACACCGGAAGCAATATGGCGGCATATGGGAAGCGAGGCAGTAAGTCCATTGCGACGATTTTAACTATCGCACGGATTCCGCCGGGTGGAGGGAGTTAAAAATCGCTCCTACAAAGTTTACTCTAGAAAGTTAATGCCTTTGATATTGCTGATATTGGAATTATAAAGAATTCTCATATTTACTGTTTGGAAGGGTTCATAATTGCCAAGTGTGTTGGCTGTGGGGATATTTATAACCAATAATTTTCCATTGGTTATAAATAGGCTGATGAATACAGAAGTGGAAAACCCTGGCTATAGATTCGATTAGTTTTAAATTGAATGTAATTTAATGAACTTACATCATTGTCTCTATCCTTTTCCAAGAAATGGCGTGCAACATGACTTGGTAGAATATTCCGAAGCATATTTTCATTATGTTCTCGTAGCTCCTTCATTTCATTAACTTCCTCTTTTGCCTGAACACGCCAAAGGAAGTCCAGTCTGGCAGTGTATTCCAGCTAAACAGTTGTGTTTAAAAAAAAAGTAAGTTCTTTTCATGTAGGTTTTATTAAAAAATTCAAAATTTTCCTTGAGCTTCGTCAAACTCAATTTATACATTTTTTTTACACAATCTGTCCTTCAACCCCATGATAACATGCAAAGTGCCATCTTGTTCCTTTCCCGTCTTTTTATGTTGCCCAAACCAATGTTGTGCAAATTTATCAAGATGATGGTTATAAAGTAGAATTGTAGAAATGTACACCACTAAAGAATTACAAATATAGTATCTCTCGAAAAGAACTAATTGAACGCAAATATTTTTCATTATAGGTACCCCAGCTCTTTATTATTTGGGACATATGTCTCCCTTTCTCTACTTCCTCTCTAAAATTATACATTTTCTTCCTGTTAGAAGGAGGATAAATATGTCAAGCATTTATTGGCAAAGAAACTCAAATCTTTTCTTGGGAGATGAAAAGAAATTCTTCCTTTCATTTACAAATGGGAAAACAGTTTAAATAATATGTGCCTGGATATCACTGCATCCTATTCACAGCCCACATGACTTTCCAGCTATTGCTATTAATAATAGATATAAAATCATGCAGGCTGTGAATCAGGTATGCTGTCCTTCATGTCTGAAATTCTGAAAATTGGTCTTGACATGCTAAATCGTAAAATTTATCCCATGATTCCATGGGTCATAATGGGCCTTCTCTACCTCAAGTGGCCATTCTTAATGTGTGAGCCTGAACAATGAGCATGGCAGGAGACTATGCAACCATGGAAGCCACCTCAACCAAGCCTGATCCTTTTGTCCAACACAACACAAAAGCAAAATACAGCGGATGCTGGAAATCTGAAATAAAAACAGAAAATGTTGGAAATACACAGCAGGTCAGGCAGCATCTGTGGGGCGAGAAACAGAGTTAATGTTTCGGGTCAATCGACCTGAAACGTTGGGGGGAATTTTTCAGGGAGTCAGCGGGCGTGTTTGGTGGCCGGTCGGGTGGGAATTTTTTTTTTGACAGCGGGTAGGGAACCCGCTGTCAACCCATCTCCACCAGATGTTGGGTCTGTCATCGCTGAACAGACCCAATGCCAAGAAGCAGGGGAGGCAATTTAGATTATTAAGAGCTTGTTAACAGGCATTTAAAAACTATTTTAAGCTCACCTTTAGATTTGAAGAGTTCACCCATGGCTTCCCCACTGCTCGGGGATCATGTCAGGTAAGGAGGTCGGGAGTTGTGTCAGCATGGGATGATTTCTTAACTTGACAGCTGTAAATGTTCTATAAAAGCTCCCATTTTAGAGCTGTTCACTTTCCAAGGCTAGAAGCTGTTGCTTACTGCATTTGGAAGACAGATTGAGCTTTATGCAGCTTGCAAGTGTTTGGAGCATACTCTGTATCCAGTGTCACCTCATTGGAACAACCTCTCTCACCACTGACAGATCGCTTCTGTCATCCCAACTTCACCTGCCATCTATTCCATCAGCATCGGTGCCCTTGAAACTATCTCACCTTGGTCCTCAGAATCCTACCACGATCAGCCTCAACACCAGCAGCACCAACAACAACATCAACCTTCTCTGCAATCAACTGATGCTGCACAGGGCATCAGCACCCGACCACATTGCTGCCCGGGATGTCAGGGATAGCCTCACCATAGCCAGATTTACTTCACTTGACGCTGTACACCTTGGCTGCCACATGATGCTCCAGGTTGGCACCACCCCACACCAACACCATAAAGCATCCCTACAATGCCCAAGCCATTCCTTTCACACTCACCACCATTGCGGGGGGGTACCATTATGTCTCACCATTCACTGCAACTCACTAAGCCATTTCCAAAGGTGCACACAAATCTGTCCAAGAACGCAAAGTGTTGAAAATAAAGATTTCAATGTTTGACAGCACATTAACAGAAACTTCACATGAACATTGGCTAAAACAACCGAGTGCCTACCCTTGTGTGTTGTTATTTGGTATGATTGGACTAGGATAAGGGTGAGTGTGAGATATGGCTACTGAGATGGGGGTGCGATAATGTAGATAGAGAGGGATGGGTGGAGGTGCAAGGTAAGCTGGTGTGAGTAAGGTTGTGCAGGAGAAGGGTAGTGATATACCTATCAATTCATCCAATGAAAAGCGACGAGTTAAGATAGTAACTATAGGTTTTTATTGGCTAAATGACAGAGCCCACCCTCGTGGGTGATCGGGTCCAACAAGGAGGAATACCAGCCAGTCGACCACCTTTATACCTGGGCAAGCAGGCGGAGCCATGGGCGGAGTCAGCTGTGGTCAGCCCAGGTATAACAGCGTGACAAGAGGTGACCTTGTGTAGTGATACAACAGTGTAAACAGTGATAACCATAGTGTAACGATATAAACAGTGATAACCATAGTGTAACGATAGTGAACGATAAAAGTGGTTTACCACAGGTAGGGAAGGCAGAGTGATGGGGATGTGATGAGCGGCATAGCAGGATGAGGCTGAGTGTGGCTTTTGCAGTCACGTTTCGTTATCTGCTGAGATCATTGAAAGGTTTGCGCCACTGCAGCCTGGTCAATGACATCCCTGCTTGTGTCCTCCTGTGCAATGTGCAACCAAGCTGCGTTGATCTCCTGGGGAGGTCTCTTCTGCCCATGAGAAGGGAAGAGAACCTCCCTGCGTGTTGTGACTCCCTCCATAAGCATATGGAGGAAGTCATGGGAGAGCCTGGGTGCAGCCGTGCACCTTTGTGCAGTAGTTGTCAGTGTTTGCAACACTTTAATGCAGTAGAACACTGACGTCACAACTGTCAAAATCAATTTGCGCATGGTCCCTTTAAGGAAACCAGCTGATGACGCGTCATTAAATGACATCATCAGACCCGCTTCCTTTAATTGGCCGGGATATGCGCTGGGCGGGCTTAACAAGCCCAATCAGCATAAAATCATTTGACAGAGTGGGCTGCAGCCAGCAGCGGGGTTGCACCCCGCCACCAACCCCGGCCGCATCGGACCCGCCGAGGTCGGCGAAATTGCGGCCGTTAACTTTGTTTCTTGCCCCACAGATGCTGCCTGACCTGTTGAGTATTTCCAGCATTTTCTGTTTTTATTTCTGATCCTTTTCTCACCTGACATAACAGAATGCTCTACCAGCAGGAGTTGCTGGATAATTATCATAAGTCAAAAACTGGCCTGATGACACTGAAGTCAATTGGAGCATTCCACCAATGGCCCTAATGTAATTGTTTTACAAAAACATAAGCCCTCTTTAGTTTATTGTAAAAACCATAATGAACACAAGAAATAGTGAAGAATTCTGAGCATAGACACAGATATATACACAAAAACACACAAACAGCATATACACAAGGGATGTACAAATGGTAAAACACAGACAAAGGACTTTAGCACGAACTGATAATTGTACTTTCACTGCTGTCAAATTCTTTTTCTGCTACATATGTGTCATAGTTGCTATTTATAAATTTTCTGCCTGGTTTGTACACCACACTCTGAATCTTTTAGTTCTACTTGAAAGGTGAAGATTGCAACTCCCATGCAGCAGATTTCTTGTGCACACCCCCAGGCACACTCCAGCTACAGTAATTCCACAGGATCAGGGTGAAACTGTGAACTATGATACATTGTGTGTGCACACACACTCACTCACACACACAGAATTTGTCAATAGAAACCAACTGGAAATTCCCAGAACTGAGATGCAGGTGAAATTTTCAACTCAAGTCGCAGGTTTTAGTCAGAGGGCATTGTTAGATCCGTGATTCTTTAAATAGGATGTTTCCCCAAGAAATACACGGATGCTGTAACTTAACAATCAACAGGTATTTACTGGAGTAGAGTAGTCTCAAGACTGAAGTACAGAAGCCTGCTCCAGCTTTATATACAGGTGTGGTCACTGCCGGTACTACAGTATACAGGAGCTGTAAAACAGTTCTCTCTTAAAGGTACATACACAACAATTCCTCCCCTTTTAGATTAACAGTACCATAACATTCATTTAACAATTAACATTTTTAACATGCAACATTAACTGAAAATAGTCCATTTATAGATTCAGTCTTGGGGCGGCTTCCTGATCCTTTCAGGATAGCGCCTTTCCTGAGGTTCTTGTTCTTGGTGCGGAGGCGATTCTGGCCCCTTTTCGTCGGTTAGTTCATCGGTTTCCACTGCTACTGGTTCGGAGGTAGATGCTACCGGTATGTTGGGTTCATCCCCAGGTACTCGAGACATGGGGTTGACTCGTTCCTGTGACGCTAAGATCTGATCGATGTGGCGTCTCACAATGTTCTCCCCAACATCCACTGTGTACATTAATGGCCCCTGCCTTGTGCATATCGTTCCGGGTTGCCATTTCTCTGTTCGGTAGTCACGGGCCAAGACTGGTTGTTCTACATTGAAGCTCCTTGTCGGCTTCTCATTGATGTGCTGGAATTGTTTATCCTCAACATTTCTTCGCACATTGGGTCTGAGCAAATCCAGATGAGATCTCAACCTTCGGTTAAAGAACATCATGGCCGGGGTCTGGTTGGTAACTGCATGTGTCGCATTTCTGTAGGCTAATAGGAAATTGTCCACCTTATGCTGTAGTGGAATTTCATCGTCGCACATGGCTTTTATCGCCTTTTTAAAGGTTTGTACGAACCTTTCAGCCAATCCATTTGTGGCTGGATGATACGGGGCGGATGTGAAATGCATAACCCCATTCCTTCTCATAAATTTTCGAAACTCTTCGGACACAAACTGTGGTCCATTATCAGAGCAAATCTGCTCTGGCAAGCCGTTCCTGGCAAATATGGTCCGTAGGACTGCAATCGTTTTCTCTGTAGTGGTTGAGGACATTTTTTATCACCTCAGGCCATTTCGAGTGAGCATTCACTGCTATTAAGAACATTGAGTCCATGAATGGACCAGCAAAATCAATATGCACCCGTTGCCATGGAGAGGACGGCCACTCCCATGGGTGTAGAGGGGCATGTGGTGGTGCATTTTGGACCTTCTGGCATCCTGAGCAGCTCTTGGTTAGGTCCTCGATTTGTTGATCGATCCCCGGCCACCACACATAAGCCCTAGCAAGGCTTTTCATTTTCACCCCTCCCAGATGACCTTCATGAAGCTCATTTAGCAGTCTCTCCCTTAACTTGGGTGGAATCACCACTCGGGATCCACACATCACTGTCCCCTGGCATACTGACAGCTGTTCTCTTCTGGATGAGAATGCTGGCAACAGTGAGTCGCCATGTGTTGGCCATCCCCTCACCGTCAAATCATATACCCAAGACAGTGTCGGATCATTGCGGGTCTCCTTCTCTATATCCGCGTTCGTTACTGGCAATCGTTCAATTATTAATGAATAAAATATCTCGATAGGGTCCACTGCTGGTGCTTCCTCCACAGTAGGCAGTGGCAGGCGTGATAGCCCATCAGCGTTTCCATGCTGTTTCGTGCCTTTATATTCTATTTCATATTGATTCGCCCCTAGAAACAAGGACCATCTTTGTAACCGTTGTGCAGTCATCACTGGAACGCCCTTCTTAGGATTAAAGATGGAGACAAGTGGTTGGTGGTCAGTCAGCAAGGTGAACTTCTGCCCATGCAGATAGTGGTTGAATTTTTTTACTCCCCATACTAGGCTGAGGGCCTCCCTGTCAATCTGGGCGTAGCTGCGCTCAGCTGAGGTTAGTGACCGAGACGCAAAGGCTACTGGCCTCTCCAACCCGTCTGGGAATTTGTGTGACAGCACCGCTCCAATACCATAGGGTGATGCATCACATGCCAAACGAATTGGTAGTGCTGGGTTGAAATGGGCCAACACCTCTTTTGATGTGATCAATTCTTTACACTTCTGGAAAGCTCGTCTACGTTCGTCATTCCACTTCCATGGCACCCCTGTTTGCAGTAGGGTGTTCAGTGGGTGTAATACCGTGGACAAATTTGGTAAGAACTTATGGCAGTAGTTTACCAGCCCGAGGAATGACCTCAGTTGTGACACATTTTCCGGTGCTGGAGCCTTGACTACTGCCTCAATCTTTTCAGGGGACTTATGTAACCCCTCTTCATCGATGACATGGCCACAATACGAGATCTGCTTCTGGAAAAACTCGCACTTGTGGCGATTAGCTCGTAGCCCATATTCCTTTAATCTGGTGAGCACCTTCTCCAAGTTGGCGAGGTGATCACTGTCATTTTCGCCCGTGACCAGGATGTCGTCCAAATAACACTGGGTCCCTGGAATCCCTTGCAGGACTTGATCCATCGCCCTTTGCCAAATAGCCGGAGCCGATGCTACCCCGAACACCAGCCGGTTGTATTGATAGAGACCTTTATGAGTGTTGATCGTGAGGTATTGTTTCGAGGCTTCTTCTACCGCCATTTGCAAGTACGCCTGGGCTAGATCAATTTTGGTGAAGTGTTTACCTCCAGATAGTGAGGCAAAAATATCCTCAATTCGTGGAAGCGGATATTGTACCGTGTGAAGGACTGGGTTCACTGTCACCTTAAAATCCCCACAGATGCGGACCTTCTTTGGTTCCCCAGGCGTATTACTCAACGACCTCTTCATTACAGGAACGATGGGTGCAGTCCACTCGCTCCAGTCTACTTTGGACAGTACTCCTCAACGTTCCAACCCTTCCAGCTCTGCTTCGATGGCTGGTCTGATCGCATAAGGTACTGGTCTGGCCTTAAGAAACTTTGGGCTTGCATTTTCCTCTATTTTAATCATTGCTGTTATGCCTTTTAGTGTTCCGAGTCCCTGCTGGAACACTTCTTTTGCGTCAGTTAGCATTTTTGACAGTCGTCCAGGTATGACATCGTCATCCTTTTTGGCCTCAACCTTCAGTGCCTGTATGGAATGCCAATCTAATTGTATCTTCCGGATCCATTCACGTCCTAGCAGTGGTGGTCCTCCATCTGGCAATACATATAAGTCCATTTTAGGTATTTCCTGGCCTTTGTATATCACTTTCACCCTTATTTTTCCTTTGGGGTAGACTTTTTGCCCCGTGTACGTCTTCAAGACAATCTCTGTAGCTTTCAAGGGTATATGTGAAAATTGCCGCTTGTAGTCCCTTTGGTTTATGACTGTTAGGGCTGATCCTGTGTCCAATTCCATTTTCACTTGGACTCCGTCTATCTTGAGTGTAACCCAGATAGTCTGGTGATCCTCCATTTTGGTTACCTTATGTAGTTTCAGACAACCCAGCTCCTTGCTTCCAGAGTCTGTGTCACTTTTCTGTTCGTCTGAACTACTGTCCATCACCTTGTGTACCTTTTTGTACTTCTCCTGTGCAGATTTCTTGCTGTTGGTTTTCTTCCCAGACCTGCAGATTCTTGCTATGTGTCCTGCTTTTCCACACTGTCTGCACACTTGGTCCTTGAACCAACAATCCTTCTGGTCGTGTGTTGTTCTGCTGCAGCGATAACACTTCCCTGTTCCATAGGACATTTCATTGGTGCCATATTCTTGCGGTCTCCGTTGTATCTCTGCAGCGCCCCTTGCGGCTGCTTCGTGTGATACTGCCATACTGAAAGCCTTGTCCAGCGTAAGATCCTTTTCTGATAGAAGCCGTTTCTGGGTTCCTTCACTTTGAAGCCCACACACAAACTTGTCCCTTAACGTATCTGCTAGTCCCACTCCAAACTGGCAGTGTTTCGATAGCTTGCGCAGTTCCGTTAAGTACTCAGCATTGCTTTCGTCTTTGTGTTGGTTCCTTTTATGGAACTTAAATTGTTCTGCTATCAGCAGCGGTGTGGGGTTTAAGTGGTCCTGTAGGATTTCTACTATGCTTTTGAAATTCTTATTCACAGGCTTCTCTGGGGTTATTAGGTTTCGCAGTAACCCATAAGTTTTTGCACCCATGGAATTTAACAAAACCAGTGCTTTCCTAGCATCTGGCACTTCATTCGCCCTGCAATACACCTCAATACGTTCCACATATGTCGCCCAATCTTCGACTTCATTGTCGAACGTAGAGATACTGCCACTCTTCGGCATCCCTGGGTGTGATTTAACTGTCAAAAATGGCGTCTCCGCGTTTTCCCTTCTTCTCCGCTGGCACAAAATGGCGTCTCCTGTGCTTTCCTTTCTTCCCGCGCTCGCTCTTCTTCTCCGCTGCGCCTTCTAAAAATGGCGTCTCCCGCGCTTTTCCTTCTTCTCCGCGGCTCAATGACGTCTCCCGCGCTCTCCCTTCTTCTCCCCGCAGACACTGTTCAGCCCTTGAGCCCTGGCTGTGCTCTGCGCATTTTTTTTCTTCTGTGCACCTTTCCCGTTTACGCCGCTCTGTCCTGAACCCGGCTGCTGCTTTACCCTTTCTCTCTCCATTTTGTTTTTCCTCGACACCGCTCAGTTTTCAACCCCCGGCTGCGCCCTGTGCGCTTCACCCTCTATCTTACCCCATCAACGCTGCTCGGCTTTTTCTCTGCCGTCGGTCGGCTCCAGCCGCCGCAGTCCGGGAAGGGTCTGCGCTGTACCTGTCATCAGTCTGTTGCTGATCGTCGTGGCTGGGGAACCAAGCCCGGCTCTCCACAGCCTCCCCTGCGATGTTCACTCTCTGCCGGATGACTGGGCGGTTGCTCGTGGTCGACGCCCGTGTTTCTGGCCTCGACTTTCTTCCACCGCCCTCCTGGAGCGAATCCTCGAAGGGAAATGCAGAGTTGCAGGTAGATTCGAATCGACACTCGTCGCCACTGTTAGATCCATGATTCTTTAAATAGGATGTTTCCCCAAGAACTACACGGATGCTGTAACTTAACAATCAACAGGTATTTACTGGAGTAGAGTAGTCTCAAGACTGAAGTACAGAAGCCTGCTCCGGCTTTATATACAGGTGTGGTCACTGCCGGTACTACAGTATACAGGAGCTGTAAAACAGTTCTCTCTTAAAGGTACATACACATCAGGCATACTTATGAGAGGGAAACAACGTGCAAAAATTTCTAATGTCACCTAACCGATGTGAGTTTAGTGATTTTTTTCACTCGAGGTTGGGCAACCCGGAAGAACGGTTTCCCAAATCGGCAGGACCTAATTAAAATGTTTCTTGTCTCCGTTTCCCAGCCGCAGCCAGCCAGATTGAGAGCGATGGCTGGCTGTCGGCAGGTAGGCCTTCGGCACCAGGCTGCAGCCAGGGAGCGGAGAGAAGCGAGGGAGGGATTGGAGGCCTCAGGAGGGAGATCAGAAGGGTCGGTGGTGGAGGAGATCGGGAGATCGGAGGCCTCGGGGAAGGGGGGTGGGGGAGAGCAGAAGGGTCGGTGGTGGAGGAGATCGGAGGCCTCGGCGGGGGGGGGAGGAGATCAGAAGGACTTTGGGGGGGAGGGGGGGCGGTGAGGAAGGGGTGTCCGATTACGACGGGGTTGGTGAAGCAGGTAATATAGATCCAGCAGGTAAGTGGAAAGGCACTTACCCCCCGGATCCAGCAGTCCACGCCTCCCTTTAGCCAATGGGAAACCCAGGTGGCCAGGTCTCATTATAACATATTTAAATAACCAACCAACACCTGTGAGCGGGTTGGTCGCCTGCCCCCAACCCACCTCCATTAAAACCGGAAGTGGGTAGGTTGGAGGCGGTTTAGAGTCGGGTTTCAGATTTTTTACATGCCACCCGACCCAAACCCATCTGTTTTTGGGGGTGAAAATTCTCCCCATAGTGTATGTGACAGCAGACTGCTCTACTCTGAGGTTGGTGGTGGGAGCCAGGAACCTGTGCCTCCCTCCTACCCACAGAAGTCACCTTTGGCCTGATCACAAAGAAGCACTGACATTGTGGAAACTACAGCCTATCTATGGAGGAAATGCATTAGTGGTTGGGTAAACTATAAAGAAAAAAAATAGATAAAGAATAAAATAAATGATTAAGTTAATTACACAATTCTTTTGCTGATTATGTATTTATAAATTAATTCATTATAATTTCAGTTAGTGAACCTTTAAAGCTTGTCATTACCTGTTGTCCATGATAAAACACAGCCAAAAGAAACATTGCCATGAGCAGCAGGGAGGTCTCCTTCGTGCCTAGGAAGTCTCTGCTACAAAGGAACAAATTGGAGCACTTGTTAATATTATAGTCAACACACTGCAGGGATCTTAGAGTTACAGTTGCTGTCTTTATAGCCATGGTTATACCTTATACATTTTGGCTAAATAAATTAACAATGTAAATGCAGATTACAGCAAAAGAAATCAGGAAAGACAAACCTTTAAGAACCAAGTCTGAGGCAGTTCCTCCGGCTCCTGCCATAACTCCATGGGAGGCTGGCAGGAAAGTGCTGGATATCCATTTGCTTGCCATGTAAAGGTCAGAACCTCCACTTGCCCCTTACAAGGCAAATGTCGTCAGGAGGAAGGAGCCAGGGGAAGGGGTTAACTATGCCGTGAGTTCATGCTCCAGTGGCTCAGTCAAGTCCTGGCATATCTGTGGAGGCCGGTATGTCCATTAAGGTGTTGCATGGGCCCCACCGGTGGGAACCAGACCAGGGACACAGAACTACCTGGCTCGTGATACGAGGAATTTTGGCTCCTATTTCTTTAGAACCTATTCTAATTTCCAATCTGCTAATCCATTATCACGCAAAAAATCTAGAAGGCTGATGTTTGAATTCCACCGCACCACCTGCTCCAAGCCGATGTCACGAGGCCTGAACCATTTTTGGGTTTGTGCACATACCTCACCAATTTTACCTGAAAATTGCTAACGAGGTCCTACAACCGGTGAAGGACCCCGATTTGTATACTTAAGCAATTTCCCACTGGAAACAGGCTGGTGGGCAGCCTGCTTGCCCATTTCCAAGCTCACCTGACATTTGCAATCAACTGTTATTCCTTAGAAGCATATAGAATTAGAAAACAGTTGCTTCCTCTGTTTACATGTTATATCATTTAAAATATATTTTGTAGGGTCCCTAAAAACTCTGATCTTGTAACCACAGAACTTGTTCCCTGCAGAAACATTTGCAACAGATAAAGCAAATTCTAGATCTTTAAAAAAAATCATGAATGTCTCTTCTGGGCTGTCTTGATGGCTCAGTGGGTAAATATACCATGGGCTGCGGTACTGAACCACACAGTCCTTGAAGGCCCCAGATTTTATCCCTGTTCTGTGCTGAGTTACCTCATCTAGCTGGAGCAGGAATACTACAGTTGGTCTTTTTTCTTTGAACTTTCTTCTTTATTTCTGTGTTTTTTTTGCAAGATTCTCTTTCTGTAATTTTATTTCCTTCTTCACACCTAGCCTGATACCTGTGTAATTGAGAGGTTGGTTGTTAAGCTCGTTCCCAGGCTGCTGCTAGTGCCCCCTGCAGCAGAGTGCTAAGAGGTACCAGACTGCTCACATACGATTACCCCCTCCAAATTCCCCTACACCCTGCTGGGACATGCTATGGACACTGCTTGGGCATTTGCCATGCATTGAAGCTCAGACTATGAACTGAGGGGAGTAGGATTTGAACCATGTCCATTCCTACTTCTGGGCACTGAGCATTACCATGCTAAAGCTAAATACTATGATGCAGGTACAAGTCCAAGTAATGTAATTAGTACTGAGTGAGGTAGAACATTAAACACTTACTCTCCATTGTGATGGAAGTTGTCGTATCTAACAAAGAGCGAGCTGTAGATGGTTTCAGTCAGCAGTGAGTAAACTGCTATCATTATCAGCAGCACGGCAAGTTTCAAGACGGAATTCAGACGGAGAAACACTGCACAAGTCACCATCGCTAGCACCCCAGTAAACACAAAATACTGAACAGATAACACACAAGGGTTAGGTTAGAGCTTCAACTCCATAATGGGGAGAGTTTCAGGTATTCTATGAATTAATACAGGAGTTTTAATGACTTAGTTACTCTGGTAACTGCTGTCTTTTCTTTTTTAGTTCTTCTCTCCTTTCTTTTAGGTCTCCCAACATGATGTAGCATTCCCTGTCTGTGAGAACCGACATGTCACCTTGCCCACTGCCGTGGCCATGTATAGCATTCCCTGTCTGTGAGAGCCAACATGTCACCTTGCCCACTGCCATGGCCATGTATAGCATTCCCTGGAATCTTTTGAGGATGTAACTGGTAAAATAGATAAGGGAGAACCAGTGGATGTGGTATATTTGGACTTTCAGAAGGCTTTCGATAAGGTCCCGCATAAGAGATTAGCATGTAAAGTTAAGGCACATGGGATTGGGGGCAAGGTATTGACTTGGATAGAGAACTGGTTGACAGACAGAAAGCAAAGAGTTGGAATAAACGGGTCTTTTTCCGAGTGGCAGGCAGTGACTAGTGGGGTACCGCAGGGATCGGTCCTTGGACCCCAGCTATTCACAATATATATTAATGATCTAGACAAGGGAACTAGATGTAATATCTCCAAATTTGCAGACGACACAAAGTTGGGTGGGCGTGTGTGCTGTGAGGAGGATGCCGAGAAACTCCAGGATGATTTGGACAGGTTGGGTGATTGGGCAGAAGCATGGCAGATGCAATATAATGTGGATAACTGTGAGGTTATCCACATTGGTAGCAAAAACAGGAAGGCAGATTATTATCTGAATGGCAATAGATTGGGAGAAGGGGAAGTGCAACGAGACTTGGGTGTCCTTGTGCACCAGTCACTGAAGGTAAGCATGCAGGTGCAGCAGGCAGTTAAGAAGGCAAATGGTATGTTGGCCTTCGTGGCGAGAGGGTTTGAGTACAGGAACAAGGATGTCTTGCTGCAGTTGTACAGGGCCTTGGTGAGACCACATCTTGAGTATTGTGTGCAGTTTTGGTCGCCTTATCTGAGGAAGGATGTTCTTGCCATGGAGGGAGTTCATCGAAGATTCACCAGGCTGATACCTGGGATGGCAGGAATGACGTATGAGGGGAGATTGGATTGATTGGGCTTGTACTCGCTGGAGTTTAGAAGAATGAGAGGGGATCTCATCGAAACTTATAAAATTCTAACAGGACTAGACAGACTAGATGCTGGAAGGATGTTCCCAATGGTTGGAGGTCCCAGAACCAGGGGTCACAGTCTAAGGATAAGGGGTAGGCCATTTAGGACAGAAATGAGGAGGAATTTCTTCACCCAGAGGGTGGTGAACCTGTGGAATTCTCCACCACAGAAGGCAGTAGAGGCCAATTCATTAAATATATTTAAGAAGGAGTTGGATATATTTCTCAAGGCTAAAGGGATCAAGGGGTACAGGGAGAAAGCAGGGACCGGGTACTGAATTTGGATGATCGGCCATGATCGCATTGAATGGCGGAGCAGGCTCGAGGGGCCGAATGGCCTACTCCTGCTCCTATCTTCTATGTTTCTATGTTTCCCTGTTTGTGAGAGCTGACAGTTCACCTTGCCCACTGCCATGGCCATGTATCTCAACTTTATCAGCCGCATAAATTACCCTGGATGCCTCAGTGCAATTTGCTCTCATTCCTGTGGGTAAGTACCCGATCTCATTTCTTGCTCCCTAACTGTACCACTGAGATAATGGAGTGGCTGTATGAGGAATCATAGCATCAGTATGTGTTTTCCATGACTCAGAACATTGCTACACCAATGCATTATGTACCAGGCTGCCAGTCGTGTAGTGCAAATTGTAAGTAATCAAAATCAGCTTCCTGTTTAATTTCAGTGAAATAATTCTTTAGCAGTCTCAATGTGAGCATGTAAAATCCTGTTTGAAACCTCATATATAATGAAAATAAAATCAGTGAGGCTGGGACAGCATGTTCTGTAGGTTTGAGATACCTGTGTCTCAGGCACACTGAGCAGAACACCTGAAAATAGTTCACATTTGTTTACAGGACGTGTTGAGTTTTCCTGACTAAATTGGAAGGTCTTTTTCCTTCCCTTAGAGCTTTAAAAACAATTACAATACATGAGAGAGGCGCAACAGAAACACATTACACTAAAAGAAATACCTTGCATTTGTAGAAAGAAAAGAAAGAATTTGCACTTATATAGCACCTTTCATGACCTCAGGGCGTCCCAAAGCACTTTACAGCCAATGAAGCACTTTTGAAGTGCAGTCACTGCTGTAATATAGCAACTTATCATATTCTCAGGTTGCTTAAAAGCATTTCACACCTTTTTTTCTTGGCTGCTCTTGGGCCCTTCTCTCCTCCCTCTTCCCCTCCCTGTCACCAGGCTATGGCATCTTTCATTTCTTCTCTCGGTTACTTTGACTCCCCCCTGTAATGATCAATAACATGTCATTCTATAGTGGACACTAGGTGGAGCCGTAGAGCTGTATATAGCTGTATGTATAAGACTACACTACCCAGCTGTATGTATATTAAGACTACATTACCCATGAGGCACTAGGCTACCCACAAGGCAGCAGTCAAGATGGAAGCCTCTACAGATACTGTACCTAGTCCACATGTGCTCAATAAAAGTGTCTAGCAAAAGCTAGCTGTGTTCATAATAAGAATGTCTATTTATTAATGAACATAAGATGGTACCAGGATGGTGTACAAACAGTAATAGAGAACATTCATCATGGTTGGCCAAAAGGTTCTTGTCCAAAATATTTTCACATAAGGTCAGAATTGAGTGTCGCAAGTGGACCATTACTAAAACAGAACAGAATAGTCATTCCACAGGCTCTACGTCAAGACATGCTCAAAAGGATTCATGAGGGACACCTCAGAATTGAAAAATGCAAAAGGAGAGCAAGAGACATTGTTTATTGGCCTGGCATAAATAAGGACATTGAGAACATGATAGGCAAATGTGAGACATGTCAGAAACACCAAAACAAACAAGCAAAGGAACCAATGATAGTAGCTGACATACCAACAGCACCATGGCAAAAGGTTGGTATGGACCTTTTTCATTTAAATGGTAAAGACTATCTAATAGTGATTGACTACTACTCTAACTATCCTGAGATGGCGCTGCTCTCAAGCACCACAGCAAGCAGTGTCATAATGCATGTGAAATCCATCTTCGCCAGACATGGAATTCCCAGGATTGCCGTTAGCGACAATGGTCCGTGCTTCAACTGTAAGGAGTGGCAACAGTTTGCAGCACATTATGACTTTCAGCACATCACATCCAGTCCTTTGTATGCTCAGTCAAATGGTAAGGCAGAGAAAGGTGTTCAAGTTCTCAAGCAGCTACTGAAGAAAGCGACAGAAAGCAAGTCTGATCCTTATCTCGCCCTGCTGAGCTACTGAGCCTCACCTTTAGACTGTGGTTCTTCACCTGCTGAACTACTAATGGGTCGCAAGTTACGCACCACGCTACCCTGCTGTGCAAAAGTACAGCAAAGTGAGGAACTGAGACAGAGACTTCAACTGTTAAAGCTGAAACAGAAATCATACTATGACAAGTCATCCAAAACTCTAAAACCATTGACAAGGGATGATGTTGTCAGGATTGAGGATCCAGATGCATGGAACAGGAAAGCTACAGTTCTTGAGGAAGTAGGACCAAGGTCATACACTGTTAGAACTGAGGAAGGACAGATTCTCAGGAGGAACCGCCGTTCCCTACTAAAAACACAAGAGACTATTCAAGACCAGATTGATGACAATGCTGCAACTGCATCTTGTCATTCACCGCCAGAACAATCTCATGAAGACACATCAGACTTACCCGTGTTGAGAAGATCCACACGTGAAGTAAAAAAGCCTGATAGACTTAATCTTAGAGTACAATGTAAAGCTTTGAAAATGTGTTGACTGTTTTGAAAATGTTTATGTTTATAGAGCACTAACAAAAGTGTTACTGATATTATCTTTATTGTTTTCTTGAAAGTTGATTGATATTGATTTTGTTAAACCTCAAAGAAAGGGGGATGTAATGATCAATAACATGTCATTCTATAGTGGACACTAGGTGGAGCCGTAGAGCTGTGTAGAGCTGTATATAGCTGTATGTATAAGACTACACTACCCAGCTGTATGTATATTAAGACTACATTACCCATGAGGCACTAGGCTACCCACAAGGCAGCAGTCAAGATGGAAGCCTCTACAGATACTGTACCTAATCCACATGTGTTCAATAAAAGTGTCTAGCAAAAGCTAGCTGTGTTCATAAAAAGAATGTCTATTTATTAATGAACATAAGACCTCCTCCCCCACCAATCCCAACCCATCAATACTCCTCTGTCTTCCTACTTTCCCGCCACTGTCCCAGGCTTGAATTCCCTTGAATAATGCTACAGTCTCCATCTGTACCTCTTTCAACATTCTCTGAAGGGCCTATCGAAACACCAGTTCATGCTCCCTTACGAGCAGTAACCCCAACTGTCCCATCCTCCTCTCTTGCTTACCCTCCTGCCAACTATACCCAGTGGGGTTAACCTTACAACCTCCTGTTGTGTCGGTCCCTTTCTACCTAGACACAATTTAGGACTCAGAACTCAGAGATTCAAACATGAAGTGCTTTATTGGAAGGAAAGGAAGTTCTGGAAAGTTCCGAACAAAGAGAGCTAAAACTTAACAGAGAACACCCAACCATTTATCTCCTGTGACAGCGCCACCACAGGTGGGAGGAGAACACACAATAGAACACACAATACATAACATTTCCTCCCCTCTTAAATGGAAGGTCCACATTATTCCTCAACAGGTAAGTTACTTTCAATGCACTCAACGAACCTAGGGTAGAGGTAGACTGCCTCAAACCCTGACTTTACCCTGGGGTTTATTCTGCCTCAGTCTTGTGGGTAAGTCACTAAGCCTACAGATCCAAGCGTCTTGGAGGCCGCCGCTCTCTGACAGGATACCGGCGGTCATCGCTGGCTTCCACAGCAGTAGGCATTGACACAGGTCTGGATGGAGAAGGTGCCTGTGTCAGTTGAAAGTCAGGAGTTTGCACAGGTGGAACAGTCTCTTTGACTTCCTGTGTTGGAGAAGAGCACTGTGGCAAAGGATGCTGGTTTGCGGTATCATCCGGAAACAGTTCAGGCCAACCAGCCATTGGAGCCTCTGTGGCTGTCTCTGCTCCTAGCAACAGTTGATCTGTGTGTCTTCTCCAGACGACATCCTCAGCAGTCTCAACCGTGTAAGACACAGGGCCCGTCTGCGCGATCACCGTAGCAGGAACCCATTTCGGTCCAGTGTTGTAGTTTCGAGCTAGGACGTGCTCTCCCGGATGAAACCGTCTCTCCTTGGCTCTTTTCTCTCTCTTTTCAACTTGAGCTTGTTGTTGACAATGGACAACCTGTTTTGCCCTTGGAGGTTTGAGTAAGTCAAAACTTGTTCGCAACTGCCTCTTCATCATGAGCGAAGCGGGGGAAGTTTTGGTTGTGGCATGCGGCTCGTTCCTGTAGGACAACAGGAAGCTGTTCAGACGTTGGTGGATTGAGCCCTGACCTTGCGATGCCTTCAAGGCGTGCTTCAAAGTTTGCACAAACCTTTCTGCCTGGCCGTTAGTAGAGGGATGATAGGGCGCAGACCTGATGTGTTGGACACCATTCACATGCAGGAAGGTTGCAAACTCCTGTGATACAAATTGTGGACCGTTGTCACTTACGAGTTGTTCTGGTGAGCCATAACGGCTGAACATCTCACCAAGTTTCTCAATTGTTTTCTCTGCCGTGGTAGACCTCATCACAGCGACCTCCGGCCACTTGCTACGAGTGTCCACAACCACCATAAACATCTTCTCTTCGAAAGGACCGGCGAAGTCCACGTGTACTCGCTGCCACACTTCTGCAGGCCAATCCCAGGGGTGTAGGGTTGCCAGCTGTGGAACATTCCGGACCCTTTGACACGGGGAACATGTTTTGGCTTTCTCCTCAATATTCCCATCGAGACCTGGCCACCAGAAGTAGCTTCTTGCCATTTCCTTCATCCGAACCATCCCACTGTGGCCTGCATGAAGTTGTTACAGTATAGGTTCCCTCAGAGGTGGCGGAATGATGACACGGCGTCCTCAAAGAAGACAACCTGCCTGGACGGAGAGCTCATTTCTTTTTGAAACATAAGGTTTCAAACTAGGAGAATCTCCTATAGCTCTCCCTCGAATGACATCGTCCATTACCTCAGACAGGACTGGATCGTTGCGGGTGTACCTTCGCACCTGAACTGCAGTGACAGGTGCTCCCTCCACTTGTCTAAAGTAGAAGATGTCTATCTGATGAGGCTCTGGGGGAGTAACAGGCAAGGGTAGCCTCGAGAGACCGTCTGCGTTGCCGTGCAAGTCTGATTTGCGATATTTGATGTCGTATGTGTGTCCTGACAACAGTAAAGCCCACCTTTGCATCCTGCTTGCAGCGAGAGACGGAATTCTGGTGTGGGGCCCGAAGATTGAAGTCAATGGACGGTGGCCCGTCAGGAGTGTGAACCTTCTCCCAAACAGGTACTGATGAAATTTTCAAATTCCAAAAACGATTCCCAAGGCCTCGCGCTCGATCTGCGCATAGTTACTCTCAGCCTTGTTCAAGGTGCGTGATGCGAAGGTGATAGGTTTCTCTTCACCCGAAGGCATGATGTGGGATATGACTGCCCCCACACCATATGGTGATGCATCACATGCTAGCTGCACGGGTAGCTTTGGGTCGAAGTTTGTCAGGACCTCCGAATTCAGCAATGCTTTCTTTGCTTGGGCGAAAGCTTCGTTGCACAGTTCAGTCCATTTCCATGTTTTGCCTTGACATAGCAACTGATGTAACGGCTTCAGCAATGTTGCTAAGTCTGGAATAAACTTCCCATAGTAGTTAAGTAGCCCCAGAAATGAACGTAACTGGCTCACATTCTGGGGTGCTGGGGCCTCCACGATCGCCTTGACCTTTGGCGGCGCCTTATGCAGGCCAGTAGCGTCAATCACATGCCCCAGGTACTCAACTGAAGACTGAAAGAATTCACATTTGTCTTTATGAACTCTGAGTCCGTACTCTTTCAGTCGTTGTAGTGTCGCATCCAAGTTCAGAAGATGATCCTCCTCATTTGTCCCAGTGACAAGGATGTCATCCAGGTAGCACTGGACTCCTGGCAGCCACTCAAAATCTGATCCATTGCCCTTTGGAATAGAGCAGGGGCCGGCGTAATTCCAAACGGAAGGCGGCAGTACCTGTATAGCCCCTTTTGACATCATGCGGACTGCAGGCCAGTCCAGCGTGATTTTCTCTAGCCACGCACGTCCCAGTAGCGATGGGTAATTTCCCTTTACCACATATAGTGGCAGTTTTGCAGTCTGTCCATTCAATTTAACTGTCACCTCAATGACGCCTCTCATGGCCACAGGTTCGCCGGTATACGTCTTTAGCACATTGTTTGTTGGCTGAAGGGTAAGATGCTTTAGCATTTTGTTGTAGACAGTGTCTGAAACAAGGGACACAGCTGCGCCTATGTCCACCTCCATCCGCACTGATTGTCCCTCCACCAGTGGTGACACCCAGTAGCCATTTGAACCACCTGCAACCGTCAGTATGTGCACCTCTTCCTCCTCAGAGGTGTCGCTCCCCTCTGTTTTGCTTGTTCCATCATACTGCACTGAATGAACACTCTTTTTCCTCTCTTGTCCAAATACAGACATTTTGCTTCCATGCTTCCCAGCTCTGTCTGTTCTTTTTTTTACCTCTATAGGTGCGTTCAATGTGACCCTTTCTGCCACAATTTCAGCATTCCAGCTCCGTACACCAGCAGTCATTAGCGTGATGGCCCGTTTTCCCACAACGGTAACATGTGCCGTTCCGCGCACCTTTCGGCTCAGACGACACCTTGTGAACTCTCCCTGTTGAACTCAACTGGTGAGCCTCCTTTTCCGCCATCTCCATGGAGACACTAACTTCAATGGCCTTTTCAAGAGTAAGGTTGTCCTCAGTAAGAAGGCGCTTCTGTGTGGCTGCAATTTGCAGCCCACACACAAGTCTGTCTCTAATGGTGTCACTCAGCACCTCCTTGAACTGGCAGTGTTCCGACAACCTTTTTAAAGCAGCAATAAACATCATCACTGATTCCCCTCCTCTTGATTCCGTTTGTGAAATCTAAATCTCTCAGCAATAACCAGAGGTTTTGGTGATAAATGTGCTCCAAGAATTTCCACTAGTTGCTTATATGTTTTAGTTCCTGGCTTATCTGGTTGCACGAGGCTGCGAAGTAAATTGAAAGTCTTCGGCCCAATTACACTCAAAAAGGTAGGCACGACCTTTTCATTTGCCACCGCATTCGCCAATACAAAATAGTCAAAACGTTCCGTATATGCGCTCCATTGCTCCACATTTTCATCAAAATCACCGATGTTTCCTAATATAGTAGCCATCTCACATTTCAAATTAAATTTTCTGTTTACTCACTGCACCCGTAACGTACGCAGATTCATCCGCTCCTCGTTGCCACTTGTTGTGTCAGTACCTTTCCACCTAGACACAATTTAGGACTCAGAACTCAGAGATTCAAACATGAAGTGCTTTATTGGAAGGAAAGGAAGTTCTGGAAAGTTCCGAACAAAGAGAGCTAAAACTTAACAGAGAACACCCAACCATTTATCTCCTGTGACAGCGCCACCACAGGTGGGAGGAGAACACACAATAGAACACACAATATATAACACCTCCTTCCCATTCCGCTCACCGAATCCACCACTTCCCCTTGAACTCTGCCGGTGGATCAACAATCACCGCACCTCATGAATCCAGGACCTGAATTGCATTAACATCCTGGCTTTGACTTAAACTTGGCTTTCGACACTTTTCACCACCATTCTCATCTAAATAACTGTGGTGGTGTGAAACTTATAAGCAAGTCACTCCTTGGTCTCTGCCACACTCCTCTAGTACCTTCTCCTCCTTTGAGCATTTCATGCTGATCTACCCCTCATACTTCTCCTTTAAAATCTTCATTGTCCAACGCCTCACCATGCCTCACCCCAGGTTACTCCTTGAGGTATCCTGTTTTAGCTTCTGCACTGAGTGGCTCTTCATCATTGGTTATTTCGATCTCCATCTCAGTAACCCCTACCCTCTCTTTGAACTTACCGTGCTTGTATTCTCTCTAAACCTTTCCTTCCACATAAACTCTCCTACCCATATTCTGGCCTTACCATCTCCCATGGTTCCTCTACTTCCATGGCCTCCTGCCTCCTGTGGTTTCAATGAGTAACAAGGCCATCTCCAACCCACATCCCCCTAGCCTGTTCTAACCCCACTTTCTTCTGGCTCCATCCCTGGAAAAAGCTATCTCCCAAGTCGCTTACAACTACTCCTTCAAACTGTTAATTGCCTAGCCTTTGGTCCTCCATTCACCATGATACCTCTGCAGCTGTTGATTTTCTCAACTTCTCCCTCACCTTCACCTTTGATGCCCTTGTTCCCAGCAAAACTTGAGCACATAATCTAGACTGACACTTCAACATAGTACTGATGGAGATCTGCACTTTCAGAGGTGCTGTATTTTGGATGAGATGTCAAACCGTGGCCCTATTTGTCTGCTCAAGTGGACATAAAAGATCCCATGGCAATATTCAAAGAATAGGAAAGTTCCCAAACTATTATCTGGTCAACATTTATCCCTCAAACAATAACATTAAAACAGGTTATCTGCTCATCTATCTCATTGCTGTTTGTGGGACCATGCTGTGCATAAATTGACTGCTGCATAACAACATTGACAATACTTCAAATGTAATTCATTGCCTGTGAAGTGCTTTGGGATGTCCCAAGAACATGAAAAGCACTATATAAATGCAAGTTCCTTCTTTCTTAAAACTTCTACTCTCTCTGATTCTTGTCATTCCCCAGTCCCTAAAGTCCAAGGGGTGCAAGCTTGAGTATATCTGACACACAACAGGCTTAGCCATCCATCTCTAAATCTAGCTGGACAACATCAAGAGCTACCAGGCTTCATTCTCCTCTGCCAAAAAACACCCTATACTCTAGGATCATCCTGAAGAGCAAAGATAACCTCTAGTTTCTTTTCTCCATTATCAATTATGCCTGTAACTTTCTCCAGCTCTGAATTTTCTGTTCCTCTGACTATAACCTCTTTTACACCTCCTCTTCCCTTCATTCCAACATGTCTTCAGATATTTAAGGGGAGAATTGCAGTATCTTAGCATCGCCCGTTAACGGCTCCGGGGGCGCTAACTGGATGCTACTGGCTTAGCGACCGGGTGTGGCGATGGTACTGATGCCCGCGAAATTGAAGTGGAGGTTTACATGGGGGGTAACCACTAGCGCCACGCTCTCCTGCGGCCGGAGATCGTCATGTCATCCGGCTGCGCAGCGCCCCGGCTCAGAAATTCACTGTCACCCCCTGCCTGAGCGCCTGCCGTTAGCAACAACGGTAGAGGAGGCGGAATGCAGTCGGTTGAGCGCTGGAAGAGCATTATATAAAGGCATCAACATCTGGTATATTTTTAGTCAGCAAAAAATGCTGCCTTGTCAAGCTTGACATAGGCAAACAGGCGTTTTGAGCGATTTCAGAGTTTTTCACTTGAAGGAGTCTTCTGCCTCAGAAAAATTAGTCACTTTCATTTAGGTGAGATTTTAAAGTGCAACATTTTCATTCTTTAATGGGGGCTATACTGGCACTGGACCTCACCCTCCAGCGTCAACATCGGAGGCAATGGAGGCAGAAAGAAAGATTGCAAAATGTGGCCAGAGGGAGGAGGGGCAACAGGGCTATCAACAGGAGGCCTTACCCTCTCAGGGAATTCCAGCAGCATTTCTCCTACATCAATTTCACTGAGGAACATTGTCTTAGAAGTCTCTGCTTCACCAAGGATGTGGTCACAGAGCTCTGCCACCTCTTGCAGCCAGACCTCGAGCCTCACATCAGGAGCACCACGGCTCTCTCAATGGCAGTCAAGGTCACCGTCGCCCTCAATTTCTATGCCAGCAGATCCTTTCAGTGTGCAACAGGAGATATATCTAACATATTGCAGTTCGCCATCCATTGCTGCATCCGCGAGGTCACAGATGCTCTCTACAGAAGGAGAAGGGACTACATTTCCTTCCCCATGACTAGAGAGAAGCAGCACGAGCGTGCATGTGGCTTTGCCAGGATAGCGGGCTTCCCCATGGTGCAGGGCGCCATTAACTGCACCAATGTCGCTTTGCGGGCACCGCATCACAATCCAGAGGTATTCCGTAACCGCAAAGGCTACCACTCACTTAATGTCCAGTTGGTGTGCGACCACACCGTCAATGCCCGCTCTCCTGGCAGCAGCCACCATGCCTTCATCCTGCACCAGACCAGTGTGCCAGCTCTGTTCCAGCCACCACATCAAGCTCGCGGCTGGCTGGTCAGAGACAAGTGCTATCTGCTCTCCACCTCGCTCATGACTCCCCTCCATAACCCCAACACTCGTGCCCAGCACTCATACAATGAGAGTCATGCTGCCACCAGGAACATCATTGAGCAGATTATCACAATGCTCAAGCAATGGTTCCGCTGCCTTGACCGCTCAGGAGGAGCCCTCCAGTACTCGGCTGAGCAGGTGTCCCTTTTCGTCATTGTCTGCTGCATGCTGCACAACTTGGCCATCATGAGGGCGCAGCCATTGCCACCAGCGATAGCCGCACCACATCAGGAGGAGGAAGAGGGAGACGAGGAGGAGGAGGAGGAGGAACAGGAGCACGAACAGCAGCAATGGAGGTGGCTGCCACTCAATCGGACTTGTGGAAGGACGGTCCATGAACGCCTCATCAGACTTCGGTTCCAATGAATTTGAGGCCACTACCCGGTTGCTCAGCACGTCCCCATCATTCCATCAATTTCTCATTCTATACCACACCCCAAAGCTGAAATGAGACACAGCCCCAAATCTGCAACATTCCAATAATAAATGTATCCAAATTCAGGAACCACATATATACAACAACAATATTAACTAATCATCCTTGTGCAAACCCTTGCTTCCCCTCCTTACAGTCCCTTTCCCTAATCTACTGCTCCTACGTAGTGTCTCTCCAGTGGCTGCAGCAGGGCTGGTGGAAGGCTGCTGAGTGTCAGTGCCAGAGACTACAGATGGCCTTGCAGGATGCCCTCGACCAGCTCTGGGCCTGGAAGGCCTGGCTGTGCACTGCACCACCTCAGGTTGGGCGGTGGCAGTCTGGGCTGGCTGAATGACAGGCAGTGACAAGGGCAATGGCGGAGTGGCAGTGGTGGGATCAGGAATGCTGTCTTCCTGAGAGAGGACAGCAGGTTCCTGCTCCACTGACCCACTGCCACTCCCCTGGGGCAGCACCTCAGCATCCCTACCAATCTGCTGGAGCACAGATAGCTGGCCTGCTGCGACACCGTGAGATCCCCGGTGGATTGTGGTGGACCCAGCGATGATGGCAGCAGTCAGAGGTTGCGTGGCATCAAGCTGAGACTGCATGAGAGCAGTCTGAGATTCAATGCCACCAACCATTGACTGCATTACAGCACTAAGACATTGCGTCACTTCCGCCTGTAATGGAAGCTGCCACATCGCCCATGACACACATCATGAAATCTGGATCCGCACGGTCTCTCTGGGAGTCCACCATCCTCTGCAGGGCTCCATGGTGTGCACAGAGCTCTGTGCAATGTTGGAGGCAGACTCCTCCACACTCCTTACTGTTGTGTATGTACCTTTAAGAGAATAACTGGTCTCAGACTGCAGTACCGGCAGTGGCCACCCCTGTATAAAAGGCGCTAGAGAGCCTCTGTTGTTTAGTTTCGTTATGGACTTTCACCAGTAAACATCTGTTTGTTTTCACTCCTGCTAGTCCGTGTCTAAATCATTCACGGACTTAACACTGGTGACGAGTAAAGAAACAAACTTACCTGCAACTCAGCAGCAGCTCCGACGACGTTGTTGAAGGTCGGAGCCAGAAGAAAAAAAAAAAAATAGAGGCCATTGAAACTCGAGAAACGGGCGTTGACCGTCAATCATCGGGTTCAAGGCTTTGCAGGAGCGACTTTCCAGAGCCAGGCTGGGTTCCTCGGTCCGTGGTTTCCCAGCTAATCGGGCTGGTGGCAGGTAGTGCTCTGATCCTTCCTGGGCTGCGGCGGGCTGAGGCTCGATCAGGTGGCCTTTCAACGGGGCAGCGAGTCGGGAAGCAAGGAGAGAGAGAGAGGGTGGAGCACACAGGGCGCGGCCAGTGTTTCGAAGCTGGGCAGCGTTCGGACCTCAGAAGAGGGAGGGAAGTGTCCCAGAGGGTCCGCTCCACAACGGGAAAATAATAAAAGAAAAAGAATACGCGCAAGAAACCGTGGAAAGCAGCGCTAACAACAGCGGGGAAGAAGACAAAGCGCGGGAGGCGCCATTTTGTTAAATCGGAGAAGGCAAAGCGCGGGAGGTGCCATTTTAGATTTGCAAGATGCCGAAGTCTGGCTGTATCACTGCTTTTGATAATACATTAGAGGACTGGACCACGTATGTGGAAAGAGTCGAGGTATATTTCGAGGCAAATGAAATAGCGGAGGGGAAAAAGGCATCAATATTGCTAAACTTAATGGGCGCTAGAACGTACGGCCTATTGTGGGATCTGATTACTCCAGCCAAACCGAAGGCGAAGAGTTTTAACGAAATTGTTGCTGTTCTACAGGAGCACTTAAACCCTGCACCGCTGTTGATAGCAGAAAGATTTAAATTCCACAGGAGAACTCAGCACAAAGATGAGAGCAATGCTGAGTATCTTACAGAACTACGCAAGCTATCAAAGCACTGCCAGTTCGGAGCAGGACTGGCAGATACCCTACGGGACAAATTTGTCTGTGGACTCCTGAGTGAAGGAACACAGAAGAAGTTACTCGCAGAAAAAGAGCTGACGCTAGATCAGGCTTTCAGCGTGGCAGTATCGTATGAAGCAGCAGCCAGGGGAGCTGCAGAAATTCAACAAAAACCACAGGAATACGGCACCCACGAAATGACACGGGGATTTGCAAAATGTTATCGCTGCGGCAGAACTAACCATGACCAGAAGGACTGCTGGTCCAAAGACAAAATATGCAGACAATGCGGGAAGATTGGACACATTGCACGAATTTGTAGGTCTGGGAAGAAGACCAGCGACAACAAAAAGGCTACTAAGGAACCGTACAAGAAAGTGCAAAAGATGACAGACAGTAGTTCCAAAGACCAGATGAGCGATAGTGAATCCGGAAACAGGAGACTAAGCTGTCTCAAACTTTACAATGTAATCGCAAAAGAGGATCACCGAACCATTTGGGTCACTCTCACGATAGCAGGGTCCCAAGTTAAAATGGAATTGGATACAGGATCAGCGCTAACCATCATGAATCGATGAGACTACGAGCGGCTATTTTCACACTGTGGTGATTATTCTTGTTTTATAAGAAGCATTGTAATTGGTTGCCTGTTTTCCTGCCTTGAGATATATGCTGTAAACTTATTGGTTAGTTGATTCCATGTGACCTGTGGTGGCCATCTTAAATTCAGTTTTCTACAGTTTGGTTGAGACTGGGTGCTCAACATGTACTTGCTGGTTTTTTAAGGTTAATAAAGCCTAGCTTTTGAAAGGCAATCTACTCTTTATTTCAATTTATTAACCCTTTGCTATAATGGAACGATATCTTCGACCGGAACGATTTAATGCTGACCCTAATTCTGCAGGAGTGGATGATCAATGGAAACATTGGTATCGTACATTTAAAAACTTTTTGGGTGTGTTGGATCAGCAATCTCTAAATAAGTTGGACATACTAATCAACTACATTGCTCCGGATGTGTATAAGTATATTTTGGACTGTGAAACTTATGAATTGGCTATTGCTATGTTGGAAAAAAAATTTGTTAAACCCAAAAATGAGGTATTTGCACGTCACCTTTTATCTGCCCATAGGCAGCAGGCGGGAGAATCCTTGGATGCTTATTTACAAGCACTCCGGCGCCTTGGTGCTAACTGTAATTATAAGGCTGTGTCTGCAGAAGAACATAGGGAAGAGTCGGTACGGGATGCATTTATTAATGGATTACTGTCTAGATCAATTCGTCAGCGGTTATTAGAAAATAAGATCTTGGATCTTAAGAGTGCTTATCATCAGATTCCTATCGCTAAGAGGGACAAACCATATACGGCCTTTGAAGCTGGCGGAAAGCTGTACCAGTTTTGCCGAGTACCATTCGGTGTTACTAATGGTGTCGCCTGTTTTCAACGGGCAATGGATGCTTTTATAAGTGATAACTCTCTCTCTGACACCTTCTCATATTTAGATAACATCACGGTGTGTGGCAAATCAAGGGTGGAGCACGATTTTAATCTAGAAAGATTCCTTCAAGTTGCGGGAAAAGTTGGCTTAACTTTCAATAAAGAGAAGTGTATCTTTTCGACCACCGAGGTAAATTTACTGGGGTATATTATCTCGGGAAACAAGATTAAACTAGGTCCAGAACGGCTGCGACCACTGATTGATTTACCTTGCCCTACTAATTCTAAGGCCTTGCAACGAGTTGTTGGACTGTTTTCTTATTATTCTAATTGGATTGTAAACTTCTCGCAGAAGATCCGGCCCCTTATTCGGGTTACGACATATCCTCTATCATGGGAGGCCAGGATGTGTTTTGATAATCTTAAAAAGGATATCCTTGGAGCAGTTGTGCATTCTATTGATGAGCAGGTTCCCTTTGTGATTGAGACGAACGCTTCCGATTTTGCAATTGGGGCTACCCTGAACCAAAATTGAAGGCCTGTGGCCTTTTTCTCACGTACTCTGAGCAATAGTGAGCAGAGACATTCATCAATAGAGAAAGAGGCGTACGCAATAGTAGAAGCACTGCGTAAATGGAGACATTATTTATCTGGGCGACATTTTACGTTTGTAACTGACCAAAAATCTGTGTCCTTCATGTTTGATGTCAAACATTTCGGAAAGATTAAGAATGATAAAATAATGAGGTGGAGGATCGAGTTAGCATGCTACCATTTCAATATAGTCTATCGTCCGGGGAAGGATAATGTTGCCGCTGATGCGCTGTCGAGGGCTTATTGTTCTGTGCTTCACGGAGATACACTTATTAATCTTCATAATGCTTTGTGCCATCCTGGTGTTACGAGGGTGATACACTTCGTACGCAGTAAGAATTTGCTCTTTTCAGTTGAAGACGTCAAGCGGATGACTTCGTCATGCTCTGTCTGCGCCCGGTGTAAACCAAATTTCTTTAAGCCTCAACGAGCTCATCTTATAAAGGCTACTTCTCCCTTTGAACGCCTGATCGTTGATTTTAAGGGGCCTCTTCCTTCAACGACTCAGAATCGATATATATTTACTGTTGTGGATGAGTTTTCAAGGTTCCCTTTTGCTTTTCCTTGTGCAGATGTATCAGCTGCTACAGTTATTAAATGTCTGACTCAACTTTTTGTCATCTTTGGGATGCCTGCGTATATCCATTCGGATCAGGGAAGTTCTTTTATGTCTTCCCAGTTGAAGGAATACCTCCAGAGTCGGGGAATTTCTACTAGCAGAACTACCCCGTATAATCCCCAGGGTAATGGACAGTGCGAACGATACAATGGGGTGATCTGGAAGGCAGTTATGTTGGCTTTGACATCCCGGAACCTTAAGAATACACAGTGGGAAATGGTACTGCCTGATGCCCTGCATTCCATTAGATCATTGCTTTCAACGGCTACTAATGTGACCCCCCATGAAAGGCTCTTTAACTATCCGCGGAGATCCACTACGGGATATTCGGTACCTTCATGGCTTACTATGCAGGGACCTGTGCTGCTCCGACGCCATGTTAGACTGTCAAAGTATGATCCTTTAGTGGAGGAGGTGGAGCTATTGGAGGCAAGTTCCCAATATGCTCACATTCGATTCCAAGATGGGAAAGAAAGTACGGTTTCAGTTAAAGACTTAGCTCCTTGTGGTGGCCAGCCCTCTCCTGAGGACATTAACAATAGCCATAATTCAGATAATGTTGATGTCGTCACAGATACTACGAACATTTCCAATCCTATTGCAGACGCTTACAATTCTCTTAGTCTGCCCCCGATGGATGTTCATGACCCTCCCAGTCTACCTTCTAATGGGACTTCCAATCCGGAAACCGTTGATAATCGGGATATTGATAGCCTCCCTGCAGAAGATATTTCTGTGTCTCCTGGTGTGGGAGGGCAAGGAACTCCACCAAGGCTAAGAAGGTCGACACGAACAAGATATCCGGTCGACCGATTAAAAATGGACTTTTAAAATAATTAATAATTTAATAGTAAAATTTTAAAATTGTTGAAGGCATTATACATGTATTGCTCTAGTCACAAATAACTAATTGTAAACTGTAAAGGCTACCTAGGTTGAAGTATATTTTAAAAGGAGGGGTGAATGTGGTGATTATTCTTGTTTTATAAGAAGCATTGTAATTGGTTGCCTGTTTTCCTGCCTTGAGATATATGCTGTAAACTTATTGGTTAGTTGATTCCATGTGACCTGTGGTGGCCATCTTAAATTCAGTTTTCTACAGTTTGGTTGAGACTGGGTGCTCAACATGTACTTGCTGGTTTTTTAAGGTTAATAAAGCCTAGCTTTTGAAAGGCAATCTACTCTTTATTTCACACACATACCCTTGAGAGAGACATCCATCGTCTTGACGACATATACGGGGCAAAAAGTATACCCCAGAGGAAAAATAAGGGTGCCTGTCGAATACAATGGCAAGAAAATACGGAAATTGTATCTCTACATACTGCCAAATGGTGGACCACCATTATTGGGACGGGAATGGATCAGGAAGATAAACTTGGATTGGCATTCCATTCATGCAATGACGGTGGACGGTAAAAAAGATGACGACGTCACTCCTGGACGATTGTCAACAACCTTAGCTAACGCCAAAGAGGTATTTCAACAAGAACTGGGCATGCTTAAAGGCGTAACCGCCTCGTTAAAAATAGAAGAAAATGCAGTTCCCAAGTTTTTCAAAGCGAGACCGGTACCATATGCAATTCGCCCAGCCGTCGAGGCAGAGCTGGAGAATCTGGAGAAGGCGGGTGTGTTGTCTAAGGTCGACTGGAGCGAGTGGGCGACACCCATCGTTCCTGTCATGAAGAAAACGTTAAGCAATAAGTCCGGAGAGCCAAGGAAGATTCGCATCTGTGGGGATTTCAAGGTGACGGTGAACCCTGTCCTTCACACAGTACAATATCCTCTTCCAAGGATAGAAGACATCTTCGCCTCACTGTCTGGAGGGATGCGTTTTACAAAAATTGACCTAGCACAAGCATATTTGCAGATGGAGGTTGAAGAGTCCTCTAGGAAGTATCTCACGATAAATACTCACAAAGGTCTTTACCAGTATCATCGATTGTTATTCGGAGTAGCATCGGCTCCGGCGATATGACAAAGAGCGATGGAACAAGTCCTGCAAGGGATTTCGGGGACTCGGTGTTACTTGGACGACATCCTTGTGACAGGTGAAGATGACAGTGAACACCTTAACAACCTAGAACAGGTGCTCGCTAGACTACGGGAACATGGGTTGCGAGCCAACCGCCCCAAGTGCGAATTTTTTAAGAAACAGATATCGTATTGTGGCCACGTGATTGATGAAGAAGGGTTACATAAGTCCCCTGACAAAATTGAAGCGGTTGTTAAGGCCCCAGCGCCTGAAAATGTGTCGCAACTGAGGTCATTCCTTGGGTTGGTGAATTACTATCATAAGTTTTTGCCGAATTTGTCGACAATTCTGCACCCACTGAACGCCCTGCTACGAATGGGGGTAGCATGGAAATGGAGCGATGATTGTAAACGTGCTTTTCAGAAGAGTAAGTACTTAATCACTTCGAAGAAAGTATTGGCTCACTACAACCCAGCACTGCCAATCAGGCTGGCGTGTGATGCGTCTCCCTACGGCATTGGGGCGGTACTGTCACATAAATTCCTTGATGGTTTAGAGAGGCCGATAGCTTTTGCGTCACGCTCGTTAACTTCTGCTGAGCGTAACTACGCCCAGATTGACAGAGAGGTCCTCAGCCTAGTGTGGGGGGTGAAGAAGTTCAATCACTATCTGCACGGTCAAAAATTTACTCTACTAACCGATCATCAACCTCTTGTCTCCATTTTCAACCCTCAGAAGGGCGTACCGATAATGACAGCACAACGGCTGCAGAGATGGTCCCTTTTCCTAGGGGCACACCAATATGACATCGAGTACAAAGGAACTAAACAGCATGGAAATGCTGATGGATTGTCACGTCTACCGTTGCCGACGGTGGAAGAAGAAGACCTTGCAGTGGATCCAATGGAGTTATTCCACTCGACCATAGTCGAATGTCTCCCTGTGACGAATGCAAACATAGAAAAGGAAACACGGAATGACCCGACACTATCACGGGTCTATGATTTAATGGTGAAGGGATGGCCAGCACATGGCGAACCACTGCTGCCAGCATTCTCGCCGCGAAGAGAACAGCTGTCAGTGTGCAGAGGAACCTTGATGTGTGGATCCAGAGTAGTAATTCCACCTAAGTTGACGGATAGAGTGCTCAATGAGCTTCATGAGGGTCATCTGGGTGGGTTAAAAATGAAGAGCTTAGCCAGAGCGTTTGTGTGGTGGCCGGGAATCGATAGAGAAATCGAAGAGATGACCAAGAGCTGTGCAGGATGCCAGAAGGTCCAAAACGCCCCACCACAAGCTCCTCTGCATCCATGGGAGTGGCCCTCATCTCCATGGCAAAGGGTGCACATTGATTTTGCTGGTCCCTTCATGGATTCGATGTTTTTAATTGCGGTGGATGCACATTCAAAGTGGCCAGAGGTAATAAAAATGTCCTCAACCACCACGGAAAAAACTATCACAGTTTTACGAACAATATTCGCCAGGAATGGGCTGCCTGAACAGATTTGCTCTGACAATGGACCACAGTTTGTGTCTGAAGAGTTCCGGAGGTTCTTAAATAACAATGGTGTTATGCATTACACATCTGCCCCATATCATCCAGCCACTAATGGATTGGCCGAGAGGTTTGTCCAAACATTCAAGAAGGCTATCAAGGCAATGTGTAATGAAGATATACCCCTACAACACAAGGTGGACAACTTCTTGTTTGCCTACCGGAATGTGACACATGCGGTTACCAACCAAACTCCAGCCATGATGTTCTTCAATCGAAGGCTACGATGCCGCTTAGATTTGGTTAAGCCAAACGTCCGAAGAGATGTGGAGAACAGGCAGTTTCAGAATATGAATGAAAGGCCGACCAGGAGTTTTAAGATAGGTCAACCAGTTTTGGCCCGGGACTACCGCACTGAGAAATGGCAGCCAGGAACGATTTGTACAGGACAAGGACCTCTCATGTATACCGTGGACGTTGGGGAGAGCATTGTAAGATGCCATGCTGACCAGATTCTAGAGTCACTGGAAAACGTCAACTCCACACCACGATCTGATACACCTGGTAATGAAATCGACGTTCCAATTGCAGCTACTGCAGAACCGGTAATATTGGAAGCAGATGAACCAAACAACGACATTGATTCCGACTCAACATTGCCAGAAGAACCTGTTACCCCAAAGAGGCGTTACCCAGACAGAATCAGGAAGCCTCCTCAAAGACTGAACTTATAATTGCTTAAACTTAACCACTGTATCTAGTAACCGTAATTGTGATTGTAATTCGTTATCATTTAGTTGTTCAATGAATGTTATGTACTGTTTATCTAAAAGGGGAGGAATTGTTGTGTATGTACCTTTAAGAGAATAACTGGTCTCAGACTGCAGTACCGGCAGTGACCACCCCTGTATAAAAGGCGCTAGAGAGCCTCTGTTGTTTAGTTTCGTTATGGACTTTCACCAGTAAACATCTGTTTGTTTTCACTCCTGCTAGTCCGTGTCTAAATCATTCACGGACTTAACACTTACCATTGCCAAGAGGCTCTCGGGCACCCTTGCTATTGCACCTATCATCTCAGTGTGCATAGCCATCACCTGCCTCCCCATCGAGGTCCTCATCTGAGTCCTGTGCAGCAGAAGTTGCGTGTGAACTCGCCCTTCAGGGAGCTGGCTCCCGAGCTACCCTTTCCCCCTTGCCTTGCTGCAGCCCAATCGTCCCCAGTGCATCACCCTGTGCAGACCCCTCTACTAAACTTGCCATTAAAGATCGCGTAGTGCCAGTATCTGAGGTGGTGCCAGCGGGTGAGAGAAGCAGTGACGCGCTGCTTTGCTCCTCCTCCTTTTCTCCTTCCTCACTCTCAGTGGGGGACTCAGGGCCAGGCTGGTCATCTGGTTGCTGATTCTCTAAAAGCATAAAGGCACAAGACTCGCGTTAATGTGAGGGCAGTGGGGCAGGAGGGGAGCAAGGAGTGCAGACAGTATCAGGAACTGGAAAGTGGAAAAGGCTTGTGATGTGAGGGGGAAGTGGGATGAGAGAAGGAGAGGGGAATGAACATACCGTTGTTGCCCCCAAGGGGGTCGACGTTACTACAGTACCCACCAGCTGCTGCCCAATGAGTCGCAGCACTCGCTCCTCCAGGTCTGAGAGCTGCTGGATCTGCGCATCACACCCGCCTGTTCTCTGCTGCTCCCTCCTATTGTGGGCCATCTTGGCCTGTAAGAGAAATGAATGTGTGTGAGTCAGAGTCCAGCTATGTGTTTGGGAGATATGCCTGCCGTAGATGAATAGCAAGGTGAGGCGTGAGATGTGGATGTGAGTTTGAGTAGGTGCAGATGCTTGGTGGGTGAGTGGTGGGGTTGTGGTGGTTTGTGCAGTGTGTACAGACTGAAGTTCACATACTGGTATGTAGGACCTGTTGAAGCATGTACTCACCTTGACCACCCGAGTGGGGTAGTTGAATTTCTTCTGGCACTGTGTCAGGCTGTGTACGACACAGACTGGCCGAGACCTCCTGGGCCACTTCCCACCACATTGCCCTGAAGACCTGGGGCAACGGCCTCCTTCCAGTTTCCGGGAACAGCACTGCCCTCCTTCGCTCCACTCCCGCGACCAATGCCTCATCTGTGAAATGGTGAGCTCTCTCCCTGGGAGTGGGATCAGCCATCACGACCAGGGGATTGAGTTGTTAGCAGGTCGCCTTCACAGCCAGCACTGCTAATAATGAGGATCTGCACAATGATGCAACCTCCCCTTTAATTGCTGGAAGACGCTAGAGGGAAGGATCATTCCCGATTGCGTTATACCTGAAATTCATTATCGGTCTGCTGGTAGCGCCCCTGTAGCACCCTGCTTAGGTTATTAGCGCTTGATCTAGCACTCCAGCTCTTTTAAAAGCCAATTTAGGGGAAGCTCAGAATGATTAGCGCCTGGTGCTAATTTTTCATGAGTTCAAAAATTAGCGCCCCAAACGAGGCGATACTGAATTTCTCCTCCCTTAGATTCCACACTCTGCCTGCCTCATCCACTCTGCCTCTCTCCTTATTGAAGACCTTACTTAAAACCTACCTCTTTGACCAAGCTTTTGGTCATCCCTCCTTCTTTGGCTCAGTATCCATTTTTTTTCCTTATTCTGCTGCAATGTTTTTCTGCATGAAAGGTACTATACAAATGCAAGTTATTGTTTTTGAATCACTTTTGAACTGCAATCACTGTTATGATGTAGCCAGACATGGAAGAAAATTTGCAGATAGCAAAATCCCACAAACAGTAAATGAGATGAATGACCAGTTAATCTGTTTTTGGTTAAACAACAACAACTTGCATTTATATAACACCTTTAACGTAGTAAAACAACCCAAGACGCTTCACAGGAGTGATATCAAACAAATTCTGACACCGAGTCACATAAGAAAGAAAAGAAATTACATTTATATAGCACCTTTCATGACCACCAGACGTCTCAAAGCACTTTACAACCAATGAAGTACTTTTGGAGTGTAGTCACTGTTGTAATGTGGGAAACGCGTCAGCCAATTTGCGCACAACAAGCTCCCACAAACAGCAATGTGATAATGACCAGATAATCTGTTTTTGTTATGTTGATTGACGGATAAATATTGGCCAAGACACCGAGGATAACTCCCCTGCTCTTCGAAATAGTGCCTTGGGATCTTTTACGCCCACCTGAGAGAGCAGACGGGAGCTCGGTTTAACATCTCATCCAAAAGACGGCACCTCCGACAGTGCAGCTCTCCCTCAGCACTGCACTGGAGTGTCAGCCTAGCTTTTTGTGCTCAAGTCGGTGGAGTGGAACTGTGAACCCACAACCTTCTGACTCAGAGGCGAGTGTGCTACCCACTGAGCCACAGCTGACACATAAAGAGATATTAGGACAGGTCAGCAACAATGTTCCCTCTAATTTCTTTTGCCACCGTGTAGTCCCTTTAAGGGGCTGCAAGGGCCATTCAAAATACCGCGCCTGCGTGGTGTTAGTATTGAAAAGCTGGTAAGCCGGCTGCGTTGGAATCCTAGAGCGTTGCACGGCCACGCAGCTTTCAGGGAACATTGGTCAGCAAAAGCTTGGTCAAAGAGGTAGGTTTTAAGGCATGTCTTAAAGGAGGAAAGAGAGGTAGAGAGGCGTAGAGGTTTAGGGAGGAAATTCCAGAGTTTAGGGCCTAGGCAGCTGAAGGCATCACGGCCAATGGTAGAGCATCGGGGATATGCAAGAGGCTAGAATTGGAGGAGCCAGAGATCTCGGAGGGTTGTAGGGCTGGAGGTAGTTACAAATATAGGGAAGGGCGAAGCCATGGAGGGAACACCAGGAGAATACCTTGCTTTTCTTTGAATACTGCTGTGGGATCTTTTATTCTACCAAGCAGGCAGAGGAGTCTCAATATCTTATCTGTCTTCTTCTTTCGTATGGTAGTAGCAAAGCAAATCAAATGTCAATATCTAAGTCAGATATCCAGGCCAAAGCTTCCGGTGTAACAGCGTGGATATCTTGTAGGCTGCCTGCGAATTTCCTCTGAGGGCAATGATGTGCTCCAGGGTCTGATTAGGAGCTCCACAGTCGCATGATGTGGATGCTTTAATCTTCCATCTATGGAGAAGGTGGCAGCATCTACCATGACCATTCTTGATGATTTCCCCAACAGTCAACACAAGCCCTCAATCATCAATGTTGGCATTGAAATTCCTGTCATTACATCAACACCGGAACCATGATGGAACTTCAATAAAGCAGACTGGGAAACCTTCCAAAGGCCAGTTGACACCAACATCTGATGGATTCCACCAACCACCAATGCCTTCAGCAGATTTATAGGAATTATTAAAGCTGCCACAAAATGCAGTATCCCTCGGGGGTTTAGAAAGACATATATTCCTTGTTGGATGGAAGAAAGCGAGGCTCTCTACCAGGAGTATTCTCTGAACAAGAACCCGGCCACAGGGGCACGGTGGCATAGTGGTTAGCACTGTTGCCTCACAGCGCCAGGGACCCGGGTTCAAATTTGGCCTCGGGCGACTGTCTGTGTGGAGTTTGCACATTCTCCCCGTGTTTGCGTGGGTTTCCTCCGGGTGCTCCGGTTTCCTCCCACAGTCCAAAGATGTGCAGGTTAGGTTGATTTGGCTATTATAAATTGACCCTTAGTGTTAGGGGATTAAATACGTGGGGTTACGGGGATGGGGTGGGATGTGTGTCGGTGCAGGCTCGATGGGCCGAAATGGCCTCTATCTGCACTGGTGATTCTGTGAAAGTCTGTGAAAGCCACCGCAATGCTGGAGTCCTTGAACTCGGCAAGACGTGAAAGGTGGAGGAGCCTTGTGGAGAAGACTCACTCCAGCAGGAAAGCAGGGGCCCTGCTCCATCAAACCCTGCCTATAAACACAGGATGACCATCAGAGCGAACGCCATTGCATCCCACTTGATGCAAACATCAAAGGCTCTGGTGGACAAAGAATTTCGACGCCAGGTGAAGCAGCAGCTTTCGACAAACTTGATGATGGCACCAAGATCGTCAACTATGTCTGATCCATTCACCTTGGACGAACTAAACACAGCCCTGTCGACAGTCAAATCTGGAAAAGCTGCTGGTCCAGATGGTGTTTACCCAGAATTTCTAAAAGCACTGGGACCCAAAGCGAAGAGATGGTTGACCTCCTTCTTCTCTGAGGTACTGGCAACCGGTAAAATTCCACCTATTGGGAGGGAGACTGAAATAATTGCCCTCCTGAAGCAGGGGAAGAATGCTTGTGAAGCCTCCAACTACCACCTGATCTCCTTACTTTGCACTTGTTATAAAGTGCTGGAGAGGCTACTACACCACAGACTAGCCCCCATCATTGAGCCAACCATTCCTAAGGAGCAAGCGGGCTTCCGGAGTGGCCGTAACTGCTGCGACCAAGTGGTAGCTTTAACAATGCACATCAAAGCAGGCTTCCAGCGCCAGCTCAAGACCGCCATAGCACTCGTGGACCTGTCAGCGGTGTATGACACAATATGGAAGCATGGACTGCTTTTCAAGCTCTCCACCATTTTCCCCTGCAGAACAACGATCCATCTTCTCAACTCCATGCTTAGCAATCAACGCTTCCGTGTGTATACTGGCACCCAGAAGAGCAGATGTAGGACATTGAACAACGGACTCCCACAGGGTTCTGTCCTGGCACCCACGTTACTCAATGTTTACACCAGTGACCTGCCTGAAACAAAGTCCCACAAGTTCATATGCTCTAATGACCTTGCCTTGGCCATGCACAACATGAATCTGTCCATCACCGAAGAGACCTGACCAGTGATTTACAGAGGATGGAAGCCTACTTCCGCCAATGGCGACTTCAGCCAAACATTCTACCTCAACACCCATCAAGCAAACCACACTTTGAAAGTCTCCTTCTGCGGAGCAGAGGTAAACCATGCTAAAAACCACTCCTATTTAGGAGTCACGCTTGATCGCACCCTGTCATATAGACATCATCTCCAGAACCTTGGGAAGAAACTAAAAAGTAGGGTCAACTTGATCCAGAAACTCGCCGGATCCACATGGGGAGCAGACGCTCAATCCCTCCGTACGGCAGCACTCACCCTGGTGTACTCTATAGCGGAGTACTGCTCTCCGGCATGGCTATCCAGTTGATGTCCAGCTGAATTCTACTATGAGAATTGTAATGAAATCTGTTTGTCTTGATCCTGTATTCGTTTTGCACTCATATATATTACCCTCCCCCACTGTGTATAGTTTCACTTCCTCTTTCCCGACTAACCTGGGAGGTTCCAGGTCTTGGCTCTTGGCTCCGCCCCTGACTACTCTTGCATAAAGATCCCAGGATCTGTATGACTCATTCCTGTGAACCAGTCGGCGTGTTGAGATGTTAGCTCTGATCTTAGTGATTAAAAGCCAACTTGTTTAAGTCTATAACTTCTAGTTTTGTGGTTATTGAAGGCCCATCAATTTTAATCACTAAAGAATACTAGGATGGATCGACTCCTAAAACCAGAGCGTCTGGACTTGGATCCACATTCTGCTGAAGCATCAAATCAATTTGGACACTGGCTCAAATGCTTCGAACTCTTCGCAGGGGCCTCATCCGCTAGCGGGGTAGATAAACTGAGTCTACTGACTACTCGCGTAAGTCATCGGATTTATTCGTTCATCCGGGATGCCACCTCTTACATGGAGGCCATCACTATCCTGAAGGCCCAATACCAGAGGCCGGTAAACGAAGTGTACGCCAGACATCTGCTGGCTACACGCAGGCAGCGACCAGAGGAATCAATGGACGATTTCTTACAGGGCCTAAAGGACCTGGTCCGGGACTGTAACTGCAAGGCCGTGACGGCCAATGCGTACTCTGACGAATTGGTCCGCGATTCCTTCATCACGGGCCTCAAATCGAATTATATCCGGCAGAGACTGCTGGAGAAGGAGGTCCTGGACTTAAAAAAGGCAGTGGCCACTGCGTGATCGCTGGACGTGGCCCAGAAAAACTCTGACTCTTATTCTTCCGGCCATGCGGCCCTCACCACCTCGTGCGCGCCAAGGGGGCTGCCATCTTGGAATCAGCCATCTTCCCCATCCAGGTCTCAGACCAGCTCTACGCCGCCGGAGTCCCCACACAGAAGTTCACCCAGGAGTCCTACTACAGCGGCAATGTCTCGAGGCCCGAAATGCTACTTCTGCGGCCAGGCCAAGCACCCCAGACAACGATGCCCAGCGAAGGACGCTACATGCTTCAAATGTAAGAAAAAGGGGCATTTTAGCAATGTCTGCAGGGGGAATCCGATTTCCAACTCCGTCACCGCCTCGTGCGTGCCGTGCAGGCCGCCATCTTGGGATCCGCCATCTTTTCCCGACTCAACGGCCGCCCAGGGCCCAACAGTGGCTTCGATCACGGTGGATCAATCCAGGCCACACCCGTTGACAAAATCCATGATGGACATACAGGTAAACGGGAATTTAACGAAATGTTTAATTGACTGTGGGAGTACCGAGAGTTTTATCCACCCTAGCCTGGTATGGCGGCACTCATTAACGGTAACCCCTACACGGAGCAGATTTGCTATGGCTGTTAAGCCCCACACTTCGGACATTTTGGGCTACTGTGTGGTAACACTGACTGTAAAAGGCACGGACTACAAGGATTTTAAACTCCTCGTGATGCCAGAACTCTGTGTTAATGTAATCTTGGGCCTGGACTTCCAGTGTCACCACGAAAGTGTCACGCTAGCATATGGCGGGTCCCTGCCGCCACTCACAGTCTGTGGCCTATCAACCTTAAAAATCAGCCCGCCCTCTTTATTCGCTAATCTCGCTCCGAACTGTAGGCCCATAGCGACCAAAAGTAGACGGTACAGTCTGGAAGACAGACACTTTATCAAGGCGGAAGTGGACAGACTCCTACGGGAAGGCATTATTGAATGCAGTGCCAGCCCGTGGCGTGCCCAAGTAGTCATAGTTAAAAATAGCAAAAAGAAACGGATGGTAATTGACTACAGCCAGACTGTTAATATTTATACCCAGCTGGACGCCTACCCTTTACCCCGCATATCAGAAATGGTCAACCAGATTGCGCAATACCGAGTCTTCTCGACTATCGACCTCAAATCCGCGTATCACCAGCTCCCCATTAGAATGGAGGACCGCCCATACACCGCCTTCGAGGCGAACGGGCGCCTCTACCATTTTCTCAGAGTGCCCTTCGGGGTAACAAATGGGGTCTCGGTCTTCCAACGTGAGATGGACCGCATGGTTGACGAGAATAAACTACAAGCTACCTACCCCTATCTGGACAATGTCACTATCTGCGGGCACAACCAGCAAGACCACGATCTAAATCTTGCGAGATTTTTAAAAACTGCCCTAAAGCTGAATCTAACCTACAACGAAGACAAATGTGTCTTCAACACAACCCGTCTCTATATCCTCGGCTGTGTGGTGGAAGATGGGGTAATTGGACCGGACCCTGACCGATTACGCCCCCTAAAGGAACTGCCCCTGCCACACAATCCCAAAGCTTTAAAAAGGTGCCTGGGATTTTTTTCGTATTATGCCCAATGGGTGCCCAATTACTCTGATAAGGCCCGACCCCTCATTGAATCGACATCCTTCCCACTATCAGCTGAAGCTCGGGAGGCTTTCACCAGTATTAAACAGGACATTGAAAGGGCTGCAGTGTGTGCAGTGGACGAATGCATTCCCTTTCAAGTCGAAAGCGATGCATCAGACTTTGCCTTAGCTGCGACCCTCAATCAGGCTGGGAGACCTGTGGCCTTCTTCTCCCGAACCCTTCAGGGACCTGAAATCAGGCACTCTTCTGTCGAGAAGGAGGCACAGGCTATAGTGGAGGCAGTGCGGCACTGGAGACACTACCTAGCCGGCAAACGTTTCACCCTGCTCACCGACCAGCGGTCGGTGGCTTTCATGTTTAATAACAAACAAAGGGGGAAAATCAAGAGTGACAAAATACTCAGGTGGAGGATCGAACTATCCACGTTCGACTATGATATTATGTACAGGCCGGGAGCCCTTAATGAACCCCCAGATGCCCTATCGCGGGGAATGTGTGCCAGCATTCATACGGACAAATTACAGGGTCTCCACAATGACCTCTGTCACCCAGGGGTCACCCGACTATACCATTTTATAAAGTCCCGCAATCTGCCCCACTCCATCGAGGAGGTCAGGGCAATGACCAGAGCCTGCCGCATCTGTGCGGAATGCAAGCCTCGTTTCTACAGGCCTGACCGTGCACACCTTATCAAAGCCACACGGCCATTTGAGCGCCTAAGTCTGGACTTCAAGGGACCCCTTCCCTCTGCCGACCGTAACGTATACTTCCTCAATATCATTGATGAATATTCCCGCTTCCCCTTCGCCATTCCCTGCCCAAACATGACCAGTGCCACGGTCATCAAGTGTCTCTGTAATCTATTCTGCATGTTTGGCATGCCGAACTACATACACAGCGATAGGGGGACGTCATTCATGAGTGACGAGCTGCGCCAGTTCTTGCTCTCAAAGGGGATAGCCACTAGCAGAACCACTAGCTACAACCCCCGGGGTAATGGGCAAGTGGAAAGGGAGAATGCTACTGTTTGGAAGGCTGTCACGTTAGCCTTAAAGTCAAAAGGCCTTCTGACCTCCCGCTGGCAGGAAGTCCTCCCAGACGTGCTACACTCCATAAGGTCTCTGTTATGTACTGCCACTAACGCTACCCCTCACGAAAAGATGTTCGTTTTCCCCCGGAAATCCACCTCGGGCATCTCTCTACCCGCGTGGCTGACGTCTCCGGGGACAGTACTATTGCGGAAGCACGTGAGAGGCCATAAAACGGACCCCCTTGTGGAAACGGCACAGCTCCTCCATGCAAACCCTCAGTACGCCTATATCGAATACTCTGACGGGCGAGAGGACACTGTTTCCATAAAAGACCTCGCTCCCTCGGGGAGCGGAGAGAACGATGGGAGACTACCCGATGAAGACCTACACTACAAAGAGACAGGACGCCCAGAGGTATCAATACCCAACTTTAACCTGGAGGACACTGCAGATAACCTGGAAGACACTGCGGAGGCCCGGACAGCGGAGGAACCAGAATCCACTCCCCTAGAGGCACCCCAACCGGCTTTGCGCCGATCACTGAGAACTGCAAAACCTCCTGACAGACTCACTTATACCAACTTTTAAGAAACATCACCCCGATGGACTAAATCTATAGAAGGGGTGAATGTAATGAAATCTGTTTGTCTTGATCCTGTATTCGTTTTGCACTCATATATATTACCCTCCCCCACTGTGTATAGTTTCACTTCCTCTTTCCCGACTAACCTGGGAGGTTCCAGGTCTTGGCTCTTGGCTCCGCCCCTGACTTCTCTTACATAAAGATCCCAGGATCTGTATGACTCATTCCTGTGAACCAGTCGGCGTGTTGAGATGTTAGCTCTGATCTTAGTGATTAAAAGCCAACTTGTTTAAGTCTATAACTTCTAGTTTTGTGGTTATTGAAGGCCCATCAAGAATTATCACTGGTACGCTTTTATCGACACCAACACCTTGGCTGCCTGTGCTTGCAAACATCGCACCACCACACCTACGCCACGAATATTCAGCCTCCAGAGAAATACAACCACTACACCAGCAAAGACATGCTGACCCAGGCCGACTTGAACAACCTACCACCAACCTGTCCCAAATCTAGAAGGCCATTTTGGACCATCGCCAAAGCCCTTCAGCGATCTCCCTGCAGCCTTGATGACCGATGGCGAAATGTTTGGAAGAACTGCGACATACAGAATGGATTCCTTATAGAGGACCCCACAGTACAACCTGAAGGATCAAACCTTCCTTGCAAACAGTGGACAACCATCAACTGCCTCAGAACTGGTCTCATCTGTAAGATGGCATGTCTGAAACTGCCCTACTTCCTCAGTACTGTACTGATGTATCAGCCTAAACCATGTGCTCAGGTCCTGCAATGGGCCTCGAATCCAAAACCTTTTGGGGTAGAATTGATTATGGCTCATTTTCAGACCATAACCAACGCTGCACAGACAGCGTATGCCTCAACCAGGAGGCCTTAGGTTCATCTGAAATTGGGCCTCAGACCTCATTTTCAAGGGGATCAATTTTGGGCAGCTTTTCTTGCCAGCAGAGGCCATCAGATATATACCAGGGAAGGAGGACAGGACAACGGGCGGGGGGAGGTGGGTGGCGATCGCAGACTGGCAGCAGCCATTGGGAGCAGTGAACATTCCTGCTCCAACTGGCATAGAAACATAGAAGATAGGAGCAGGAGTAGGCCATTCGGCCCCTTGAGCCTGCTCCGCCATTCAATGAGATCATGGCTGATCATCCAAATTCAGTACCCTGTCCCTGCCTTCTCCCCATATCCCTTGATCCCTTTAGCCTTAAGAAATATATCCAACTCCTTCTTGAATATATTTAATGAATTGGTCTCAACTGCCTTCTGTGGTAGAGAATTCCACAGGTTCACCACTCTCGGTGAAGAAATTCCTCCTCATCTCTGTCCTAAATGGCTTACCCGTTATCTTTAGACTGTGACCCCTGGTTCTGGACTCCCCGCCATCGGGAACATCCTTCCTGCATCTAGTCTGTCTAGTCCTGTTAGAATTTTATAAGTTTCAATGAGATTTCAATGGCTCCACATTGAACTTAAAAAAAAATTACTCACTGTTTCCGGCCACTGCTTAGCCACTGAGTGGAGGAGGCCTGCCACCTGCTCTGCTCAGTGCACTCAATTTAGCAGAGGGGTCTATAAAACACGTGTTAGGCCCTCAGTTACATATGTAAGAGGCCTAAAGGCTGGTTTTTAGGCAGTCACCAGGGAGGCCTGAAAAATTGGACGACCCAATATGGAGTTGGACATGTTTCAGGCATCCTTGCTGCACGGGGCAATGCCTCCAGAAATTAGTACTTTTTGCGTCCATTTTCCACCTGCAATGAGGTCTAATTTCTACCTCTCTGACTCAGAAACAAGACAGCTAATAACTGACCTAAACGCACATTATTGGTATATGAAACCTCAGCACAGGTACGTGTGGATTTATAGTTATTTTTCTTTCCTGGGGAAAGGGAAGCAAGCATATATTTTTTATTTATTCATTGATGGTGGTCGCATCGGTGGCAAGGGCAGCATTTATTGCCCGTCCCTAATTATCCTTGAGAAGGTGGTGGTGGTGAGCTGCCTTCTTGAACCACTGCAGTTCTTTGTAACGATTTGGTACAACTGAGTTGCTTGCTAGGCCATTTCAGAGGGCAGTTAAGAGTCAACCACATTGCTGTGGGTCTGGAGTCACATATAGGTAAGACCAGGTATGGGCGGCAGATTTCCTTCCCTGAAGGACATTTGTGAACCAGATGGGTTTTTATGACAATCCAGTAGTTTCCATTGCTGGAACTAGCTTTTTTCTTAATTCCAGATTTATTTAATTAACTGAATTTAAATTCCCCAGATGCCATGGTGAGATTTGAACTTGTGTCTCCTGGATCATTAGTCTAGGTCTCTGGATTACTCGTTCAGTAAAATAACCACTATGTTACTGTACCCTTATTATTAAGGATCGAGCTCTCCTATTGGCTCTAACAGGGTCCACTGGGATCAGGGGAAACATCTGTGCAGTGAATAGATTTATATACATATGTTGTAAGAATGAGCCTTTACATGGGAGTACTACATTGGCAGTGTATTGGAAGACCAACAAGGGAAGACAAGTTTACTGCCATGGTTACCTACTAATAAATTTGCACTAAATTAATACCGCTGACTGACTGTCAACTATAGAACTTGAATGGTATTGTTGTCATTTGTGACATGGTGCATTCAAGACTGAATAAACTTTACCCATACAAATCTGAAGCTAATGGATTCATTTCAATTACCTCAGGAGTTGCTGCCGCAGCGACCTCTGTACAAAGTCTGCTTCACAGTCATTAGTAAATAGTATTAAAAGACATTTCTACATTGGTTGTAAAGTGCTTTGAGATATCCTGAGGGCACGATAAGGTGCTGTATAAATATAATTTCTTCCTTTTAGTGTAATACGTTTCTGTTGTGTCTCTCTACAGATCCTCATTCATTTTAGGTGTAATTTTTTCAAGCTCCAAGGGTAGAAAAAAGACCTGCAGATTTTGTAAAGAAAACTCAGTATTTGTGCAGTGAACAAATGTAATATTCAGAGTTCAATGAATTATTATTCAGAGGTAATGGATCAGTTCCACTGGCTTTGAATATTACAGCCTGGAAATGGGTTAATGCCTCATTAAAATAAAGGAGAGAAGAATTTGATGTCAATGCTTTAAGTGGGAAGTAATTTCTAGGCTTAGCTAAATTTAAATAATCTAATTATAAGAAACAAATAATTCGAAGTTTATTTCAGGGCAGATATGCATGTGGTAGGTTAGCTGATTTTGCTGAACTACTCAAACATTGATCTTATGGTATGTCATACCATCTGAATCCCTCAACTAGTTCTGTAGCATGCTGTCAGACATCTATTATATCATATTCTATGTGGATTGGGAATAATCAAAGCACCCTCAGTAGTGATAATTTACAACTCCTGGAATGCAAACAATAATACACAAATACAAATGACAAAGGTGTTGAAAGCCTCATTCTGCCAGCTATAAGGGTCTAATTTGAATTGAGTTTGGGTAGTCTCAATCCAGTTGCCAATGGATTTGAGTCTAAATCACAAAACAGCCGTAGTTTGTTACTAATTGACAACCTCACTCAGAAAGGCAATAAGGATGGCTGGTTTTGGAAATAAAAAAGTGCTGGAAATACTCAGCAGGTAAGGCAGCATCTGTGGAGAGAGAAAAAGAGTTAACGTTTCAGGTCGATGACCTTTCGTCAGAACTGGTTCTGTAAAAATTGATCTGGCACATTGGGGCGCTCTTGTGAGGTTGAAGGTTGAGGCAGAATAAAGGGAGCTGTGCTCTGCATCTGGCTGTCATTGCAGGAGGGCATAATCAGGTTAGCAGAATGGGCCAGATATAGCTCAATGCAGAAAAATATGAACTAATACATTTTGGGAGTAAAGAGCAAAAGGGGGAACACCTTAAATGGTAACATTCTTATCAGAATGGAGGTGCACATACATTGCTCTTTAAAGGTGGAAATGCAGATAGAAAAGATGAGTAGAGAAGTGCAAATGAGACTCTAGGTTTTATATCTAGGGGCTTCAAATATAAAAGTGAGGAACTGATGCTGAATTTGTGCAAGATGTTGGTTAGGTCACAGTGTGTATGTTGTATGCAGTTCTGGGCTCCCATTATAGGAAGGATATTAGTGCCATGGAAAAGGTGCAGCAAAGATTCATAGCAAAGATTATAGTTCTGAAGAAAGGCTTGATTAATTAATGCTTTTTTCACTGGAGTAGAGAATGTTAAGGGGGATCTAACAGAGGTTTTCAAAGTTATGAAAGCTTTTGAGGGGGTAGGTAGTGAAAGATTGTTTCCACTGATTAGCAAATCGGTAACTAGTGGGGAATAGACTCAACAACAACAACTTGCATTTATACAGTGCCTTTAATGTAGCAAAATGTCCCAAGGCGCTTAACAATAACGTAATCAATAAATATTTTGACACCGAGCCACAAAAGAAGATATGAGGACATATGATCAAAGCTTGGCCAAAGAGATAGGCTTTAAGGAGCATCTTAAAGGAGGAGAGTGAGGTAGAGAGGCAGAAAGATTTAGGGAGGGAATTCCAGAGCTTAGGGCCAAGGTAGCTGAAAGCACGGCTGCCAATGGTGGTGCGATTAAAATCAGGGATGCAGAAGATGCCAGAATTGGAGGAGCGCAGAGATCTCGAAGGCTTGTAGGGCTGGAGGAGGTTACAGAGATAGGGAGGGATGAGGCCATGGAGGGAAAACAAGGATCAGAATTTTAAAATTGAGGCGTTGTTGGACTGGGAGCCAATGTAGGTAAGTAAGCATAGGGGTGATGGACTTGGTGCGAGTTAAGGGGGCAGATTATGCAGCGGTTATGATGGCATACACTGAGAGTATGCCATCATATCACCTTTGAAATATAACGCAAGTTCGGGAATTCCGCATACGCTTGGGCATGCGCTAAATCCTGAACTTGCAATGTGTCAAGGTACGCCTTGGCAGATGATCCGCACCGACGGGGAAATACCAATTGCTGGCGCAGAGTTGGGCTAACTGCCCACCAACTGCCCAGCAATTACGTCTGAAAATTTTACGGTTAGTGAAAGCAGGCGCAGGAGTCTGTTTCACTGTGAAAGGAACACATTAGAGTGTGTCTGAAAGGATTGTTAGCTGTTCTGGTATCACTTCAGAATAAAATACATGTAGCTCGTGGCAAAATTTAGAAACATTAAAAATATAAAATCTGACAATTAATATTTAAAATTATCAATGTTTTCTGCAGTCCAATTGTATGATCAAGAACTGTGCATTTGGCACAGATCCTTTATACTTCCTCCAAATGTATGAAATAAAACCATTTTGCTATTTAATTATTTTAGATAATACATTTAAAGCTGCACCACAGCTGGTGTGCTATGTGCATGATGTATAGTAAATCAAAAGGATCATTGCCAACGCTTTTCAGTGCTACTGAATCGCAATCCGTTGTAATGGACCTTTGACAGGATATTAAATGTTAGCCTTGAAAGAATAAAAAACTTACTGATTTACATAAAATAAATCTGAACACATCCTTAATTTAAAAAGCCGGGATATATGAAGTACAGCACAGGTAATTCTTTGGGATAGCAAAACACTCTATAATGCTCTACAATGTTCCTTAGTACAAATAAGAAAGGGAACATGTTTCTTAGTACAAAATATAAATAATGTAACGTTTAATACACTTCCCAAGTGATAGAAACTGTTTTAAACTCAGTAGAAGGTTGAATAACTAAACAATTTATTTCACTTTAGTAAATGGTCAAAGGACGAGAATCTTTCCATTGACTTCAAATGATTTTTTTTTAACCTTCAAGTGGAAAACAGATGCCAAATTATTGTTGGTCATTTGTTAATTTTAACAAAATGCTGATATATGAAATAAGTCCAAGTACCAATTTAATTAAAAGTTTTTAAAATGTAATTTCAATGGAAGAGACTGAAAGAAGTTTCTGTGGGCGTGGCTTCGTTTTGACAGAATTTGTGGGCGTGTCTTCCCTTACGCATAGGCTGTATGCTGTGCTGCTGGTCTTTGTGATGTAATATGCTGCGCACAACTCTGCAGCGCCAAGGTAAGTTTGTATTCTTTTCAGAGGTCAGCGGCATACTCCGTAGCTACGTCACTGACCGCAATTTTTAGGCAATTATATGAGCACATGTTTATGTAGGGTGGAAGATGGGAGGCTGGCCAGGAGAGCATTGGAATAGTTAAAGCTAGAGGTAACAAAGGTATGGATGAGGGTTTCAGGAGCAGATGAGCTGAGTCAAGTTCAGAGTCAGGCAATGTTACAGAGGTGGAAATAGGCAGTCTTGGTGAGGGAGTGGATATGCATTTTCTTTTTTAGCTCATCTCAGGGTCAAGCACGACACCAAGGTTGCGAATGGTCTGGCTCAGCTTCAGACAGTTTCCAGGGAGAGGGATGGAAATGGTGGTCAGGGAACGGAGTTTGTGGCGGGGACCAAAGAGAATGGCTTCGATCTTCCCAATATTTAGTTGGAGGAAATTTCTGCTCAACCAGTACTGGATGTCAAACAAGCAATGTGACAAATCAGAGACAGTGGAGGGGTCAAGCGAGGTGGTGGTGAGATAGAGCTGAGTGTCCTCAGCGTACATGTGGAACTAGATGTTGTGTTTTCAGATGATGTCGCCGAGGGGCAGCATGTAGATGAGAACTAGAAGGGGGCCAAGGATAGATCCTCGGGGGACTCCAGAGGTAGACACGGCATTATCACTACAACAAAGAGGGAAGTTATAACAATTTTTTTTCACAGAGTGCTCGTAGAACTTGGAATACTTTTCCACAAATGGGTATTAAGGTAGAGACTGTAACATCATTTAAAAGAAAAGGCATGTAAAAAAGTAACACCAAAATATATATGATTGGACTATGGCCTCCTCTGTGCTGTAATTTCTATGATTCTATATCTGATGTTTCTTTAGTTTCCTTCTTCTAGTATCTCTCCAATCTCTGCTCATGCCCTCTCTGAGCTCATCTTGCCCATGAGATCCACCCCCTGCTTCCACTAAACTGCTGACCACCCAACTTCCCTTCCTGGACCCAAGGTTAGCTGACATTATAAATGATTCCCACTTCTCAGCTACTGTCCCCCTCTTTTTCAAAATCGTTATCATCACCTTCCTTCTCAAAAAAAATTCCTTGACCCATCTATCCTTGCAAACAACTGCCCCATCTCCAACCTTCCTATCCTCTCCAAAGTCCTTGAATGTCTTGCTGACTCCCAAATCTGTGCACACCTTTTCCTGATTGAATCTCTCAAATCAGGTTTCCATCTCTGCCACAGAACTGAAACGACCCTAATCAAAGTCACAAAAGACATCCTCTGTGACTGTAACCATGGTGTACTATCTCTCCTCGTCCTTCTCAACCTCTCCGTGACCTTTGCCATACCATCCTCCTCCAATGCCTCTGCTCTGTTGTCCAGCTCAATGGGATTGCCTTTGTTTGGTTCCACTCTTAACAATCCATTCCTAGCCAGAGAATCTCCCGCAATGACTTCTCTTCTCACCTTGCACTGTTACCTCTGGAGTCCCCCAAGGATCTATCCTAGACCCACTTCTGTTCCTCATATACCTGCTGCCCCTTGGCGACATCATCCAAAGACATGGGCCCAGGTTTCATATGTATGCCAATGATACCTAGCTCTACCTCTCCATCATCTCTCGACCTCTCCACTGCTTCTGACGTCCAGTCATGGATGAGCTGCAATTTCCTCCAGTTAAATATTAGGAAGAGCAAAATCATCATCTTTGGCCACAAACTCTGTACCTGTGCCACCGATTCCATTCCCCTCCTAGCCACTCTCTCAGGTTGAACCAGACTGTTTGCAACCTCGTTGTCATATTGGATCCTGAGCTGAGCTTCTGACCCCATATCCTCTCCATCACAAAGAGTGCCTATTTCCATCTCCGTAATATCACCCGTTTCTGCCCCTGTTTCAGCCCATCTGATGCCGAAACACTCATTCATATCTTTGTCACCTCCAGTGTTCTCCTGGCAGGCCTCCCATCCTCCACCCTTCATAAACTTCAATTGATCCGAAACTCTGCTGCCCGTATCCTAACCCGCACCAAGTCCCGCTCACCTATCACCCCTGCACTGACCTACATTGGCTCCGGGTCCCCCAACGCCTCAAATTTAAAATTCTCATCCTCATGTTTAAATCCCTTCATGGCCTTGACGCTCCCTATCTCTGTAACTTCCTGCAGGCCTACAACACCCAAGAACTCCGGTCCCGATATTTAAGTTTGGAGCGGGGAGGAGGAGTTGTGGACCCAATCCTGAAGTATGGGTTTCCCGGACGTCCTGAAATTTTATCTGCCTTTTTCCAGCCCGACAGCCAGACACGTTGGTTGCCTGTCGATTAGGAAAGCCTGCGGCACAAGGACATGGCCAAACAGGTAATGAGGCAGGGAGAAATCGCAGTCCGGGGGTTGGGGGGGGTGGGGCTCCATGGTGGTCGGAGCGGTCTCATGGTGGTTAGGGAAGTCTTGCTGTGGTTGGGGGATAGGGCGGGGGAAAAGTGATCAAGATGTAGAGTGTGGTCGGGAGGTGAGATGGTGGTCGGGGGGAGGGGAGATGGTGGCCGGGGGGGTGAGATGGTGGTTGGGGGGGGGGTGGCGGTGAGATGGTGGTCGGGGGGGGTGAAATGATTGTTGGGGCGGTGAGATGGTGGTCGGGGGGGTGAGATGGTGGCCGGGGGGGGGGCAGTGAGATGGTGGTCGGGGGGTGAGATGGTGGTTGGGGGGTGAGAAGGTGGTCGGGGGAAGGGTGAGATGGTGGTCGGGGTGGTGGTTGGGGGGGAAGGGGTGAGATGGTGGGCCGGGGGTGGGGTGAGATGGTGGTCGGGGGAGTGATATGGTGGTCGGGGGTGGTGATATGGTGGTCGGGGGGAGGGTGAGATGGTGGTCAGGGGGGGTGAGATGGTGGTCGGGGGGATGATATGGTGGTCGGGGGGAGGGTGAGATGGTGGTCGGGGGGGTGAGATGGTGGTCGGGGGGATGAGATGGTGGTCGGGGGGATGATATGGTGGTCGGGGGGAGGGTGAGATGGTGGTCGGGGGGGTGAGATGGTGGTCGGGGGGGAGGATGAGATGGTGGTCAGGGGGGGTGATATCGTGGTCAGGGGGGAGGGTGAGATGGTGGTCGGGGGGGTGAGACGGTGGTCGGGGGAGGGTGAGATGGTGGTCGAGGGGGAGTGAGATGGTGGTTGGGGGGTGAGATGGTGGTCGGGGGGGGTGAGATGGTGGTCGGGGGGAGGGTGAGATGGTGGTCGGGGGGAGGGTGAGATGGTGGTCGAGGGGGGTGAGATGGTGGTCGGGGGGGTGAGATGGTGGTTGGGTGGGTGAGATGGTAGTCGGAGGGAGGGCAAGATGGTGGTCGGGGGGAGGGGGAGATGGTGGTCGGGGGGATGAGATGGTGGTCGGGGGGGTGAGATGGTGGTTGGGTGGGTGAGATGGTGGTCGGGGCGAGGGTGAGATGGTGGTCGGGGGGAGGGTGAGATGGTGGTCGGGGGGAGGGGGAGATGGTGGTCGGGGGGGTGTGATGGTGGTCAGGGGGTGAGATGGTGGTCGGCGGGGGGCGAGATGGTGGTCGGGGGGGTGAGATGGTGGTCGGGGCGAGGGTGAGATGGTGGTCGGGGGGAGGGTGAGATGGTGGTCGGGGGGAGGGGGAGATGGTGGTCGGGGGGATGAGATGGTGGTCGGGGGGGTGAGATGGTGGTTGGGTGGGTGAGATGGTGGTCGGGGGGGTGAGATGGTGGTCGGGGCGAGGGTGAGATGGTGGTCGGGGGGAGGGTGAGATGGTGGTCGGGGGGAGGGGGAGATGGTGGTCAGGGGGTGAGATGGTGGTCGGCGGGGGGTGAGATGGTGGTCGGGGGGTGGTGAGATGGTGGCAGGTGTTGGTGGGGGTGGGGTGCGGGGGAGATTGCGGGTAGGGGGAGTCAGCGATCCTGGATCTGGAAGCAGTTAAACTTGCTGGGCTGGGGGGAACTCTCCTGTTCCTCTTGGCCCACAAGCAGAGCTATAAAGGCACTTACTTTATGGATCCAGCTCTTCTTACTTCCTTTTACCTAAATGGGTTAAAAATAAAATGCTTGTAAAAATGGAGGCACGCAGCCTCCTTAAAAGCTGTTACTGACTGAACCGACCTGAGAGTAGATTGATTGCCCGCTCCCCAATTCATCTCCGTTAAAACCGATAGTGGGTGGATTGGGGTCAGGATTGAAATAATTTAAATTTTAACTTCTCACCTGACTCAAACCCACCGCGCTTGCGGGTTAAAATGACCCCCTCTGTGTTTCTCCAGCTCTGGCCTCTTGTACATCCCGCAGTTCATTCGCCCCACCATTGGTGGCTATGCCTTCAGCCATCTATGTCCTAAGCTGTGGAATTCCTTCCCTAAACCTCTGCAACTCTCCACCTCCCGCTCCTCCTCTAAGACCCTCCTTAATACCCACCTCTTTGACTTAGCTTTTAGTCACCCCTCCTAATATCTCCTTTGGTTCTGTGTTGATTTTTGTCTAATTATGCTTCTATGAAGCACCTTGGAATGTTTTTCTACATTAAAGGCACTATGTAAATACAAGCTATTGTTATTGTTGATCTAGAAGTGTTCAATGCTGACACTGGGTGACAAAGTTGGCAAAGAAGTGTTCCATCCCCTAGTACTGACATTAATCATTTTGATGAGTACTAAAAGTCACCCAAAGTGGGCTTGGAAGATCTTAATTCAAGCTGAACAGTCAGAATAGGAACAACCACACAATTGATGACCACTTTCATTTCCTCACAAGGAAGATCTTGGTAGTTCATTTGACCAATGGTACCAGTGAGTTACTGCTTGTGCCTGCAGGTGCAAAAGGTCCAGGTGCATGTTCTTTTTCATTTATACTGCATATAGTCAGACTGTCGAGATTCATCAAAAATACATCTGGCATACTTAGAAGGTGATTAAATTAATGACGCACATGACTGAAAACAAAGTACTTAAATACCTCTGGATAGAAGCATATGTCTGTGCACGTGGCAGTGGAGTTGAATGTCTGGTTCTTCACGGTTGTCGATTTATCTGAATCACACCAAAACTGAAAAAGAAGTTCAAGTGTTAGGTGGGATATATTAAATATCATTCACAAATCCCATATCTAGTAATTTTGAAATGGGTTTGATCTAATTATTTAGGAATGATATAAAGATATCAAAACACATATTTGAAAAGCAATCTGTTAAATACAGGTGTGTATTTTAATCTGTCAATAAAGGCATCACTACATGATGGTCTGCCATCTGTCTATATAAAAAAATATGTAATGTCTATCAAACATCTAAAGCAGTATTCTTCACACTACAATACTTCAATTTTTAGATTTCTAGATAATTATGACTAAATGAAAGAATTCAGGGCACGCCGTTTGATATTTCCCAAATAAACAATGCGGGGGGGGGGAGGTGGTGGTTAACAATACATAAGAATGATACCTAGGCCGAAAATGTCCTCGGAGTAGCTCCGTCTACACCACTGTGATTTTGCTGGAAGTGCAGTACATAAATGAGGTTTCAGCCTCACTTCCAGCTGAGTTACGACGTCGGAGCAGGAGCCATTCCGAGGAAATTCCCAGCCCTCATCTTATTGGTCTTACAAAGACAGGCTCAGGGAACTGGAGCATTTTGTCATTGGGAAAGTATGGACCCTGAGGGGAAATGATAGGTCTTTTAAATGATGCAGGGAATAGATACTGTTCAGATCGATAGGTTATTTGAGCTAGTTAGGGAGGGGAGGATTAGGGCCATAAAAAAAGTTAGGTTAGATGCCAGTAAGTGTTTCTTTTTGATTTCTGGAATAAGTTGCTAGTGCGGTGAGTGTGGATTTGCTACAGACCTTCAAAAGGGAGCTGGATGAGTTCCTACAAATGGAAGACATCGCGAGTTGTAGAAGACAGGCGGGGTGATAAGTCACTAGTGTTATTAGTTATTGCAGTCTCCTGGAGACTTGTTTGACCGCCTTTGGGAGTCAGAGAGGAATTTCCCAGAGTTTTTTTCCTAAATTCTCCTAAGGTTTTTAATTCTCCATTTTTTATTTTGCCTCTCCCAGGAAAGTGCGTGGCTTTGAGGATGAGTTGACTGTGCATGTAGGCTGGATGGACCAGTTTGTCCTTCCTTTTCCTGTTTGTATAAATGGTATTGAACCCTTGCATTTCTCCTGCCTTCAGTGGGGGAAAAATACTGGCGAAATCCCTATATTGATAACAAAAACAACAATTTATATTTATACAATGCCTTTAATGTAGTAAAATGTCTCAAGGTGCTTCACAGGAGCATTATTAAACAAAATTTGCTGAGCCACATAAGGAGATATTAGGGCAGATGACCAAAAGCTAGGCCAAAGGGGTAGGTTTTAAGGAGCATCTTAAAGGAGGAGAGAGAGGTAGAGAGGCAGTGAGGTTTCGGGAGGGAATTCCAGAGCCTAGAGCCCTGGCAACTGAAGGCATTGCCGCCAATGGTGGAGCGATTAAATTTGGGGATACTCAAGAGGCCAGAATTGGAGGAGCGCAGAAATCTCGGAGGGTTGGAGTGCTGGAGGAGATTATAGAGATAGGAAGGGGCGAAGCCATGGAGGGTTTTGAAAACAAGGATGAGAATTCACAGGAGAAAATTGCCTGCATTAAAAGCTAACATACACATACACACATGGATAAAAATATGAAACAGCCTGTTGGATTCAGAATATCACAAAGATCTGCTGGAAAGGTTAGTTTATGTGGCAGCAGGATGTTTCCTGCCAGAAGCCTTTAGTCATTAAGCCTCTGATCCATCCAGAGACCCAAACTGTCATTCAAGACAAGCAACATTTTCATGCCAGATTTAAGCTTCAATACCTTAAATGTAAAAATAGAGCCAACTATTATTTTTTCTGGAACGGGGAATTACAAGACAGAAAGGTAGCAGTACGCACTGTCGAAAAGGCGATGCTGCTTTGCATATCATGCCCATATTATGTATAAGATGGGAGCCCTACACCATTTCTACTGGGGAATTAACAGTTATCCAAAAAATCAGTTCAAAAGGGAAGTTATTCACTCGATAAGAGGCATTGAAGTATATGTGCAAATTTCTTCTTCTCCCCAGTGAGTTTCTGGGGCGGGGGGGGGGGTGGGTGGGGTGGTGCTGCAACTCCAATGATCCAGCTGTACAAGGTGGAGTATGCACACACTAATTTTGAAAGAATTAGATTTGAGAAGCTGGTGAGTTCAGGGGAGAATTTCACCCTGAAACTCTCATTAAAACTAATCATTAAGGACGGTAGCTCTAACTGTGATCTTATCAATGTTTAACATCAAATTTTATCCAAATGGTATAATCAAGTAATGAGATGACTTGACATAAATCGGATTAATGGTATATTTAATTATGAAAGAGTTGGCCTTATGTCCTATTACATTGTATGTGACTAATAGCCTAATATTCTTCAGGAAATTTGATGGCAAGCTATCGTTTCTCTGCATTTATAAACATCTACTTTAGTTTGCTGAATATTAAAAGTATATCTGACTGGGAAATCATTGGACCTCAATTTCATTGAAGGTTGTAAAGTAGACTGCAGTACATTTAATAGGACTTCAATATTTAAAAAGACACGGAGCCCAACAGTCTTCTATTTAAACCTGTATTAAAATTACTTAATTTAGACATATCTCAATAAAAATAGCACAATAACAACTTAATACGTACTATATTTATTATAGCACCAAGAAAGTTTATCATAATGGAGGCAAATATGATGACATTCCTTGCAAAATGCGTTTCGTTGATCCAGCAGCATGATTTCCGAAGCACTAAAGGCAGACATTTATAATCCTCTGCAGTAGTAATTAACACCAGTGCAGCATGCAACATGATCAGAATGGTAAACTGGATCACCATTGGCATTGTTCTAAAGAGAAAACATAGCAAGGTCATTTTGTTTCACCGTATACAGTCAAAGTATCACTCTAAATAACGCTTCATTTGAAATACCATCCAACTTAGGATCACAAGTTTTACTACGAACTGTACTGGTGTGGCCAGACAATAAAAAAAGACGGGCTGAATTTTCGCTACAGCGGCTTTTCACTGGTAGAAATAGAAATAAAATACCGGGGCCGATTTTCACGCCGCCACTGGGCAGGAACAGGGTGGTAGCATTCCTAAATTCAGGGGGTTGACATTACCATTCCTGATCAACTGGCTGTCATTTTGTTTGGGGCCTTCACATGGGTGGCCTAGGTGCCTGCCTGATTCAGGCAAGAGCGTACTTGTAACTTGAAAATCAGAGTCCTATGACATACATAGGACCGCAACACATTTATGGTACGAATGGGTGGACCATGGCAAAGGCAAATTCTTTCAAAGATTGTTGTGGGTATAATAGGAGCATGAATACTCCGCCTGGCACCATAAAAATCTTCCCACCTGCTGCTGCCCCCTCCATGCCCTCCTGCTGCAATTGCCTTGCCCCTTTAAGTTATTACTTCAGGCTCGGCTCTGTTTAGGAGTCACGAATCCCCCTGCCCTGGTTGACGAGATACCTCTGAGAACTAGTTCAGTGTTTGCAACATGCCGTGCATATTGAAATGAGGTCTAACCATAATTGAAAATTGGACGGCCTGCCCGATGTACACTCAAAGTTAAAATTGGCCCCACTATTTTCACCTTTTGGCCATGCCAACAAAATTACTATACTCAACTGGCTACTGAACAGACTACACAAGGAGGTTGCTATTTCACTGGTGAGCATTAGGTGAGCTGGCCACTTGAGCAGTTAAATTCATCAATGGAATGAAAATCGGGTAGTTTCTATAAGAGGTGGACAAATTACCACCCATGTGGTGAAGACGAAAATTTACCCCCACTTGTGGATCTGTTACTATTAGTGAGGACTCTTAGAATGTGCTAAACTTCTTATCCTTTTATCAGTGGTACAGAACCAAATTCTGTCACCAAATGTTTGAACTATTTTTAAGCTATTGTCCTCCACTGCTTCAGTATCTATCTATCTATATATCTATCTAGCTATCTATCTATATATATAAAAGGATAGTGGTGTCTGTCTGTCTGTCTGTCTGTCCGGGCATCACTCAAAAGTTATAGAGCGTACCTACACATATGTTATATCAAAAGAAAGATTAAGATTAGGAGGGTGTCCTAGGTGTATTTACTTTTTGGTCAGACAAAAATTGTTCGGCCAGTAGACAAAAAACGTTCAAAATTCCGCTCATTAGCGGTTGGCCAATCATACGGGGGAAATCCGCTCATTAGCATTGAGTGACGTGAAGGTTGACCAATCCTACGGGGGGAGCGCGCTGCATCACGGGGAGCATTTCATGGCGTGTGTGGGCGGGGCCTAATCTTTCAAACTGCCGTTAATTCGGTCATCTTTACCTCAGCTTTTACTTTTATTCACTTTTTAACAGCTGCCACCTTCCTGTTCTATATGGCTTAATGCCAGATCATGTAGTGCAGTTGTCTTCTTAGCTATGGGGTGCTTAAAAACCTGAACTTTAATACAGGGAACTAAGGAAAAGAACAAATTAATTCAGTTTTAAATAGTATTTAGGAACAGGTAGAAATGAAGTGATCCATTTCAAGTATGAAGGAACTCAGTTGTCTTCCAGGGAAGGTCTCCCCACCTTGTGGAGCTGGAGGCCCCAGCCGGGGACTCGGGCGTTCCCCCCCCTCGGCCCGGTCCTCGGCTCCGTTTGCGGCCGGGGACTCGGGCTTTCCCCCCCTAGGCCCGGTCCCGGGGCTCGGCTCCGTTTGCGGCCGGGGACTCGGGATTTCCCCCCCCCCAGCCCGGTCCCGGGGCTCGGCTCCGTTTGCGCACACGGGCTGGGGACTCGGCCTTTCCCCCCCTCGGCCCAGTCCCGGGGCTCGGCTCTGTTTGCGGCCACGGGCCGGGGACTCAGCCTTTCCCCCCCTCGGCCCGGTCCCGGCGCTCGGCTCCGTTTGCGGCCGCGGGCCGGGGACTCGGCCTTTCCCCCCCTCGGCCCGGTCCCGGGGCTCGGCTCCGTTTGTGGCCGCGGGCCGGGGACTCGGCCTTTCCCCCCCTCAGCCCAGTCCTGGGGCTCGGCTCAGTGTCCGGGCCTGAGGTGCCAGGGAGGGAGAGGGGATGGAGGGAGAAGGGAGGGAGGGACAGAGAGGAAAGCAGGGAGAGACAGGGGGAGGGAGAGAGAGAGGGGGAGGGAGGGAGAGAGGCAGGGAGAGGAGAAGGGGAGAGGGAGAGGGAGAGAGAGGGAGGGAGAGAGAGCGGGGAGGGAGGGGGAGAGGGGAGAGACAGGGGCAGGGAGAGAGAGAGGGGAGGGAGGGGGAGAGGGGAGAGACAGGGGCAGGGAGAGAGAGAGGGGAGAGAGAGAGGGGCAGGGAGAGGGGGAGGGAGAGAGAGAGGGTGAGGGAGGGAAAGAGTGAGGGGGTGGGAGAGGGAGGGAGAGCTCGCCTTCTTCCTTCCTTCCTTCCTTCGCAGGGGTCCATCGGGCCAGGCCTGAGGCGCTCCTTCCCCCCCTCTCTCTCCAGGCTAATCCCGAACTAAATCCAGCAGTCTCTCTCTCTCTCTTCCCCCCCGTCTCTCTCTTCTCCCCCCAGTCTCTCTCTCTCTCTCTTCCCCCCGTCTCTCTCTTCTCCCCCCAGTCTCTCTCTCTCTCTCTCCCCCCAGTCTCTCTCTCTCTCTCTTCCCCCCCCAGTCTCTCTCTCTCTCACTCCCCCACCAGTCTCTCTCTCTTCCCCCAGTCTCTCTCTCTCTCCCCCCCAGTCTCTCTCTCTCTCTCTCTCCCCCAGTCTCTCTCTCTCTCTCCCCCCAGTGTCTCTCTCTCTCTCTTCCCCCCAGTCTCTCTCTCTCTCTCTCCCCAGTCTCTCTCTCTCTCTCACCCCGTCTCTCTCTCTCTCTCTCCCCCCCAGTCTCTCTCTCTCTCCCCCCCAGTGTCTCTCTCTCTCTCCCCCAGTCTCTCTCTCTCTCTCCCCGTCTCTCTCTCTCTCTCCCCCCAGTCTCTCTCTCTCTCCCCCCAAGTCTCTTTCTCTCTTCCCCCCAGTTGCTCTCTCCCCCCCAGTCGCTCTCTCCCCCCCCAGTCTCTCTCTCCCCCCCAGTCTCTCTCTTCTCCCCCCAGTCTCTCTCTCGATCCCCGGGCCTCTCTCCCCCCCCCCCCCCCCCAGTCTCTCTCTCTCTCTTTCACTCTCTCTCTCTCTCTCTCCTTCCCATGCAGACAGACAAACTCATTTATATATATATAAAAATTATTTCTACTTTTTTCATAACAACATGCCCTCAAAAAAACCCTCCGGCACCGCCGGGCACTCCAGCTAGTAATTGATAAGCTGCCAGTTGGTAGTATGCACGTAATTTGGAAGGGAACAAGTGTACCCACATGAAAGCTAATACTCAGCTAATATTCCTGCTTCTCTAGTGACCCAAGTTTTTAGTTTGTGCCAATGAATCCAGATGGTTTAATCTTGCCTTATTGCTACTAATGTCTTGCCAGCTTTTTGTCCTGTTCTTAGTGTTTATGAATCATCCTTTTTATATAGTATGCAAATACGTCACAATCTCAGTTCAATGTGAAGTGAAAAGATCAGTCAGATCTTTTTTGTTTTGATGTTACATTTCTACGGCAGGCCTTGCCTTGCCTTGGCCATGAACCGGTTGTTTAATACTACTGTCATTTGCATTAGGAAGGCATTAGTCTTTGCCTCCTGCTACAAACTGTCACTAATTTGATCCCCCTCCCTGGCCACTATCTCAGGTTGAAGCAGATTGTTTACAACCTCGGCGCCCTATTCGACCCTGAGCTGAGTTTCCAACCCCCATATCCTCTCCATCACAAAGAGCACCTACTTCTAGCTACATAATGTCGCCTGCCTCTGCTTCAGCCCATCTGCTGCTGAAACTCATTCCAGGCCTTTGTCACCTCCAAACTCAAGTATTCCAATGCTTTCTTGACCGGCCTCCCATCTGTCAGCTCATCCAAAATGCTACTGCCCAAGTCCTATCCCGCACCAAGTCCCGCACACCCATCAGTCCTGTCCTTGCTAACCTACACTGGCTCCTGGTCTTCCAACAGCTCCAATTTAAAATTCCTATAATCATGTTTGAATCCCTTCAGGGCCTTGCCCCTCCCTATCTCTGTAACTTCCTCCAACTGTACAATCCCCTCCCTCAGAATTCTCCATTCCTCAGGCTCCGACTCTGGCCTCTTGTGCATCCCATCCTCCCTTCTCCCCATCATTGATGGTCATGGCTTCAGCCTCCTAGGCCACACACTCTGGAATTCCCCCCCTAAACCCCTCCACTGCATCTCCTGCTGCTCCTTTAAGACCCTACATAAATCCCACCTCTTTGATAAAACTTGCTGTTTGGTGGCATCGCCACTAAAACATTAAGGGGGAGAAATTCAGTATTGCCACGTTTGGGGCGTTATACTCGAGCGGGCGCGAAATTTAGCGCCCGGTGCAAATTATCGCCACCTACTGCTAAATTGACCTGCTTCGCCCCGGGAGGTGCTTGGAGCGCTAAAACAGGCGCGGCACGACTGTCTTAAGGTGCTAAGCCGGAGAAGCGAGGCGCTACCACCGAGGGCGGGTGCAGCGCAGGTGCAGCCTGTAGTGTATGTGCCTTTAAGTCAGAACTACTTTTTACAGCTCCTGTATACTGTAGTACCGGCAGTGACCACACCGGTATATAAGCTGTGCGCATGCCTCTGTACCCCAGTCTAGAGATTATCCTCCTCCAGTAAAGACCTGTTATTTGTTAATGTACAGCATCCGTGTGATAATTTATCCACTGAATCACGGATCTAACACGGCCAGTTAGCGATTGCACGCAGACACGCTGGCGCCGGTCAGCTCTTAAAGGGGAGGTTCGATCTTGGATTGCAGCCACACCCTGCGCATCGGAGCCCTGATTCTCAGCCTGGACAGACCTGCTGCCACATTCTAATGCCTAGGACCATGGAGAGGGCCAGGGAGTGAGCGCATCGGTTCAGTGAGGGGGCCCTGCAGGTTCTGGTTGGCGCAGTGGAGCGCAGGCGATCTATCCTGTTTCCGGACAGTGGCAGGAGGCCGCTGCCCAACGACTATCGCAAAGCTTGGAGGGAGGTGGCTCACAGAGTGACCTCCAGCAGCATGGTGCCTAGGACCCCTGTGCAATGCAGGAAGAAGTTCAACAACCTCACTCGGGTCATCAGGGTGAGTACCCTTTTCAGTATCCTCCTCATCCCTGCATGTCCACCTCACTTTATGGCCAAAGGGTCCTGAAAGCCCCAATGTCCAGCCCTCATCCAACACCTATGGGCAGCTCACACGCACATTCAACACGTTACACACTGTAAGGGCTATTCCACCATGGGAGGCAGTGCAGCCAAGATCAGGGCTTCACACTGTAAGGGCTATTCCTCCATGGGAGGCAGTGCAGCCAAGATCAGGGCTTCACACTGTACTCAGAGCCCGTCCTTTCTCTTGCAGAGCAAGCTGGCCCATAACAGGAGGAAGCAGCAATGGACCGGGGGAGGCTGGCCTCACCTTCAAGACCTCAGCGATCTGGAGCAATGAGTCCAGCATATTATGGCAGGCCGGATGATTGGCCCAGTCGCCACTGGAGATGCTGACCCCGTTCTGGAGAGCAATGGTAAGGTCATCACCTTTTCGACCTCTCTCCTTCCACTTGTGCCTCACACCAGCATCCTTTGCCACTATCGAACCAATACAGTGCATTGCAGCACTCATGCCTCCCTCGCTGCCGCCCTGTCCTCACGCTAAAGCAACTCTTGTACCTCCCTGCTTTCAGATGCTGATTCGCCAGGTGAGGAGGCGGGCCCTCAAGCTGCCACTGTGAGTGATTCTGAAGGCGAGGAGGAAGAGGAAGCCGGACCATCAGTGCCACCCTCAGCCGAGGCAGCCCATGGCCATAATGGGGACACGTCTTCCCTGGAGGGGAGCAGGGGGGAAGAGTCTGAGGAGGGTGAAGCTCCGGGGCCCAGCGGGCTGCAGCAACGCGGGGGGGGGGCGGGTAGGTAAGCTCGGCGGCCTTCTCCACGGAGGGAGAGTCTGGCCTCCAGTCCTGCTACAGTGAGCGCAGAAGAGGTGCGGCTCCTCGCTGAAATGGGTGCCCAGGCAGAGCAGAGGCACACTGAGCTCATGGCTGCAGTGGCAAGGATGCCCGAATCCATTGAGTCACTGACAAGGAGTGTCCAGGACTTCGGCACAGCACTGGCAAGGAGTCTGCAGGACTTCAGTGCAGCACAGGCAAGGAGTCTGCAGGACTTCGGTGCAGCACAGGCAGCACAGACGGCTTCCACGCAAGTGCTTAGTGGTGCAGTGCAGTCAGTGGCTGGTCTGATGCAGACGCAGATTGAGGCCACATGAGCACTGACTGCTGCCACCCTCGCTGGATCGGGCAGGAATCAGCGGGGCCCTCGCCGCGCCGCAGCAGGCCAGCAGTCTGTGCTTCAGCAGATTGCACCGCATGCTGCAGTGTTGCCCCGTCGGAGTGCCAGTGTGTCGTCCGACCAGGGAGTGGCTGTCCTCTGTCAGGATGGCAGCATTCCTGCTGCCAACACTGTCACTTCTCCACTGCAGCTGCCACTACCTGTAGGACAGACTGCTGCCGCCCATGCAGAGTTGGAGCAGTCAGCAGCCGGGCCCTCCAGGCCCAGTGCTGGTCCAGGCCATCCTTCAAGGGCATCTGCCGACTCAGTTTCTGACACTCAGCAGCCTTCCCCCAGCCTTGCTGCAGCCACTGGGGTCCCATTGCGGAGGAGCTGCAGGGTGGGAAGGGGCCAATCTTGCAAGTGAAGCAGATCACCCTCGAAGGGCAAAAAGTAGGAGGTGTGGCAAAATGCTGTTAATTTTTTTAGTGAAGGCCGAGGGTCGTGGTCATTTTTTGTTAACTCTTTTGTTCATTGTCTCCAGGTTGTGAGAGCCAGTTATGTGTCTGACTGCTTTTTTTTGGGTTTCTCTCTATTACTTTGTGATGCGGGAAGGGCACACAGTTTGTTAAATAAAGAAGTGTCTTTATTCAGATTGTGCATGTTTGCTCTTTGAACTATTTGTTGCCTTGACCGGCTCAGGGGTTGCAGAACGGTTCCATTCATGTTCTTTCAATGGCACAAGCCATTCCCTCAGAGGGGGCCTAGAACCGACTTGCAATAAGCTGCTGACGGACGGCCCTTGCACTTTGTGCCTCCCTCCCGTCCTGGTGCTCTTCCTCCTCCTCATCCTCCTCTGCTGGTGCTCCAATGTCTGGTGGCAGTGGCTGAGTCCTGAGGATTGCCAGGTTGTGCAGCATGCAGCACACTACAACAAAATGGGAGACTCGCTCAGGTGAGTACTGAAGGGCTCCCCCGGAATGGTCCAGACAGCGGAACCATTGCTTTAGCATGCCGATTGTGTGCTCAATTATGTTCCTGGTCGCTTGATGGCTCTCATTGTATCGTTCTTCAGCAGGGGTGCTGGGCACACAGAGCGGGGTCATCAGCCAGGTGCACAGAGGATAGCCCTTGTCCCCAAGAAGCCAGCCTCCTGGGTGAGCCGGGGCTTCGAAAAGGTCTGCCACAGAAGTCTGGCGCAGGATGAAGGCATTGTGGCTGCTGCCTGGAAAGCGGGCATTGACAGCTAGTATCAGCTGTCTGTGGTCACACACCAACTGGACGTTCAACGAATGGAACCCCTTCCAGTTGTGGTAATCCTCGGCATTCTCTTGCAGCGCCCGCAAAGCCACATGCGTGCAGTCAATGGCGCCCTGAACCATGGGGAAGCCCGCTATTCTTGCAAATCCCATTGCGCGCTCTTGCTGCTTGTCCAGGGTCATGGGGAAGGAAATGTACTGACGTCTCCTTTTAAAGAGGGCATTCATGACTTGGCGGATGCAGCAATGCACTGCGAATTGGGAGACATTGGCAATGTCCCCAGTAATGGATTGGAAGGAGCCGGTGGCATAGAAGTTGAGAGCCACTGTCACCTTCACTGCCACCGACAGAGACGTCCTGCTCCTCAGTTGAGGCTGCAGATCTGGCTGAAGCAGGTGGCAGAGCTCAGTGACCACCTCCCTGCTGAATCGCAGCCTCCAGAAACACTGCTCCTCAGACATGTTGAGGTATGAGAACTGTTGGCGAAATACCCTGGGAGGGTAAGGCCTCCTGTGACGATGCCTGTTGGCCCTCCTCCGTCTGGCCATGATTGGCACTCTCTCTCGGCATCTCTGAGCCCTCTCAATGCAATGGAGAAACCCAACGTTTCCATCCATTGCAGCCCCCATAGTATGTGGCCACTCAAGGTTATGCCAGCGAAAAAGCAAACCAACTACAAAGTTCTGGGCCAAAGCCAGAAGTACCTCTGCGAACGCTGACTCAATGCAGAAAGCTCTCTCCCTTTGTCTCTCTGCAAATCTCTCTCTCTCTCACAGAAGGGGTGGTCCAAAAATGGTTACCACAAAGAAGCCAGGAAGAGCCCCCTTTAAATAGCGCCCCCTCAGCCCCACAGCGACTGGGAACCGTTCCAGTCAACTAGTCGCTGGGTGCGCCAGGCGGAAAGGAGGGGGAGGCGCCACTGAAGTTCCGGTTCGGGGCGCCCCAAGGGCGTTGCACCATGAAATGACATCAGGATCTGCGCGCAGCTGAGCGGGCATTGCGGTTTTGCACCGCCGCTAAATGTCTGCTCAATTTCGTGAGAGGCGCAGGTCTTGCTGCGCCCGGGCGCTAGCCGCATCGCGCCCCACTTATCACCCTCTTAAGGCGCTAACGGATGGCGCTAACAACTGAATTTCTCCCCCGAACAGTTTTTTTTCTTTTTAAAAAAATTTTTGTTCTCAGAATGTGGGTGACGTTGGGAAGGCCAAATTAATTGTCCATCCTTGGTTGCCCTGAGACAATGGTCATGGGCCTTCTTTTTGAAGTACCACAGTCCTTGCGATGATGGTGCTCCCACGATAGGGAACTCCAATATATTGACCCAGGGATGAGGAAGAATGGTGATATATATCCAAGTCAAGATAGTATGTGAAGGCTAACTTGGACGTGATGGTGTTCCCACAACAATGCTGCTTTTGACTTTCTCAGTGGTAGAGGTCACAGGAGAGGGAATTGCTGTCGAAATAAGCTTGGTAAGTTGCTACAGTGCATCCTATAGATCATATATAATGCAGCCACAGTGTGCTGATGGTGGGGGTGAGGTGGATACTGAGTCCAGGAGCAGGTGTGTCAATCAAAAGAACTTCTCTTTCCTGGATGGCGTTGAGCTTCTTGAGTCCTGTTGTGGCTGCAACCATCCAGGCAAGTGTTGAGTATTCCATTACACTCCTGACTAGAGTCTTGTAGATGGTGGAGAGGCTTTGAGGAAATGAGCCGGTATTGCAGTCATGGTGTTGATATGGCTGCTCTATTGAGGTTCTGACCAGTGAACATGTTGATCGATGGTGACTTGGCAGTGGTGGTATAATTGAAGGTCAGAGGGAGGTGGTTGGGCTTTCTCTTGTTTGAGTGGGTTATTACTGGGCACTGTGACGTGAACACTACCTGCCACATCAGCCTAAGCCTGAATGCTGCTCAAGGCCTACTGTAAGCTGCCATGGGCTGCTTGATTATTGGAGGAGTTGCAAATGCAGCTGAAAACTGTGGAATCACCAGCGATCAACCCGACTCCTGATCTTATGATGATGAAGCAGCTGCCTAGGGTTGGGTTGAGGATGCTTCCCTGAGGAAATCCTGCAGTAATTTTCTGGAGCTATGATGATTAGCTTAGGAGAATCTTGATTATCTTCCTTTGTGAATGGTATGACTTCAGCCACTGAAGCATTTTCCCTTTGACCTCAGTTTTGTTTGGGTTCTGTGGTTCTTTGCTTGGATGAATGCTACCTTGATGTTGAGGGCAGCTTCTCTCATCTCTCTTCTGGTATTCAGCTCTTGTATTCACATCCAGATTAAGGCTGTGATGAGATCTAGAGCTGAGTAGCTGCCAGTGTCATAGCTCAACTGGAACAGCTTGGTTAGGGGACTAGCTAACTCTGGTGCACAGATTTTCAGCATCACAACTGGGATGTCATCAGGGTCATAGCCTTCACTGTGACCAGTGCACTGAGCTGCTTCTTAATGTCACATGGAATGAACCAAATTGACAGGACACTGGCACCTATGATTGTGTGGACCTCAAGAGGAGGCTGAGTCGGATCGTTCACTTGGCAAATTTTGACTGAACATACTTGCAAATACTTCAGCCTTGTCTTTTACACTTCCATGCTGGGCTCCACCATAGTTGAGAAAGGGGATGTTCGCAAAGACTCCTCCTCCTGTTATTTGACTAGTTGTCCACCGGCATTCTCGACTGGATGTGATGGAGCTACAGAGCATTGCTCTGATCTGTTGGTTCTATAGCCTTACCACATCCTGTCAAAAATGATGGTGTTTAGCTCTGTCTATAGCCTAATGCTTTTGGTCTTTAGCATGCAGGTAGCTCTGTTGTGGTTTCACTAGATTGATGCCCCATTCTAAGGTATACCTGGTGCTACTCCTGGCACACACTTCTACACTCCCCTTTGAACCAGGCTTGGTCTCCTGATTAGGGGCTAATGGACGCAAGAGAGGGATGTGCCAGGCCAGGAAATTAAAGAATGTGGTGGTATACAAGTCCATGGTGGATGACGGCCCATAGCATCTCATGAATGCCCAGTTTTGGGTCGTTTGATCTGTCCTTTGTCTATCCCAGTCAGCATGATGGTGATGCCACACTACACTATTATTTTTTCATACCTAACAGGATTTCTATTTCTTTTCACTTTGTCATTTCCTTTTATCTCTATATCTCTTCCCCCTTCTCTTTTCTATTTTTATATATGCTTATTTGGTTTTTAGACCCTTTATAAAAACAGTCTTGGCGTGAAAAAAAATTAAATGGCCCAGAATTTATGTTAGCTGTTATTACACCTTTGAAACTGACCGCAACTTCAGGATTTAGCGAACGCACATCCTAACGTGGAAATCCTGCAGTTGCAGTCAGTAATTCACTGCTCCGACACTGGCTGCACTGTGGCCACCCCCACCCCCGCCCAAAGCCGGCAATCAGTGTAATCAGTGAAACTGACGAAAACTCGGGCTTTTCCACGGTAATATCGCTGTTAAATACCCCATTCAAAGTTCGACCTTGTTGGATTAGGTGTAATTGGGATTTTAACAGAGTATTGACTGCTAAACAAATGTTATGGCCCCGAAAAACTCATTTTAATTTTGTGGAGTGTCAAATTTCTCTATTATAATAAAAATTACAAATTTTAAGAAACTTACATTTTTAAAATATATTTTAAAAGTTTGTTCATATTTATTTCAGTTTTACCTTTCCCCCATGTGAGAGCCTCAATCTTTGCTTTGCTCTCTATAACATTTTTTAAAAAGTCAGAATAAAAGGAGCTTCTTCACTTCCTGGTTCCCTGTCTGTGAGAATTCTGCATTGTGATTGGCTGCTTAGACAGCTTGTTGCCGTCACAGCAGTTCACGCCATGGGATTCCCACTACACTGCACTGATCTCAATTGCACATCGAAAAAGCCAAACTTCTCGCCACAGAGATGTTTGTGGGCAGCTTTCTTCAAGGCCAGCGGCGAACGTCTTTGCTTCACCGCTGACCGCAAATTACGGGCCAATATATTTGCAAAGACACTTTTAGGCTTCTGAATAACACTGGGGCAAATAAATAACAACACTGTCCCCCAAAAGCTATGGAATCTAAAATAAAAAGTTCCATGTTACACCACACCAAGCTGCAAAAAAATACACAATTTATCATTCAAGAGGGAAGGGAATTCATTTCTATTTACCTTGATGTAGGAAGTAAACTTTGTATTGCTGTGATAAATATAAGAACAATAAAAGCACACACCAGATTTGACTTGAAAACTTCATCTCGCATCTGCGAATACTGGAAGAAAGAAGCACAAAACATTAACAGACTATGTGTTGCAGATACCACAGTGATTTATCTGTCTCTATGGGGGTTCTGGGAAATTAGCAAGATTATGCCTACCAGAAGGATGGGCTGTGTCAATTAAAAAAAGAACAATACTAAATTTCTAATGGTATTGTCAGGGTTACTTTACAGGGAGTTTTAAAAAATGATCTGATAAATAACTAAATCCAATGGACGAACTATTAAAATAACCAGTCTTGATTAACACAGTAAATTACCTTTCTTTTTTAATTATCTTTCCTTCCACAGTTTAATCATGTCTCTATTCATTGAATTAACCACTTTAAAACTTTTTTTGTGTGAAAGGTATACAATAATAGAAATGTTTACTTTTCAAATGTCAAATTTTGTGATTGCACCTTTTTCCCTTAAAGCTTTGATATCTTTGTTTCCACTTAAAGTGTCCTTTTTGCTAAGGCTGCCAAAATGTGTACTTGTGGCCCAGCTACCTTTTCCTCCAGGCTGGAGTCTTTAAACATCAGTGAGAAAGGCTTGATATGCTCTCTTCTTAATTTATCCCCACTCCTTAAGTCGATGGTATGTTCTATTCGCTTGTTAATTTCCTCAGGCCCAGACTGGACATGCAAAGCTTGTGCAAGGTGGTTTGGAAGCAGATTTATTGAATTTCTTGTTAGGGCAGCCAGAGTCTAGGGAAAGCACATGCAAACAGAATAAACCCCGCTAGACCTCTGTTCAATTGCATTAGAGTGAATAGTTAAAGGACATGTGACAAGGTGGGGATTTATCTGTTACTGAATCAAGAAGAAAAATTTCTATATTTTTTTTATTCCTTTTACTCCCAGGTCCCTGTTCTACAGGTACTGCATCCTCAACATTTTGGATTAATACCTTTCACAGCATGTCTGTAATTTATCCACCAAACCACATAAACACCATAAAATGAGTCAAAGCTGCCATCATGAAATTTTAATTTTTCAGAGCTGCGGTAAGCTTTCGATGTCAAACTTTAAACTAGAAAATGCTGCAATTTTTTAGGTTTTCTCCTTCCCTCTCCAAGGACTCTCCAAGATAAGAAGTTTGAGCCTAGAAATTATATTTGGTATTATTAGCAGACAAATGCTTCTCCTAGAGGGAAAGAGAAGTGAGATGTTCCTCTGCCTGCTGTTAATGGAGACATTAACCATTTAATTTAATGGATTAATAAAACGGTGGACACAGCAATGTTATACAAGCACTTAAGTGTTTGCTGTTAATACTGTGTACTAATTTTAATAATCTATATATTTTTCTAATTTTATTTTCCAATATTTACAGAAATCATTTTTGCTGAACTTTAATGGTGGAACAATTAATGTAATTTTGAAACAGAAAACAGTCTATCATAACTCAAAGGATTAAAGGTTAAAAGACCAAGTACTAAAGGGGGCAGGGGTTAAATAGTCCTATCTCTGTATAAGTAAAAATAAGATAAAAAGGAGAAAAATTCCTTATACATTTAAAAAAAAATTATAGTGGGCCAACATTTGCGATCGGAGGCTTCCCACGGGCGGGTGCCTCCGACCTGCAAAAATTCTATGAATGTACCTGGTGGCCCGAAAAGTACGGAGGCTTGCGATCATGGGCCTCTCTGGGTCCGCGCAGGCAGAGGTCCCCGTATCCCAGGGGTGCAGGTGGTTCGTAGGCGCCCCTGGGATCACGTGGGCCGGCCCAACCAATAAAAGGGAAGGGTATGTACAGAACTCCAATAAGTATGAATGGCGATCACTTAAAAAAATACACCAACACATGAAATAATGTTTTTTATTACATATTTAAAATTAATTAAAATGCCATTTAATTAAATATTTTAAACAAAAATTAAATTTTTTGAAGAAAAAAAATTATATGTATTTATGGGGCTAAAAATAAACTTACCTTATTGAAGAGTATTTTTAATTTATAAATGAGTGTTAAAATTTTATTTTTCTATTTTTTAAGACTCTTATGCTTACGCCTGCTTTTACCATGCATGAGAATTTGACAGGCATACAGCGAGCGGAAGTTGTGCAAACATCACAACTCTCCACCCGCAGAGGCCCATTTCCCATTTTCGGTGAAAGCACAAAACAGGCAATAGCGAATTGGCAGACCGTTTAACACTGCCTTTGATTTTCTTTTCCATTGAAGTCATTGTGTTCTCTGAATTGATTTATTTTACTTTTCCCATAATTATTTGCAAAAAAGATGGCAAAAAGCCAGAAAGTACCTTCATATTTCCAGATTAGAAAAGGGAAATTAATGCTTCATGGTCAGTTTCCCCTCCTTTCCTGGCCCACCGTCCTTAAAATGACCCAGGCAATATTAAGCATACTTCTCCTCTCCCTCAAGGAGAAGCCCATGCTTTGTAATGATATGCTACTATCAAATATAAATATTTTAATTAATTACTCATAATTTTTCAGTTGATATGAACCCTACTTTTTGATTGGTGCAGAACAGTGGCTTTAATTTATTAGCATCAGTAAGGCTAAATGGTTAATATTCCATGTTTTTACCAGCAAGGAGTTAAAGCTTTGGTAATCCACAACCATCAGCCATGACCTCAATGGAGCAACATGGAAAGTAAATAAAACTAAAGGTATTGACAATTTCCTCTTATGTTGCTTAATTCATGGTTAAGAGGATAAAACAGGCACACACTCACCAACAGTTTAGATTACTAAGTGGAAAACCTTGTCAAATGACCTTTAAGCATGTTACAATGCTTAGCAAACGTGCACTTTACAAACTCAATCATATCTTCAAACCGTTATTTATGAAACATACACTAAAGGTTGAAGCTGCAATATCCCTTTTCATAGGTTTGTAGAATTGGTTTGTTGTTTAAATGTTTTACAGCTCCTGGGAAAGATGGACTACCATAATCTACAGTATATACAAATGTTGTGCTCATCTCTAGAGGTTGACAGATCAGAACATAATCATTTCATCTTTAGGCCTTGTGTTTGATTCCAGTTCTGATGGAGGTGAAAGACAGTCCGTTCCCTCTGACTGCTGTGGGCAGTACTGAAATGAGTCTAAATGGAGGCCCAAGTGGACAAAAGCCCACAGCATAGAAATGGTTTCAAATCTGGTGTTGATTTACACTGATCTCGCAATCTTATTCAGAAGTTATAAGAACAGAGAGAGTGTAGGAATGGAAATGTGACACTACTGAAGCAAAAGACTTTCTGAAGTTGGGATTGAGGTATTTTATTAGAGGGAAGGAGGAAGCTATGCATTGTAGCCATTTAGCCTGTGACATAGCAGACCTTGCTGTATGATGTATTGAGTGCATAGTTTAATTCCCGAGCACTGCATTTGGGAGCACATATGTAAAAAGATAATTAAAGCAACAGAAAACTTACCAAAGTGGAATAAAGCTCCAGTAGTGAAGTCATTCCTTTTATTAAAAAACTCGCATTGCTCTCCATTTGATTATTGTGAATGTTTCTCAGCTGGTTCTTATCCTTCTGATAGATGCATTGTGTGACCACTTATTTAGGTTACCTGCATTTCTAGGATATTGTTTTCCTGCTATGGACTATGGTTAAGTGACACAACAGTTCCTGTGTAAAGTTAGAATGACATCACTTTAATTACTTAAATAAGAATAAATCCATGGGGCAGGGAATCCACAGGAGATAGAAGTCCACTGTGTTATAAAATGCCAATAATGGGCAATTCATGGTTCATAAGTCAAGGGTGATTTCCTGTGCTGTCATTATATTTCAAGGAAGTCAAACCCAAGTCTGTAAGATGAAAGGAAAATATGATCCGGCAGCCCGTGCTTTAACTACCAAGTTTTTTTTTAATAAACAAGAAAGAACTAGAATAATAAGTTCAAGTGAGTATGGAGTACTGTGACCAGAGGTGTACTAAATAGCTGAGAAATATTCACAGCAATTATAAAGGAGCGAACTACTTCACCCCAGGGGTTTAAGTTCCATTTTTTTTCAAAAAATGTATGAGGAAGGTCGTCTAAGTAATCAAATAAGAGTTTTATACAGTGATAATTGTAAACCACTTCGCAAACAGCAACAAAGTGAGATAATGCAGTTGCTTACTTTAAAAAAAATCTTTTTGAAAAGAAATGTAATGCCTATAATAACCCCCAACTTAAAATTTGGAGAGGATACAATTATATCTAATATAACTATATATATATGTTATAAATAATATATTTTAAAAATTCGTTTATGGGTTGTGGGCATCGCTGGCAACGCCAGCATTTATTGCCCATCCCTAATTGCCCTTGAGAAGATAGTGGTGAGCTGCCCTCTTGAACCGCTGCAGTCCGTGTGGTGAAGGTACTCCCACAGTGCTGTTAGGTAGAACATATAATGTTGTTCCTTGAAGAAAAACCTTTAAACATGCATTACTAGATGTCTATTCTAACTGTTGTAATAATTGATTGCAAAGTTGAACATCAGGCACTATCTAATAGCAATAATAAACTCAAAGGCATGCAGATTTTAGAAACAATGCAGATGTTTCATTCATTGTTATGTAATTATGCATGATCATTAAGTGATTATTGACCAGTTATATCTACTGAAAATGTTGCATGCATGGTTTCATGTTATAAATGCAGGAGCTGCTTATTGAGCTATATCCCTTCAGTCCTAGACAGCCATACCCACACTATCTAAGTTCATTGACAGAGCCCAGCATGCAGATACTGTATTTCCACAAGCACTATCGATACTGCTTTTTGATCAAGCCACCATGAGCAATATCATAAGAGGTTCTACTCCCTCATTAAATTTCTCTTCCTTTCCTCCCTTATTCTCAAATGAACCAGTCATCATTAGAAAACTGTTCTACCTCTTCAGAAGAAGCCCACAAACCATCACTCTTTAATACAAATTTTGATATCACGCATAATGTCTATTTCTCCCTCATTACTAAAACTAGTCAGCACTGTAACACACTTATTTCATCATTCTGTAACACACTTCTTTGGTCATCTGTAAAGACAGCCTTACAGCAAGGATTTATTGGCCCAGAAATTCGGGTCCCAACGCGTGAGTACGCACGGGGTACTCACGCGTGGACCCGATGGAAGTGCCGGTTTCTTGCATGCACTGCGCATGCGCGGGAAACCGGCACTTCCGATCCTCTGAACGAAGAGGTTCAGAGGTCGAACGTGCACGCAGGGGAGGCTGCGCGTGCGCTTTGAACTTAGTTTTTTTTTGCAGGTTTTCCCGGGAGGGTAAGCCTGCAGGATTTATACATTTAAAAAGCAGGCGTAAGGCCTGCTTTTTACAAGGTAAGTGGTCAATTAATTAAAATTAAAACATTTTTTCCACAGGTTTATTATTTTTAAATACTTTAAAGCAAGGTAAGTTTATTTTTAGCCCCGTTTTTTTATTAAATTACTTTTTTCAAAAATTTAAATTATTGTTTAAAATAGTTATTTAATGTAATTTATAGTTTATTTAAAAAGTGTGATTTAAAAAAAAAATTATTTGAAGGTTTACTGTTATTTTGAGGCCCGTAGCATTCATAAGTTTAGACAGGTCTTCCTGTCAATCTTATGAATGGGCATTTCCCTCCGATTGGCTGCCCATGGCTCACGTGATCCCAGGGGACGCATCGCACTAACTACGCCCCTGGGACACACAAGCACAGCGCGCCGGCAGCTGGGCCAGGCCCCGGAGCGGAATTCCACAGGGCCCTACAGCTCAACTGCCGGCACGCAAGGTAAGTGCAGGTCGGGGGCTTGCACCCGCGGGAAGCCCCCGACCCGAATTTCTGGGCCATGATATCTGATTATGGGTACCCTTCCAAAATGTCATAACCTTTTTTTTTCTCTTTACATATGCTGACTGATCTGTGTATTTCCAGTATTTTATATTTTTATTTCAGATTTCTAACATTTTCAGTTTTCTTTTTTATTTTACCATATCTTGATAATTTCAGATTACAAATGGGAAATTAATGTTAATTTGAATGAATTTACCCATAACAGCAATTGAATAGTGAGTGAATAACTGGGTCCATGAGCAATAATCAAATCATTATTAGAATAGCCTTCAGAAAGTGTATCCCAGGATAGAACAATAAAAGGTTCTTATCCTTTAATTCCACGCATCAAAGACAATTCTCTTTTGACCTGCTTATGGCATGCCGACGGTATAATTGACTTGATTACATGCAGATAAATGACTGAAGCTCGGTGTAATAGCAAAACAACCACTGATTGCAATTTTCAGCAAAAGGTTTAAATAATTTTTTCCCCTCTTTCCTGGTTTGCACACACAACTGTCACTGTAAAACATTTCTGTAAATCGACCTGGCAGATGAAACAGGGCACTATCAGTAATTGCTAAAACCTTTTATCCTACCACCACCTGGGTCCCTGAGATTCTACAATGCTCTGGATGCTGAAACTCGCTGCAGAATTTAATGTTTGCTGCAGAAATCACCCGCTGTTCTGGATCAGACAGAAAAGATAAATCTGAAAAATGAATATGCTTCCAAATTTCCTGTCCAAATCCAAAGTGTCAACTTGGCTCAGTGGGGAGCACTTTTGTTTCTGAATCTAATGGAAGCAGGATAGGGAGCAGGAAGAGGGGAGAGGAGGAGGCAGAAGAGAGGGGGGAACAGAAGAAATGTCAAAGGAGGGGAAGGGGAAGGTAAGAGGGGGAAGGGAAGTGGGGAGGGAAGTGGAGGAGGAGGAAAGAGAAGGGGAGGAGAATAGAGAGAAAGGAGGGAAGAAGGTGAGGGAAAGAACATAAGAACATAAGAACATAAGAAATAGGAGCAGGAGTAGGCCAATCGGCCCCTCGAGCCTGCTCCGCCATTTAATAAGATCATGGCTGATCTGATCCTAACTGCCAATCCACTATCACAGAACCATCTCCTGAATCTAACAGAATTAGATACACGAAATAGGAGCAGGATCAGGCTACACGGCCCCTGGGCCCGCTCCGCTACCCACAGGGCCACGACCGATCCGAACCCAGACTCATGTCCAAATTCCTGCCCGCTCCCCGTAACCCTTAATTCCCTTTACTTCTAGGAAACTGTCTATTTCTGTTTTAAATTTATGTAATGATGTAGCTTCTACAGCTTTTCGGGGCAGCATATTCCATGGACCTACCACCCGCTGAGTGAAGTAGTTCCTCCTCATCTCAGTTTTGAAAGAGCAGCCCCTTATTCCAGGTCTATGCCCCCTAGTTCTAGTTTCACCCATCATCGGGAACATCCTCCCCGCATCCACCCGATCCAACCCCTTCACAATCTTATATGTTTCAATAAGATCGCCTCTCATTCTTCTGAACTCCAATGAGTAGAGTCCCAATCTACTCAACCTCTCCTCATATGTCCATCCCCTCATCCCTGGGATTAACCGAGTGAACCTTCTTTGTACTGACTCGAGAGCAAGTATGTCTTTTCATAAGCATGGACACCAAAACTGTACGCAGTATTCCAGGTGCGGTCTCACCAATACCTTGTACAACTGAAGCAATACCTCCCTATTTTTATATTCTATCCCCCTAGCAATGAAAGCCAACATTCCATTGGCCTTCTTAATCACTTGCTGCACCTGCATACTAACCTTTTGAGTTTCGTGCACCAGGACCCCCAGATCCCTTTGTACTTCAGTACTTTCCAGTTTCTTGCCATTAAGATAATAACTTGCTCTACGATTTTTCCTCCCAAAGTGCATAACCTCACACTTTCCAGTATTGTATTCCATCTGCCAAATCTCTGCCCACTTACTTAGCCTGTCTATGTCCCCTTGCAGGTTTTTTATGTCCTCCTCACTCACTACTTTCCCTCCCATTTTAGTATCATCTGCAAACTTTGATATGTTACACTCGGTCCCCTCCTCCAAATCGTTAATATAGATTGTAAAGAGTTGGGGACCCAGCACTGACCCCTGCGGAACACCACTAGTTACTGATTGCCAGTCTGAGAATGAACCATTTATCCCAACTCTCTGCCTTCTGTTAGATAGCCAATCCTCTATCCATGCCAGAATATTACCCCCAATCCCGTGATTTTTTATCTTAAGCAATAATCTTTTGTGTGGCACCTTGTCAAATGCCTTTTGGAAGTCTAAATACACTACGTCCACTGGTTCCCCTTTATCCACCCTATATGTTACTTCCTCAAAGAATGCCAGCAAATTTGTCAAACATGACTTCCCCTTCATAAAACCATGCTGACTTTGTCCTATTAAATTATGATTATCCAAATGTCCTGTTACTGTCTCCTTAATAATGGACTCCAAAATTTTACCTACCACAGATGTTAGGCTAACTGGTCTATAGTTTCCAGCCTTCTGTCTACTGCCCTTTTTAAATAAGGGTGTTACATTAGCAGTTTTCCAGTCTGCCGGGACCTTTGCTGAGTCCAGGGAGTTTTGGAAAATTATTACCAATGCATCCACAATCCCTACCGCCACTTCCTTCAAGACCCTAGGATTTAAGCCATCAGGTCCAGGTGATTTATCCGCCTTGAGTCCCATTATTTTACAGAGTACCACTTCCTTAGTGATTTTGATCGTGTTTAGCTCCTCCCCCCCATAGCCCCCTGTTTGTCCAGTGTTGGGATATTCTTAGTGTCCTCTACTGTAAAGACTGATACAAAATATTCATTCAGTGTTTTTGCCATCTCCATATTTCCCACCATTAATATCCCGGTCTCATCCTCTAAGGGACCAACATTTACTTTAGCCACCCTTTTTCTTTTTATATAACTATAAAAACTCTTACTATCTGTTTTTATATTTTTTGCTAATTTACTTTCATAATCTATCTTCCCTTTCTTAATCAATCTTCTTGTTATTTTTTGCTGTCTTTTAAAGTTTTACCAATCCTCTATCCTCCCACTAGATTTGGCTACCTTATATGCCCTTGTTTTTAGTCGAATACTATCCTTAATTTCTTTACTTAGCCACGGATGGCTGTCTTTTCTTTTACACCCTTTTCTTCTCAGTGGAATATATATTTTTTGGAAGTTGTAAAATAACTCCTTAAATGTACACCACTGATCATGTATCGTCTTACCCTTTAATCTATTTTCCCAATCCACTCTACTCAATTCCGCTCTCATAACTTCATAGTCTCCTTTATTCAAGCTTAGCACGCTTGTTTGAGATCCAACCTTCTCACCCTCTAATTGAATATGGAATTCAACCATGTTATGGTCACTCATTCCAAGGGGATCCTTTACTAGGACATTTTTTATTAATCCTGTCTCGTTACACAGGACCAGATCTAAGGTTGCTTGCCCCCGGTCGGTTCAGTTACATACTGCTCAAGAAACCCATCCCTAATACACTCAATGAACTCATCCTCAAGGCAGCCCTGCCCAATTTGATTTGTCCAATTAATATGATAGTTAAAATCCCCCATAATTATAGATGTTCCCTTATTACAAGCCTCAACTATTTCCTGATTGATACTCCGTCCAACAGAGTTGCCACTGTTCGGAGGCCTATAGACTACACCCACTCGTGTTTTTTTCCCCTTACTATTCCTTACCTCCACCCAAACTGTTTCATTATCCTGATCTTTTGACCCAATATCATTTCTCTGTATTACAGTGATTCCTTCCTTTATTAACATAGCCACCCCACCTCCCCTTCCTTCCTGCCTGTCCTTCCTGATTGTTAAATAACCTGGTATGTTTAATTCCCAGGCATTGTCACCCTGCAGCCATGTTTCTGTAATGGCCACAAGATCATACCCCTATGTAGTTATTTGTGCCATTAACTCGTCTATTTTGTTATGAATGCTACGTGCATTCAGATAGAGAACTTTCAAATATGTTTTGTGACACTTAGGCCTAGAAATTCATTGTAGCCACTTTTGGGGCGGTAAAGTCGGGCGGCCGCTAAAGTTTGCGCCCGGCGCAAAATCGAGGCCACTTCTCCGATATTCATTAGCTTCGCCCTAAGAGTTTGCTCGAGCGCTAAAACTGGCGCTGCACGCCTCTCTTTAGGCGCTAAGCCGGAGGTGCTGAGCGAGAGCGCCGAGGCCGGGCGCAGCGCAGGTGCGGCCATCTCGTGATTGACAGCAGACACCCTGGCGCCGGCCAGCTCTTAAGGGGGAAGGGTCGACTTGGTCTGCTGCCACGCCCTGGATAGTGGAGCCCTCCAGCTAGGCCTGAACACTGCTGCTGGACCCAAATAGCACCTGAAGCCATGCAGAAGGCCCGTGAACGAGCGCAGCGCTTCTCAGAGCTTGATCTGAGTGTGCTGGTTGGTGGTGTGGAGAAGAGGCGCCATATTTTGTACCCGGACAATGGCAGGAAGGCGCTGGTCCGTGTCTACCGGAGAGCGTGGAGGCACGTCGCCAGCAAGGTGTCAGCCAACAGCGAGGTCCCCAGGACCGGTGTCCAATGCCGCAAAAATTTTAATGACCTCACTCAGATTGTCAGGGTGAGTACCCTTTCCAGTGTCCTCATCCTTGCATGTGCACCTCACATTATGGGCAAAGGGACCTGAAAGCCCTAATGGCCAGCCCTCATCCAGCAGCTATTGGACAGGCATGAACATCAATTGCACATTCTGCACTTAACACACTGGCCAAGCTATTCCACCATGGGAGGCAGTGCACACAAGATCAGGGCTACACACTGGCCAGGCTATTCCACCATGGGAGGCAGTGCACACAAGATCAGGGCGACACACTGGCCAGGCTATTCCACCATGGGAGGCAGTGCACACAAGATCAGGGCGACACACTGGCCAGGCTATTCCACCATGGGAGGCAGTGCACACAAGATCAGGGCGACACACTGGCCAGGCTATTCCACCACGGGAGGCAGTGCACACAAGATCAGGGCTACACACTGTACTTAGAGGCCGTCCTTTCTCTTGCAGGCCAAGCTGGCCAATAATAAGAAGAGCCGGACTGCGACCGGGGGAGGCCGACCCCAGATCCAGCCGCTCACCGAGCTGCAACATCGCGTGGAGCGCATCATGGGTGGCCGGGTGATTGGCCCCGTTGCATGTGGAGATGCCGACCCTGTTCTGGGCACCAATGGTAAGGACATCACCTTTTGGACCTCTCTCGTCCCACTTGCGCATCAGATCTACATCCTTTGCCACTGTCCGACCAATGCGCTGAATGCCACCACTCATGCATCCCTCGCTGATGCCCTCTCCTCACTCTAAAGCTACTTTTGTGCCTTCCTGCTTTCAGATGGTGAGGAGGAGGTCCCTGAACTTGCCAGTGACAGCCCCTCAGAAGAGGAGGAGGAGGAGGAGCAAGAGGAAGGCGGCCCATCAGGGGAACCCTCAGCCACGGCAACCCATGCGAATGTAGGGGACACGTCTTCCCTGGAGGGGAGCGTGGCGGAAGTGTCGGAGGGGAGGGGAGCTCATGGGACCTGCGGCCTGCAGAAACGCGGGAGGGGGGTGGAAGCTCAGCGGCCTTCTCCCCAGAGGGGGGAAGGGTCGGAGGGGAGTCCAATTGCTGGGCCCAACGGCGTCCAGCAACGCAGGAAGGGTCGGCCAGCTCGGCGGCCTTCTCCCCAGAGGGGGGAAGGGTCGGAGGGGAGTCCAATTGCTGGGCCCAGTGGCATCCAGCAATGCAGGAAGGGTCGGCCAGCTCGGCGGCCTTCTCCCCAGAGGGAGAGTCCGGCCTCCAGTCCGGAGATGGTCTTCGCCGAGGAGATGGAACGCGTCGAGGACTTGTCCGCGGACTCGGAGCGCCGGCACACGGAGCTCATGGGGGTAGTGGCACGGTTGCCTGAGGCCATCGAGTCCCTCTCTCGGAGTGTGACCGAAGTCGGGGCCTCACAGGCCATCAGTTTGGCGGAATTCGGGGCAGAGCAGGCAGCGAGTCGGGCGGCATTCGGGGCAGATCAGGCAGCGAGTCGGGCGGCATTCGGGGCAGCTCAGGCAGCGAGTGGGCAGCTGATCAGTGGTGCCGTGCAGTCACTGGGTGCTCTGATGAGGTCACTGAACAGGTCAACACGGGCACTCACTGCTGCCACACTTGCTGTGTCAGCCAGGCATCGCCAGGGCACCCGGCGCGCTGCAGCAGCACAGCGGTCTGTCCCTCGGCAGATTGGTGCACATGCTGCAGTGCTGGCCCGGGCGAGTGCCAGTGTCTCAGGCGACCAGCGAGCGCCTGCCATCCGCCAGCTTGCCCCCATTCCTCCAGCCGCCACTGCCACTCCCCCAGTGGAGCTGCCAGGAGCTGCTGCAGCGACTGATGCTGGCCAGCCACAGCTGCAGCATTCAACAGCCGCCCGCTCGACGGCCAGACCTCGACTAGGCCGACCCCCAAGGGCATCTGCCGTCACGACATGTGCCCCTCTGGAGCCTGCCCCCAGCCTTGCAGCAGCCAATGGCCTTACTTTGAGGAGGAGCAGCAGGGCGGGCAGGGGCCACACAAAGATGGCCAAGGCATCGCCCTAGCGGGCCAAAAAGTCGAATGTGTGGCCAGTTGTGTTTGTTTTTTGAGGCCGAGAATTGGATGTTTGTTTTTTGAGGCCGAGAATTGGATGTTTGTTTTTTGAAGGCAGAGAATTGGATGTTTGTTTTTTGAAGGCCGAGGATGTGATGTTTGTTTTTTACGAAGGCCGAGGATGATGGCCATTTTAGTTGCACTGTTTTGTTAATCCTCTCCAGGTTGTGGGAGCGAGTAATGTGTTTGAGTGTTTTTTGGGGGTTTCGTCTGTTTTTGGTTTTCATGTGGGAAGGGCCCTGAGTTTGTACAATAAAGCATTTTATTTATTAACATTGTCCATGTTTGATCTTTGAAGTGTTTGTTGCCTTAACCGGCTGAGGGCTTGCGGAGCGGCTGCAATCATGTTCTTTCATTGGCACAAGCCATTCCCTGACAGGGGGCCTAGAAGTGACGTTCAATAAGCCGCCGATGAGTGGCCCTTGGACCTTGTGCCTCCCTCCTGGGCTGGTACTCCTCATCCTCCTCCTCCTCATGCTCCTCCTGCTCCTCCTCCTGAGGTGGTGGTCCAACGTGAGGTGGCAGTGCCTGAGTCCTGCGGATAGCCAGGTTGTGCAGCATGCAGCAAACGACGACGAATTGGGAGACTCGCTCCTGCGAATATTGGAGGGCTCCCCCGGAGTGATCGAGACAGCGGAACCGTTGCTTGAGGACGCCGATTGTTTCTTCTATAATGTTCCTAGTCGCTTGATGGCTCTCATTGTATGCCTCTTCAGCAGGGGTCGTGGGCGCGCGGAGCGGGGTCATGAGCCAGGTACACAAAGGATAGCCTTTGTCTCCGATAAGCCATCCTCTTGGGTGAGGCTGTGCCTGGAACATGTCAGCCACAGTTGTCTGTCGCAGGATAAAGGCATCGTGGCTGCTGCCTGGAAAGCGGGCATTGACAGCTAGGATGCGCTGCCTGTGGTCACACACCAGCTGTACGTTGAGGGAATGGTAGCCCTTCCGGTTGCGGTAATCCTCGGCATGCTCCAGAGGTGCCCGCAAAGCCACATGCGTGCAGTCAATGGCGCCCTGCACCATGGGGAAGCCTGCTATTCTTGCAAATCCCACTGCACGCTGCTGCTGCTTGTCCAGGGTCATGGGGAAGGAGATGAATTGATGTCTCCTTCTGAAAAAGGCTTCGGTCACCTGCCGGATGCAGCAATGCATGGCGAACTGGGAGATGTTAGCGATGTCCCCAGCAGCGGATTGGAAGGAGCCGGTGGCATAGAAGTTGAGAGCCACCGTCACCTTCACTGCCACCGACAGAGACATCCTGCGCATCAGCTGTGGCTGCAGATCTCTGTGAAGCAGCTGGCAGATGTCTGCAACCACCTCCCTTCTGAATCGCAGCCTCCTAACACACATCGCGGCAGACATGGTCAGATAGGAGGACTGCTGGCGGTATACCCTGGGTGGGTAAGGCCTCAGTTGGCGACGCCTGTTGCCCCCTCTGTGTCTAGCCAGGGCTGCCACTCTCTCACAGCGTCTGTAAGCCCTTCTGGCATAAGGCTGAAAGTCAGCGTTGGCACCCAATGCAGCCCCCATTATATGCTGGCAAACACTGAGCTCTCAATGAAGGCAAAGATAATTGCTAAGCTCTGGCCTGAGCCAAAAATACCTGTCCTAGTGTTGGTCCAAACCAGTAAGCTCTCCTCCTTGGTCTCGCTCCAAAAAACCGTTGCACAAGAGTGAATGCTGCAAAATGGCTGGCCTTTATAGTGCAGGGTAAGTGCCCTTTAATTAGCGCTCCCCGCGGCCTGCCTCGGCTGTGTACCGTTCCACTTCACAGTTGTTAGGGCCGCCCGGCGCACAATGGGCCGGCGCGAGTGAAGTTCCGGTTCGGGGCGCACAAAGGGCGTTGCACGACGAAATGACGTCATGATCTGCGCGCGCAGCAGGGCGCGCGCTAAGACTTTGCGCCGGCGCTAAATGTGTACTGAAGTTGGGGCAAGGCGCAGATCGCGCTGCGCCCGGGCGCTAAGCGCCTGGCGCTCGAGATCTACTCCTCCTAAGGCGCTAACGGCTGGCGCGCCCAACTGAATTTCTAGGCCTTAGTTCCTGCATTTGCCCTTTTTATTACTTTACCTTTTACTCCATACCTTCTGCCCCTTCCTGACACGCTCTGGTTTTTAATTTCTCCACTGCTACCTAAGTCTATGACCTTCTCTGTTGTCATTTTTATTATTTGCTCTCTAGGAACCTCCCCCCCACTAGTTAGTTTAAAGCCCTCTCTACAGCCCTAGTTATATGATCCGCCAGGACTCTAGTCCCAGCACTGGCCAAGTGAAGCCCGTCCCAACGGAACAGCTGCCTCCTGCCCCAGTACTGGTGCCAGTGTCCCAGGAAGCAAAACCCATTTCTCCCACACCAGTCTTTGAGCCACGCATTTAACTCTCTAATTTTATTTGTCCTAGCCAAATTCGCTCATGGCTATTACCCTTGTGGTTCTGCTTTTTAATTTGGCCCCTAGCTGCTCAAACTCCCTCAGCAGAACCTCCTTCCTTGTCCTATCTATGTCGTTGGTACCAACATGGACCACGACAACTGGATCCTCCCCCTCCCACTCCAAGTTTCTCTCCAGTCCAGAGGAGATGTCCTTAACCCTGGCACCGGGCAGGCAACACAGCCTTCGGGACTCTCGCTCTCGGCTGCAAAGAACTCTATCTATCCCCCTAACGATACTATCCCCTACCACTACAACATTTCTTTTAACTCCCCCCACTTGAATGGCCCCCCGCTCCACGGTGCTGTGGCCAGGTTGCTCATCCTCCCCGCAGTCCCTGTTCCCATCCTCACAGGGAGTAAGAGCCTCGAACCTGTTGGACAAGTGCAAGGGCTGCGGCTCCTCCAACACTACCTCCTGGATCCCCGTACCTGCCTCACTTGTAGTCATACCATCCTGACCCTGGCCACGGACTACATCTGAATTAATTAATCTAATTGGTGTGAATACCTCGTGATACACAGAGCCCAGGTAACTCTCCCCCTCCCTGATGTGTCTCAGTGTTTGAAGCTCGGTCTCCAGCTCTTCAACACGGAGCCGGAATTCCTCGAGCAGCCAACACTTACTGCAAATGTGATCACTGTGAACATCAATGGTGTCCACCAGCTCCCACATATTGCAGCAGCAACACATCACCTGATCTCCCATTCTATGTAATTAATTAAATTTATTAATATTATTCTTAAATACCCTCTGCCGCGATTCTAGATGGTGAATATCAAAGCTTAGAAACTATAAACCAAAGAGATTTAAGCTTAAAAAGGGAGAAATACTCACCAACCAATCACTTACCTGCTTTCTGGTGACGTCACACTTGGGTTACTTTTTACCTCTCTCCTTCCCTCCGAGTTCCCAGACTGGAGACTGGAGAGCCTTACCTGGTCTCTGGGACTTTTATAGCCCCGCTCTGCCGCTGAGTTCCCGCCGACGCACTGACGCCTTACCTGGTCTCTGGGACTTTTATAGCCCCGCTCTGCCGCTGAGTTCCCGCCGACGCACTGACGCCTTACCTGGTCTCTGGGACTTTTATAGCCCCGCTGCTGCCGCTGAAACACCCGCCGACGCACTGAGGCCTTACCTGGTCTCTGGGGCTTTTATAGCCCCGCTGCTGCCGCTGAGTTCCCGCCGACGCACTGAGGCCTTACCTGGTCTCTGGGACTTTTATAGCCCCGCTGCTGCCGCTGAAACACCCGCCGACGCACTGAGGCCTTACCTGGTCTCTGGGACTTTTATAGCCCCGCTGCTGCCGCTGAAACACCCGCCAATGCACTGAAGCCTTACCTCAATGGTGAGGTAAGGAGGGTATGAGGAGAGGAGGGTATGAGGAGGGCAGGGTGAGATGGAGAAAGGGGAGGAGCGAGAGAGGCAAAGAGGAAGGAAGGAGAGAGAAAGATGAGGAGAGGGGAATAGGGAAAGAGAAGCAGAGGAGAAAGAGGGAAAATGGGGAAGGAATGGCTGGAGGGGGGAGAAGAAAGGAGAGTGGAGGGGAGGAGAAATGGAGGGGATGAGAAGAGGAGAAGGGAATGCAAAGGAGGAAAAAGAAATCTAGGTCAAGGACAGGAATGTGGATTGGGATTTAGTGGCAAACTGTCTGAGCTGAAGGTGGGGGGTGCGCCTGGTGGGAAACAACCTCTGGGGAATATCCCGGGCAACAAAAGAGCTCAGCAGGGAGAAGCCAGGTGACAAGATGCTTTGGGGGACAGATGTCAACCAGAAAATTGCCATGGAGGAAGAGAAGAACGGAAAAGATCCTGAATGAGGAGTGGATGGTGCTGGGGGGTTTGTACCATGTAGAGTAACACCTGTACTGCAAAGGTAACGGTGTCAGTGGAATATTCTTAACCATTCCTAATTGTTACCGTCCTTTATATTTCCTATTCCTATCATTCGCTTGTCTGATTTCTTGCTCTTCCTGCCATTGTCCTGTGTTACTTTCAAAATCTGGCTAGTTTATCATCCATGGAATTGCTCATACACAAAATGGACAGGTTTTGTAATAGCAGATCTGATATAAATTAATTCAAGCAAACAAAAATTCCAATGTTAATTGAAGTTAAGAACTCATAGATTTATAATGTATTTAATAAATCGATATTTAAATATGGGGAGGCATTTCTTAACTATTATTAAAGAAATGTAATAAGCAATTTAATTATTAAATGTAATCATTAATTTAATTATGAAATTGAGTGATTTATATTAATGAATTAATTATTTTAATAAATTATTACATTTAGTAAGTCATTTAATTATAAAATAGAATGAGTAGCTTAGTTATAAAATGGAATGAATTCCTTCCCCCTGCCCTGCCTCCCCTGACATCATGGGCCATGTTTGGGGTTGATGACTGTTTTGCCCCAGTCAGGCACCGACAGAAACTCACAGCCGAGTCTGAGACCTAGGGTACCTGAGACCCGATTTCCATGATGCTATGCTGCACTCCTGACCAACTTATGTCAAGACTCACCACAGGCCCTGTGGAAATTCATGGTGTTGTTATCTAAGATAACCAATGAAGAATAGCCCCTTGTGCGGGTACAGAAGGGCAAGTATTGCCAATAGAAGATGGAAACTGAGCTGAGCAAGGAGCTATCCCCTTTCGGAGAAGGGGAGGGAGAGAACTGTCAGAAAAAGAAGAGATAAAAGAAAGAAAAAGAGGTGACATTTAAAATAATTAATCCTAGATTACAAAGGACTCATAGGTTGTGGCTCTCTATTTCTTCTCATCCTCCTCAACCTGTCTGTCAACATTGACAGTATTGACCACTCTATGTTCTTCCAATTGTAGGAACACCATCACCTACAAATTTCCCTCCAAGTCACACACCATCCTGACTTGGACACTGGAATTCCATCGTTATTGTTAGGTCAATATACTGGAATTCCTCAACTAACTTCATGGGAACACCACAGAATGATAGAAAGTTACAGCATGGAAGGAGGCCATTTCAGCCCATCGTGTCCACGCCAGCCAACAAAGAGCTATCCAGTCTAATCCCACTTCCCAGCTCTTGGTCCATAGCCCTGCAGGTTAGAACATCTCAAGTGCACATCCAAGTACTTTTTAAATGTGGTTAGGGTTCCTGCCTCTATCACTATTTCAGGTAGTGAGTTCCAGACCCCCACAATCCTCTGGGTGAAGAAATTTCCCCTCAAATCCCCTCGGAACCTTCCACCAATTACTTTAAATCTGTACCCCCTGGTTTTTGACCCCTCTGCTAAGGGAAATAGGTCCTTTCTATCCACTTTATCTATGCCCCTCATAATTTTAGACACCTCCCCTCAGCCTCCTCTGTTCCAAGGAAAACAGACCCAGCCTATCCAGTCTTTCCTCATAGCTAAGATTCTCTACTCCTGGCAACATCCTTGTAAATCTCCCCTGTACCCTCTCTAGTGCAATCACATCTTTCCTGTAATGTGGTGACCAGAACTGCACGCAGTACTCTAGCTGAGGCCTAACTAGTGTTTTGTACAGTTGAAGCATAACCCCCCTGCTCTTGTATTCTATGCCACAGCTAATAAAGGCAAGCATTCCGTATGCCTTCTTAACCACCTTATCTACCTGGCTTGCTACCTTCAGGGATCTGTGGACATGCACTCCAAGGTCCCTTTGTTCCTCTACACTACTCAGTGTCCTACCATTTAATGTATATGCCCTTTCCTTGTTAGCCCTCCCTAAATGCATTACCTCACACTTCTCCGGATTGAATTCCATTTGCCACTGTTCTGCCCACCTGACTAATTTATTGATATCTTCCTGCAGTCTACAGCTTCCTTCTTCAGTATCAATCACACAGCCGATTTTAGTATCATCTGCAAACTTCTTAATCATACCCCCTATATTCAAGTCTAGATCATTGATATATACCACAAAAAGCAAGGGACCTAGTACTGAGCCCTGCAGAACCCCACTGGAAACAGCCTTCCAGTCACAAAAACACCCATCAACCAATACCCTCTGCTTCCTGTCTCCGAGCCAGTTTTGAATCCAACTTGACACTTTGCCCTGGATCCCATGGGCTTTTAACTTCGTGACCAGTCTGCCATGTGGAACCTTATCAAAAGCCTTGCTAAAGTCCATATACACTACATCAAATGCACTACCCCCATCTACCCTCCTTGTTACCTCCTCACAAAATTCAATCAAGTTTGTCAGACATGACCTTCCCTTAACAAATCCGTGCTGACTATCCTTGATTAATCCGTGTCTTTCTAAATGAAGATTTATCCTGTCCTTCAGAATTCTTTCCAATAATTTTCCCACCACCGAGTTTAGGCTGACTGGCCTGTAATTACTCGGTCTATCCTTTTCTCCCTTTTTAAACAAGGGTACCACATTAGCAGTCCTCCAGTCCTCTGGCACCATACCTGAAGCCAGAGAGGATTGAAAAATGATGGTCAGGGCCACTGCTACTTCCTCTTTTGCTTTGCTTAACAGCCTGGGATACATTTCATCTGGGCCTGGGGATTTATCCACTTTTAAAGCTGCTAAACCCCTTAATACTTCATCTCCACAAGGACTGTAGAGTTCAAGAAGCAGGCCCACCACTACCTTCTCAAGGCGCTAGAAATGGGCAATACATGTGGCTTGGCCATCATCAACCACATCCTAAGAACAAATTTTTAAAAAGGTATTGGAAGGAGGGTTCTGGAGTTTGGGAGCAGTGGTCATGGGATGTGGAAGCACTGGGAAAAATGGTGATGACGTTTGACAGCACTGAGACTAGGGTCTGGCAGGGATGATAATGAGATGATGGGGTATGGCAGCGCTGGGGGGGTGGGGGGTGGGGTACCCTAGGGTGTGGTAGAAGTGTGAGACAAGCCCAGGGTTTCGGAGCATAGGGAGGGATATGGTGGTGTGTGGGACCATTAGGGAGGACGTTACTAGGTGTGTGTGTCCTGGGAGAAGAGTTTCAGGATGCCACTGGTGATAGCATTTTTCTCAGGGCATATCAGCAGTGGAAATACATGGATGTTTGATGTGAGGATGGAAGCAATGAGAGCTGTCAGAAGAGAGTAGTGGGGGGAGAAGATGTGGATACTCAGTTGGGAGAGTTGAGTTTCAGGAGGAGTGGATTTCTGAAAATGTTTCCTGAGCCGTAAGTTAAGGAAACCTGCATTATTTAATTTTTTCTGTGCATTTTAAATGAGTAGCTGTACTGATTTTAAAAGTTTTAAAGGTTTTGGAAGCCAGTTCCCAGTAATGGCCAGGACTGCAGCGACAGTGGGAGAATTGTTGGGGAGGTGGCAGCTGGAGACCAACTAAATACATATTTTGGTTCTGTCTTCACAAAGGAGGACACAAATAACCTCCCAGAAATACCGCAGAACATAGGGTCTGATGAAAGGGTGGAACTGAAAGAAATCAGTATTTGTAAGGAAATGGTGCTAGGAAAATTGATGGGACTGAAGGTCGATAAATCCCCAGGGCCTGATAATCTACACGCTAGGGTACTTAAGGAAGTGGCCCTAGAAATAGTAGATGCATTGCTGGTCATCTTCCAGAACTCGATAGACTCTGGAACAGTACCCATGGATTGGAGGGTAGCTAATGTTACCCCACTATTCAAAAAAGGTGGCAGAGAAAAAGCGGGGAATTATAGACCAGTAAGCCTGACATCGGTAGTGGGGAAAATGCTAGAGTCCATTATAAAAGATGTAATAGCAGAGCACTTGGAAAGCAGTGACAGGATCGGACAAAGTCAACATGGATTTACAAAAGGTAAATCATGCTTGACTAATCTACTGGATTTTTTTGAGGATGTAACTGGTAAAATAGGAAAGGGAGAACCAGTGGATGTGGTGTATTTGGACTTTCAGAAGGCTTTCGATAAGGTCCCGCATAAGAGATTAGCATGCAAAATTAAGGCACATGGGATTGGGGGCAAGGTATTGACTTGGATAGAGAACTGGTTGGCGAACAGAAAGCAAAGAGTTGGAATAAACGGGTCATTTTCCGAGTGGCAGGCAGTGACTAGTGGGGTACCGCAAGGATCGGTCCTAGGACCCCAGCTGTTCACAATATATAATAATGATCTAGGCGAGGGAATTGGATGTAATATCTCCAAATTTGCAGACGACACAAAGCTGGGTGGGAGGGTATGCTGTGAGGAGGATGTCGTGAAACTCCAGTACGATTTGGACAGTTTAGGTGATTGGGCAGAAACATGGCAAGTGCACTATAATGTGGATAAATGTGAGGTTATCCACTTTGGTGGCAAAAACAGGAAGGCAGATTATTATTTGAATGGCAATAGATTGGGAGAAGGGGAAGTGCAAAGAGACCTGGGTGTTCTTGTGCACCAGTCGCTGAAGGTAAGCATGCAGGTGCAGCAGGCGGTTAAGAAGGCAAGTGGTATGTTGGCCTTCGTAGCAAGAGGGTTCGAGTACAAGAACAAGGATGTCTTGCTGCAGTTGTACAGGGCCTTGGTGAGACCGCACCTTGAGTATTGTGTGCAGTTTTGGTCACCTTACCTGAGGAAGGACGCTCTTGCCATGGAGGGAGTTCAGCGAAGATTCACCAGGCTGATACCTGGGATGGCAGGAATGACGTACGAGGAGAGATTGTGTCAATTGGGCTTATACTCACTGGAGTTTAGAAGATTGAGAGGAGATCTCATCGAAACCTATAAAGTTCTGTCAGGTCTGGACAGACTAGATGCAGAAAGGATGTTCTGATGGCCGGTGAGTCCAGAACCAGGGGTCATTGTCTAAGGATAAGGGGTAAGCCATTTAGGACTGAAATGAGGAGGAATTTCTTCACCCAGAGAGTGGTGAACCTGTGGAATTCTCTGCCACAGAGGGCGGTGGAGGCCAGTTCATTAAATATATTCAAGAAAGAGTTGGATATATTTCTTGAGGCTAAAGGGATCAAGGGATATGGGGAGAAGGCAGGGACAGGGTACTGAATTTGGATGATCAGCCATGATCTCATTGAATGGCGGAGCAGGCTCGAAGGGCCGAATGGCCTACTCCTGCTTCTATCTTCTATGTTTCTATGTTTCTATGGAGAGAGGCAGGCCTAGAAATTGGATATGGCCTGAAAACGGGCGGTGTCATGCCCCAGCACTATTTGGATATGCCTGTTCAGAATGGTCCAGGCAGCAGGCAAAATTCATGCTGAATGCTCATTTACACGACTGTAGTGCTGATCTCAGCACTAAACACGTTGCTGATTGGCTTACCGCTCAATGGGTGGGTCAATATCAAGTGATGTCTAAAGGCCAGTAATGTTTGACCTAGTCTTCTCCACTATTTAAAAGGGGCGGTGCTTTGATGCGGCAGCGCCTCATTGTCATTGGAGTTGGAACTGGAATTGGAATTGCAGTTGTTGTGTGAACACAAGGCTGAGCACCAGCAAAGAGAACGAGCCAGAAGGTTTTCCGATGCGGCTGTAGAGGCTGTGTTGAGGAGTTGGGAGACACAAAACTTAGGTGTTATAACACTGTCACTGGCTGGGAGGTGCAACTGCAGGTTGATGTCTTTACATAGGCAATTTCCATTATAAATGTGGACTTAGAAATTTATAGTAGGAAAAGTTGGCAGGAAGTGTGTGTAGTGGTAAGACATTTTTAATATATTATGGATTTTTTTTTAAGTATATATAAAATAGAACAGCTCTCCTGTTAATCACAGTTAGTCTGGGGTCTGGAGAATGGTTGTGATGCTTAACCGCTATCCTGCCCTGTCCTTGTGGAAATCTAGGTAATTATCGCTGCTTGTAATTGCAGCTGGTTATAGCTGAGGTCAATTGGAGGTCAGTAATTTACTTGTAATTTTAGGCTCCAGGTCAATGGCTGGCTTTCTTTTTTAAAGATTTTTTTGCAACTGTAACAATGTATGACACTTTGGAGTGTAATGTTTGGTGTGTAACATCTGGAGTGTGATGGACTCAAGCTAGCTCCAAGACATAAATAGATGAAAGTCCTTGCTGAAATGCTCTGCAGCCCCAAAAGACAAAACTCTTCTATTTGTAATAAAAGCCCTATTTTCAAGGCTGTTTTATCCATTGTGACACATCATGTTAAGCCTCTGTTAGTAAACCTGTCTTGTCAAGAATAACAGATTAACTCTTATTACTGCAACTACACTGTCATAGTATTACAGATTATTTAATAATTAAACGTCCTATCAGAATTGATCCAAGTGTCAGTGAAGTTTACTGATTTGGAACTGATCCTTTAAATACCAAATAACATTTTATTTATGCAAGTTTATTGATCCGAAGCGTTTCATTCCTAATGCTACAGTTATTCTGCAGCAAGTGTACCAACATCAGTAGGTCAATGGAGGCTGTCTAGTAGTATTATAAAATGCAGGAAGTCAGAATTCCATACATTTATATGCAAAAACAAACACATGAACACAGTGCTGCTTGCACGCTTCTGACTGCAGCTGCTGTTTTCTTCAGTGACTACCAACTGCAGGCAGAGCAATATATTTCAGTCCTTTAAAAACTGAATAGTACTGTGGTTTGCAAGTTTCTTTTGGAAAACTTTATCTGAATGTTATCTTTGTGATATGCATACACAAATCAGGCCCTTACAGATTGTAGTACATCCCCTACAGTTACTTGAACATTAATATCACATCTGCAAAATCCTCCCATGCTGTCAATCTAATTGTAACTGGACAAAGACTGTCTTCAACACAGTTCCTTAGGTTTTGATGAAATAATTTCTGTTCTATTGCAGGTGTTGTGTTCAGACTGTTTGCAAATATTGAGAAAGCCTCCATTTTATTTCAAATTAAACTGTCTCTTCAGAGGATCAACTTAAATTTGAATCACTCTCAGTCTATTTCTGCTAAGTCCCTTTTGTTTTTCTTCTTGTATAGATCCCTTCTCTCCACCAACTTATCCCCTGTGACCATCTTAGCTTCTTTGCTTAAGAGTACATTTCCATGGGATGGGCATCAATGTTCCTCCATAATTATTCTGGCAGGAAGCACACTGGGATATAGGAAAAGACCCATTTCCAGCCCATTTTCCCTCTCAATCCCAGATAATTTGGCTGAAAACTACTAACTCTCCCTTAGGGGAGTCCACGTCGGTCAGAACTGGGATCTAAACCACAGTCTCCTCGCAGACAGACTAGTTATCGGGAATAAAATGCTTATTTTTGATTTGCAAAATAGCCTTAAGAAAGCTGAATTATGGTCTATCAACACTTATCAATCAACCATAAGTACAAGAATCCGTACATTATACAGCAATATTGGGGGGAATTTTAACCCCCACTTCTGGTTCTAACGGAGAAAGGATGGGGACGGGCGACCGATCCACTCACAGGAGGTGGGTCCCTCATTTTAATGAGGCTGCGTGCCTCAGATTTTTTCTCCATTTTAGGTTTAACCCTGGCCAACTGGGTTTCCCGGGCTTCAGGAAACCTGGCAGCTAAAGTGAGATGAGGACTGCTGCGTGGAAGAGGTAAGTGCCTTTCCAGCACCGCTTGTGGGCCAGGAGGAGCATGAGTGCTTCCCCTCAGCCCCCCAAGCTAACCTGCTTTCCCCCCGCAATTGGAGCCCCTCATCCATGTGATCGGACCCCCCCGCGATCTGATCCCCCCCCCCGAGCCACGTTGTCCACCCAACCTGGCCTATCAGATCCTCCCCACCCCCGGCCCCAAGGTATTCCCAATCCCTATTCCTCCCTCCTCTGTGCTCCCCGGCTGCGGCCTCAAATCTCCCCCTGACCTTTCCGATCTCCCCCCGTGTCTTCCAATCTCCCCCTGAATCTTCTGATCTCCTCACCATCACCAGCCCCCGATTTCCACCCCTCCCACCCCTGACACCAGCCTCCGATCACCCCTCCCCCCACCCCTGACCACCGGCCTCCGATCACCACTCCCCCTCACACCAGCCTCCAATCACCCCTGCCCCCCACCCTGGACACCAGCCTTCAAACACCCATCCCTGGCCTTTCCAATCCCTCCACCCCTTCTCTCCGCTCCCTGGCTGCATCCTGGCACTGAAGGCCTACACGCCTGACAGTTAGCCACCCTCTCAATCTGGCTGTCTGCAGCCGGGAAACAGAGACAAAAAAATGTTAATCAGGTCCTGCTGTTAAAATTGTCAGGACCTGAGGGAAACACGTTCTTCCAGGTTTCCCGAATGCAAAACAGCCACCCCTCCCCGCCTCACCATAAATATCGGGGCCATTATGTCCAAGGGGGCGTGAAAAATAAAATTGGCAAATCTGCAGAATAAGTGGGGTGCTTTACTGCTTTGTTTTCTGTCTCATTACAAAATTGCTGGTTATATTTCCAAAGAAACAAGAAAACTATCGGTACTAATATGTGCAAGACTTCACAGGTATGATTTCAAAAAGTAAGTACATGATGATGGTAGCAGGATTTCATGGGAAGATTATCACTTCTACTGATCGGTAAATAACTCCATTACATGAATTACACTAAACCACAACACCTGAGAAGTTAGATCAGATAAAAGTTGTCTTACGTTCTGTTTTCCAACAATATTATCAAATGGAAGTTCAGGACTCCAGGAACCTTCAGTAAATGTTGTGGCGCTATTTCTTCTGTCACAAGATGTACTGGATTCTTTCATAATGTCTTCAGGCAAAGTCAAAAGGCTTTCTTCTGGTTGCTTTATCAGGTATGTTTCAATATTGTGTTTTCGCAGAAACTCATTTCTCTCTTTTCCGTGCCCTTCTTCTACCTCATAATCATCATTTAGACAATCCAGTGTTGCCTTAGAAATGTGAATCCTCCTGCAAACCAGCAGATGAAAGAAAACACATTCAGATCCCACCAAGAAACCATCCCTCCCAGAAACCTTAATAACAAGAACATTTGTTGTAAATTTATTATTATTAGAAGAAGAAATTGCTTATGGCTTGTATAAATGATATTTACCCAGGGATTCCACCAGACTCCAGTTTGTTTGCAATATCGACATCCCAGGACCAGACATCAAATTGCCATTTCCGAAGCCCAAGCACTCCACAAAGCACAGATCCAGAGTGTATTCCTATACGCATGTCAATCTCATGCTTCGTATGGACTCTCACATATCTATCCAAACAAAAAGAAATAAAAATTACAGACATTTTCCAACATTAAAACAAGCTAACTGCTGTAAACTTAAAATTATGCTATGCAAATATAAATGGTTTAACGCCTTCATTAAAACAGTGGTCAGAGCAATATGTTAAATGTTTATATTCACACAGCATAATTTCAACAGCATTGTAAATTAAGGGTCAGTTTTCCACTTGTGCACTCCTGTTAGAAAATCATGGGCTGCACAGTAGCAGGAAATGTATCTTTTAATCTCAGTTATTTAGAGTTTAGATATGCCTTTTTTTAAAGTTGTTTATAAATGCATATACCAAAGCACTTAATATCTACTACAGAAAATTCATGAATTATTTCAACATTCACTGTCCTCTTAAATGTTATTGATGTCTTAACTGCAGTAACTTGCTGGATCACTCCGGAATAAACTTCAATACCAAAAGCTCATGGAGGAAAAATTGAGTCATGCCCCCTTTGGGGTGCCAACTACGCCGGGGCACTACTTTTAGCGCCCCCAAAAAATTAGCACCCCGCGACTGAAATTCATCGGTAGCACCTCAAGAGGGAAGCGGGGTGCTACTGGAAGTGCCCCGCCTCCCTCTTGGGGTGCTGTGAGGGAATATCGCGGCGCTATGTGCTGCGGTACTGCAGGCCTTCCTCCCCTTCTTAAAGGGAAGGGGCCTAACGCAGTGTGACCCCGGGGCCCAGCTGGGCCACCAGGGATCGAAGTGCCGGCAAAAGAGCCCGGCACTCAAGAGAAGTGCCGGGCTCACGGGGCACAGCCGGCACTCCACGGGGGCGGGGTGGCTGCAGAGGGGGCAGGTGCTGGCAGGCGGCCAGCAATATAAATGGCCACCCGGCACCTCGCCTTTGATTAGCACCATCCTGGCCGTATGTAGGCCCCCTTGATCCCGTAGCATCCGGCGGTAAGTCAGGGGGCACTACCTAAGTTCGTGGCTGGGGCACAAGCAGGGCGCTGTGCACGGCGATGATGTCATTGCTGGCAGTGCAGCCCCGTGGGCCGCTAACACTGAATTTCGCAGAAGGTGTTGGCGGCACCGCGCCCGGGCGCTAGTTGCTTTGCGCCCCGTTAGCGCCCTCTTAGGGCACTAATGGGAGGTGCAAAGCAACCGAATTTCTCTCCCCATAAATTGATTTTGAGACATGAGGGATTTTGAATTGACAAATCATTGCCATAAAAAAGTTTTAACCAGTTGAATGTGCCAGTTGAAATACAATGATGACATTTTGTTGCATTTTAAGTGCCAGATCCTTTCTCAAGAGAGCATGGTTAAATGTCATATAATGAATCTTACAAAGAGTTCTTCTTCTTAGGGCAACTGCCTTCCCCCGATCAAACGGCCACAGGTCTGAGCAGCAGCTCAGACAGGCATATTCAGGTCTTGGCAAGGTGATAACGGTGTGCTCCACCTTGGTTAAAGCAAACATTGATATAGCCCACCTCGCCATCACTGCAAACACATTTGTTGTCTGAACTTGAAGAGCCGTTAGCAACAATTGTGGCAATGTTTGGAGACTGGACCGCAGCATGTTTTTAGTTGAATGGTGCACAGAATAGTGCATAAATAAGGCTTTGGGATACAGTGGCAGAGGGGGTAAAAACTAGGAATAAGGAAGAAATATAAATATTTGAAATATTCCAACTTGCTTTTCTTTACCTAATCTAGTCCATTCAAATCTATGCAATAAAATAATTTATCACATATTGGGGTCATTTTCAATTTCACTGCTTGGGTGGTAACCTGATGGAGCATATTATTCGCTCAATATAGAACCTGTCCGATTTTCATTTCCATTAATTTTAACTTGTATTTATGTAGCACCTTTTACATGGAAAACGTCCATCGGACTTCATAGAGAAGGAGAAAAATGGACAATGAATCTTGGAAAGAGTGTTGGGAAGGTAACTGAAATAAGGGAAGAGAGGTAGTGAGACAGAACCATTTAGGCAGGGAGTTACAGAAAGTAAGGTGAAGACGGCTGAATACTCTGCCACCATTACAAAAGAAAAATACTGCGGATGCTGGAAATCTGAAATAAAAACCTGGAAATACACAGCAGGTCAGGCAGCTCTGCCACCATTGGTGGGGTGGGAGGATGCACGGAAGGCAAGAGGGCGGTTTACATATGTGGCTTGGCAAATTCATTTGAATTAACAATAAGTTCTGTCTATTGGATTGACACATGGTTTAGAACACCCCTTTGTGAACAGGAGCAGCTGCACTGAGCCTTACGCTGAATCCAGCTGTGAGGGGTGGTGCCTTGTTGCTGCCATTCAAAGCTCAACTAGAGCATCTGATCCTCAAAACTACTACTTTGTTGTTGTTCCTTATACTTTCAATGTTATTTCATGCCAGTTCTGAAACAATGATTGGCTCTCAAAGCCAAGAGCCCTGGTCGTGTGGTATGAGTAAACTCTGTGCTGAGATCACTGACTGTGCGGACAGGCTCAGGTTAGGAGTATAGAAGGATGGCTATGGCTGATTTTGTGAAGCCAGTGGCTCCTACTGATTTTAATAGGATCCCTGCAAGTAAAATTGCAGCTACAGGCAAAAGTATTGCATGAAAGAAAGAAGTAACTAAAAGTCTTGCAATGCAAAAAATCGGCCTTCCATAGCAATAAAAATTAATGCACAAAGAAATTTACCTTGGGTTGTATTGGATCGACCACCTGTTATACGCAGCACCAGATATTCAGTTCTATTGCAGTCCCTGGATCAGACACTATGTATAACAGGCGGCCGACCCAATACCAACTGTTACACACCACCGCCTGCCACCCACCCCCCCACCCCGAGACCAATTTCTACCCAACTAAGTTTTAATAAATCAAACTTTGCAACCAATGTTCAAAACTACTATACAATTTAAAAAAAGTTTTCTATAAGCCAGGATAGCAAAATATGAAAGCTTGCCATTTTTGTTTACACCTCCAGTGAAGCTTCACAAAATTGTGAAGAAATTAATACTAAATAAGAAAGAATTTGCAATTCTGTAGTGCTTTTCATGAGCTCAGGATTTCCCAAAGTGCTTTACAGCCAATGAAGCTGACATCTTTGAAGTATCGTTATTGTTGTAATGTAGAGAAATGCGGCAGCCAACTTGCACACAGCAAGATCGCACCAAAAACAATGAGATCAATGACCAGAGAATCTGTTTTTTAATGATGTTGATTGAGGGATAAATATTGGCTAGGATATGAGGAGAACTCCCCTGCTCTTCTTCGAATAGTACAATGGGATCTTTTACCTCAACCTGAGAGGGCAGATGGGGGCTTGGTTTAACATCGCATCCAAAAGGCACCACCTCCAGCAGTGCAGCACTCCCTCAGTATTGCACTGAAATGTTAACCTAGTTTATATGTTCTGGAGTGGGGCTTGAACTCGATCTTCTAACTTAGAAGCAAAAGCACTTCCACTGAGCCAAGACTGACACTTTTTAATAGATCTACCACAAGTATATCGAAATGAGGTGAGCAAAATAGATGTTTTATCGATTCAATATGTTTGTGTAATAAAAATGTATCTCAATGTTTCTTGCATAATTTAACAAGGGGAATTGTCACTAAACCCACCACTTGCGAGCTCTGGCTGGAAAACGCAAACTGAACGAACAAGGTTTTTTCAGGATGTTATTGTTGACTGCACATTTAACCAGTACATCATACCATTTATAATATTACCACAATAATGAATCAAAGTATTCAATTAATGTTTAGTCTGTTGAAAACCTAAAATCCATTTAAATCCCCAGTAAAATTCCATATTTAGTATGTTTAATCATTTCAGTAATAATCATTAGTAAACACACAACTTTACATAAGTGCATTATGTAAGTTTACTGCCTTAAAGCTAGATTTTTAATGAGCTGAGGCAGACTTGTATAATTGTGATGAAAATACCTTATAGTTTTGATCATGTTAAGACCCATTTCAACACAGCAGTGTGCGTGGTCGTGACGTGGCTCAGGGAGTCCAGATACACAGTAATAGCAATCTCCCAGGATCTTAATTCTAAGACAGTGATGTTCCTAAAATGTTATTAAAAATGCATTACTTTAATTAATATACGGTACTACAGAATTGTGTCAAGTGGAACTTTTTGCATGCACGGTATAACAAGAAAAAATCATTGTCTTACTGTACACTTGTCAAAGCTGCTATTTGCTATACATTTACAGCGAAGAGAGTATTGTTGCACATTTTCATACTTTCGCATTTATAGAACATTCTGAAAATTATATTTGAGGTAAAAACCAGAAAATAGTCATTTCTCTTCAGTGACATATCAGGAGATTAGGGATCTGGGAAAAGCACTCCAGGCACTTTAAAAAGGCAATCTCAAGAATCCTTGAAATATTACAACTTATCTAGAATTACTGGGCTACATATGAAGCCTTGAAATATGTATTTAAATTCAAATTTAAGTAAGTAAAGTGTTTCCTTTTGCTAAACACTGTGACACAATGCCACATGTCGCATAATAATGTATTGTTCTGCCTAGAAAATAACATTTCATGAATCACGGGTAATATGCAATATAAACGACTCTTTAAGCTAATAGTTGAGTTCTGAGGGCTACGACCTATTCTAATTAGCACTACCTCTCCAGAGGTGCTATATGTCTGTGTCAATTTGATTATAAAACATAGTGGGGTTGAAATTGGTCTTCGCCAGTAATGTAAAATGGGCTCAGAGCAAATGGGTGTCAAAGGAAAAGAAAATAGTCCATCAGCTGAAAGATTTATTTATAGATATAAACAATTGTTTGCTTATACAACATGTTAAGAGGAACTTAGGAGTAAAAAGGCACCTGGACAGCAGTGACCATAATATTATTAGAATTAATTTGATCAACCAAAGCAAGACAGCTGAAAGTGTAATGCTAGTACCAGATTATTAGAGGGCTAAATTTACAAAGATGGCAAATGACTTGAGTAAAATTGGGTGGGAGGTCCTAATGAAGAAACACTGAAGAGAAATTGAATACTGTTAGAACCATCCTTACACAGAAGGAAGCAATGCAAGTCTCCAGGATTAAAAGAGAGGCCTACGGTAAAATAAAACTAAAGAACAAAATACTGTGGATGCTGGAAATCTGAAATGAAAACAGAAAATGCTGGAAATACTCAGCAGGTCAGGCAGCAACTGTGGGGAGAGAAACAGAGTTAATGTTGCAGGTCATTGACCTTTCATCAGAACTGGAAAAAGTTAGAGATGTAACAGGTTTTAAGCAAGTACAGAGGCAGGGAAAGGGGGGGAGGGGAGGAAAGAACAAAAGGGAAGGTCTGTGATAGGTGGAAGGCAGGAGTGATTAAATGACAAAAGGTATGATTGTACAAAGCAAAAGGAAATGGTAATGGGACAAATAAAGAAACAAAAGATGAGTCTAGAAGAGGTGTAAATGGGAATATCAGAATCACCAGCAACAGCTGCCGTTCGAAAAAATGGGGGCAGAGGTTATGATCTGAAATTATTGAACTCAATGTCGAGTCCGAAAGGCTGTAAAGTGCCTAATAGAAAGATGAGATGCTGTTCCTCGAGTTTACGTTGAGGTTCATTGGAACAGTGTAGGAAGCCAAGTACAAAGAGGTCAGAGTGGGAGTGGAGCAGAGAATTGAAATGACAGGCAACCGGAAGCTCGGAGTCACGCTTACAGACTGAACGGAGTTGTTCTGCAAAGCGGTCACCCAATCTGTGTTTGGTCTCCCCAATGTAGAGGAGACTGCATCATGAGCAGCGAATACAGTATACTAAATTGAAAGAAGTACAAGTAAATTGTTGTTTCACCTGGAAGGAGTGTTTGGAGCCCTGGACGGTGGGAAGGGAAGAGGTAAAAGGGCAGGTGTTGCATCTCCTGCACTTGCAGGGGAAGGTGCCATGGGAAGGGGAGTGGGTGGTCGGGGTGATTGAGGAGTGGACCAGGGTGTCGCGGAGGGAATGGTTCCTTCGGAATACTGAAAGGGGAGGGGAAGATGTGTTTGGTGGTGGGATCACGCTGGAGGTGGCGGAAATGACGGCGGATGATCCGTTGAATGTGGAGGCTGGTGGGGTGAAAGGTGAGGACAAGGGGAACCCTATTGTGGTTTTGGGAGGGAGGGCAAGGGGGTGAGAGCAAAGTGCAGGAAATGGAACGGACACAGTCCATTAAAATTAAATTGGCTAACTGGTTATGTCCAAAGATGAATTATAGGTTTAAAGAAAAGAACTCTCAGGGGAACAGGAATAGGTATCAAACTCAGCAGGGGGCAACGGAAGCTGCTGTCAGAGCAGCCAGAAGGACATTAGCGAAGAGGATCCTGCAGAGGTGTGCTAGTAATAGCAAGGTCTTTTTCAATTATGTTAGCCACAGAGCCATTAAGGACTGTATAGGGCCATTGAAGGATTTCACAGGACAAATTCAGGTAGACTCCCAGGCTTTGGTAGAGATTTAACATGGTTACATTGCATCAGTCTTTATTATTGAAGATAATGCTGGATTATCAATAATATAGAATAGGATTGATGTAACTGAATGTATTAAAGTAGATATGGATGTAGTCCTGGCTAGAATTAACTTTTCCAAAATAGATTGGACTGCTGGCTCTGATAGCATTTACTCAAAGGTGCTCAAAGAAATGGGAGCTGTGCTTTGTGAGACCCTTGCTCATATATTTAATATCTCACTGGGATCTGGGATTATTCCCATGGACTGGAAAGAGGCCCACATGTGCCATTGTTTCAAAAGAATTTTTGGCTCATTAGTGAAGGAGTGTATGTACAACTTGTACCATTTTCTGGAGGTGCAGGAAGTGAAGAAACCATACACAATCATGTATTTGTAATAAGGAAGTGGACTTCATTTAAATGTATGGTTTACTTGACCAAAGAAAACTACCCAGTAAGCCTTGTGCATAGACAGTGGAAACTATTGCAGCTAACAAAAAGAAAAACTTGTCCTTGGAGGCTTTAGCAGTTGATTAGATCTTATGCTCCTCTGTGATAAGTGCTTAGGAACCACAAAGGCCTATTCAATTCATAGATTCTTCGATAAGAAAGCTATGGAACTCCAAAGTGTCCTTGATTATATCTCTTACATTTAATCACTGCTATTGATTGAGTTTGCTAACACTGAATCCTGTGGGTATGTGCTGAAGAAGATATGATTGTATTTGAAACCTTGAGACAAGAGCGGAACATCATGTTGAGACTTGGTCAAAACCCTAATTGCCGAGACGGCTGGTACGGCATGACGCACCAAGAGTGGACGAACAGGAAAAACATCACGTAAAGGACAGATAGATAACTGCCCGGTCATATGACTGACCCAGGGGATATAAAGGACTATGAGACTAAGCAGCTGTACTGCTGCCGGGTGGGTTGGTTCCCCACACAAAGATCTACAAGAGCTCAACCGAACTAATCAATCGTTTGGACTTGCACCAAGGGAGTGTGTGTATTGTTTGCTTACTGTTGACTAATCAAGTAAAATGTTGAACTAAGACTACCTGTTGTTGTGTCTTTCCTACGGGTCAACCCTTAAGCTTCTCAGTTGAAGAAGCAGAATCCTACATTAGTTTGGCTTTGTTTAGAGGCAGGTTGCTAGAGGGATTGCTAAAGTTGCTAGAAATACACTGTATCCTTCCCAGGCGTCGAAGACCTCGAGTCTCTTCGCCGGGAGCAAGCGGAAGCCAAGCGCAAGCAGCAGAAGGAGCGCACATCAACCCAAGCACCCCACCCACCCGACCCTTTAACCACCGTCTGCCCCACCTGCGACAGAGACTGTAGGTCCCGCAGTGGACTCATCAGTCACCTGAGAACTCATTTTTAGTGTGGAAGCAAGTCATCCTCGGTTCCGAGGGACTGCCTAAGAAGAAGAGAAGAAGAGTATCTCTTGACAGAGAAGGGCTTATTAGAGAGTCTCAACATGTCTTCTGGAAAAGAAGATCCTGTCCCACCAACCTGGTTGAATTTTTTGAGGAAGTCACAAAGCTGGTGGATGTTGTAAATCTAGACATTGTGTACCTAGACTTTAAAAAAGCCTTTGACTAATTGCCACACAAAACGCTATTAAGTAAATTGATTGAATTTTTTGAGGAGGTAACAAGAAGGGTTGATGAGGGTAGTGCATTTGATGTAGTCTAGGTGGATTTTAGCAAGGCTTTTGACAAGGTCCCACATGGCAGACTGGTCAGAAAAGTAAAAGCCCATGGGATCCAAGGGACTGTTGCAAGTTCGATCCAAAATTGGCTCAATGGCAGGAGCAAAGGGTAATGGTCGTCTGGTGTTTTTGTGACTGGAAGGCTGTTTCCAGTGGGGTTCCGCAGGGCTCAGTACTAGGTCCCTTGCTTTTTGTGGTATATATCAGTGATTTAGACTTCAATGTAGGGGGCATGATTAAGAAGTTTGCAAATGATACAAAAATTGACTGTCTGGTTGATAGTGAGGAAGAAAGCTGTAGACTGCAGGAAGATATCAATGGACTGGTCAGGTGGGAAGAAAAGTGGCAAATGGAATTCAATCCGGAGAAGTGTGAGGTAATGCATTTGGGGAGGGCTAACAAGGCAAGGGAATACACTATAAATGGTAAGATACTGAGAAGTGTAGAGGAACACAGGGACATTGGCGTACATGTCCACAGATCCCTGAAGGTAGCAGGGCAGGTAGATAAGGTGGTTAAGAATGCATATGGGATACTTTCCTTTATTAGCTGAGGCACAGAATATAAGAGCAGGGAGGTTATGCTTGAACTGTATAAAACATTAGTTCAGCCACAGCTAGAGTACTGCATACAGTTCTGGTCACCACATTACAGGAAAGATGTGATTGCACTAGAGAGGGTACAGAGGAGATTTCCAAGGATGTTGCCAGGACTGGAGCATTTTAACTATGAGGAAAGATTGGATAGGCTGGGGCTGTTTTATTTGGAACAGAAGGATGAGGGGAGATTTAATTGAGGTGTATAAAATTATAAGGGACCCAGATAGAGTTGATAGGAAGGATCTATTTCCCTCAGAGAGAGGACAATAACCAGGGAATATGGATTTGAAGTAATTGGTAGAAGGGTTACAGGGGATTTGAGGAGAACATTTTTTACCCAGAGGGTGGTGGAGGTCTGGAACTCACTGCCTGAAAGGGTGGTAGAGAATGTAGATAAATAGTATTATGAACTTGAATAGGTGCAACGCCAAGCATATATACACCATGCATAATGAGGTGTTCAAGGCTGCTGAACAGGGGAAGGATCAAGTTAGGTAGCATGAGTCATTGACGGTCCATGTCCAATGCCACTAGGCTATTATAAATGCAAATAGGGTGTTAGGATATCTTGCCAGGACAATTAAATACAAAACAAGAAATATCATCCTTTCTCTGTGTAAGGCCTTGGTCAGGTCACATCTAGAATACTGTGCCCAGTTTTGGTCCCCTCACATGGTGGGTGGTATAGAGGCAATGGAAAGTGTTCAGAGGAGGACCACTAGATTGATTGCTAGTTTAAGGGCATTCAGTAACTTGAAAATAATGAAAGAATAGAGTATTTGAGCTAGATAGGGCAGGGAGGATCAGGGGACATGCATAAGTTATGAAAGCATAGAAATAGTTTAGAAGTTCGGAGGTATTTCTTTTGGCAGTGTTATTGACCTCTGGAATAATTTGCCAGCACGTGCAGTGAGTGCAGATTCGCTGCAAGTATTCAAAAGGGAGCTGGGCGAGTTTCCAAGAATGATTAACATGTCTACACATAGAAGGCAGGTGGGTCATTGGGGTTGTGTCACACAGTCATTGTAGTCTCCGGGAACTTGTTTGATCAGCTTCAGAGGTCAGAAATGAATTGCACAGAGATTTTTCCTGGGTTGGCCTATGGGTTTTTTCTGGGGTTGTTTTTGCCTTTCCAGGAGATTGCATGGCTGTGAGGGTGGGTGTTGGGGTTGAGGGGTGGGGATGGTTTTCAGAAGTTACACCATGCCAAGAGAGGACTTGTTTGGTGGATCAGCTGGTCTTTATCTTTCTTTTTTGTATGTTTTTATGCAAGCTTTTGGCCATCTGCTCTAATATCTCCTTATGTGGCTTGGTGTCAAATTTTGTTTGATAATGTTTCTGTGAAGCGCCTTGGGACATTTTACTACGTTAATGGTGCTACATAAATGCAAGTTGTTGTTGTTGTTGCTTGCAAATTCCCAGCAGCCTATTTTTGTTTGTAATGTATTTGCATGAATTCCAACTAATTAATATGCACTTTGTAGTGTTTAGCTATAAATGCCAGTTGCAAATAAGTACTTAAAATTAACTTAGCTTTCATCATCTTTCAAAGCAATTGTTAGACTATAGCCATGTTCTTTGTCTTTTAAGTCATCCATCTGGCTGTTTTGATTATCAGTTCAGATTATTAGAGGACTGTGACTGAAGTTATAAAGAGCCGCTTAAACAGGTCCTTCCAGATTATTAGGTGGCCATGATCAACATGATACCATTTAACCCTTAAAGCACTGACATCAAAATGCTGGTATTAATCTTGTAGCCCTCTGATTAACTCTTTCCAATAACATATCACTTTTGAAGTAGGGGCCCAAAAGTGGACACAATTGACGGAACTTTCAACTTTGACAGGGGTGTAGAACGGGTAATATTAGATCAGCTGTCCACTATACACCCCGCCCAATTTTCCTTTTCATTGAAGTCAATGAAGACAATCGGGCAGGGTGTATAACAGGTGGCCGATCTGATATCGGCCGTTTTACACTCCCGCCATAGTTAAAAGTTCCACCCGATACTCCAGATGCAGTCTTACCAAGGAAACAGACCATTTAAAAGAAGCTGCTTCAATTTAAATGTTGGCCCGGAATTTGCGGTGGGTCATAACAGTGAACGAACAGCCTTCGCCGTTATTACCACTTTGAAACTAACCGCAACTTTAGGATGTAGCACATGCGCATCTAAATACAGAAATCCTGAAGTTCTGGTCAGTTATTCACTGCTCCAACACTAGCTGCACTGTGCCGCTCCCACCTCCCCCCCACCCCCCATAGCCGGCAATCAGTGAAATCAATGAAACTGATGAAAACTTGAGCTTTTCCGTGGTAATATCCCTGTTAAATACCCCATTAAAAGTTAGGCCTTGTTGGTTTAGGTGTAACTGAGGTTTTAACAGCATATTGACTGCTAAATTATAGACCTGAAAAGCTATTTTCAATTTTATGGAATGTTAAATTTCCCCATAATGATGACAATTACAATTTTTAAGAAACTTAAAAAATATATATTTTTTAAAAGTTTGCTCATATTTATTTCAGGTTTACCTTTTCCCCATGTGAGAGCCCCAATCTTTTGCTCTCTCTAACATTTTTAAAATGACAGAATAAAAGGAGCTTCTTCACTCCATGGTTCTTGGTCTGTGAGAATTCTGCATTGTGATTGGCTGCTTAGACAGCTTGTTGATGTCACAGCAGCTCGCACTAGAGATTCCCCACTATTGAACACTGATCTCACGTACGCGTCGAGAAAGGCAAGCTTCTCGCCACAGAGATCGCACGATCTTTGTGGGCAGCTTTCTTCGGAGCCAACAACGAACGCCTTTGCTTCGTCGCTGACCGCAAATTCCGGGCCATTATATCCTTTGCTATACAGCCAAACATTTTGTTTATTCTCTTTGCAACCTGGGAATAGTAAGTTGATTGTGTTGGTGAGCTGTCCACTAAATTCTGAGACCCCTTTTGGCTCTGATCCCTCCACTATGTTCCCACTGTGTGTATATATTCCATATCCCCTTTCTTGCCAGATCTTACCACTTTATATTTACCTGCATTAAATGCAGTTGCCATTATTCTGCTCATAAACAAAGCATCTTTCTGAATTTGTGCATGGTGAATCTTATTATTTGTCACTGTTCATATTTTGGCGTCATTCTCAAACTTGAACTGATTCCAGTCTCTAAGTCATCTATGAAACTGATAAACAACAGTGCTGAAGCAATATAAAACATATATTTGAATAATAAACAATGCTAAAAGCCAAAGAAATTGTCCTTGTGGAGGGTTGGCTGTGGAGGAGGAATTCCTGGAGTGTTTACGGGATGGTTACCTGGACAAATATGTCGAGGAACCAACCAGAGATCAGGCAATCTTAGACTGGGTATTATGTAATGAGGAAGGATTAATTAGCCATCTTGTTGTACGAGACCCCTTGGGTCGGAGCAATCATAATATGATCGAATTCTTCATTAAGATGGAAAATGAAGTAGTTGACTCAGAGACTAGGGTCCTGAATTAAAATAAAGGAAACTACGATGGTCTGAGGCGCAAATTAGGTAGGATTGATTGGGGAATGTCACTCAAAGGGTTAACGGTGGATAGGTAATGGCAAACATTCAAAGACCGCATGGATCAACTACAGAATTTGTTCATCCCAGTTTGGCATAAAAATAAAACAAAAAAGGTGACTCAACCGTGGCTAATGAGGGAAATTAGGGATAGCATAAGATCCAAGGAGAGGACATATAAATTGGCCAGAAAAAGCAGTAATCCAGAGGATTGGGAGCAGTTTAGGATTCAACAAAGGAGGGCAAAGGGATTAATTAAGAAAGGGAAAATAGAATATGAGAGTAAGCTTTCAGGGAACATAAAAACTGACTGTAAAAGCTTTTATAGATATGTGAAGAGAAAAAGATTGGTGAAGTCAAGCGTAGGTCCCTTGCAGTCAGAATCAGGGGAATTTATAATGGGGAACAAAGAAATGGCGGACCAATTAAACACATATTTTGGTTCTGTCTTCACAAAGGAGGACACAAATAACCTCCCAGAGATGTCGGGGAACATAGGGTCTGATGAAAGGGAGGAACTGAAAGAAATCAGTATTTGTAGGGAAATGGTGTTAGGGAAATTGATGGGATTGAAGGCCGATAAATCCCCAGGGCCTGATAATCTACATCCTAGGGTACTTAAGGAAGTGGCCCTAGAAATAGTAGATGAATTGCTGATCATCTTCCAACATTCGATGGAATCTAGAACAGTACCCATGGATTGGAGGGTAGCTAATGTTACCCCACTATTCAAAAAAGGTGGTAGAGAGAAAACAGGGAATTACAGACCGGTAAGCCTGACATCGGTAGTGGGGAAAATGCTAGAGTCCATTATAAAAGATGTAATAGCAGATCACTTGGAAAACAGTGACAGGATCGGACAAAGTCAACATGGATTTACAGAAGGTAAATCGTGCTTGACTAATCTACTGGAATTTTTTGAGGATGTAACTAGTAAAATAGATCAGGGAGAACCAGTGGATGTGGTGTATTTGGACTTTCAGAAGGCTTTCGATAAGGTCCCGCATAAGATATTAGCGTGTAAAGTTAAGGCACATGGGATTGGGGCAAGGTATTGACTTGGATAGAGAACTAGTTGGCAGATAGAAAGCAAAGAGTTGGAATAAACGGGTCTTTTTCCAAGTGGCAGGCAGTGACTAGTGGGGTACCACAGGGATTGGTCCTTGGACCCAGCTATTCACAATATATATTAATGATCTAGACAAGGGAACTGGATGTAATATCTCCAAATTTGCAGATGACACAAAGCTGGGTGGACGTGTGTGCTGTGAGGAGGATGCCAAAAACTACAGGATGATTTGGACAGGTTGGGTGATTGGGCAGATGCAATATAACGTGGATAAATGTGAGGTTATCCACTTTGGTGTCAAAAGCAGGAAGGCAGATTATTATCTGAATGGCAATAGATTGGGAGAAGGGGAAGTACAATGAGACCTGGGTGTCCTTGTGCAGCAGTCGCTGAAGGTAAGCATGCAGGTGCAGCAGGCGGTTAAGAAGGCAAATGGTATGTTGACCTTCATAGCGAGAGGGTTTGAGTACAGGATCAAGGATGTCTTGCTGCAGTTGTACAGGGCCTTGGTGAGACCACACCTTGAGTATTGTGTGCAGTTTTGGTCGCCTTATCTGAGGAAGGATATTCTTGCCATGGAAGGAGTTCAGCGAAGATTCACCAGGCTGATACCTGGGATGGCAGGAATGACGTAGGAGGAGAGATTGGGTCGATTGGGCTTGTACTCGCTGGAGTTTAGAAGAATAAGGGGGGATCTCATTGAAACTTATAAAATTCTGACAGGACTGGACAGACTAGATGCAGGGAGGATGTTCCCGATGGTCGGGGAATCAAGAACCAGGGGTCACAGTCTAAGGATAAGGGGTAGGCCTTTTAGGACAGAAATGAGGAGGAATTTCTTCACCCAGAGAGTGGTGAACCTGTGGAATTCTCTACCACAGAAGGCAGTAGAGGCCAATTCATTAAATATATTCAAGAAGGAGTTGGATATATTTCTTAAGGCTAAAGGGATCAAGGGATATGGGGAGAAAGCAGGGACAGGGTGTCATAAATCTCATCATCGAGAAACTACCTATGCAATAACACTGGATGGCCAGCTGGTGGCGCCGTCCAAGGAGTATAAATACTCGGGCATTGGCCCCAGCTTGCCTGGGACATTTTGTAAAGACAAGGGAGCTAGTGGATACAACTAGACTTCCATGTTCTGAAATAAGTTGATTAAAGCCTTGCTTTATGCTGAAACCAAGTGCATAGTGAGTTTTATTACGTCACAGGGTACTGAGTTTGGATGATCAACCATGATCGCATTGAATGGCAGAGCAGGCTCGAGGGGCTGAATGGCCTACTCCTGCTCCTATCTTCTATGTTTCTATGTTTCTCTAGTCTCTCCACGTAGCTGAAGTCTTTAATTCCTGGTACCATTCTAGTAAATCTCCTTTGCACCCTTTCTAAGGCCTTGACATCCTTCCTAAACTGTGGTGCCCAGAATTGGATACAATACTCCAGCTGGGGCCTAACCAGTGTTTTATAAAGGTTTAGCATAACTTTCTTGCTTTTCTACTCTATTCCTCTATTTATAAATGTAAGAAGTCACACAACACCAGGTTATAGTCCAACAGTTTTATTTGAAATCACAAGCTTTCGGAGTGCTGCTCCTTCGTCAGGTGAAGTGGAGAGATGCATAAAGACACAGCTTATATAGTCAGAGAATAATGCCAGACGATTACAGGTAATCTTTCTAACTACTATTTATCACACCTCGGCAGAGAGATAATCACAGCGATCAAAGGTGTGAATGGTGTCCAAACAGGTTAGTCAGGAAAACATTACATCAAAGAACAATGAGGTGGGGTCACAAGGGGTCAAATGTTGCAGATGCTGGGGTCTGTATGAAAAACAAAAAACAGACCGAAAAACTTTTTTTTGCTGGAAATCACAGCAGGTCCGACCGCATCTGTGTAGAGAGAACAAGCCAACGACGACTCGAGTCTGGGTGACCCTACGTCAGGTGGGGTTACATGTAGCATGACATGAACCCAAGATCGCGGTTGAGGCCGTCCTCATGAGTGCGGAACTTGGCTATCAGTTTCTGCTCGACGATTTTGCGTTGTCGTGTGTCTCGAAGGCCGCCTTGGAGAATGCTTACCTGAAGATCGGAGGCTGAATGTCCTTGACTGCTGAAGTGTTCCCTGACTGGGAGGGAACACTCCTGCCTGGCGATTGGTGCGCGGCGGCCTTCGAGACACACGACAACGCAAAATCGTCGCGCAGAAACTGATAGCCAAGTTCCGCACTCATGAGGACAGCCTCAACCGCGATCTTGGGTTCATGTCACGCTACATGTAACCCCACCTGACGTAGGGTCACCCAGACTCAAGTCGTCATTGGCTTGTTCTCTCTACACAGATGCGGCTGGATCTGCTGTGATTTCCAGCAAAAAAAATGTTTTTCGGTCTGTTTTTTGTTTTTCATACAGACCCCAGCATCTGCAACATTTGACCCCTTGTGACCCCACCTCATTGTTCTTTGATGTAATGTTTTCCTGACTAACCTGTTTGGACACCATTCACACCTTTGATTGCTGTGATTATCTCTCTGCCGAGGTGCGACAAATAGCAGTTAGAAAGATTACCTGTAATCGTCTGGCATTATTCTCTGACTATATAAGCTGTGTCTTTATGCATCTCTCCACTTCACCTGACGAAGGAGCAGCGCTCCAAAAGCTTGTGATTTCAAATAAAACTGTTGGACTATAACCTGGTGTTGTGTGACTTCTTACATTTGTCCACCCCAGTCCAACTCCGGCATCTCCACACAATGTCTATTTATAAAGTTAAGGATCTTGTATGCTTTTTTAACAGCCTTCTCAACTTGTCCTGCCACCTTCAAAGGTTTGTGTATATACATCCCCAGCTCTCTCTATTCCTGCACTCCCTTTAAAATTGTACCATTTAGTTTATATTGCCTCTCCTCATTCTTCCTACCAAAATAAATCACTTCACACTTCTCTGCATTAAATTTCATCTGCCCATTTCACCAGTTTGTCCATGTCCTCCTGAAATCTAATACTATCCTCCTCACAGTTTACTACATTCCTGAGTTTCATGTCATCTGCAAACTTTGAAATTATGCCCTGTAATGTCCAAGTCATTAATATATATCAAAAAGAGCAGTGGTCCCATGCATACTTCCCTCCTGTCTGAAAAACAACCGTTCACCACAATTCTCTGCTTTCTGTCCCTTAGCCACTTTTGTATCCATGCAGCCTTTAATCCCATGGCTTCAATGTTGCAACAAGTCTATAATGTGGTACTTTATGAAACGCCTTTTTGAAAGTCCATATGTACAACATCAACCGCACGACCCTCATCAAACCTAAAAGAACCAGTAGCTGTAGAGAAAAGCATAGCTGCAAGAGTTATACCGTGTTATACTGCGGGCTGTGTATTACATTCTACCCACCATAAGAGAACTCTGCACACACATGCTTGCATGGAGGTACAATTCTCTGTCCTTGGCATGTATTGAGAATGCAGGCAGACGCATTCGCTTTCTCCTAACAGTCAAAAGACTCGACAGTTAGTTTAGAAAGTGCCAAGGAAGTCCAACAGATTGTCTGAGCACCTTTTTGAACACAGCTTCACTTCACATTCTGCCACGCTCAAACGAAAAGAGATGGCTTCCCTGAGAGAGTCTCGTCCCATTTCATTTTAGTGTATTCTGGAGTAGGATTATTTTGCCAGTTTTACATCAATGAGCATTTGAAACCATTTAGCATCAATGTGAAAGTGGCGGTACACTGAACCTGAAGACACACCTACTTCATCAGCTCAAATATCAATGCCCAAAACACAACAACATGTATTTATATGGCACCTTTATTATAGAAAACATCCCAAGACACTTAACAGGAGCATTATCAAACAAAATTTGATGCCGAGCCACATAAAGAGATATTAGGACAGGTTGGTCACAGAGGTAGGTTTTAAGGAGCGTCTTGAAGGAGGAGAGGTGGAGAGTTTTAGGGGGGAATTCCAGAACTTAGGGCCTAGGTAGCTGAAGGCATGGTCGCCAATGGTGGAGCAATGGAAATCGGGGATGCGCAAGAGGCCAGAATTAGAGGAGCGCCGCGATCTCGGCATTTTGTAGGGCTGGAGGTAACAGAGGTGGGGTGAGGCGAGGTCATGGAGGGATTTGAACATAAGGATAAGAATTTTTAATTCGAGGCGTTATCGGACCGGGAGCCAATGTAGGTCACTGAGCACATGGGTGATGGGTGAATGAGACTTGGTGCGAGTTAGGATACGGGCAGCAAAATTTTGGATGAGCTGAAGTTTAGTGGGAGGATGGTCAAGACTTCACAAACACCTCATGTACTCAGGTAGTGATGCTCCAAAGTACGCAGGTGCCACATAGAAAGAAAGAAGTTCCATTTTTATTGCACCTTTCCTGTCCTCGGGATGTTCCAAAGCACTCCTCTGCCAATTAACTGTTTCTGAAGTGTAGTCATTGTTGTTAAGTAGGCAAACATGTTAGCCTTGCTCACAGCAGGAACCCACAAACAGCAATGAGGTAAATAACAGGTGGTGTTGGTTCGAGGATACATTTTGGCCAGGTTACCAGGAGAAATCCCCTGCTCTTCTTTGAATAGTGCCATGGGATATTTGATGTCCAACTAAACAGGCAGATGGGTTTAATATCTCATCTGGAAGGCAGCATCTCTGAAAATACAGTACACCCTCTGTACTGCACTGAAGTATCAGCCTAGATTACACACTCAATTCTTGCAGTGAGGCTTGAACTGAGAGACAAAAGTGTTATCACTGAGCCAAGCATACTTGATATTCAGCTATTGATACCTTAAAATACACATACACTTGATGAAGTCAGATACTGATGCTCAGATTTCCTCCCTTGCGGAAGTAATTTCCACTGCATTTCATTAATCCTTTGGGATTCATGCTATAATTGTTGCATCATATCCCAAAATACTAAAATGGGAGAATTTATAAAGCCATTAATAATGAACATTAAAACAGAAACAAAAACAGAAAATGCTGGAAATACACATCAGCATAGTCGCCATAAAAGTTATACTCAAAATATTTATCTGTCTTCTCCTTTCAGGTGTTGATGAACGTACTGTGCATTTTCAGCATTTTCTATTTTTGTTTCAGATTTCCAGCAGTCATTATTTTTCTTTTCATCTCTTAAAGTGATATGTCCAATATAGTGTATATTAAATATTTGGACATATGGGGGGCTGGGGAATTTGACCTCCACCCAAAACTAGCATGAAATGGTCATGCCACCTGCCCAAAGCTGGCGTTGGGAAGCCAGAACCATATCTGGGGAGGACGGCAAATTGAATGGCTCCCAGAGAGAGCCAGCTGGCAGGTCAGGTCTGTGGAGGGGGTGGGGGGGGGGGGGGAGGAGGAGGTTTGTGGTTGGGGGTGAGGGTGAGGGTGAGAGAGCTGGAGGGGGGGTGCAGCTGATGTATGCAGCATGCGCTAGACCAATTTGTACCTGAAAATTACAATCAGGGCCCTAATTTACATATTTAAGCAGCCTTACACCTGTTTCAGGTGGGCATGTAGGTTGCATGCCCATTTATAGGCCCACCTGAAAATTGCATCAGGTGGACCTTAGACATCAATGGGGCAGCCTAGGTGCTCCCCCAGTTTTCAACTGCTAGCCACCTGTTTTTTAGGTGAGAAATAGGCAGCTGTTAGTTGAAAATTGCCTCCATATTCTTTATTCTCAGGCTCTGAAATGATAAATAAGAGCGCATCAGTTTTTTGTAACATTATTAGTACAGTAAATGGAACTTTTTCATTTCTATCAAATGTGTGCAAGAAATCCAAGCACATTGGGGACATGACTTCCTTGTTACATTTAATTATCACAGTGAGTTGTGTATTACTATCAAGCAACAGAGGCATGTAAGCATGCTCAGTGAATTTACAAAGCAGCACAATTTATTGAACTTTCACAGCATCTATCATTTTAAACTATCTATCAATTAAGAGAAAACTGTAACAAATTGAAGACAAAAGAAATAAAAATGAAAGATACGTGTGTTGAAACAATATTCAGAATTTAGTTTATTGCATCTAGCAAAACACAATGGTGGACTTAAACCTTCAAGATTCTCTTTGAACTCAATGTAGCACCAGATTTTTCATATCAAATCCATCCACTGCATTTATGCTTAATTCAACTTACATGTGCAAGTCGATCAAATCTTGCAAACAGTTCATTCAGCATCCTCACCAGTTCCTGTGCAGACAGGGTTGTAGAAAGGTTGGTAAAACCTTTCACGTCTGCAAAGAGAATGCTAAATAAAATATAGAAAATATTGCATTAATATTTCTTTGTTCGGTAAATAGGATAGCTACATTTCAATGATTAATACAGTCAGTTTAAGTTATTTTATTCACATTTTGTTACCACCAGGCAGCTTTTCAGTTCTCTTGGAGGTCCATTTCAAAATTTGCTTCCATTTCAAAATTTGCATCTCTCATATTTTTGGAGCTTTCTATCTCTACTGCTGTGAACATGCAGCTGGGAGAGCAATTGGGACTGTACTCTTTATCATGGATTGCATAATTTAAATGTTCAGGACGAAGGCCAACCATTTCCATTCCTCACTGCCAGCCAGCAATGGTGACAGGCCTACTTTACTAGCTGTTTAAGCAAGTTTAAAATCTAAAGGACCATGCAAGTCATGCAAGCCTCACTAACATGATAGTCAGATATTAAAAGAGTCTGACCATTTTCAATGCATTTTAACTCCTTTGTAACTAATATGCAGGATCATTTTAAAAAGGAAAATAAAGAAAAACTGTTGGTTAGAATCCTGGATGGAAGACTTGACCTCTTTGGGCAAGATTGTTTTTTTATCAAACAAAGCTACTAATAGCAAATAGAGTTCTTACCTCACATTTTCATAGCGATGTATGTAGATTTTATGAAACTGGTGCTGTAAATGTTCATCTTCCACGTTTGACATGTCATTAATCATCTCCAATACAACAAACCGTGGCAAGACTGAAAGAACCAGCCTCTCCTTAATTATGTAAAAAAAACACATGCACACGTGGATATCATTAGCAATTATAGGCAATATATTCAGAGAGGATTTGTTAGATTTGGAAGAAATGTAGTTAATACATGCACAACAACCTTCTCCGCCCTCTTCAAGAGTATTCATTCTGGCTGAAAAGGATGACATACCTTTTCAACTGTCACACAATGATTTAAATTCAGCTTTTCTTCTACTCAATATACTCTTGTAAAAATAATCAATGTAATGACCCCTGTTCAATTTCCCCATATTTTTTTAACATGTTTATTTCTCTCGCTCTCTTTTGGCATCCCAGGCCTACGTATTTCCCAGCAGGCAGGACACAGATGCTCTTATAATTGTGATTGAGGGTCTTTTTTTCTCTCTCTTTATGGGGAAGCCCTTAAATTCCACTCAGTGGAGGTAATGTAATGTTTGATGATGGTGTAAGATGGGGGATATCAAATTATACACCACACCTGGGCCGCGATTTTGCTGACCTCAGCGGATCCGTGGCGGGCTACATCGGTGGTGGGTCTCGACCCCACTGCTGTCTACATCCCGGCCTCTGAAATGAATTTACCGTGATTGGGCTTGTTAAGCCCGCCCAGCGCATTTCCCGGCCAATTAGAGGAAGCGGGTCTGATGCCGTCATTTGATGCCGCGTCATCAGCCAGTTTCCTTTAAGGGACCATGGCCAACTTTATTTTGACATTTGTGCTGTCAGTATTCTACAGCACTGAGGTGATGCAAACACTGACAATCACTGCACAGAGGTGCACGGCTGCACCCAGGCTCTCCCATGACTCCCTCCATATGCTTATGGAGGGAGTCACAGAACGCAAGGAGGTCCTCTTCCCTTCCCATGGCCGGAGGTGACCTCCTCAGGACACCAAAGCAGCCTGGTTGCACATTGCAGAGGAGGGCACAAGCAGGGATGTGGTCAGGAGGACTTGGGTGCAGTGCCACAAACATTTCAATTATCTAATTAGATCACAAAATGTTAGTACAAAGCCACACTCAACCTCATCCTGCTGTGCCTCTCATCACATCCCCATCACTCTGCCTCCCCTACCCTACTCCTAGAATCATAGAATGGTTACACCTGGATCATTATTCTGTCACATTCTTAGCAAGAATTATTTGTAAATGATGCATTTTAGGCCTCATAGTTCTTATATGAGATCAGCACGGTCATTCCTCTCCCCCTGATTACGAGTTTTATTGCTAAAGGAGAATACTGTAATATGGGCTAAGCTGCAAGCGTGCAGCGATGTCACTTACTTAACATTCTCAAGAGAAAATAAAAAGAGATGTAATGAAAATCTTGGATGTCTAAATAAGTGAGCACAGTATACTTGTTGGGAACCTGTGCAGGGAGATAGAGGAAAGGAAAGCAAGGATAGAAGCAAAAGACAGGAAGGAGAAAAGCAAAAGTGGCAGTCAGAGAAATCAAGGGTGTAAATCAAACATGGCCACAGTAAATAATAATTCTAAAAGGTTTAAGAGTGTTAAAAAAAAGCCTGAAGGCTTTGTGTCCTAATGCGAGGAACATTCATAAGGTGGATAAATTAGCTGCGCAAATAGATGTAAACGGATATGATATAATTGGGAATACGGAGACATGGCTCCAGGGTGACCAAGGCTGGGAATTCAACATCCAGGGGTATTCAATATTCAGGAAAGACGGCAAAAAGGAAAAGGAGGTGGGATAGCATTGCTGGTTAAAGAGGAGATTAACACAATCATAAGGAAGGATATTAGCTCTGATGTGGAATCTGTATGGGTAGAGCTGAGAAATACCAAGGGGCAGGAAAACATTGTGGGAATTGTACACAGACCCCCAAACAGTAATGCTGTGGTTGAGGATGGCATTAAATGGGAAATTTGAGACACGTACAATAAGGGCATAGCAGTTATGGATGACTTTAATCTACATATAGATTGGGCAAACCAAATTAGTAACAATACTGTGGAGGAGGAATTCCTAGAGTGTATACGGGATGGTTTCCTGGACCAATATGTCGAAGAACCAACAAGAGATCAGGCCATTTTAGACTGTAATGAGAAAGCATTAATGAGCAATCTTGTTGTGTGAGGCCCCTTGGGGAGGAGCGATCATAATATGATCGAAAACTTCATTAATACGGAGAGTGAAATAGTTGACTCAGAGACCAGGGTCCTGAATTTAAATAAAGGAAACTACGATGGTATGAGGTGCAAGTTGGCTTGGACGGATTGGGGAATGTTACTTAAAGGGTTGACGGTGGATGGGCAATGGCAAACATTTAAAGATTGTATGGATGAACTACAGAATTTGTTCATCCCTGTTTGGCATCAAAATAAAACAAAAAAGGTGACTCAACCGTGGCTAACAAGGGAAATTAGGGATAGCATAAGATCCAAGGAGAGGACATATAAATTGGCCAGAAAAAGCAGCAAACCTGAGGATTGGGAGCAGTTTAGGATTCAGCAAAGGAGCACAAAGGGATTAATTAAGAGGGGGAAAATAGAGTATGAGAGTAAGCTTTCAGGGAACATAAAAACTGACTGAAAAAGCTTCTATAGATATGTGAAGAGAAAAAGATTGGTGAAGTCAAGCATAGGTCCCTTGCAGTCAGAATCAGGGGAATTAATAATGGGGAACAAAGAAATAGCAGACCAATTAAATACATACTTTGGTTCTGGCTTCACAAAGGAGGGCACAAATAACCACCCAGAGATGTCGGGGAACATAGGATCTAAGGAGAGGGAGGCGCTGAATGAAATCAGTATTTGTAGGGAAATGGTGTTAGGGAAATTGATGGGATTGAAGGCCTGATAATCTACATCCTAGGGTACTTAAGGAAGTGGCCCTAGAAATAGTAGATGCATTGCTGGTCATCTTCCAAAATTCTATAGACTCTGGAACAGTTCCCATGGATTGGAGGGTAGCTAATGTAACCCCACTATTTAAAAAAGGTGGTAGAGAGAAAACGGTAGTGGGGAAAATGCTAGAGTCCATTATAAAAGATGTAATAGCAGAGCACTTGGAAAACAGTGACAGGATGGGACAAAGTCAACATGGATTTACAAAAGGTAAATCATGCTTGACTAATCTACTGGAATTTTTTGAGGATGTAACTGGCAGAATAGTTAAGGGAGAACCAGTGGATGTGGTGTATTTGGACTTTCAGAAGGCTTTCGATAAGGTCCCGCATAAGAAATTAGCATGCAAAGTTAAAGCACATGGGATTGAGGGTAAGGTACTGACTTGAATAGAGAACTGGTTGGCAGACAGGAGGGAAAGAGTTGGAATAAATGGGTCTTTTTCCAAGTGGCAGGCAGTGACTAGTGGGTTACCACAGGGATCGGTGCTAGGACCCCAGCTATTCACAATATATATTAATGATCTAGACGAGGGAACTAGATGTAATATCTCCAAGTTTGCAGATGACACAAAGCTGGGTGGGCATGTGTGCTGTGAGGAGGATGCAGAGAAACTCCAGTATGATTTGGACAGGTTGGGTGATTGGGCAGATGCATGGCAGATGCAGTATAATGTGGATAAATGCGAGATTATCCACTTTGGTGGCAAAAACAGGAAGACAGATTATTATCTGAATGGCAATAGATTGGGAGAAGGGGAAGTGCAACGAGACCTGGGTGTCCTTGTGCACCAGTCGCTGAAGTAAGCATGCAGGTGCAGCAAGTGGTTAAGAAGGCAAATAGTATGTTGGCCTTCATAGCGAGAGGATTCGATTACAGGAGCACGGCTGTCTTGCTGCAGTTGTACAGGGCCTTGGTGAGACCACACCTTGAGTATTGTGTGCAGTTTTGGTCACCTTATCTGAGGAAGGATGTTCTTGCCATGGAGGGAGTGCAGTGAAGATTCACCAGACTGATACCTGGGATGGCAGGAATGACGTATGAAGAGAGATTGGGTCGTCTGGGCTTATATTGGCTAGATTTTAGAAGAATGAGAGGGGATCTCATTAAAACTTATAAAATTCTAACAGGACTAGACAGACTAGATGCAGGAAGGATGTTCACGATGGCAGGGGAGTCCAGAACCAGGGGTCACAGTCTAAGGATAAGGGGTAAGCCATTTAGGACTGAGATGAGGAGGAATTTCGTCACCCAGAGAGTGGTGAACCTGTGGAATTCTCTGCCACAGAAGGCAGTTGAGGCCAATTCATTAAATATATTCAAGAAGGAGTTAGCTATTTTTCTTAAGGCTAAAGGGATCAAGGGATATGGGGAGAAAGCAGGGACAGGGTACTGAATTTGGATGATCAGCCATGATCTCATTAAATGGCAGAACAGGCTCGAGGGGCCGAATGGCCTACTCCTGCTCCTATCTTCTATGTTTCTATGAACGGAGAAAAAAGAAATAGATGAGGAACATTCACAATAACTAAATGAAAAGGTTACTTAATAATATAACAAAAGGAATGGATTTGCCACTGAAATTTAGTTTCCCATTAATAATGTTCTTAATACACCAACATGCACATGAATTTGCATTTCAAAGTAAGCTCAGTATTGATTGTAACTCAGCAAAATAATTCTTGCCGTATTATAGATTAAATGAGAAGCAAAGCTGAGTTGTACCTCTAATAAAAATGTAGAATTCTTATCCTTACATATCTTTGCAATTTTAATTGAAGATAAAATAAATTCACCAGAATGCCTCATTAACCCTGACAGCTGTGATGATGTACCTTATGAGATGCATTTATATCTGGCGTGATTGGAGAGAAGGATATGTAAGCACAATATATATAATCAGTGAATTTACTTCCTCAACCACAAAATGTTAACAGATATCCTTTTATCTGACCTTCACAAATTACAGATAGTTTTAAAGAGGTTTCTACCTGCGAATGTTAATGGTGAATGAGTAGCAGCATATCATCTTTTTTCATTAGTTTGCAATTGAAAATATCAACCTTTGAGTAGTGCTCCAGAATGATCACCCTCCCAACACTTCATAGAATAGACAATTTTTTTTAATCAGTTTGAATAAAAATTGATGTTAGAAGCAGAATGACTGGAGTGGTGGGGGAACTGGATTACACAATGCATTAGAACATTGGGGTATAACTTTGTCTTGTGATCGCGCAAAACGGGCAATAGGAAATCGCAGCCCATTTTGCACACTGGCCGATTTTCTTTTCCATTGACTTCAGTGCAAATGAAAATCGGATGGAGTGCGAAATGGTCTCCTGATTCACTACCGCCCATTATACACTACCGTCCATTATACACTACCGTCCATTATACACTACCACCCATTATACACTACCGTCCATTATAAACTACCGTCCATTATACACTACCACCCATTATACACTACCGTCCATTATACACTACCACCTATTATACACTACCACCCATTATACACTACCATCCATTATACACTACCGTCCATTATACACTACCACCCATTATACACTACCACCCATTATAAACTACCGTCCATTATACACTACCGTCCATTATACACTACCATCCATTATACACTACCGTCCATTATACACTACCACCCATTATACACTACCGTCCATTATACGCTACCACCCATTATACGCTACCACCCATTATACACTACCGCCCATTATACACTACCGTCCATTATACACTACCACCCATTATACACTACCGTCCATTATACACTACCACCCATTATACACTACCACCCATTATACACTACCACCCATTATACACTACCGTCCATTATAAACTACCGTCCATTATACACTACCACCCATTATACACTACCACCCATTATAAACTACCGTCCATTATACACTACCACCCATATACACTACCGCCCATTATAAACTACCGTCCATTATACACTACCACCCATTATACACTACCACCCATTATAAACTACCGTCCATTATAAACTACCGTCCATTATACACTACCATCCATTATACACTACCATCCATTATACACTACCGTCCATTATACACTACCGTCCATTATACACTACCATCCATTATACACTACTACCCATTATACACTACCGCCCATTATACACTACCGTCCAGTATACACTATCGCCCATTATACACTACCGCCCATTATACACTACCGCCCATTATACACTACCGTCCATTATACACTACCGTCCATTATACACTACCGCCCATTATACACTACCGCCCATTACACACTACCACCCAACGTGAATTTATACCTCAATGTTCTAATTTATACCCCGTTGTCTCTTCACCACTGGAACCTGGCTTTGTATCAAGCTGAAACTGATGTGATGAAAATCTCTGGTTTCTAATATCTAAATAAAATATAATTAAAAATTAAACACAATTAGAATCTCAGCTCCAAAAAAAAGAAACAATCCTCGCCCTGAGTTTTTGTGACATGTGATGGTACAAGGATTCGTACTCCAGCACACTGTGTGGCAGAATTTTAGGAGATGTTGCGATTACAATTCCACACTTGGCAAATCCTTGCAGGAAGTCAAGCACATTTCATATTTGAGCTCCGCACACACACCTTTGAAAAGCTGCCATTAGCAGAAGCCTGTGAGCAGTTTGTCTATTTACCCTTTCAGTCAGGAAACGGTTCATGTTATAGGACAGGGGTAAAAAAAAAAGTGGCCAAAAATAAAATGTTTTAAAAAAAGCAGGCTGTTTATTATTACTTGGTCAGAGATGCATTGTTAAAGAAGCTTTCCAAAACACAGATTAACTGTGTGTTGATTAGAAATGATCACAATCCCAGCATGTATATTTTCTCCTGATATTTAGGAAGGAGATAGAATGTGATAAGTGACCACAAAAAATTAGGGGAACAGCTTTAGGGATACGATCACAAGATAGTGTCTTCAGTAACTCCTGCTTCACTTCCATTGTATTGACAACACACAGAATGCATGCACACATACAGCATGTAATCCCTGATGGACATTATATCAAGACACCACCAGTAGGTTGTGAAAGATTGTATTCCTTCAATACATCAGTCATTTTGTGCTGAAAAGCTTTGAAAGAGAGTTTGAACCTAAGAAAGAATGAACTGTTAACTGTTTCTGACACTACACTTGTTAACATAACCAGTATTGCATTCTGTTCCAGCATCACTTCAAAAACAGATTTTCTATTATATTTCTTTTACACGGCAAAATATTGTGTTAAAATGTTTCCAGGAAGCTCAATACATCACTGACATACTGTATTTACTGGATACATGTTGTTATATTTAATGGATCCATTCCACATGCTTGAAGTGCTAAGCTATTAAAGTAATCAACAATTTACTACTAAAGAAGTAACCATGCAAAACCTATTAATATTGGTAAAGCTGTTTTCCCTACTAGTGGCATAAGGCCATAGTCAAACAGCATCTGGGCTTTCAGGAACTTGATTTGTTCGACTTCAAATTCAGAAAAATTATCTTTAAAGTGACAATATTTCCAAATGGTCAAATAAAAGGCTGAACTTAGCTGATATCTTAAACACCATCTTAGTGATATCATGTACATGTCAGCTCAGGGTCTTAGTCAGAGCTCAGTATGAATAACTGATATCTGGAATTACTACTGTAACAGAATAAACAGTCTATTCCCAAGTGTTTTTATTGTAGCTTGATCGATTATTGCACAATGAGTTTGAGAACACCTGCCAAGTAAAGGATAGGGAGTTCATTCAGCTCTCTTGCAATCACAGGGATAACACTTTAGACCTATTTTTGGTTTCTTTATAACTAGCTGGAGGTGATTTGAGAAGAAACTGGTTGATTATAATAACTTTGTAACAGCAGAAAGGAAGATTCCATTCTGAATGGTAGAATTCTGTGTGATAACTGCTTGCCAACACTACTAAAGGAATCTTGTTTATGAAACTCAAACAAAACAGTCTCCCAATATTTTTTGAGAAACCATGATAACGGCCTAATGCACAGAACACCACTAATAGTGAAAAGGCAAGGAGAGAAGGCAAGTTAAGTCAAGAAGTAGTGATTACATAAATGATGTACATGTAATATATATAGTCTTCCCATTTGAGTGGTGAAAACTCATGAACTTATTCAAATAATTACTGAATAATAGCTAATAATGAAAGTCAACTGTATTTCTGAATATATGATTAAATGCTAATTGCAGAACTAATCTTCACTTAGTAATTGTGAAATTGCTAACAAATCAAATCTGGCATTCATGGTGCCATGTTCAGTAGGTCCCTATCTTACTATTCGGTGCCGTTTAGTTTCAGAAAGGTCGGTGGGGTGGTTAAAATCTGTTACATCAACTCGCAATTTGATTTACTGCTGACAAGAGCGCCACCAAACAAAACTTTGACTTGGTCAAAATTGTAATGATGTCCAGACCCTGACGGGTAACTTTAGATCATAATCATTGTGAAGTTAATTAATCTGTCAGCTTCTCAGAGCGTCAGTTCGTTAATCGGAGTGTACTAATACTGAATAGAAAGTCGAGGCAGTTTTCATTATACAGGGTTACTCGCTGCTGGTCCTTTAATACAGTCTATATATGGGATCTCTTTTCAAATACAAATGGAATTATTCATCACTGGTGCTGAATGCTGCAAATTATAGACTGGGAATTCCTTCTGCTTGAAATACAGAACTCCAGCACAATTTAAAATTAAAGCATTAATAATTGATATCATAGAGCTTAAAATATAAATTAATCTGTTGTAGTGCAGCAAATGACATTTACATTTTTATTTGTTTCTACTTGCAAACTCTTAAAATATATTTGTTAGACATTATATTAGGATTGGATTTTGTGGTTATGTCTGCAAGAGGCTAAGCCAGTTGCGCCTGTATCTCAGATTCCGCCCTTACCTGTCTCTGATTCTCTGTTTCCAGCCGAAGTCTGGCTTCTATACATCTCCTGGTTTCCAGGAACGCCTGGCGCTGAGCTCGGTCTGCCAGGTAACTGATAAATATCCCGGCCGTGTTCATACACATGAACAACACCGACTGGGCTATCACCTGAAACGGCAAAAACCAAAGAACTTCATTCTTCCCCTAGAAATATTTCAATTTTCTTCGGCGCCGTCTCGCTTCCTCAAAATAACAGCAAAGCACAAGATTACAAGGCTGGTCAATAATATTGCTCTGTTTTACTTATAGTGAGGTGAATATTGATTCCCATTACTATTACTGGCACTGAAATAAAGGACGACATGCCGAAAATACACAGCAAGTCAGGCAGCATCTGTAAAGAGAAAAGACAGATTAATGTCTCGAATATAAGACTCTTCCTCAGAAGTATCACTGGTACTGATGGGATACACTTAATGTATTAACATATCTTAATAGATAATGCCTCCACTAATTTATCGTATACTACAGATTCGCTTTAAAACGTTGCAATTATCCAAACATTGTTGTTAAATTGGAAAAAAATCTGATGTAGAAACGTATTTGAAAATGTATATTCAATGTCTTCAGCTCCCATTAAACGTGAGGGCGCACTGTGGCACAACGTCAAGTCTTTGATAGACTTAAGTGACTTCAAGGTACAAGCTGGTGAATATTTACAGGTTTACTGTGCTGTGGGTAGTTGGTAGCAATCCTATTCTGATCAGACCTGGCGAGGTATGTTTGCAAGCGGCTTCTCTCTGTAACACCCGACCCCTCACCTCGGGGAGTGTTACTGGGGAATAACACAAACACTCCGACAGAAGCTTGGGCTCCATTGCAGAGTGCATGTCTCGGAACTATTTACTGACACGATTTAGGCGTATTGGCTAAATAAATATCCTGGCTGTACAGGAAGAAGTAACTGCCGATTATTATTGGGGGATAACGATTAAATTCAATCTCCAAAGGTTAATCCATCCTTTAAACATCTGGAGAAGATATTGCGCCTTGGATGGGTTATGGGAGATACATTTTTTCGTATTTTAAATACATTACAAAATATCTTTCTGATTAATTTATTTAATACTTATTTATTTATGCTTAATTTGTGAACGTGACATTGTTCGTCGAGTTGATGATGATAAACATCTATTTTTAGGGCTTTTAACGCGCTTGAAGGAAACGCGAAGACTTGAAATGCAACAGCCCTATCGGTAGAGGGAGTCTGACCTCGGCGGTCTGATCAACAGGCTGCGCCTGAAGACTGGGCTTGAAGCACGGGCTGGTGAAAGGACACACGCAAGGGAAAGGGGCGAGAGAGGTGGGTGTTGGCTTTCGAGAGATCCTTATTCTATCCCCATAAAAGAAACTATGCAGCAAAATAGTGTTTTCCTTTTGCTTGGAAGAATGTTTGTCAGCAATTCAATGTAATGAAGATCCCATTTACTGGCCGAGCAACTTTGGCTGGGATATCTGAGCCCACCGTCCCGCGAACTTATCTCGAAGTGAGGCAGGCTGTGCTACCGCAGTGACATGCCCCCACTGCGCAAAATCAGTGCTTAAATAAAATACTTTATGTGTATTGGTTATCGACATATATATGATGCAATGCCATCGCCAAAGGCATGCTCCCGATCGCTGATGGTCAGCAGGATTTGCAGGTACATCTTTAACCTATCAGACCGGGTGTAGTAGGAAATACCACACAGTGTCCCGGGGAGATAGAATCCGGACAACAAATCCAACCTACCTTAACATTCATCAGGCATAAATAAAACAGTCAGGTATCAGCGCCGGGTTAGACAGACAAAGGTGAGGACAAAGACTGATGACAATAAGTGTAGAAAGATGAGAGAATGGGGGATCTGAACACAGATTCAGTTAATTTCATATCCAGATTACACAGCTGGATAAATACCTCACATACAAAGACAAAATAACATGCCTGGCGAAAGGTGCAGATTGATGGGCTCGGCCGAGACTAAATAAACCATTTTTTGGCTACATGTATTCTACATATACATTGCAAATCGCTTTGCTTAGTTCCCCCCGTCAGAAATGTAATGCCGTGTTGTGAGCGTATATCCACATACCGCTTGTATAACATGTACGTGCGCTACCTGGTTTGTGGTTGGGATTGCACCTCGGGGGATGAGTAACTGTACCACAACGTGGAGAGTGGAGGTCAGGAAGCCAGCCAAGATCGCCCAGGTCAAGGGCAGAGGAAGCATGCTGTAAGTGGCAAAAAGGGTAAAAAGCACGTAACCGATGCCATCTCCCAACAGTCCGTAGCCGAGGCCAGTGGCCAGAACCTGAGTGGCCATAACCACCCAGGTCACCAGGCCGCTGTACTGCAGATAACTGTGCGAAGTCGTGTCCTTCTTCACCACCACTAAAGCACAGATAACCACCTCGATGCCGGTGAAAAATCCCAGTAGGATGCCTTTGGCTGGGTCCATGGGGGTGGCGGCCAAGGTTAGGTGAAGAATCAGGACGGTCAGTTTGGTCAGCACGTCCAAGATGTTCATCACTACCACCGACTTGCGCCTCTGACCCAAGAAGTAGCGCTGGTAGAGTCGCTCCAGATCCCTGGACTTGAAGGAGTTCCTCAGAGTTGGGAAGATCACTCCTCGGTAGGTGTAGCCCCAGTTGAGAAAGAAGTCGGAATTACTGGGGGCGCAGTCCAGGTGCAGGAAGCCCAGATCGTTGCTTGTGCGCTCAGGGAACACTTTGGTGCTCCCGTTGTTGTGTCCGCTTATGGACATCTTGCCCGCAGATTGCTTCCTTCTGTTGGGACTCCATGAGTCTTCCGAAGAGGAGATGGTTTTGGCGCTGGTTTGTTCGTTTATGAACCTCTGTTCGGTGATGTGCCGAACCGCATTTTGCCAAAGCAGTCTTTTAGGTCTCGTTCCTGGAGTCTTGTTAATGGTATAGAGTTCGTCGCTTGCGCTGGAGCATCTAACTTCAGATAATTCCATGATTTTGTATTTCCTTATTAGTAACACACTATAAAATTACCACGAGCGTCCTTTCATCTTCCATATTTAGCCAAGGATACTTTGCAACACAGATCAGCGACTGCTCAAACCTCACAGGCCTGATTCCAATGACCATACTCACGATAGCTGCTTTCCCCTCAATTAATTATCGCATCTTTTAATCGGAAGCCCAAATATTTCTAACCTGGAGATCTTGCATCCCGTCTTTAATGAAAAGTCGAGTCTGGGGAACGAGCCTCATTTCCCGGTTCTCGACCCTGCTCGTCTGCGGATCACAAGAGTAACTGGATTCCCGTCAGAAAGAGCGCCGGACATCCCACTAAGTAAACAGGGTGGTAAAAGTGTTCCGAGCTAAGTGGTTTTCTGCTGGAGACAGGGCGCGGGGCTGAATGCGAGCCACAGAACCGCACCACAGCTCCACTGGGCGCCCGTGCTGAGAATAGCGAGCAAGCGGAGGCAGTGGAGCGGCCCCTGCTTGTCTCAGTCTCGCAGTCTTGCTGCTGGCATTAGAGTTGTTGATAGTGTCAGTGCCGGGTATGGAATGGATTAAAACGCGTACTGAGGCTGGCAGAGAAACGCTGAGGGTGGGGGTACTGACGTCAACTGCTCTCAGCAAATATGCATGGGGGAGGGGGGGGGGAGAAAACAGGAGAGAGACTGACGAGCGAGAGGGAGTCAAAGGGACGCAAAAACAAAGATATCAACGGAAACAAATTGACAAGTAGGCAGACAGAAATGGGACAGAAACCGATTGAGACAAATACAGATAGTAAAAGAGAGGTGGAAACAGTGACAGAGAGAGAGAGAGAGACGAATAAATAGAGACAGGGAGACACAGGTCTCGAAGAGAGGGACAGCGAAAGGGACAGCTGGGGACAAAGTGGCCAAGACACTGGAAGTTAAAGTATGAGGGGGAGAAAGGTAAAAACTGAAAGCCATCGGAATGCAATACATGGCTCTGACTTTACAAATGTGTGCAAGATAAATATCAGAGAGGCAAGAAAACAACATGAGAGAGCGAGACAAAGAAAGTGAAAAAAGAGAGAATGAGTGTTATGGACACAGTCTGCGACAAAGAGGACATCAGAGATAACAAAAGATCGCCAGAGGAAGCAATTCTAAATTACACTAGGGAGGTAAATGGGGAGGACGAGTGATGGAGAAAGGGTTAAAGAGAAGGAACGGGGACAGAGCTGAGACATGTAACAAGAAAAAATGAAAAGGAGCAGCGAGTGAGAAGGAGGACGGCAGAATGGAAACGCAAGACAAAAGAGTGTGAACAAAAACGGAAGTGTGAGCTAGAAACAAGGGCAAGGATGACAAATGAAAGGCAGTGAAAATCGGATATGAGAGCCCCAGTGTGAGAGAGGGGAGGGGGCGTGAGAAAGGGACAGAGGCTTGTATTTAACTATATTCTGAATAGGTAGGGATGTGTGTACATATCGTGCATGTATTTATTGAAATGCACAATGCCCACACGTGTATAAAATATATATATTGCAGATACTAAATAGGTAATTATATATAAACCGTGTGCGCTATATATTTACTTCTAAGCGTTCTATATATGTGTGTATACATTGCACATGTATGCACTGTATTTGTATATTTCCTTGATATAGAAGCATTTTATGCACACCGCATACGTAATTGTACAGAAGGACAGTGTGTATGCATTGTCAATGGATTGTGAATACAGGTATATATATACTCCACATATATCTGTGATTACAATGTATATGTGCATTTGTACACCTCTGTATATATAGGTACGAATGCAAAATATGTATTTACGCATCATGGATCTGCAATTTGTTCACATACTTGCTTTTAGATTGCAATTCATGAACGTAATAGAAACAGTAAAATGCTGGAAATACTCAGCAGGCCAGGCAGCATCTGTGGATAGAGAAATGGAGTTAATGTTTCAGGTCGATGACCTTTCCTCAGACCTTTCATTAACGTACTCGAATTCTCCGGTTTAATCAAGCGTCCTGCCAATGTCTATGAATTGCAACCCCCCTTTCTCAATGGAGTAAAATACTGGCGGCCTCATACAGGGGGGGGGGGGGAGTCCATTTGACGAGCTTACAGGATAATTCTAATTCTAATAATGAGAAACAAGGTTCAAGACGTCGCCTTTAACTATCATCTTCATAAAGTATTACAACTGCGCGGGTTCATGAATAGAAGCGAAGCAGGCGTTTAAAATTGTGTTTCGCTCATGCATAAAAAACAAGAATGGACGAATCTATCAAAGATGGATAGCAATAGTCACAAATATTTTCCCAAAAAAGTCCAATAATCTGATTCAGTGAAGGCGGCGCATCAATCGTTCCGGGTTCACTGGTTCTGCAACCGGCCACTATACACCGACTGCAGCTCAGCAACAAAAGGGCCAGTAAAATCCCCGCAAATTCAGGTTACGACTTCCTCAGAAGGAGTCTCGGAGAAGGAAATTCAGCCCAAGGAATGATGATGGATAGATTTCATCAATGGCTGTCTTCGGAGATTCCATCGCTTCGCTCTTTAATTTCCAAGGATGAGGTGGTTTTCGTGACCAAACTTTCCTCGATATATCTGGTCTCTTTGGTGGGTCGCAGTTTGTAGTTTTATACATTAATTGGCATAGAGCTCGTCTGTGTGGAGTTTGCACATTCTCCCCGTGTTTGCCTGGGTTTTCTCCGGGTGCTCCGGTTTCCTCCCACAGTCCAAAGATGTGCTTAGGTTGATTGGCCATGATAAAAAAATTGGCCCTTAGTGTTAGGGGGGATTAAATACGTGGGGTTACGGGGTTAGGGGATAGGGCTTGTGTGGGATGGCTGTCGGTGTAGGGACCGGGTGCTAGGGTTTGGATGATCAGCCATGATCTTGTTGAGTGGCAGAGCAGGCTCGAAGGGCCGAATGGCCTACTCCTGCTCCTATCTTCTATGTTTCTATGTCACTTCACCACTCAATATCGATTATTTCTTCTCAAGAGCTTCTCATTAGCTGACTCTCAGCTCTGCAACAAACTTAGTTATTCGCTTCTGAAGTATGAATGAACACTGAATTGGCTCTCTAACAAGGTAGATTAATGGCTTCATATATCCATGTGCAGTGAAGCATTCGGGCTTCGGACGAAGTCTTGACTCGGGATGCACTGTTCAATCCATGCTCCCATTCCTGTAGGTCAGTTCTATTGATTGAACCATTAGTGATCTTCTGTTTTGAGCATAATTGTGATTATGCATCAAGAGTTGTAATTCTGCAGTTAAAGAAAAAAAGAAAGTATTTCTTATGTAGTACTTTTCACACCTCAAGACTTCCCAAAGCAGTTTACAGCCAAAGTACTTTTGAAGTGTAGTCACTGTTGTAATGTAGGAATCACAGCAGCCAATTTACTCACAATAAGGTCCCACAAACAGCAACGTGATAATGACCTGATAATCTGTTCAGTGATGTAGGTGGAGTGATAAATATTGGGCAGGACACTGGGAGAACTCCTTTAATCTTCTTCAAAATAGTGTCATAGGATCTTTTACGTCCACCTGAGAGAACAGATGGGGCCTCGGTTTAATGTCTCATCTGAAAGACAGCACCCCCGACAGTCTAACACTTTCTCAGTACTGCACAGGAGTGTCTGCCTAGATTTTGTTTCCTTATGTTGTTGAATCATGTTAGAACTTAGATTTTCCATTAATCAACAATCACAAATGCTTCACTTTTCTTGCAGTGACTATACCACATCAAAATAGGAACCACTTGAAAATAACAAGTATAAAATTAGAACTTTTACTGAGATATTTCAATACTTTGTGTAACTAAATGCTTTTGCTGTGAATATCTAGACTTGTCAGGTAAGAGATGTCAGTGTTGGGAATGGAACATCTCCATTTATCACCTCAAGCTTTCACTAGTTAAGGATAGTGTGACTGGATGTAGAGCAGGTCTCTCTATTCTGTTGCTACAATGCTGTTTATTGTCAACTTCATTAGCACCCCACCCCTGCCCCAGGTTATTCTTTTTTGATTTTGCACTCTTGTGGCTTCGCTGGGTGAGATTGCAAAATTAATGTCAATCTGCACCAAATTCGATGGACATCAGTGCTCTGGAGCATATCCATTAGGAACTAAATCAATCACCCTTGTTACCCATATGCTAGAACACTTCCTATCAGACAATCTGCATCATCCAGGCAATTGTATTATACCCATCATACTCTTATCTTACCAATTCCATTGATGTTTTCTGTCTCTATCACCCAGTTAGGCCATCTGTGACATTACACCTTTGCTAGTTCCATACTGGATTCAGCCCACTTGCAGTAATGCCAAAGCCATTTTTGAGGCCTTGTGAACTTTATCAAATTAGAGAGTCTGGTTTCAGCAACACATTTCTCTTACACAGAAAAATGTATACATTTGTTGTCAAGGAGATATTTATACATTTTAACTACACGCTTTTGATAAAATCCTATCTATTTTAGTTACAAGATTACAGAGAGCATTAGCATGGTGGATAAGGGAGTATCTCTGGATTTTTTCTATATGGGCTTACAGAAAGCATTTGATAAGGTTCTGCACAAGAGATTAGCAAAAATGAGAGCACACCAAATTGGGGGTAACCTTGTGACATTAATTAGTAATTGGGAGTTATGAGACAAGTAGGAGACAAGGGTTCAGCCTGACTGTCCTGCTGTGACAAGTGGTATTCCATAGGGATCTGTGCTGGGGCCTCAGCTTCTCACCATATATATTAATGACTTGGATGAAGGAATAGGGAATTGTATATCCAAGTTTGCAGATGATACTAAGTTAGGAGGCAGAGTAAGTTGTGTGTAGAGGGGAGCCAGAAGTTACAAAGGGACATGGGCAGACTAAGTGAGTGGGGAAAACTATGGGATATGAAGTTCAATGTGGGGAAGTTTGAGGTCATCCACTTTGGATCTGAGCAACTGGAATATTTTCTTAATGGTGAGACTAGGAGCTGTGGAGGAGCAAATGGATTCCATGTATATATATATATATCTATCATTAAAAGCTAGTGCATAGGTACAAAAATTAATTTAAAAGCTAATGGAATGTTGGCCTTTATAAGAGGGTTAGAATTCAAAAGTGAGGGCACAGAATGTACTCTGGGTGGGGGACTTCAATGTCCACCACCAAGAGTGGCTCGGTAGCACCACTACTGACTGAGCCCTGAAGGACATAACTGCCAGACTGGGCTTGTGGTAGGTGGTGAGAGAACCAACATGAGGGAAAAACCTACTTGACCTCATCCTCACCAATCTACCTGTCGCAGATGCATCTGTCCATGACAGCATTGGTAGCAGTGACCACCGCACAGTCATTGTGGAGATGAAGTCCCGTCTTCACACTGAGGACACCCTCCATCGTGTTGTGTGGCACTACCACCGTGCTAATTGGGATAGATTCAGAACAGATCTAGCAGCTCAAAACTGGGCACTCATGAGGCTGTGGGCTAACAGCAGCAGCAGAATTATATTCCACCACAATCTATAGCCGCATGGCCCAGCATATCCCTTACTCTATTACCATCAAGCCAGGGGACCAATTCTGGTTCAATGAGGAGAGTAGAAGAGCATGCCAGGAGCAGCAACAGGCGTACTTAAAAATGCAGCGTCAACCTGGGGAAGCTGCAACACAGGACATGCTAAAAAGCGGAAGGAGCATGCTATAGACAGGGCTAAGCGATCCCACAATCAATGGATCAGATCAAAGCTCTGCAATCCTGCCACATCCAGTTGTGAATGGTGGTGGACCATTAAACAACTAACAGGAGGAGGAGCTTATATCCCCATCCAAGATCGCCTCCAAGTCACACACTATCCTGACTTTGAAGTATATCGCTGTTCTTCATAGTCGCTGGGTCAAACTCCTGGAACTCCCTCCCTAACAGCACTGTGGGAGTACCTTCACCACACAGACTGCAGCGGTTCAAGAAGGTGACTTACCACCACCCTCGAGGGCAATTTAGGGTTGGGCAATAAATGCTGGCCTTGTCAGCGACGCCCACATCCCATGAACGAATAAAAAAAAGCGATGCTTCAGTTGTACAGAGTCTTGGTCAGACCCCATCTGGAGTATTGCTTTCAGTTTTTGACTCCAAGGGCTGAATCATTACCTTTGCATGTGGATGGCAGCGGCGGGGTGGGCGGGGGGGTGGGTGGGTGGGTGGGTGCGGCATGGATTGCGTTGGGAACACTGGCGTTGAAGAGGCACATTTTGGAGTGGCTTTTTAATGAAGCCACTGCAATTGAATCAGACTTCCGGATTTCCTGACCAATTAACTGGAGCGGGTTCGATGATGTCACGGATGACTTGACTTCAGCTGAGCTATTTAAAAAGGAGCAATGCACAGATGTCACTTGAAGGCTGGTGGAGGTAGAAGCCAGGTTGTGAAAGACGTGAATTGGTTGTGCTCTAACAATTTGATAAAACTCAAACCTTAATTATGGAGGCTCAAAGGCAGAAAGCAGCCCCAAGATTCAGTGATGCCTCCTTGAAGATATTGCTCCAAGGAGTCAGGGCCCACAGGGACATCCTCTTCCCTGATGATGGGATGAAGAGGCCAGATGCTCATACGAAAAATGCTGGCTGGAGATTGCTGACAAAGTGAGCAGCAGGAGTATTGTTGGCAGGATTTGGATCCTGTGTCAGAAACACGTTAAGAACCTCATAAGGTCAGGGAAGGTGAGTACAATGCCACATTGCCCTGATGTGTGTGTCACCCCAATCCCCTCACTGAGTTCCCAAGCCTACTCCTCACTCCTCACATCAAGCTACGTTGCAGGTGCACCCATCGCTCACTGTCTATGCACTTACTCACATCCCCATCTGACCATCCACCACTGACACTCGCCCTCATCTTAATGCAATGTAATGCCTCTTCCTCATATTCATCCTCTACAGATGTTGCCCATCCACTCATTCCATGACTTTCACTCAAAGGTCTCTTGATTCCTTCCTTGCAGGAGAAGAAAGCACAGAACATCCAGGGGAGGCAGCAAACAGGTGGTGGCCCTTTAATCACGACACCGCTCACTTCAGCAAAAGAGGAGGCCCTGGAGTGGAGTTGCGTTGCGGAGCTGCTGGAGGTGGGAGATGGAGAGAGGGGGTATCTCCCAGCTACCTGGTGACAGAATTAAATTTCATACAGCAGAGGGCACACAACAGTCACTCATGTTGACTTGATGTCAGCAGCCAATGAAACATGATCATGTGCATAATGGTAACTTAAAACATTCTTTTCAGAACAGTTCTAATTCCCTCTCCCACAGGCCCAACAAGTATTCCCCCCCCACACTGTCCAGCCAGAGAAGGAAGACGAATCCTCAGAGGAGGTCGCGGACTTGAGGGTGCACCATCACACGACCCATGCACACCAAGCACCAGCTCATATACATACACATTGGTGGGTCCAGTAAGTGAGAAAGTAGTGTTGTCACCTGGTGTCTCACAGATTGCATGTTAGCAAGAGTAGATGGAGGAGACACAGGGATAGCAGTGGAGAGTCCTTGTCGGAGGGCGCAGGACACTCCAAGCAGTGCTCGGTTACATAAGAACATAAGAAATAGGAGCAGGAGTAGGCCAATCGGCCCCTCGAGCCTGCTCCACCATTCAATAAGATCATGGCTGATCTGATCCTAACCTCAAATCTTCTATCACTCTGCATCCACCCGAACCCATGTGATCTCATGGGAGAGGCGAAAAACCAGATAAAAGACCCAATGGCCAATTTGGGAGAAAAAAATCTGGGAAATTCCTCTCCGACCCATCTAGGCAATCGAAATTCTTCCAGGAGATCACTCAGTCCCTATATTTTCTACAGTACTTACCTTCTGTAAAGGCGATCTCCACCCCAGCCAGGAACAGGAATAAAACCATCTCCTGAAATCTAACAGAATTAGAACACCAGTAGGAGCAGAACCAGGCTACACGGCCCCTGGGCCCACTCCACTACCCACAGGGCCATGACCATTCCGAACCTAGACTCATGTCCAATTTCCTGCCCGCTCCCCGTAACCCTTAATTCCCTTTACCTCTAGGAAACTATCTATTTCTGTTTTAAATTTATTTAATGATGTAGCTTCCACAGCTTTCTGGGGCAGCAAATTCCACAAACCTACCACCCTCTGAGTGAAGAAGTTTCTCCTCATCAGTTTTGAAAGAGCAGCCCCTTATTTTAAGATTATGCCCCCTAGTTCTAGTTTCACCCTTCATTGGAAACATCCTCACCGCATCCACCCGATCAAGCCCCTTCACAATCTTATATGTTTCAATAATATCGCCTCTCATTCTTCTGAACTCCAATGAGTAGAGTCCCAATCTACTCAACCTCTCCTCATATGACCACCCCCTCATCCCCGGGATTAACCGAGTGAACCTTCTTTGTACTGACTCGAGAGCAAGTATGTCTTTTCTTAAGTATGGAAACCAAAACTGTATGCAGTATTCCAGGTGCGGTCTCACCAATACCTTGTACAACTGCAGCAATACCTCCCTGTTTTTATATTCCATTCCCCTAGCAATAAAAGCCAACATTCCATTGGCCTTCTTGATCACTTGCTGCACCTGCATACTAACTTTGAGTTTCGTGCACCAGGACCCCCAGATCCCTTTGTACTACAGTACTTTCCAGTTTCTTGCCATTAAGATAATAACTTGCTCTATGATTTTTCCTGCCAAAGTGCATAACCTCACACTTTCCAGTATTGTATTCCATCTGCCAAATCTCTGCCCACTTACTTAGCTTGTCTATGTCCCTTTGCAGGTTTTTTATGTCCTCCTCACTCACTACTTTCCGTTCCATCTTTGTATCATCTGCAAACTTTGATATGTTACACTCGGTCCCCTCCTCCAAATCGTTAATATAGATTGTAAAGAGTTGGGGACCCAGCACTGACCCCTGCGGAACACCACTAGTTACTGGTTGCCAATCTGAGAACGAACCATTTATCCCAACTCTCTGCTTTCTGTTAGAGAGCCAATCCTCCACCCATGCCAGAATATTACCCCCAATCCCGTGATTTTTTATCTTGAGCAATAATCTTGTGTGGCACCTTGTCAAATGCCTTTTGGAAGTCTAAATACACTACATCCTCTGGTTCCCCTTTATCCACCCTGTATGTTACTTCCTCAAAAAACTCAAGTAAATTTGTCAAACATGACTTCCCCTTCATGAAACCATGCTGAGTTTGTCCTATTAAATTATGTTTATCCAAATGTCCCGTTACTGTCTCCTTAATAATGGACTCTAACATTTTACCAACCACAGATGTTAGGCTAACAGGTCTATAGTTTCCAGCCTTCTGCCTACTACCCTTTTTAAATAAGAGTGTTACATTAGCAGTTTTCCAATCTGCCGGGACCTTTGCTGAGTCCAGGGAGTTTTGGAAAATTATTACCAATGCATCCACAATCCCTACCGCCACTTCCCTCAAGACCCTAGGATGCAAGCCATCAGGTCCAGGGGATTTATCTGCCTTGAGTCCCATTATTTTATCAAGTACCACTTCCTTAGTGATTTTAATCGTATTTAGTTCCTCCCCCCCTAGAGCCCACTGTTTGTCCAGTGTTGGGATATTCTTAGTGTCCTCTACTGTAAAGACTGATACAAAATAATTGTTCAGTGTTTTTGCCATCTCCATGTTTCCCACCATTAATTTCCCAGTCTCATCCTCTAAGGGACCAACATTTACTTTAGCCACCCTTTTTCTTTTTATATAACTATAGAAACTTTTGCTGTCTGTTTTTATATTTTTTGCTAATTTACTTTCATAATCTATCTTCCCTTTCTTAATCAATCTTTTAGTTATTTTTTGCTGTCTTTTAAAGACTTCCCAATCTTCCATCCTCCCACTAGATTTGGCTACCTTATATGCCCTTGTTTTTAGTCGGATACTATCCTTAATTACTTTACTTAGCCATGGATGGCTATCTTTTCTTTTACGCCCTTTTTTCCTCAGTGGAATATATATTTTTTGGAAGTTGTAAAATAACTCCTTAAATGTACACCACTGATCATGTACCATCTTACCCTTTAATCTATTTTCCCAGTCCACTCTAATCAATTCCGCTCTCATACCTTCATAGTCTCCTTTATTCAAGCTCAGCACGCTTGTTTGAGATCCAACCTTCTCACCCTCTAATTGAATATGGAATTCAACCATGTTATGGTCACTCATTCCAAGGGGATCCTTTACTAGGACATTTTTAATTAATCCTGTCTCATTACACAGGACCAAATCTAAGGTTGCTTGCCCCCTGGTCGGTTCAGTTACATACTGCTCAAGAAACCCATCCCTAATACACGCAATGAACTCATCCTCAAGGCTGCTCTGCCCAATTTGATTTGTCCAGTTAATATGATAATTAAAATCCCCCATAATTATAGCTGTTCCCTTATTACAAGCCTCAACTATTTCCTGATTAATACTCCGTCCAACAGAGTTGCAACTGTTCAGAGGCCTATAGACTACACCCACTAGTGTTTTTTTCCCCTTATTATTCCTTATCTCCACCCAAACTGTTTCACTACCCTGCTCCTTTGACCCAATATCATTTCTCTGTATAATAGTGATTCCTTCCTTTATTAACATAGCCACCCCACCTCCTCTCCCTTCCTGCCTGTCCTTCCTGATTGTTAAATAACCTGGTATGTTTAATTCCCAGTCATGGTCACCCTGCAGCCATGTTTCTGTAATGGCCACAAGATCATACCCATATGTCGTTATTTGTGCCGAAGATGCTGAACCTTGGGGGCCGAAGATGCTGAACCTTGGGGGCCATTGACAGAGCGGATGATTCTTGAGGAGCAACAGAAAATGCAGGAGGCTCTGGCAGCTTTTCCAGCTGCGATGTGCTTGATTGTAGGGAGAATGGAAGAGTCCATCTCCAGCATGGTGTCACAGGCCATGGCTATGATGTGTTTGTCCATGGAAAGGGTGGCCACCTGCATGGAGCAACAAATGCGCCAGTCAAACAAGTGCATGCTTGCTGTGAACAACAGATTGCAGATTCTGATTGCAGCCAAATCAAGGATGGATAAAAACCTAGACTTGGCTGTTCAACGCCCACTGATGTGCAGCAAAGTGCTCTCCAGCTCCTTGCAAGCAGGGAAGTGCAAGTAGGCCATGAGAGGGATGATGGTGAGAGGGGACATGGAAGTGGGGACTCTGCTCAAAGCACTCCCACTTCTCCCCCGTTGTCCTTCCCTTAGTCAGACCCTCATATGTTGCCTCATCTCCCGATGGCCGAGACTGCCCCTGCAGCAGTCTTTGGCGGGGCTCTCAGGCTCCAAAAATCAGACGACATCCACCAAAAGTGTCTAAACAGTCAGAGCAGAGAAGTGAGCAGCTTGCCTCTACCTCTGCTGAAAGCACAGGGGTTGTATGGTGTAGGACGAGAAAGATGACACAATTATAGATGTACAAGGGCATGCACATGGCTGTTATAAAATGTTTGATAGTTAAGTTTCTGTTGAATTTGAGCCACATAAAATTTATTTCTTTGCACCACTTTCCCGTCTTGTCCATTTTTGCCTGCTGCCTGGCAAGTGGCACTGTCAGTTGGAGTGAATGGCAAGACATTACTCAACCTCGAGCAATGGGTGTGTGACAGGAATGGTTTGATCATTTTAAGACTGCTTTGTGGTGGTGGTGGTTGGGGGGGGGGCGCGGTGGTTAGCTGGCGCAGCATCTGGGTGCTAGATGGGTGCACCCTAACTAAATCATGCCATTATGAGGCCATCCCGGGCAGCAATGTGCACTGCTGCTGGTGCCATGTCAACTTCAGGTTCCTCCTCCTCGTCCTTGTGTTCCTCCTCCTCCTCTGAAGAGGCTCTGCGCCTTGCTCCTCCTGCAGCTCCAATCCTCACTGCTGCGCTATATTGTGCAGAGTGCAGCATATCACGATCATTCTGGAGACCATGGCTTGTGCATATTGAAAAGCTCTTCCAGATCTTTCCAGGCATCTGAAGCACATCTTCAGCATCCCGATTACTTGCTCTATCATACATCTTGTCGTCATTTGGCTTTGATTGTAATGCTCTTCGGCCTCATTTCTTGTCCTCCTTAAGGGTGTCATCAGCCACATCTTCAGCGGATAGCCCTTGTCTCCAAGCAGCCAGCCGGTAAGTCTGTACGGAGATGCAAAGAGCTGAGGGAGGGTGGACTGGTGCAGGACGAATGCATCATGACAGCTGCCAGGGAATCTGGCGCACATATGCACAATGATCTTTGTGGTTGCAGACGAGCTGCACATTGATGGAGTGGAAGTCCTTGCAGTTCACGAACACTCCTGGGTGATCTGGGGATGCCTTGATGGCCACAATTGTCCATTCGATGATGCCCTGCTCCTGTGGGAAGTCAGCCAGAGCCGCAAAGCTGCTTCATCAGTGGCAAAGTGTACATAAGTACCTGACTTATCAAACATGGCATTGATCACCTATGTGATGCATTTGTGGGTGGTCGATTGTGAGATCCTGCAGATCCCTGGAAGGATCCTAAGGTGAAGAATGTGAGGGTGGTGGTGACTTTGACAGCCACTGGTAACGCGTATCCACCAAGTCCACTTGGCAGCAGGTCTTCTTTCAGCAAGCTACAAATGTCTGCCATGACCTGACGTGATAGCTTGAGCCTCCTGAGCCACTACTGTTCAGTCATGTCCAAGAAGTTGATCCTCTGCCTAATACCCTGTGTTGGGGGTATCGCCTCCTGTGAGATGCACCCCTGTGCTCATCCCCTCTCCTGTGCAGCAGCAGGTCTGTGAGGAGAAGGCAGCTGCTGCTCCTGCTGGTATTGCTGGTGTTGTTGCTGCTGCTGCTCCTGCTGGTATTGCTGTTGTTGTTGCTGCTGCTGCTCCTGCTGGTGTTCTTGCTGCTGCTGCTCATTCTGGTCCTCATCTGAGATTCAAGGTGAAACAGCATAAGCGGCACCCATCCTGATCTGCTATATGTCAGGTAAAGTGAAGATCAGAGGCACAATCCTCCCATGTAGCGAGAGTGACTTCCAATGTTGTGCGTGTGACTTAAAGTTGTAGAAATCAGCCGCAAACTCAGCAAAAATGGTACTAGCAGGAGCCTTTCCCTCAGGCAAGGAAGCAGGTGTGAGGCATGAGTATTTGTGATTTTTTTTAACTGTCATTTGTTCAACTTCCACAATTGCTCTCGCCTTGCTTTCACTGGTGAGGTTCAGCAAGCCCGGGAATCCCGTGGACTGCCAGTAAAAGCTGCAACATCAGGTAAAAAAAGGTTGTTAATAGCTTCTTAATGAGCTGTAGACTGTTTTAATTAGGTCACCCGCCTCTCCCGAGCGGGTCCCTGGTGCACTGACTAACGCGCCCGAGTTAAAGGCAGAAGGTGGCGGGTTGAAGCCGGCTTCCCAATGCACTGTCAATTTCAATGCTTTTAACTGCCCACCTGCTTGCAAACCCACACACTCTTCAAAGTAAAAATTCAGCCCAAACCTCAAGAAAGATATATTAGTTTTGGAAGGAATACAGTGCAGATTCATTAGAATGATGCAAGGGCTTAACGGGTTAAATTATGAGTACAGGTTGCATAAACTTGGCTTGCATTCCTTGAGTTTAGAAGATGGAAGGGTGATCTAATTGAGCTGATTAAAATGATAAAGGCATTCGATAGGGTAGATACAGAGGAACTATTTTCTCTGGTGGGGGAATCCAAAACAAGAGAGATTGGGTCGATTGGGCTTATACTCGCTGGAGTTTAGAAGAATGAGAGGGGATCTCACTGAAACTTATAAAATTCTAACAGGACTAGACAGACTAGATGCAGGAAGGATGTTCCCGATGGCCGGGGAGTCCAGAACCAGGGGTCACAGTCTAAGGATAAGGGGTAAGCCATTTAGGACAGAGATGAGGAGGAATTTCTTCACCCAGAGAGTGGTGAACCTGTGGAATTCTCTACCACACAAGGCAGTTGAGGCCAATTTATTAAATATATTCAAGAAGGAGTTAAATATATTTTTTAAGGCTAAAGGGATCAAGGGATATGGGGAGAAAGCAGGGACAGGGTACTGAATTTGGATGATCAGCCATGATCTCATTAGATACATAGATACATAGATACATAGAAGATAGGAGCAGGAGTAGGCCATTCGGCCCTTCGAGCCTGCTCCGCCATTCAATGAGATCATGGCTGATCATCCAAATTCAGTACCCGGTCCCTGCCTTCTCCCCATATCCCTTGATCTCTTTAGCCTTAAGAAATATATCCAACTCTTTCTTGAATATACTTAATGAACTGGCCTCCACCGCCCTCTGTGGCAGAGAATTCCACAGGTTCACCACTCTCTGGGTGAAGAAATTCCTCCTCATTTCAGTCCTAAATGGCTTACCCCTTATACATAGATACATAGATACATAGAAGATAGGAGCAGGAGTAGGCCATTCGGCCCTTCGTGCCTGCTCCGCCATTTAATGAGATCATGGCTGATCCTTTAATTCAGTATCCCGTCCCCGCCTTCTCTCCGTAACCCTTAACCCCTTTTGCCCGTAGAAATATATCTAATTCCCTCTTAAATATATTTAATGAGCTGGCGTACACTGCCCTCTGTGGCAATGAGTTCCACAGGTTCACCACTCTCTGAGTGAAGAAATTCCCCCTCATCTCTGTCCTAAATGGTTTAGCCCTTATCCTTAAATTATGTCCTCTAGTTCTGTTCTCACCCGCCAAGGGAAACATTCCTTCTGCATCCAGTCTGTCTAGACCTGTCAGAATTTTATACACTTCTATGAGGTCCCCTCTCAATCTTCTAAACTCCAGTGTGTACATCCCTAAACTACATAGTCTCTCCTCATAGGTCATTCCCGCCATTCCTGGTATCAGCCTGGTGAATCGCCGCTGCACCCCCTCCATGGCAAGAACATCCTTCCTCAGATGAGGCGACCAAAACTGTATCCTTAGACTATGACCCCTGGTTCTGGACTCCCTGGCCATCAGAAACATCCTTCCTGCATCTAGTCTGTCCAGGCCTGACAGAATTTTATAGGTTTCGATGAGATCCCCTCTCAATCTTCTAAACTCCAGTGAGTATAAGCCCAATTGACACAATCTCTCCTCATACGTTATTCCTGCCATCCCAGGTATCAGCCTGGTGAATCTTCGCTGCACTCCTTCCATGGCAAGAACGTCCTTCCTCAGGTAAGGCGACCAAAACTGCACACAATACTCAAGGTGTGGTCTCACCAAGGCCCTGTACAACTGCAGCAAGACATCCTTGTTCTTGTACTCGAACCCTCTTGCTATGAAGGCCAACATACCATTTGCCTTCTTAACCGCCTGCTGCACCTGCATGCTTACCTTCAGCGACTGGTGTACAAGAACACCCAGGTCTCTTTGCACTTCCCCTTCTCCCAATCTATTACCATTCAAATAATAATCTGCCTTCCTGTTTTTGCCACCAAAGTGGATAACCTCACATTTATCCACATTATAGTGCATTTGCCATGTTTCTGCCCAATCACCCAACCTGTCCAAATCATGCTGGAGTTTCACGACATCCTCCTCACAGCATACCCTCCCCCCCAGCTTTGTGTCGTCTGCAAATTTGGAGATATTACATCCAATTCCCTCATCCAGATCATTAATATATATTGTGAACAGCTGGGGTCCTAGGACCGATCCTTGCGGTACCCCACTAGTCACTGCCTGCCACTCGGAAAACGACCCGTTTATTCCAACTCTTTGCTTTCTGTCCGCCAACCAGTTCTCTATCCAAGTCAATACCTTGCCCCCCAATCCCATGTGCCTTAATTTTGCACGCTAACCTCTTATGCGGGACCTTATCGAAAGCCTTCTGAAAGTCCAAATACACCACATCCACTGGTTCTCCCTTATCTATTTTACCAGTTACATCCTCAAAAAATTCCAGTAGATTAGTCAAGCATGATTTACCTTTTGTAAATCCATGTTGACTTTGTCCGATCCAGCCACTGCTTTCCAAGTGCTCTGCTATTACATCTTTTATAATGGACTCTAGCATTTTCCCCACTACCGATGTCAAGCTTACCGGTCTATAATTCCCCACCTTTTCTCTACCACCTTTTTTGAATAGTGGGGTAACATTAGCTACCCGCCAATCCATGGGTACCATTCCAGATTCTATCGAGTTTTGGAAGATGACCAGCAATGCATCTACTATTTCTAGGGCCACTTCCTTAAGTACATGGCGGAACAGGCTCGAGGGGCCGAATGGCCTACTCCAGCTCCTATCTTCTATGTTTCTATGACTTAATTGAATGGCAGAACAAGCTCGAGGGGCTCAATTATACTGCCTCCTGTTAGTATGTGCGTATGGATCAGGTAAACAACAGCTGTATAAAAGTTTGACAGTCAGCACTGTAAATTTTGTCCACTGACACTCACTGCTGTTTAGAGAGGAATGACCTGCTCCCCTGGTGTCTGAGTTTATCTGAACTGTACAGACCAGGAAAGTTTCAGGTTTGGTTAACTATCAACTAGCTGATCTCAGTTAGAATGGCAGTAATGGCACCAATTGGCCTGGGTGTGCCAGAGGGAAATTAGCCACTTCTGACTGCCTGCCAGTAACTGCTGCTGAAGAGAGCTTTGGGTGAAGAATGCAACAGATAGTCAAATAGCCTGCCCATGCCTACTGTTAAGGCACACACATGAATAATACTACCTTGGGCAAAGTGCTGGAGGGCACCTCGCATATGTGAAACTGCACTCCAGAAAGAATGATAGATAATTGTTGAGGGGGAAAAATATAAAAAGATAGGCATGAACCCAAGTGTCTTAAAAACAGGAGTAGAATTAGAAACTCCCTTTTCTGGAATGTACAGTACAGGATAATTTTAAGTGTGCTCTTGGTGCAAAACCTCCCCTGCAAGGAGGATTTTGTGAATTTGTGATTGAGCTGTACTGGAACCAAATGGTTAAAATGTATAAATATCTCCTTGGCACTGGACATCCACTAGAAATGGATAGCTGATCCAACAATTGTCCATCTATTAAAACTAATGAATAGGCAATCGTAGGGGTTGCGTGTCCAAATTCCAGTATCAGCTATCCCACTTTGTGACTAGGGTGCAAATTTGTAAAATTATCCCTGAAATGTTTGCATACACACATATGATACAATCTTTCACAAGATGTTGTTACCAGTGAAAATAAAATACAAAATCATGCCCTCAAGATGATAGGAGTGAAAAATTATAGCAGTTCTCTGCATAAATGGCAATTTTACAGAATAATATAGAGCAAGTATAAATAAAGTGTTAAATGGCCTAGAGAGTACTATCTGAATGTTGATAATTTGACAGCAAAACATCTTCCTAATCCAAACAGGAAAATGTGCTTTATATATGAACATGAGAATACAACATTTCTTTTCCTGTATTTTTCTATTTCTCTGCTTTTACATTTCTAGGTAGATATCAAGACTCTGTTTGACAGCTTGAATGCTCTGGGATGTTGCTTTAACATAACCATATACAAATTACTGTGCACTATACAAAATACAGGTTACTTTGCTTATAAATCTGAAAACAAACAAAAGATTATTTATGGCTGTAACATCAAAAAATGCATGTCATAGCAACATACCACTTAGGGCAGGGGGTAAAATATGGAGAGTATTCCTACTTATGAACACATTGGAACTCATTTGTAATGGTGTCACATAAAGAGTGCCAGGTCAGTCCACTTATCAAAGTATTCTTCATATTACACCCCACAGTACCTTTATTTATCAGATACATGGATAGTATAACAGTTATGATACAAGCCATTATGGCACCATTAATCTATACCATGGCTTGATTAGTGGACCAACAAAAACTATCAATACTTCTTAAACATACAAAAATTAGTAATTATTGTATGATGAACAGAATATTGTACAGTGTGGAGTCAAATATGAAGAATAGGTGGTGCAACCATCACTTTTCAGTGCCTTCTGATCACAATATTTTTTAATAAAACCAAACAGGGTGTAATAGAAGAAGAACTTGCATTTAAATAGCACTTTTCACATCCTCAGAATGTTCTAAATTGCTTCACAACCAATTAAGTATTTTTGAATTGTAGCCATTGTTTTTTTTTGGCAAACATGGCAGCCAATTTGTGAACAGCAATATCCACAAAAAAGCAACAATATAAATGGCCAGGTAAGCTGTTTTTAATGCTGTTGGTTAAGGGATGAATGTTGGCCAGGACACTTGGAGCACTCCTCCTTCATCAAAATTAGTGCCATGTGATCTTTTACACCCACCTGAACAGGAAGATTGGACTTCAATTTAACATCTCATCCAAAAGATGGCACTTCTGACATTGCAGCACTCCTTCAGTACTACAATGAATTATCAGCCTCAATTGCATGCTCAAGTCCTGGCGTGGCGCTCTGAACTCACAACTTTCTAACTTAAAGGCACAAGTACTACCAATGGACCAAGCAAACACTTAGTTTAGTTGAAGTTTTTTTTCCTGGGGTCTCTTATTACAATATAAAGTCCTGCTTTTACCAGCGTAAGAGTTTAAATGAATATAAAAATTGTTTTCAATCATTTAAACATTAAAACACCTGTAAAATAAGGTAAGGTTATTTTAGCCCCTTTAAAACATTTACATTTATTTTTCAAATTAAATTTTTGTTTTAAATGTTTAATTATATTGTATTTTAATTAATTTTAAATATGTAATTTTTATGTTAGTGTTTTTTATGTGATCCCCATAAGCATGAATGGGGACTCCCCTTCTTTCATTGGTTGGGCCGGATACGTGATCCCGGGGGTGCTTGCGAACCGCCTTGCCTGCTTTTATCAGGTGTAAGAATTTCACGGGCATTCGCTGGGCAGAAGTTGGGCAAATAGCGCAACTCTCCACCCCCCGGATGCCCTTTTCCTGGGGATGCGGATGATCTGTCAAGATTCTTGACAGATTGCCAGTTCCAGGTTTTTACGCATGCGCTTTGCGCGCGTAAACCCGGAACTTGCGCAGCCCTTACACACCGCGTACACACCTCGTATGCATCCGTAGGGCCGCAAAATACAGGCCAATGAGATTTAATTCAATCCATTCAATTTCAATAATTTTGATTTGACTATACAGTGGTTCCTGGGACAAGGCTATGCTTACAGACAACACCAGCAGTGTAAGGGTTTAACAGATTTCAAATGTTTCTTCAGGTTGGCAGAATATTGTCAGTGATCTTGATGGGACAGTGAATACCTGGGACAGGGTCACATATGGACAATAACACCAGTTTAGGGTTTAAACAGTTTTTCAGGGTTTGTAAAATGTTGCCAGTGATCTACTATGCTTAGAATATACAAAGCCTGCTCACTGGAACAGGAGGTGACATTTGATAAGAGGTTTAGCAATCTTATCTTCTGCCAGCGTTTAATTTTATTTTTAATGGGGTGGAGTAGTTACTTTTCTGATTGTTTCCCAATTATCTCCACCCACCCTCACGTCCCAAGAACAAATTAAAACAAAGTATCGCATCGCTATTTGTAGAATGTTGCAGAATAGTTGCCGTCTTTGTCTATGAAGCACTTTAAAAAGTAATTATTTGTGTGAAGAGCTTTGAGATGTTTCAATATGATAAGATGCTATATAAATGCAAGTATCATGAGTATGACTTCGAGAACCCACAAGCCACAAATCCTTCACTCAGTGGTAATATGCTTTCTGATTCTCCAGTTCTCTGATTGTTCTAGTTTGTGTAGAATGTGAATAATTTTAGAATTTAAAATGCAGCTGATGGGCTGCAGGTGGCCAAAGGTCGTGTGACGCTATTGGCATTGCTTCTGAGTTCTTAAATAAAAGAAAATGGACCATGCTTTATCAGAGTCCACAAAGGATAGAAGTTGCTACATATGGGACCTCCTCCAGAGACAACACTTTAAACCCACACTGGTAAATAGTTCTTGTCATTGAAAGTGTTTGGTAAATCACTCAACCAAGAATATTAATGAATTATTAAAAGAAGCACATTGAGCTGTCACAAAGCATTTAAATTAGTTTGAGCTCAGGAGCAGAACACAGAAGAATGTTAGAGATTATCAGCTAAAATAATCAAAGACCAGTTTGTACTGGTGTCTTAAGGTTTAGTATCAGTGCAGCAAGATTCTCCCTGGTATATAGCACTGAAGATCCAGCGATAAACAAAACTGAAAAGGGACATTGAATAGAATTCAAAAACCATTCTACCTCACATTTTTCCTTTCATATTTGACCCCCCTGAGTTACAATCACATCATAGGGCAGATCTATTCACAAAATACTTGAAAGACTGCCCTTCCCAACCAAAAATCCACAGGAGAGTTGAAACACCTGCTCTTGCCCCATACTCACAAATGTTTTGACAAATTTCTCCTCCCTCACCAGTTTTCATCTGTCCTCTTCTATTGATGAGATACGGGGATGGGAGAAAACTGGTCAGGAAAGAGACTTCTCAGTATGGTATAGTTGTATGAGCTCTGGTTGCCCTCCTGTACCTTGACAAAGTGACCATTAATCAAATGTGACAGTGAATGTTGGAAAACTATTCAATCATGGAGGGGGTGGCGGGGGGAGAGGTGAGATTGCATAGGAGAGATAAACTAGGAAATGATAGGTCTAATAGTCAGTTGTGGGGAAGTTACTAGAATCTGTTATTAGGGACAGAGTGACAGAGCATTTGGACAAATGAGCTGATCAGAGAGAGCCATAGAAACATAGCAGATAGGAGCAGGAGAAGGCCATTCGGCCCCTCGAGCCTGTTCTGCCATTTAATGAGATCATGGCTGATCATCCAAATTCAGTACCCTGTCCCTGCTTTCTTCCCATATCCCTTGAACCCTTTAGCCTCAAGAAATATATCTAACTCCTTCTTGAATATATTTAATGAATTGGCCTCAACTGCCTTTTGTGGTAGAGAATTACACAGGTTCACCACTCTCTGGGTGAAGAAATTCCTCCTCATCTCTGTCCTAAATGGCTTACCTCTTATCTTTAGACTGTGACCTCTGATTCTGGATTCCCCCGCCATCGGGAACATCCTTCCTGCATCTAATCTGTCTAGTCCTGTTAGAATTTTATAAGTTTCAATGAGATCCACTCATTCTTCTAAACGCCAGCGAATATAAGCTCAATCGACCCAATCTCTCCTCATACGTCATTCCTGCCATCCCAGGTATCAGTCTGGTGAATCTTCACCTACACACCCTCCATGGCAAGAACATCCTTCCTCAGATAAGGCGACCAAAACTGCACACAATACTCAAGGTGTGGTCTCACCAAGGCCCTGAACAACTGCAGCAAGACATCCTTGCTCCTGTACTCAAATCCTCTCGCTATGAAGGCCAACATATCATTTGCCTTCTTAACTGCCTGCTGCACCTGCATGATTACCTTCAGTGACTGGTGCACAAGGACACCCAGATCTCATTGCACTTCCCCTTCTCCCAATCTATTGCCATTCAGATAATAATCTGCCTTCCTGTTTTTGCCACCAAAGTGGATAACCTCACATTTATCCACATTATACTGCATCTGCCATGCATCTGCCCAATCACCCAACCTGTCCAAATCATACCGGAGTTTCTCAGCATCCTCCTCATAGCACACATGCCCATCCAGCTTTGTGTCGTCTGCAAACTTGGAGATATTACATCTAGTTCCCTCGTCTAGTTCAGTAATATATATTACGAATAGCTGGGGCCCTAGCACCGATCCCTGTGGTACCCCACTAGTCACGGCCTGCCACTCGAAAAAGACCCATTTCTTCCAACTCTTTGCTTCCTGTCTGCCAACCAGTTCTCTATCCAAGTCAGTACCTTACCCCCAATCCCATGTGCTTTAACTTTACACGCTAATCTCTTATGTGGGACCTTATCGAAAGCCTTCTGAAAGTCCATATACACCACATCCACTGGTTCTCCCTTATCGATTCTACCAGTTACATCCTCAAAAAATTCCAGTAGATTAGTCAAGCATGATTTACCTTTTGTAAAACCATGTTGACTTTTTCCGATCCCGTCACTGTTTTCCAAGTGCTCTGCTATTACATCTTTTATAATGGACTCTAGCATTTTCCCCACTACTGATGTCAGGCTTACCGGTCTGTAATTCCCCATTTTCTCTCTACCACCTTTTTTAAATAGTGGGGTTACATTAGCTATCCTCCAATCCATGGGAACTGTTCCAGAATCTATAGAGTTTTGGAAGATGACCAGCAATGCATCTACTATTTCTAGGGCCACTTCCTTAAGTACCCTAGGATATAGATTATCAGGTCCTGGGGATTTATCGGCCTTCAATCCCATCAATTTCCCTACAAATACTGATTTCATTCAATTCCTCCCTCTCATTAGACCCTATGTTCCCCAACATCTCTGGGAGGTATTTGTGTCCTTTGTGAAGACAGAACCAAAGTATGTATTTAATTGGCCTGCAATTTCTTTGTTCCCCATTATAAATTCCCCTGATTATGACTGCAAGGGACCTACGCTTGACTTCCCCAATCTTTTTCTCTTCACATATCTATAGAAGCTTTTACAGTCAGTTTTTATGCTCCCAGCAAGCTTACTCATACTCTATTTCCCCCCCTCTTAATTAATCCCTTTTCCCTCCTTTGCTGAATCCTAAACTGCTCCCAATCCTCAGGTTTGCTGCTTTTTCTGGCCAATTTATATGTCCTCTCCTTGGATCTTTTGCTATCCCTAATTTCCCTTGTTAGCCACGGTTGAGTCACCTTTGTTTTATTTTTATGCCAAACAGGGATGAACAAATTCTGTAGTTCATCTATGCAATCTTTAAATGTTTGCCATTGCCTATCCACCGTCAACCCTTTAAGTAACGTTCCCCAATCCGTCCTAGCCAACTTGCGCCTCATACCATTGTAGTTTCCTTTATTTAAATTCAGGACCCTTGTCTCTGAGTCAACTACTTCACTCTCCATCTTAATGAAGAATTCTATCATATTAGGATCACTCTGCCCCAATTATCTATGTAATTGTTGCCAGAGAATCACCTGCAATAGCTTCTCTTACTGCTCCTGCATCGTTACCTCTGGTGTCCCTCAATGATCTACCCTTGGCCTCCTCGTATTTCTCATCTAAATGCTGCCCCTCGACAACATCATCTGAAAACAATGCCAATTTCCACATGTAGCTGACGACACCCAGCTCTACCTCACCACCACTTCTCTCGACCCCTTCACGGTCTCTGAATTGTCAGACTGGTTGTCCGACTGGATGAGCAGAAATTTCTTCCAATTAAGTATTGGGATGTCCATGCCATTGTCTTCGGTCTCCACCACAAACTCCATTCCCTAGCCACCAAATCCATCCCTCTCCTTAGCAACTCTCTGAAGCTGAACCAGACTCTGAAATGAACTTCTGACCACATATCCGCACCATAAATAAGACCACCTATTTCCACCTCTGAAATATTGCCCATCTCTGCCCCTGCCTCAGCTCATCTGCTACTGAAACCCTCCTCCATGCCTTTGTTATTTCTAGACTTGCCTATTCCAATGAACTCCTGGCTGGCCTCCCATGTTCTACCCTATGTAAACTCATCCAAAACTCGGCTGCCCATGTCCTGACTTTACCTAATCCGGATCACCCATTACCCCAGTGCCCTCCCCCCCCGGAAGCTCGGGGTCACACTTGTGGACTGAACAGAGGTGTTCCGCTAAGTGGTCACCCAATCTGCGTTTGATCTCCCCAATCATGAGGAGCAAATATAGTATACTAAATTGAAAGAAGTACAAGTAAATTGCTGTTTCACCTGGAAGTAGTGTTTGGGACCCTGGATGGTGGGAAGGGAGGGGTAAATGGGCAGGTGTTGCATCTCCTACGCTTGCACGGGAAGGTGCCATGGGATGGGGAGGGGTTGTTGGGAGTGATTGAGGAGTGGACCAGTGTGGCGGAGGGAACAGTCCCTTTGGAATGCTGAGGGGGGGGGGGGAAGATGTGTTTGGTGGTGGGATCTGCTGAAGGCAGCGGAAATGGTGGAGGATGATCCGTTGAATGAGGAGGCTGGTGGAGTGGAAGGCAAGGACAAGTGGAACTCTATCGTGGTTCTGGGAGGAAGGGGAAGGGGTGAGAGCAGAAGTGTGGGAAATGGAATGGACACGGTCGTGGGTCCTGTCAACTGTGGTAGAGGGGAATCCTCGGCTGAGGAAAATAGAAGACATGCTGGAAGCACTAGTATGGAAGGTGGCATCATCAGAATAGATGCAACGGAGAAGGAGAAACTGGGAGAATGGAATAGAATCCTTACAGGAAACAGGGTAGGAGGAAGTGTAGTCATGGTAGCTGTGGGAGTCAGTGAGCTTACAGTGGATGTTGGTCGATAGCCTATCCCCTGAAATGGAGACAGAGAAGTCGAGGAAAGGAAGGTAAGAGTTGGAGATGGACCATGTGAAGGTGAGGGAAGGGTGGAAATTGGAAGCAAAGTGACTGAAATTTTCCAGTTCAGGGCAAGAGCAGGAAACAGCTCGGTTAGAGTCAGAGTTAGAGCACAGAAAGAGGCCTTTCGGCCCATCGTGTCAGCATTGGCCAGCAAGCCCTGTCTATTCTAATCCAATTTTCCAGCACTTGGTCCGTAGCCTTGCATGCTGTGGCGTTTCAAGTGCTCATCTAAATGCTTCTTGAATGTTGAGGGTTCCTGCCTCTACCACCCTTTCAGGTAGTGAGTTCCAGATTCCAACCACCCTCTGGGTGAAAAAGTTTTCCCTCAAATCCCCTCTAAACCGCCTGCCCCTTATCTTGAAAATATGCCCCCTGGTTATTGACCCCTCTACTAAAGGGGAAAAGTTCCTTTCTATCTACCCTATCTATGCCCCTCATAATTTTGTACACCTCAATCAGGTCCCCCCTCAGCCTTCTCTGCTCTAAGGAAAAGAACCCCAGCCTGTCCAGTCTCTCTTCATAGCTGAAGCGCTCCAGCCCAGGTAACAGCCTGGTGAATCTCCTCTGCACCCTCTCCAATGCAATCACATCCTTCCTATAGTGTGGCAACCAGAACTGCACACAGAATTCCAGCTGTGGCCTAACTAACGTTTTGTACAGCTCCATCATAACCTCCCTGCTCTTATACTCTATGCCTCGGCTAATGAAGGCAAGTATCCCATATGCCTTCTTAACCACCTTATCTACCTGTCCTGCTGCCTCAGGGATCTATGTACATGCACACCTAGGTCCCTCTGATCCTCCGTCCTTCCTAGGGTCCTACCATTCATTGTGTATTCCCTTGCCTTGTTAGTCCTCCCAAAATGCATCACCTCACACTTTTCAGGGTTAAATTCCATTTGCCACCGTTCCGCCCATCTGACCAACCCGTCTATATCGTCCCATAGCCTGAGGCTTCCCTCCTTGCTATTTACCACTCCACCAATTTTCATGTCATCTGTGAACTTACTGATCATACCTCCTACATTCATATCTAAAATCATTAATGTACACTACAAACAGCAGAGGACCCAGCACCGATCCCTGCGGTACACCACTGGACACAGGCTTCCAGTCACAAAAACAACCTTTGACCATCACCCGCTGCCTCCTGCCACTAAGCCAATTTTGGATCCAATGTGCCAAGTTGCCCTGGATCCCATGGGCTTTTACCTTCTTGACCAGTCTCCCATGCAGGACATTGTCAAAAGCCTTACTGAAGTCCATGTAGATCACATCAACTGCACTACCCTCATCCACACACCTAGTCACTCCCTCGAAAAATTCAATCAAATTGGTCAGACATGATCTCCCCCTGACAAAGCCATGCTGACTATCCTTGATTAATCCTTGCCTCTCCAAGTGGAGACTAATTCCTTCTCAGAATTTTTTCCAATAATTTCCCTACCACTGATGTTAGGCTCACTGGTCTGTAATTCCCTGATTTATCCCTACTACCCTTCTTGAATAATGGTACTACATTAGCACCTCCCCTGTGGCCAGAGAGATTCTGAAAACTTGTGTCAGAGCCCCTGTAATCTCCTCCCTTGCCTCACACAGCAGCCTGGAATACATCTCATCAGGGCCTGGGGATATATCCACTTTTAAGCCCGCTAGTCCCTCCTCCCTCTCAATACTAATTTGTTCAAGTATATCACAATCCCCCTGCCTGAGTTCTATGCCTACATCATCCTTATCCATAGTGAACACAGATGCAAAATATTCATTTAAAACCTCACCTACATCTTCTGGCTCTACACACAGATTGCCACTTTGGTCCCTAATGGGACCTACTCTTTCCCTGGTTATCCTCTTGCCCTTAATATACTTATAAAACACCTTGGGATTTTCCTTTATTTTGCCCACCAGTGTTTTCATGCCCCCTCTTTGCTCTCCTAATTTCTTTTTTAAGTACCCCCCTGCACTTTCTATACTCCTCTAGGGCTTCCACTGTTTTTGGTCCTTTGTATCTGCCAAAAGCTTCCCTTTTTTTCCTAATCCATTCTCGTATATCCCTTGACATCCAGGGTTCCCTGGGCTTGTTGGTCCCACCCTTGACCTTTACGGGAACATGTTGCTGTTGTACTCTCTATTTCCCTTCTGAAAGACTCCCACTGCTCTGATGTGGATTTTCCTACAAGTAGCTGATCCCAGTCCACTTTGGCCAGATCCTGCCTTATCATATTAAAATCAGCCTTCCCCCAATTTGGAACCTTTATTTCTGGTCCATCTTTGTCCTATTCCATGACTATCTTAAATCTCACCGAATTATGGTCACTGACATAAGAAAACTACTAGGCACTTGGTCTAAGCGTTAAACAAAGCTTTAATCAACTGTTTTACAACATGGAGGTCTAGTTGGGTCCTTCACTAGTTCCTGTTAAGAATGTCCTGCGCATACTGGGCCCATGCCTGAGTATTTATACTCTCCCTGGACAGCGCCACCTGTAGGCCACTATTATTTCATAAGCCTTTCTTTCATGAATGACTGATTCATGTCAGTCACTGTCACCAAAATGCTCTCCTACGAACACTTCTACCACTTACCCGGCTACATTCCCTAGAATTAGGTCCAGTACCGCCCTCTCTCTTGTAGGAATTTCTACATGCTGGCTCAAAAAGCTCTCCTGGATGCACTTTAAGAATTCCACACCCTCTAAGCCTTTCACACTCTGACTATCCCAGTTAATATTGGGGAAGTTGAAATCCCCTACTATTATTACCCTATTATTTCTACATTTCTGAGATTTGCCTACATATCTGTTCCTCTATCTCCCCCTGACTGTTTGGGGGCTGATTGTACACTCCCAGCAAAGTGCTTGCCCCCTTTTTGTTTTTAAGTTCTACCCATATGGCCTCATTAGAGGAACCTGCTAAGATATCATCCCTCCTTACAGCAGTAATTGACTCCTTGATTAATATTGCGGCTCCCCTTCCTTTTTTACACCCCCCCTCTGTCTCGCCTGAAAATTCTATACCCCAGAATATTGAGCTGTCAGTCCTGCTCCTCCCTCAACCATGCCTCTGTGATAGCAACAATATCATACTCCCATGTGTTCATCAACACCTTCAATTCATCTGCCTTACTCGCAAGATTCCTTGCATTAAAATAAATGCCATCCAGCCTTGCCATACTCCCTTGTGCCATTACATATTTGCTCTGCCTTCCAGGCTGCCTTGTTTTTTCCTCTATATTTGGCTGTGCATCACCCCCTACTATAGCTCCACTCCGTATCCCATCCCCCTGCCAAGTTAGTTTAAACCCCCCCCACACAGTACTAGCAAACCTCCCTGCAAGGATGTTGGTCCCGTTCCAGTTCAGGTGCAACCCGTCCGACTTGTACAGGTCCCACCTTCCCCAGAAGCAGACCCAGTGATCCAGGAAACTAAAGCCCTCCCTCCTGCACCAATTCTTTAGCCACGCATTCATCTGCTCTATCCTCCTATTCCTATACTCACTAGCACGTGGCACCGGGAGTAATCCAGAGATTAAAACCTTTTTGAGGTTCTGCTTTTTAACCTGCTACCTAGCTCTCTAAATTCCTGTTGCAGGACCTCATCCCTCTTTCTACCCATGTTGTTGGCACCAATGTGGACCACGACCTCTGACTGTTCGCCCTCCCCCTTCAGAATCACCTGCAGCCGTTCAGTGACATCCTTGACCCTGGCACCAGGGAGGCAACATACCATCCTGGAGTCACGTCTGTGGCCACAGAAACATCTATCTGTTCCCCTTACGATAGAATCCCCGATCACTATTGCTCTCCCACTCTTTTTCCTCCCCTCCTGTGCAGCTGAGCCATCGTAGTGCCATGGACTTGGCTCTTGCTGCATTCCCCTGAGAAACCATCTCCCCCATCAGTATCCAAAATGGAAAATCTGTTGGAGGGGGAGATGGACCCAGGGGACTTCTGCACTACCTTCTGAGTTCTTTTACTCTATCTGGCAGTCACCCATTCCCTATCTGCCTGTGCACTCTTTACCTGCGGTGTGTGACCACCTTGTTAAACATGCTATCTACAAAGATCTCAGCTTCACGGATGCTCCACAGTGACTCCAGTCGCAGCTCCAGCTCCAAAATGCGAATTTTGAGTAGCTGCAGCTGGACACACTTCCTGCACATGTGTTCACCCTGGACACCTAAAGTGTCCCTAACTTCCAACATAGCACAGGAGGAGCACTCCACGCTGCCGAGCTGCCCTGCCATGTCCTACCCTTAATTAAAGAATATTAAATACACTAGGGACCTTACTTCCCTTTAAACACTACTTACTCTAAACCAGAGACCTTACTTTTACTTTAAAGACTGTAATATAGAAATATTGTAGAAATACTCACCACTGGTTCACTGTCCCTTCTTGTGCAGCTTTTTAGCTCCTGCTCTCCTGGAAGCTGACAAAGATGAAAAAAGAAAGGAACACCTCCCTCCCCAAACTCCCTCCGTCACAAAACTCACAGCTTAACACTCTGTTCCGAGCTGCACTCCATGACAAACTGCACTCTAGTCTCCCTTATTTATACTGCTGAGATTTAAATAAGTGAGCTCTCTGACAGTTACAGAACCAGATTAGACCAGTTAATTAATTCATTACTCTCACCTGCACAGAGCTTGCTTAGCCCTGCCCAAGCCTGAAGGAAACTTAAAACTTGAAACCATAAATTTAAATTTAAGTTAAATGCTAATTGCAAGCGCACAAGACTAGATTTTATTTAAAAAAAAGAGAACTCACTCACTCACTCGCCTTGCCTCGCCTCACCTCGCAGTTTAACACTCTGTTCTGAGCTGCACTCCGTGACAAACTGCACTCTAGCCTCCCTTATTTATACTGCTGAGATTTAAATAAGTGAGCTCTCTGACAGTTACAGAACCAGATTAGACCAGTTAATTAATTAATTACTCTCACCTGCTCACCAGCACAGAGCTTGCTTAGCCCTGCCCAAGCCTGAAAGAAACTTAAAACTTGAAACCATAAATTTAAATTTAAGTTAAATGCTAATTGCAAGCGCACAAGACTAGATTTTATTTAAAAAAAAGAGAACTCACTCGCCTCGCCTCGCCTCGCCTCGCCGCTTAACACTCTGTTCTGAGCTGCACTCCATGACAAACTGCACTCTAGCCTCCCTTATTTATACTGCTGAGATTTAAATAAGTGAGCTCTCTGGCAGTTACAGAACCAGATTAGACCAGTTAATTAATTAATTACTCTCACCTGCTCTCCAGCACAGAGCTTGCTTAGCCCTGCCCAAGCGTGGAAGAAACTTAAAACTTGAAACAGTAAATTTAAATGCTAATTGCAAGCATACAAGACTAGAATTTATAAAAATAAGAGATTAACCTTTAAGATTTACTTCCTCACTCACCAAACTCGCAGCTTAACACTCTGTTCCGATCTGCACACATCAGAAAAGGAGATGAGGAATGGGGACCTGAGTACGACTGGAACAAAGAATGTTCCACATATCCCATGAAAAGACAAGCATAGCTAGGACCCATGTGGTTCCCATAGCAACACGCTTTATTTGGAAGAAGGGAGTAAAGTCAAAGGAGAAGTTGTTCAATTTGAGAACAACTTCAGCCAGGTGGAGGAGGGTGGTGGTGGATGGGGACTGATTGGGCCTCTGTTCAAGGAAGAAGCGGAGCATCCTCAGGCCATCCGGGATAGAGGTGCAGAGGGATTGGACGTCTATGGTGAAAAGGAGATGGTTAGGGCCAGGAAACTGGAAACTGTTAAAAGTGACGGAGGGCGTTGGAAGAGTCGCGGATGCAGGTGGGAAGAAACTGGACAAGGGGAGATAAAAGAGTTGAGATAGGAAGAAATGGGATACAGAGAGGAGCTATAATAGGGGGTGATGTACAGCCAAATATAGAGGAAAAAATAAGTCAGACTGGAAGGAGAGCAAATATGTAACGGCACAAGGGAGTAGGGCAAGGCTAAATGGCATTTATTTTAATGCAAGGAGTCTTACGAATAAGGTGGATGAACTGAAAGTGTTGATGAACACATGGGAGTATGATATTGTTGCTATCATGGAGACATGGTTGAGGGAGGGGCAAGACTGGTAGCTCAATATTCCGGGGTATAGAATCTTCAGGTGAGACAGAGAGGGGGGGGGTAAAAGAGGAGGGGGTGTCACAATATTAATTAAGGAGACAATTACTGCTGTAAGGAGGGATGATATATTAACAGGTTCCTCTAATGAGGCCATATGGGTTGAACTTAAAAACAAAAAGGGGGCTAGCACTTTGCTGGGAGTGTACTACAGACCCCCAAACAGCCAGGGGGAGATAGAGGAACAGATATGTAGGCAAATCTCAGAGAAGTGTGCAAATAATAGGGTAATTATAGTGGGGGATTTCAACTTCCCCAATATTAACTGGGATAGTCAGAGTGTGAAAGGCTTAGAGGGTGCAAAATTCTTAACGTGCATCCAGGAGAGCTTTTTGAGTCAGCATGTAGAAAGTCCTACAAGAGAGGGGGTGGTACTGGACCTAATTCTAGGGAATGTGGCCGGGCAAGTGGTAGAAGTGTTTGTAGGTGAGCACTTTGGTGACAGTGACCATAATTCAGTGAGATTTAAGGTAGTCATGGAAAAGGACAAGGATGGACCGGAAATAAAGGTTCTAAATTGGGGGAAGGCCGATTTTAATATGATAAGGCAGGATCTGGCCAATGTGGACTGGGATCAGCTACTTGAAGGAAAATCCACATCGGAGCAATGGGAGTCTTTCAGAAAGGAAATTGAGAGAGTACAATGGCAACATGTTCCTGCAAAGGTCAAGGGTGGGACCAACAAGCCCAGGGAACCTTGGATGTCAAGGGATATACGAGAATGGATTAGGAAAAAAAGGGGGGCTTTTGGCAGATACAAAGGACTAAAGACAGAGGAAGCCCTAGAGGAGTATAAAAAGTGCAGGGGGATACTTAAAAAAGAAATTAGGAGAGCAAGGAGGGGCCATGAAATAACACTGGCGAGCAAAATAAAGGAAAATTCTAAGGTGTTTTATAAGTATATTAAGGGCAAGAGGATTACTAGGGAAAGAGTAGGGCCCATTAGGGACCAAAGTGGCAAACTGTGTGTAGATCCAGAGGATGTAGGTGGGGTTTTAAATGAATTTTTTGCATCTGTGTTCACTATGGAGAAGGACGATGTGGACATAGAAATCGGGCAGGGGGACTGTGATATACTTGAACATATTAGCATCGAGAGGGAGGAGGTACTAGCGGTTTTAGCAGGCTTAAAAGTGGATAAATCCCCAGGCCCGGATGAGATGTATCCCAGGCTACTATGTGAGGCAAAGGAGGAGATTGCAGGGGCTCTGACACAAATTTTCAGAACCTCTCTGGCCACAGGGGATGTGCCAGAGGACTGGAGAACAGCTAACATAGTACCATTATTCAAGAAGGGTAGTAGGGATAAACCAGGGAATTACAGGCCGGTGAGCCTAACATCAGTGTGATGTGCCTTCAATAACCACAAAACTAGAAGTTATAGACTTTAACAAGTTGGCTTTTAATCACTAAGATCAGAGCTAACATCTCAACACACTGACTGGCTCGCAGGAGTGAGTCATACAGATCCTGGGATCTTTATGTAAGAGAAGTCAGGGGCGGAGCCAAGAGCCAAGACCTGGAACCTTCCAGGTTAGTCAGGAAAGAGGAAGTGAAACTATACACCATGTGGGGGAGGGTAATATACATGAGTGCAAAACGAATACAGGCAAGAACGAATACAGATTTCATTACACAGTGGTAGGGAAATTATTGGAAAAAATTCTGAGGGACAGAATTGGTCTCCACTTGGAGAGGCAAGGATTAATTAGGGATAGCCAGCATGGCTTTGTCAAGGGAAGATCATGTCTGACCAATTTGATTGAATTTTTCGAGGGGGTGACTAGGTGTGTGGATGAGGGTAGTGCAGTGGATGTGGTTTACATGGATTTCAGTAAGACTTTTGATAAAGTCCTGCATAGGAGACTGGTCAGAAAGGTAAGAGACCATGGGATCCAGGGTGCCTTGGCACATTGGATCCAAAACTGGCTTAGTGGCAGAAGGCAGAGGGTGATGGTGGAAGGTTGTTTTTGTGACTGGAAGCCTGTGTCCAGTGGGGTACCGCAGGGATCAGTGCTGGGTCCCTTGCTGTTTGTGGTCTACATTAATGATTTGGATGTGAATGTAAAAGGTATGATCAGTAAGTTCACAGATGACACGAAAATTGGTGGGGTGGTAAATAGCGAGGCGGGAAGCCTCAGGCTACAGGATGATATAGATGGGTTGGTCAGATGGGCGGAACAGTGGCAAATGGAATTTAACCCTGAAAAGTGTGAGGTGATGCATTTTGGATGGACTAACAAGGCAAGGGAATACACAATGAATGGTAAGACCCTAGGAAAGACAGAGGATCAGAGGGACCTTGGTGTGCATGTACATAGATCCCTGAAGGCAGCAGAACAGGTGGATACGGTGGTTAAAGAGGCATATGGGATACTTGCCTTCATTAGCCGAGGCATAGAATATAAGAGCAGGGAGGTTATGATGGAGCTGTACAAAACGCTGGTAAGGCCACAGCTGGAGTACTGTGTGCAGTTCTGGTCGCCACACTATAGGAAGGATGTGATTGCTTTGGAGAGGGTGCAGAGGAGATTTACCAGGATGTTACCTGGGCTGGAGCGCTTCAGCTATGAAGAAAGACTGGACAGGCTGGGGTTGTTTTCCTTGGAGCAGAGAAGGCTGAGGGGGGACCTGATTGAGGTATACAAAATTATGAGGGGCATAGATAGGGTGGATAGAAAGGAACTTTTCCCCTTAGTAGAGGGGTCAATAACAAGGGGGCATAGATTCAAGGTAAGGGGCAGGAGGTTTAGAGGGGATTTGAGGAAAAACTTTTTCACCCAGAGGGTGGTTGGAATCTGGAACTCACTGTCTGAAAGGGTGGCAGAGGCAGGAACCCTCACAACATTCAAGAAGCATTTGGATGAGCACTTGAAACGCCATAGCATACAAGGCTACGGACCAAATGCTGGAAAATGGGATTAGATTAGATAGGGCTTGATGGTCGGCGCGGACGCGATGGGCCAAAGGACCTCTTCCTGTGCTGTATAACTCTATGACTCTATGACTCTAAATCTGTTCCGTGGGGCAAGAACAGGCTGAAAAGATGGGTCTACCAGAGCAGTCCTGTTTGTGGATCTTGGAAAGGAGGCTTTGCGGGGTTGGGCGGACTATGAGGTTGGAGGCCATGGAGGGAAGACCTCCAGAAGAGATGAGGTCAGTGACAGTCTTGGAATTGATAGCTTGATGTTTGGCAGTGGGGTCATGTTCCAGAGGGAGGTAAGAGGAGGTGTCGGAGAGTTGGCGTTCAGCCTCCGCAAGGTAGAGGTCAGTTCGCCAAACAACAACAACACACACTTGTCAGCAGGTTTGAAGACAATAGAAACATAGAAACATAGAAGATAGGAGCAGGAGTAGGCCATCCGGCCCTTCGAGCCTGCTCCGCCATTCAACGAGATCATGGCTGATCATCCAAACCCTAGCACCCGGTCCCTACACCGACAGCCATCCCACCCAAGCCCTATCCCCGTAACCCCGTAAACCCACATATTTAATCCCCCCTAACACTAAGGGCCAATTTTTATCATGGCCAATCAACCTAACCCGCACATCTTTGGACTGTGGGAGGAAACCGGAGCACCCGGAGGAAACCCACGCAAACACGGGGAGAATGTGCAAACTCCACACAGACAGTCACCCGAGGCCGGATTTGAACCCGGGTCCCTGGCGCTGTGAGGCAACAGTGCTAACCACTATGCCACCGTGCTTGGGGTGTTAGGGTTGGATCTGAGAGAACAGAGTGCTGCAAGTTCAGAGGGAGATAAGTTGGAGTGAGTAAAGGGAGCAAGAAATTGAGATGGCCGATGTCAAGCCAGCAGTTCACAATGAAAAGATCTAGAGAGGGTAAGCCCACTGACTTCCACAGCTACCTTGACTACACTTCCTCCCACCCTGCTTCCTGTAAGGGTTCTATTCTATTCTCCCAGTTTCTCTGTCTCCATTGCATCTGTTCTGATGATGCTATTTTCCATACTAATGCTTCCGATATGTCTTCCTTTTTCCTCAAGATTTCTAAATGACCTCTGGTGACTTCTAAGTAAAAAGGTTTGCAACCCTACAACCAGCACTATTTAGAGTGATCATAGTCCAACATGGCTAGTTATGATGTTCCATTAGATGTAAACTCATGCCAATAATGGTTTTGTCATTAAGGGTTGTGACGGTGGATAAATGTCTCAGAGAAGAGATGTGTACTGCAGATTAACCTGTGCCAAATTCTGATGGAACTATAGCTGGCTTGGAAGCAGTTACTAGGGAAGTCACATCAGAAGTCCTAACCACTAAAATTGCTGTTATTTCCCCAGAGCACAAGATAGGGAAGGCACTGGATTTTTGTGATCTCATTGTTACACAGAGAAAGAAGTTTGAATTTGCTTCCCATCTGATAAAATAGAAACAGGCTAGTTTTCTGTCTGTTTCCATCGGGCCTTTACTGGTCTTTCTCCAGAGTTATGGAGAGAAACTGATGGAATCTTTGGAGATTTTTCATTTAAATTACCTGCCGCGTCTCCATATGCCTTAACACATTTCAGTGATGATTTCATGAAATAGAGCTCCCAGTAGAGAGTCATGCCTGTTAGGAGTGTATATTGAGAATTTTGGCATGTAGTCTCCATGATTTTCCAGCTTTTATTTAAAAAACCCCATGGGTTACAAAGACTGCTTTGAAGAATTTTGCCACTGGGGGCCAAGCAAATGGAAGGGCATAAATGCAGAGTGGTCCTACGACAAAGAGAGGGCACCCAGGCGAACATTGTCTTTTTTACATTTGGCCTCCTTTCACTGCCCGGTATTAATGGGCACTGAACATCTGGGGTGCTGCTCAGGTATTCAAGTCACATCCAGTCATTCTTTTTTAAATACAGTTTGCGGGGTCAGTGGGCGGGCACCTCATTTGTATAGGGCAGGCGAATGGAAACGCCACTACGTGCACATCTCTGCTTTCACCTCCCCCATGCAGCAGGAAAATTTGATGCCGAAGCCACAAGGGAAGGCTTGCCAGCCTTCACCCCACCCTCCAACCGAGCCATGGCCCCATGGCTCCCTTAGTAAGGGAGTTACTAGGGAAGTCACTTCTGAAGTCCTAACCACTAAAACTGCTGTTTTTTCCCTGGAACACAAGATAGAGAAGATACTGAATTTTTGTAATCTCACTGCTACAGAGAAAGAAGTTTGAATTTCCTTCCCATCTGATGGAATAGAAACAAGCCAGGCTATTTTGCCCATCAAGGCTGCTCCACCAATTTTTTCCTCTGTTCTCTGCTGATTTCTGCTGGGCCTTTGCTGGTCTTTCCCCAGCGTTACAGAGGGCAACTGGCGGAACATGTGGGGATTTTAGGGGCTAGTGCGTGCGAGACCCTAATGCGCTAAGTGCTTCCCACCCACATTGTAGTAAGCTGAGCTTACCACGTGTGATGTAGGCCTCAGGCATCTATGCCAGATAATATAGGGCGTTAATGATTGAAGTACCGCAGCACCTTAGGGGCAGTGAGCTACCCTTGTTTCCACATGTATGGGGCAGGCAGGAACCAGAGATGTGCCCCAAGTGGCACTTGCTCCTGCTGGCCCCACGCAAATGTGGTGCCCTTGCACTGACCTTACAAACACTGGTGGGGGTTAAGGTCAGAGGGCGCTCATGGGCATGATCCTAGAGCAAACGTCATGACCACCACCCATGACATTTTGGGGCCGCTCTGTTCAGCACAGTTTACATTGCAGGTCAGTGTAATTGATACAACTGTTTGTTGTTTTTTATTTTACGAAGAGGGATAGCTAAGCCTGAATCCACAGACTGTCATCGCTTTTGTTCACATCCATTTATTATTTAGTAAATCTGCTTGCAGTTTTTAGCCTAAGCCACAGTCTGGCAACGTGTTTACTCAACCACTTTCCAAAGTCAAGGAAAATCATGTGAGGGCACATGATATAACCAGCTGCTGAAATATAATGACAAAATGATTTTGTTTTACCCTTGAAATCACTACAAATTACTTAGATATTGAGCAGAAAAAAGCACTCTGGGTCAATAAGGACTCAGCTACAGGAATGGTCTGTGATGCTGAATCTGAAAAAAAATATCTGGAGCAAAAGTACAGAAACATAACACCGCTCTCTTCATTAATGGAAAGAGGTTCCGTTACATGAATATGCAGTGGGCCTGTACCAAATCTTGCATATGAATGCCTACCACCCATGCAGTTGCCATGATTCACTTTATGCCAGTCCATGGCACCACTAATATTTCAGATACAGGACCGCCCACTTTCTCTCCACCACTAAAACCACTGCCTCCAAAGCTTCATTGGAAAACCTCCGGGCTCTCTCCCTGGGGTGGCAATCTGCCATCAGGAATTGTAAATAAGTGCTCCTTCTCCTTGTCCTTCTTCTTATGGTTGTTGAGGCAGCTGCACAGCCAACAATGCTGAGAATGAGGTGCTGCAGCATCAATGAACCTTCCCTTTAAGTAGTGAAAAAAGCCCATGGCAATCATTACTTGAGTTTAGACTACACCCGACATTGGTCCATCTTTTCAGTGTAACACCAATCAGCTTGGGTTTTTAGACTAGAATCATGACAGCAATTATTTTAATGAGGAGTGAGGACGAATTTTGCGTGCAGTCTGGACGATTTTCGCCTGGCCCTACTTAACCATTTTTAGTCTAAACACTGCCCATTCATTGGCTTTAATGAATTTCTAGCCCAATAACAAGTGGAAACCTTTATGGGGTTCAGCCACACATCGAAACAGTTGTCCCTAGAGACCGTTTGCAAAGCCAATTGTCCCATGCTGCGATTTTCTGGTCACAAGGAAAGTAACAAATATTTTTGACATTTAAAACAAGATTACTGTAGTGCTAAAATGTTCTACCAATCAGTGCAATGACTTCCTTTCAAAACACAAGAATTTAACTATCTTCTTAATTAATATTTATGATGAACCTGCAGACTGAACCTTACCTATTCCTCTAACAGAGTGCTTCTCAAACTGGGGTCCGCAGACCCCTGGGGGTCCATAGAGACTTTACAGGGGGTCCACAAATTAATGTGAAAGTTACTTTTTTTCATTGATAACATCTTTCAGTGAGTTGCATTTTGTGATGATATCTTCTTCCTTTCTGCAATAAATATACAATTGTATTATCCTTTACTCTGTTGACTTCTTTGTCTTTGAGAAGCCTGCAACGCATCTCCCTAATGACCATGCGGTTGCTCAGTAAAGTCATCCCCAGGCTCCGGCGCGGGATCCTGGCGGGGTCTGGCTGCGGCAGTCAGGTAGAGGCAGCCAGGAGGAGGAGGAGCGCGGTGGGTCAGGCCGCTGCTCAGCCTCTTTCGGGACCTGATGGAGCAGCAGAAGGCGGCTCGCGGTTGCTGCAGCCAGGCCCCCGACGCTGCAAGACGGCGAGCGGAGAGTGAGAGTTCGCGACTCGACCTACGGGCGCCATGTATCAGCCTCACTGAAGAAACAAAAAGCGAGTTGGAACCCGGTACAGTCGGTACACTCCCTGGTCAGAGCCAGTGCACGATTCCCTCCCAGGCTGGATCCCTACCCCCACAGATACTCTGAAGCGATATAAATCAGCTTAAATATATTTTAATCTTCCTTGTGAAAAACCAATGTACAATTCCCAGTGAGAAAACTTCAATTAAACCCAAGTTACAGGTGGGAAAGTATCAGCACTCAATGCATTTTCTTACAATGCACTTTTCATGGCTGATAGTTTGACAAGTACTTCCATTATCATAGAATCATAGAATGATACAGCACAGAAGAAGGCCGTTCGGCCCATCTGGCCTGTGCTGGCTCTTTGGTAGATGTACTGGCCGTGCTAGACGTGCTCCTATCTAGTTATCCAGAAAGTTAAACACTTATTCAAAATAATTCTTCGTGAAGCCATTTGCTGTTTGAAGCCTTTACTTGAACAATTTTTGTGAAACTGTAAACAAAGACAAAGTATGTTTTGTACATAAACTGAGTACTACACATTTGATATTACATAAGATATAACATATTTATAACAGTAGAATAGATTAATTGTATAACTAACTAACATTTGGACTCACTTCTGTAACTATCAAATATTAACCTTTTATAAACATAGTGTTATCAAAATACTACTCTGACAACGTTGCTATTATGCTAACAAACAAAGATACTCACAGATATTGCGCTTGGCCTAACATATGAAATCAGATTACATTGGATTGTGAAACCCTCATGGAATCCTCCATTACTGCCAGGTTCTTCCTGGAATTCTCCTTCCTGGGATTCTACTTCCTGGGTTACACAGGAAGAAAGGTACGAAGGTCAAATGACCTCTCACAGGAAGAAAGGAACAAAGGTCAAATGACCTCACACAGGAAGAAAGGAACAAAGGTCAGAAGACCTTTCCAGCATACCTACTGCTAACACAATAACCACCACCAGAGGGTGCTATCTGCATAATAAAATGTTCACGGCATGTAAAAGTCCATTGGTCCAGAACAGTAGAGCTATTCAACTAGTCCCAGTTCCCCACTCTCCATAGCCCTGCAAATGTTTCCCCTTCAAGTATTTATCCAATTCCATATTTGAAAGTTACAATTTAATCTGCTTCAACCACCCTTTCAGGCAGTATATTCCAGATTACAACAACTCGCTGTGTAAAAAAAAATGTTTCCCCATGTCGCCTCTGGATCTTTTGCCAATTAGTACCCAGAATTGATGAAAGAAGCAATGAAAATGTTGCTACCTTTCCCAACAACATACATTTGTGAAACATCATTTTCTGCTATGGCTGCAATGAAGACAAAGTACAGGTCCCATCTGGAAGTGGAGAATGATTTATGAATGTCATTGTCAAACACCACACCAAGGATAGACAGACATTGCAGTGAGAAGCAGGCACATCCATCTCACTGATATCTGAGTAAATACCTGTTTTCTTAAAAGCATTATTAAAAAATCCTGACATCAGTTGTCGGGAAAATTCTGCAATTTATTATTAAGGAAGTGGTAATAGGGAATTTAGAAAATCATAATAAGATTAGGCAGAGTCAACATGGTTTTATGCAAGGGAAATCGTGTTTAACAAATGTATTAGAGTTCTTTGAGAACGTAACTAGCAAGGTAGATAAATGGGAACCAGTGGATGTAGTATATTTGGATTTCCAGAAGGCGAGCGATAAGGTGCCACATAAAAGGTTGTTATGCAAGATAGGGGCTCATGGGGTTGGGAGTAATATATTAGCGTGGATAGAGGATTGGTTAATGGACAAAAAACAGAGAGTAGGGATAAACGGGTCATTTTCAGGTTGGCAGGCTGTAACTAGTGGGGTGCCACAAGGATCCCCAGCCTCAACTACTTACAATCTATATTAATGAAGGGACTGAGTGCAATGTATCCAAGTTTACTGATGATACAAAACTAGGTAGGAAAGTAAGCTGTGAGGAGGACAGAAAGAGCTCGCAAAGGGATATAGACAGGTTAAGTAAGTGGGCAATAAGGTGGCAGATGGAATATAATGTTGGGCAATGTGAGGTTATTCATTTTGGTTGGAAGAATAGAAAAACTGAATATTTTTTAAATGGTGGGAGAGTGTTCAGAGAGATTTAGGTGTCCTCGTACAGGAAGCACAGAGTTGGCACGCAGGTACAGCAAGCAATTAGAAAGGCAAATGGCATGTTTGCCTTTATTGCAAGGGGGTTGGAGTACAAGCGTAAGGAAGTTTTGCTACAATTGTACAGGGCCTTGGTGAGACCACACCTAGAGTACTGTGCACAGTTTTGGTCTCCTTATCTGAGGAAGGATATACTTGTGTTAGAGACGGTGCAACGAATGTTCACTAGATTGATTCCTGGGATGAGAGGGTTGTCCTATGAGGAGAGATTGAGTAGATTGGGCCTATAACCTCTGGAGTTTAGAAGAATGAGAGGTAATCTTATTAAAACATACAAGAATCTGAGGGAGATTGACAGGGTAAATGCTGAGAGGTTGTTTCCCTTAGCTGGAGTGTCTAAAACTAGGGGGCATAGTCTCAGGATAAGGGGCCGACTGGGATGACGAAGAATTTTTTCACTCAAGAGGGTTGTGAATCTTTGGAATTCTCTACTCCAAAGGGCTGTGGATGCTGAATCGTTGAGTATATTCAAGGCTGAGATGGATAGATTTTTGGATTCTAGGGGAATCAAGGGATCTGGCAATCAGGCGGAGAAGATTGCAAAGTTTGGCAATGATGCAGAAAGATTTCTGTATTTCATCATAAAACCTGATGTTCGTATGACCTTATGTTGTGTAGATTACATTCTGTCCTTCACTTAAACCCTGCATCTCTACTGGCATCATGTGGATATTGACTAGATTCAAGTTGCATTGCTCTTATGCACAAAGAAGAGTTTCAGTAGCATTATGCTGCACTATATTGGCACATCTTGACTTTGGCTGAGTTAATAACGAGTTAGTTATTCATGTATGTAGAAGGCAAACACAACAGTGACAGCAGTGTGGCTAATTCCAGATATTACAGAGTTAAAACATTCATCAATTTCAGGACCATGTTATTTCTTACAACAGGATAGGTTTACTGAATGTTTCAGAAAACTGCAGTTTGTTCGGGATGAAGGCAGGGAGTCTGAGCTCCATGGTACGTATATTGGGTGACTTCAATAACTTTGAAGAGTTTGAGACAGAGCTAAGGAGATGGAATGCAAGTTGGATAAATGTTCCATGGAAGATCATCCAGATACAGTACTATTACTTTGACATTACAACACTTGAATATAGTTTTATGCACTACAATCAATGCTACTGTATCAGTCTCCAGGAACCATTGGAGGCTGCCACTAAAAAGATAAGTAATACATTTTTACTTAATTGTGGAGCCAGAAGTGTGCCTCCTAGCTCCGCATTAAAACTGCAAGCACTGCTGGCCATTGCTCACCCCCAACCCCGCCGATCTCCTATTCTGAAACCCAAAAACACCAGTAGAGATCAAATACAAAAGCTCATCAAGAGCAGTCAATAGGGGTGATGAAACAATGATTCCACGGCCTGGACTGGTCTCAGGGTTTCCTACAGTACAGCCCCGAGAAAGCACCAAGGATAATGCTGGTGCGCTGCCTCCTGCATAACCTGGCCCTGCAGAGGGGAGAGCTACCATTGGTGACAAATGAAGAGGAGGAAGCTGTTGAACTGGAGGATGCAGCAGGAAGCCTGCATCATTAGCTTAGAGCCAGAGCTGTATGCCAGCCAGAGCTATACTGCACTGAAGTATCAGCCCAGATTAGCTTATGTGCTCAAGTCTCTAGAGTGGGGCTTGAACCCACATTCGTCTCACTCTGGCAATGAGGCAAGGCTGACACCTTGGGAGAGGAAGAAGCAGCAAGTTGTGAACAAGATGGGAAGGTGCTAATGAGCAAGAAAGTGGCTCTAGTGTGAAATGTGAAAACAGCAGAAAAGTGGAATGCTTTCCAGTTGCTACTTGGTAAAAGCAGAATACATAACTGAAATCAGTGGAATGAGAGTTGGGCGGGTTCTATAAAGGGTGGGTGAATTGCTTTGCCAGATTACTGCCAGGTGGTGAAGATGAAAGTATATTCCAATATTTCATACATGCACTAAATGATTTTTAAAACACTATCAGTGGTAAGAACCAGATATTGGAAGAGTGCTGTAATGTATTAAATATAAATTGTTTGGAGCCGGGAGTTCCTTTGCCTTATGCTTACAATATATTGAATTGGTAATTGAATTGTTTATACTGTCTACAGTCAATTTCAATTCATGATGATGCTGAAAAGAGGATTTCATATGAAAATTCTGCTTGCAAGCTTGTCCTGTCTGGAGGTTTTAAAAGATAAAACACAAGTCACAAGGGAGAGATTATGGCAAAACTGCATTTAGGATTATGTGGCATCTCAGATGAGTAGAGTTCTCCTTTCATGAGGTACAATCAATGTACTGGGTGACAGGGCAGTGTCTCAGACTTTAATCCTTTGACCCACACTAAATTACAAACTGGTGTTTGTATAATCCTGAAAATGCTGCAGAAAATCAGTAAATTTTACACACACCAACATAAGGCTGATATTTAATTCCAGTATCAATCTTTGTAAAATGTGGGATTTTAAGAGACATTTATGAATTCTCAGCAGGGGGCTGTCAAATACCATGGTCTGTTTTTACCAGAATATTTTTGGTAGCAGCATTGGGATCAGTCTGAGATTTACAGGGTTAAAGTACTTTAAACCTGAACCCAAAACATTGCTACACTGTCAAATTTACCTCTGAGCTTAATATAGTATCAATTTTGCTTTTCATAAGAACATTAGAAAACATGAAATGAGAAAAGCTCATCACCCTATATAGGCCACTCCCTTTGCCGGTATTGTATAATCTGCTCTATCATGGAATCTACACTCCTCCATTTAATCTTCGGAGGGAAAGTTCTGTATAAATATTTCATGAGCCCCATGAGTAAAATTTCAGTACAGGAATATTCACCAATCCCACATCACTGCTTCTCACCTTTAGAAGAGATTGGCAAAATGGAAAAGGAGGAGAGGTAGTCCTGATAATAAAGGATGGGATAAGGACAATGGAGAGAAAGGATCTTAGCTCCAAAAATTAAGAAGTAGAATCAGTTTGGGTGGAGCTAAGAAACAACAAGGGGCAGAAAACATTGGTGGGAGTTGTTTATAGGCCCCCAAACAATATTTGTAATGTAGGGCAGAGTATAAATCAGGAAATTAGAGGCGCATGTAACAAGGGTAATACAGTAATCATGGGGGATTTTAATCTACATATAGACTGGGCATACCAAATTTGCAGTAATAGTGTAGAGGATGAATTCATGGAATGTATGCAAGATAGTTTTCTAGATCAGTATGTTGAGGAACCAACTAAGGAACAGGTTATTTTAGATCTAGTATTGTGCAATACGAAAGGGTTAATTAATAACCTTGTAGTAAAGGGGTCTTTAGGGAAGAGTGACCATAATATGATAGAATTTTATATTGAGTTTGAAAGTGATTTAGTTAAATCCGAAACTAGAGTCTTAAATTTAAACAAAGCAAACTACATAGGTTTGAGGGGCGAGTTGGCTAAGGTAGACTGAGAAACTACATTAAAAGGTATGATGGTAGACAAGTAATGGCTAGCATTTAAAGAATTAATACATAATTTACAACAAATATACATTCCTTTACGGCACAAAAACCCCACAGGAAAAGTGGTCCAACTGTGGCTAACAAGAGAAGTTAAAGATAGCATTAGATCAAAGGAAGAGGCTTATAATATTGCCAAAAAGAGTAGTAAGCCTGAGGATTGGGAGGATTTTAGAATTCAGCAAAGGAGGACCAAGAAATTGATAAAGAAAGGGAAAATAGAATATGAGAGTAAACTAGCGAGAGACATAAAAACAGACTGTAAAAGCTTCTATAGGTATGTAAAAAGGAAAAGATTAGCGAAAGTAAATGTGGGTCCCTTACAGACTGAGACAGCAGAAATTATAATGGGGAATAAGGAAATGGGAGAAAAATTAAACAAATACTTTTGTATCTGTCTTCACAGAAGAAGATGTAAAAAACTTTCCAGAAATAGTGGAGAACCAAGGGTCTAGCAAGCATGATGGAGCTGTATAAAACACTGGTTAGGCCACAGCTGGAATACTGTGTGCAGTTCTGGTCGCCACACTACAGGAAGGATGTGATAGCTTTGGAGAGGGTGCAGAGGAGATTCACCAGGATGTTACCAGGGCTGGAGCGCTTCAGCTATGAAGAGAGACTGGGCAGATTGGGTTTGTTTTCCTTGGAGCAGAGGAGGCTGAGGGGGGACATGATTGAGGTGTACAAAATTATGAGGGGCATAGATAGGATGGATACTAAGGAGCTTTTTCCCTTAGTAGAAGGGTCAATAACTAGGGGGCATAGATTCAAGGTAAAGGGCGGGAGGTTTAGAGGGGATTTGAGAAAGAACTTTTTCACCCAGAGGGTGGTTGGAGTCTGGAACTCGCTGCCTGAAAGGGTTGTGGAGGCTGGAACCCTCACAACATTCAAGAAGCATTTGGATGAGCACTTGAAATGCCATAGCATACAAGGCTACGGACCAAATGCTGGAATATGGGATTAGATTAGACAGGGCTTGATGGCCGGCGTGGACACGATGGGCCAAAGGGCCTCTATCCGTGCTGTATAACTCTATGACTCTATGACTCTATGAGGAACTGAAAGAAATTAGTATTAGGACAAAAATAGTAATGGAGAAATTAATGGGACTGAAAGCCAATAAATCCCCTGGACCTGATGGCCTACATCCTAGGGATTTGAAAGAGGCGGCTATAGAGATAGCGGATGCATTGTGTTATAAATCTCATCATTCATCAAGAAACTACTCGTGAAATAAGGCTGGATGGCCAGCTGGTGGCACCGTCCAAGGAGTATAAATACTCAGGCGTCGGCCCCAGCTTTCCAGGGACATTTTGTAAGACAAGGAACTACTGAAGTACAACTAGACCTCCATGTTCTGAAACAAGTTGATTAAAGCCTTGCTTTATGCTCAAACCAAGTGCGTAGTGAGTTTTATTACATCAATTTAATCAACTTGATATCGACTCCATGCTTTGGGTGATTTCGGGAACAGCCAGCTACGACTCAAACTGTAGAAGGGAACTCAGACAAGTAATCGATCCATCATGGAGAAACTACTCAGACCCGCCCGTCTCGACCTGGACCCGAATTCACTTACAGCTGCTAAGGTATGGAAACACTGGTATCGTACTTTCAACAACTTCCTCAAGGTGTGTGGTGAAAATGTTCCTGATAAATTAGAGATACTTGCTAATTATGTATCCCCTCATGTGTTTGATTATATCGAAGACTGTGTAGACTATGACACCGCTATCCAAATACTACAGCAGCTATATGTCAAGTCCCCAAATGAAATTTTTGCTTGGCATCTACTGGCCACAACTTGACAACAACCTGGGGAATCACTTGACGAATTCCTTCAGAAACTTTGCAGGCTCAGCAAGGATTGTAATCTTAAAGCTGTTACAGCTGAGCAGTACCAGGAGGAGTTAATTTGTGATTCCTTTATTAATGGGATTGCATCTCCCTTCATACGTCAGCATCTGTTGGAGAATAAAACCCTCAAGTTACAGGCTGCCTATGACCAGGCATGTTCTCTGGACTTAGCAAAGAGGAATGCAGACACCTATCTTTCACCACGTGCACGGGCTGCTGCTATCACTTTTAGTGACTCTTTTGATAGGCCTCGGGCTGAAGCCCTCATGGATGACGACTCCAACCCGGCTGATGACAACTCTACCCTAGAAACCTACACTGATGATGACCCCGCCCTAGCGGCATCTTAGCAATCTGGAAGGAAGTGTTTCTTCTGTGGAGGTGCGTTCTATTATAGGAAATTTTGTCCTGCTCGTAACACGGCCTGCAATCATTGCAGCAAGAAAGGTCACTTTTCTAAGGTATGCCAATCAAGAGCCACTGTTAGTAAGAAAGGCCACTTTTCTAAAGTATACCGGTCGAGAGCTCCTGTTAGTTTTGCAGCTACTATCTATAAAACTGCTCCTCCCCCAAGAGCCACTACTAAGGTTACAGCTGCAATCTATAAAACTGCTCCTCGTCCAAGAACCACTACTAAGGTTACAGCTGTCAAGGATAAAACTGCCCCTCCTCCCATCACAGCTGTTTTCCCCCAAAGTCTGTCCCATGCAGCCCCGAAGGTTTCGGTAAATGGACACATTTTGAGTGCACTAATTGTCTCATGCAGCTCTGACAGCTTCATTAATGAGCGGGCTGTCAGTAAGTTAAAACTGCGTATTTACCCCTCGGACAGGGAAATTGCAATGGCTCTGATGACACTGACCACCAATTCTTCTGGCTTTTGTCTTGTCGACCTTATTCTCAATGGTCGCACTTATTTCTCCACCCGGCTCAGGGTGCTCAAGAATCTATGCAGTGATGTGCTCCTGGGACAGGATTTCCAGAAGCAACACAAAAGACTCACTTTCGAGTTTGGAGGGTCAAAGCTGGAGCTTACTATTTCCAAAGTAACGTTTTGTGCGCTTTCGGCGGCTTCGCTCGACGAGCCCTCCTTGTTTGCCAATCTTTCCCCCCGATGTAAACCCATAGTCACTAAAGCACGACGTTTCAGCCAAGATGATCGATCCTTTATCGAGGCAGAAATCTCTTGCCTTCTAGCTGACGGTATCATTGAGCCATGTTCATCTTCCTGGCGGGCTCAAGTCATCGTTGTCAAAAATCCTCTGAAGCAACACAAGAAACTTCTTTGCATCGATTACTCGCAAACTATTAACCAGTATACCGACCTGGATGCCTACCCACTTCCATGCATCGATGACATGGTCAATAACCTTGCCAACTACAAGGTATTTTCAACTTTTGATTGAAAGAGCGCATATCATCAAGTTCCATTAAAGGACTCTGACAAGAAGTATACGGCCTTTAAGGCCAATGGTCAGCTTAACCAACGGGCAATGGATAGCCTAGTCAAACAGGAGAACTTAACAGACACTTTTCCATATCTGGATAATATAACCATTGCTAGTCATGACTAGAAGGAGCATGATGCCAACCTCCAGAAATTTTTTGACGTTCTCCATCGTCGCAACTTAACCTTAAATGAGTCCAAATCTGTGAAATCAGTACCATCAGTCAACATCCTTGGCTATTGGGTGGGCAATGGTGTCATCAAACCGGATCCGGAGCGATTTCGTCCGCTTCAGGAGCTCCCTCCCCCTACGAATCTCGGCTCGCTTCGTCGGGCACTTGGCATGTTCGCCTATTATGCGACATGGATACCCCAGATGGTAAGGAGACCTACATCAGAATGATGTTCATAGACTACAGCTCAGCATTCAACACTATCGTCCCCAACAAGCTGGCCACCAAACTCCAAACTCTTGGCCTGAACACTTCCCTCTGCAACTGGACCCTGGACTTCCTAACAAACAGATCCCAGTCTGTCAAATTAGGTAACCACACCTCCCCCCCCCAACCCTGAACACGGGGGCCCCACAAGGATGTGTGCTGAGCCCCCCCCTCTACTCCCTCTTCACCCACGACTGTGTGGCTGTTCATGGTTCCAACACCATCATCAAGTTTGCGGATGACACCACGGTAGTAGGCCAGATCACCAACAACGATGAGTCAGCCTACAGGGAGGAGGTCCAGCATCTCGTGAAGTGGTGCGCCAATAACAACCTGGCCCTTAACATCAAGAAAACCAAAGAAATCATTGTGGACTTCAGGAAGTCCAAAGGCGGAAGTCACACCCCCATCCACTGTGGTGGAAAGGGTGGACAGCTTTAAGTTCCTCGGAGTCCACATCACGGAAGACCTCTCCTGGTCCCTCAATACCTCCTCTCTGGTGAAGAAGGCCCAGCAGCGCCTATATTTCCTAAGGAGGCTGAAGGGATGTAACCTGTCACCCCTGATCCTCTCTAACTTTTACCGCAGCACTATAGAGAGCATCCTGACAAACTGTATCACAGTATGGTATGGCAGCTGTAGCTACTATGACCGGAAAGCCCTGCAGCGGGTAGTCAAAACTGCCCAACGCATTACCGGCACCCGGCTACCGACCATAGAGCACATATACCAGAAACGCTGTCTACGGAGGTCACGGTCCATCATCATAGACCCTACCCACCCCAGCCACAGTCTGTTCGCCCTCCTGCCATCTGGGAGACGCTACAGATGCATTCGCACCCGTATGACCAGATTTAGGAACAGCTTCTTTCCCAGGGCTGTCATCCTACTGAACTCCACAAACAAACTCTAAAGCCTGCACATCTGCCAATGCACTTTATTATGGTTATGTTATGTTAATATACTGCAAGCCAAATGTATGTTGAATGTTTAAATGTCTTAATCCAAACGTACACTCTCGGGAGCTGCAAGCCTACATTTCGTTGTACTGCACTTGTGCACCAACAATGACAATAAAAGTTGATTTGATTTGATTTGATTTGACTTCTCCGACAAGATCCAGCCCCTGCTTCACGCAAAGTCATTTCCATTAGAGGCAACGGCTATTTCAGCTTTCAACCTCCTCAAGCGACAACTGGAAAAAGCCACGCTTCATTGCATTGATGAAAATCTTCCTTTCATGGTCAAGTGCGATGCATCGGATGTGGCAATCTCTGCTACCTTGAATCAAGGTGGTCGACCCGTTGCCTTTCTGTCCAGAACCTTGCAGGGTAGCGAGCTCCATTATCCTCCTGTCGAGAAGGAGGCTACGGCCATCATCGAGTCATTTTCTTGCTCGTCGCCATTTCACACTTATAACCGATCAGCGCTCCGTGGCCTTTATGCTGGATAACCGGAAACGCACTAAGATCAAGAATAACAAAATACAACTCTGGAGGATGGAATTGGCCGCCTTTGGATACACCATACATTATCGACCCGGCAAAGAGAATGTGGCCCCGGATACCCTCACGCAGGCATTCTGCTCTTCTATGTCAACTTCGACTCTGGCGGATCTTCATACTGACTTATGCCATCTTGGCATTACCTGTATGTTGCACTTTATGCGATCTAAAAATCTCCCATTTTCTACAGAAGATGTGAAAAGAACGTGTTCCTCCTGTAGAATTTGTGTGGAATTAAAACCGCAATTCTTCCATCCATCGGATGGCTCGCTCATACACGCTATGCACCCTATGCAGCGACTCAGCATTGACTTTAAAGGGCCATTGCCCTCCTCAATGCGAAACACCTACTTACTGACTATGGTGGATGAATATTCACGCTTTCCCTTTGCTTTCCCCTGTTCCAGTATGCTTACTTCCACAGTAATCAAATGCCTTGATCAAGTCTTTTCCCTTTGCGGTACGGCCAATTTCATCTACTCTGATCGGGGTCCCTCCTTCATGTCATGTGAACTCAAAAGTTATCTCTCCCAACGGGAAATCGCCACAAGTAAAACAACACCGTACCATCCCATCGGTAATGGACAGGTTGAGAGATACAACGTTATCATTTGGAACACTGTTCATCTTGCGCTGAGGCCACGCAACCTACCAGACCAGCAGTGGGAAACTATGCTCCCTGACATGTTGCATTCCATCAGGTCTCTCCTTTCTATGTCTACCAATGTCACACCTCATGAGCGATTCTTCAGCTTCCAGCGTCGCTCCACCCATGGGACATCTCTACCATCATGGTTGGCAGCTCCTGGCCCCGTGTTGCTCCAAAGATTCGTCCGATCATCTAAAACTGATCCTCTCATTGATGAGGTAGAACTCACGGACGTCAACCCCACGTACGCGCACGTGCGGTACCCGGATGGCCGGGAGTCCACCATTTCGCTCCGGGACCTGGCTCCCTGTCCGGCCGGTTCCACAGACTCAACCGATAGAGGGGCCCACGGGGATGATGCTGACACTCTGCGCTCCCCTGAAGATGACGCCCTACCTGGGGCATCGAGAGATCTACCAGCTGCCCCACAGGATCCACTCGGGGAGCCGAGCACTCCCCGTGGGATGGCCACCTGAGGCCAGGACGCCGGTCAATCCCCGGCTATCCAACAGGATGAAGCCAGTTCTGCACCTGTGGGGACCCGCACCTGGAGTCATGATCTCCCCAGCCTCCCTCGGGTCAATCAGAGCAACACGGGCCCTCTCAATCCACTGGTACGGATCATGCAGCCCAGGGACCACGACACGGTCCGGGGAGATGTGCCTTCTAGCCATAAACAAAAATCTAAGAGACTGCGGCTATTCGTGGTCCACCTGATCCGCTAAGAGGAAGTCGTCGGACTTCCAAATCTTTTAGGCAGGAAGAATGTTATAAATCTCATCATTCATCAAGAAACTACTCATGAAATAACGCTGGACGGCCAGCTGGTGGCGCCGTCCAAGGAGTATAAATACTCGGGCGTCGGCCCCAGCTTGCCAGGGACATTTTGTAAGACAAGGAACTAGTGAAGTACAACTAGACCTCCATGTTCTGAAACAAGTTGATTAAAGCCTTGCTATATGCTCAAACCAAGTGCGTAGTGAGTTTTATTACGTCACATTGGTTGTCATTTTCCAAAGTTCCATAGATTCTAGAACAGTTCTTGCAGATTGGAAGGTAGCAAATGGAACCCCACTATATAAGAAAGGAGGGAGAGAGAAAACGGGGAACTACAGACCAGTTCGCCTGATATCAGTAGTAGGGAAAATGCTAGAATCTATTATTAAGGATGTGGTAACAGGGCACTTAGAAAATAAAATAGGATTGGGCAGAGTCAACACGGATTTATGAAAGGGAAATCATGCTTGACAAATCTGTTGAGTTTTTTGAGGTTGTAAGTAACAGAATAGATGAGGGGGAACCAATGGATGCAGTGTATTTGGATTTTCAGAAGGCATTCGATAAGGTGCCACACAAGAGGTTATTAAACAAAATTAGGGCTCATGGGATTTGGGGGTAATATACTAGTATGGTTTGAGGATTGTTTAACAGACAGAAAACAGAGAGTAGGAATAAATGGGTCATTTTCGGGTTGGCAGGCTGTAACTAGTGGGGTACCACAAGGATCAGTGCTTGGGCCTCAGCTATTCACAATCTATATCAATGATTTGGATGAGGGAACCAAATATAATATATCCAAGTTTGCTGATGATACAAAGCTGGGTGGGAATGTAAGTTGTGAGGTGGATGCAAGGAGATTCAAGGGGATATAGACAAGCTAAGTGAGTGGGCAAGAACATGGCAAATGGAATATAATGTGGAGAAATGTGAAGTTATCCACTTTGGTAGGAAAAATAGAAAAGCAGAGTATTTTTTAAATGGTGAGAGATTGGGAAATGTTGCTGTTCAAAGGGACCTGGGTGTCCTTGTACGCGAATCACTGAAAGTTAACATGCGGGTACAGCATGCAATTAGGAAAGCAAATGGTATTTTGGCCCTTATTACAAGAGGATTTGCATATAAGAGTAAAAACATCTATCTTCCTGCAATTATATAGGGCCCTGGTGAGACCACACCTGGAGTATTGTGTACAGGCTTGGTCGCCATACTTCAGGAAGGATATACTTGCCATCGAGGGTGTGCAATGAAGGTTCACCAGACTGCTTCCTGGGATGGGGGGATTGTCCTATGAGGAGAGATTGAGTAGACGAGGCCTATATTCTCTAGAGTTTAGAAGAATGAGAGGTGATCTCATTGGCCCAGTAATTCCGGGCACAACGCGTGAGTACGGATGGGGTACTCATGTGTGTGCCCGGAGGAATTGCCGGTTTTCAGCATGCACAGCGCATGCGCTGAAAACCGGCATTTCCTGTCCTCTGACCCAAGGGGTTAAGAGGCAGAACGCGCGCGACTGCACAGGCAGCGCGTGCGCAGTAAAATTCCTTTTTTTTTTCTGAGTTGCGCGCGTGTAAAGGCCTCCGGTTTTTACGCGTGGAAAAACAAGACGTAAGTATTTCGTTTTTCAGGTAAGTTGGCTTTTAGTACAATGTAGAATTTTTTTTTCCACAGGTTTGTTATTTTTAAAGAATTTACAGGATGGTAAGTTTAGTTTTAGACCCTATTTTTAAAAAATTTATTTTTTTCAAAAAATGGATTAATTGTTTAAAACATTTAAAAAAACTTATTTATAGTTAATACAATCAGTGGGATGTTTTTTAAAATTTTATTTAAAGTTAAAGTAGTGTTTTGGCAGCCCATACTTTTCATGAGTTTGACAGCTCTTACTGTCAAACTCATGAATGAGTTTCCCCTCCCCTGATTGGCTGCACAGTGCTCACCTGATCCCAGCCAGCACATCGCACTAACTACGCCGCTGGATCAGGTAAGCACATCGCGCCGACATCGGAACCGGGCCTGTGACAGGAAATGCGAGCAGGCCCGGGCTTCAGATGTCGGTGCGCAGGGTGAGTGCAGATCGGGGGCTTGCACGCGCGGCAAGCCCCCGATCCTAATTTCAGGGCCAATGAAACATACAAAATTCTTACAGGGCTTGACAGGTTGGATGCAGGGAGGATGTTTCCCCTGGCTGGGGAGTCTAGAACCAGGGGTCATAGTCTCAGAATAAGGGCTCGGCCATTTTGGACTGAGATGAGGAGAAATTCCTTCACACAGAGGGTGGTGAATCTTTGGAATTGTCTACCCCAGAGGGCTGTGGAGGCTCAGTCATTGAGTATATTCAAGACAGAGATCGATAGATTTTTGAATATTAAGGGAATCAAGGGATATGGAGATAGTGCAGGAAAGTGGAGATGAGGTGGAAGATCAGCAATGATCTTATTGAATGGCGGAGCAGGCTTGAAGGGCCAAATGGCCTACTCCTGCTCCTATTTCTTATGTTCTTATGTTATGTTCTTATATTAATGCTCTCTATAGGCAACATTCTGTCTCTTTTCCCTTCCCTGCATCACAGGTTTTAGATTTTAGTGCTCACCGAATATCCCTATCCCTAAAGTTTCCAATCAGTTATAATTCATTATATTGTTATACTTAAAAAAAAACCATCATCAGAGTACATCCTCCACATCAGTTGAACTCAATCAGCCAAGAAAGGGTGGGGTAAGGGAATGACAATAAACCTGGCGGCAGACAAGATCCCAAGTTCAATTCCCAGTCTGTACTGAGATTGCTGATCTCAGCCTGGGTGGCAGTGGGGATATTGCAATTGACCTCAGCGACCCTGAGTTAGGGAGGGGAAAATCATCCAGGGTTCATGCTCGTGATTACTAATTCTGCTGGAATTATGCATATGTGAGTGTTGGCAAGGACAGCTTTCAGCTTCACCTTTATGTGCCCCCCCCGCCACAGTTGAAGAGCCTGCTGACATTCATTGCCAAGGCTTACACATGGGCGAGATACTGGAGGACAAATAACCATGTGGGACTATACCCCAGCAATAGGCTAACATCTTCAGGAGAAAATGAGGGGAGAAAAAAAACAAATCCTGAGGTTTAATTGTCCTTTTACTCTTCTGTTGCTGCATCAATCATTTTATTATTATTAGATTTCTAATACAACAAAGCAGAAGGTGCAACATAATTTGTGCATCTTGACAACTGTAATGAAACATTCTGTGGATCAGTTTTAACCTTTGTAAAGCTGAGCTGACTGGAATTGTTCAAACCCATTCATTAGCACAGACGCTGGCATTTGTATGGCTGCTGATTGATGAACCGATTTCATTTTGCTATTTGATTTCTTAGTTTTACGTCAGGCTCACATCAGTCAGCGTTTCTAAAGCTGAAACTAATGTTGATACCGTGTAATGTTTTGCTAGAAATCTAACATTATGGAGTGTGTTATTATGAAATAAAAAAGAAAGAACTATTACATAGAATTTACAGCACAGAAACAGGCCATATGGCCCAAGTGGTCTGTGCCGGTGTTTATGCTCCACACGAGCCTCCTTCCACCCTACTTCATTTAACCATATCTGCATATCCTTCTATACCTTTCTCACTAATGTACTTACCTAGCTTTCCCTAAAAGGCATCTATGCTAGTCACCTCAACTACTCCTTGTGGTAGCGAGTTCCACATTCTAACCACTCTCTGGGCAAAGAGATTCCTCCTGAATTTTTTATTTGATTTATTAATGATTCTCTTATATCTATGGCCCCTAGTTTTGGATTCCCCCACAGGTGGAAACATCTCAGCGTCTACCTTATCAAACCCCTTAATAATTTTAAAGGCCTCTATTAGGTCACCCCTTAGCCTTCTATTTTCTAGAGAAAAGAGTCCCAGCTTATTCAGTCTTAACTTAAGATATAGGAGCATAAGAAATAGGAGCAGGAGTGGGCCATTTGGCCCTTCCAGCTTGCTGCACTATTCAATAAGATCATGACTGATCTACCTCATTTCCACTTTCCCGCCCTACCCCCATATCCCTTGATTCCCTTAGTATCCAAAAATCTATCAATCTCTGCCTTGGATATACCCAATGACTGAGCATCCACAACCCTCTGGGGTAGAGAATTCCAAAAATTCACAACCCTTTAAGTGAAGAAATTTCTCCTCATCTTAGTCGTAAATGGTCAGCCCCTTATTCTGAGGCTGTGACCCCGCTAGACCTAGAAATTCGGCAGCGGTAAAAAGCTGCCGGTGCCACTGCGGCCCGGTGTTAACGCCGCCATAAATAATGGCGCTGGCAGGACCGGTAAATTGGCGTTGGTGGCTAATTAACATTAGCCCAGCACTAAAGTTACCTTGCAATGCCGTTCTGGTGGCGTTCGTATTGGCAGGAGGCCCCAATGCAGTGTGGTCATAGCATCATTGCAGCAAAAACAGCCTGTTCTGAAAGCGAGGTTGTCATTTCAGAAAGCAGTTCGGTCCCTTAAAGGGGAACTGCCTTCTGAAATGAAAAAAACAAAAATGAAGTTAAAAAAAAAATGCAGTTTTCAGCCCTTATAGCTCAATTGCCTTTTAAAAAAAATTTACATTTGAAAAAAACATTTCCAAATGGGAGTCTTCAGCTCTTAAAGCCAAATTCCCTTTCGCACCTCAAAAAATGGGAGAAGTGCTTCAGCACAAATACAAATGGCTCAGCAAGCCAGGGAAGGGGCACCCAGGGTCTCGTAAGCTGCATTCCAGCGTTGTGCAGGGGTCAACACTGCAAAAGAAGTCCTCTACCAACAAGAGCCAGGAGATCCTCCAAAAAAAAGGATGATGCCAGCAGTGTTGCTCCCCATGACCTGGCTCCAGTGCCCAAAGAAACTTCATGGACTCAGACCAGTGGTCAAGGTCAGTGAATACATCTACAAAAGTCATCTCCTACCAACTGCACCACCAGCCTCACATACTTCTCAATGCACGACTCCCCCTCCTCCAATCACTCTCCTACCAACAATCTGTACCAAACAAGATGTACACCTCACATTCCTAGCTTCATCTCACCCCTTTGGAGGAGATGGTGCTGGCCATTCTTGGCAGGGGCATGGCTGAGCCCTTGGCCAGCAGCGGGGATGAAAGGATACAAGATGCTTGTATGAGGATACAAGATGCTTGTATCCTCATACGTTATCCTCTTTCTCACATGCACCTCTTGCTTTCTCGCCCTCCCCTCCCCTCACCACAACTCCACCCTTGTGCCTTCCTCATTTCACATACCTATGAAATGCAGCCAGCCCAGCCAGTGGTTGACCAAGAAGAGGAAGAGGAGAGTGCAGTGGAAGGAGAAGAAGAAACACCATCACTCGATTTCATACTCCCAGCCAATAGCTCCTCAAGGTCAACCAGCATGGCCATTTGCAGTGCCCCACTGAAAGTCTGCATCATCCTCTTCTGCGTCTTCCTCTTCTGCAGCTTCATCTTCTGCGTCATCCTCTTCTGCACCTTCCTCTTCTATGTTTTCCTCTTCCTCTGTATCTTCCTCTTCTGCATCTTCCTCTTCTGCGTCTTCCTCTTCCGTGTCTTCCTCTTCTGTGTCTTCCTCTTCTGCGTCTTCCTCTTCTGCGTCTTCCTCTTCTGTGTCTTCCTCTTCTGCATCTTCCTCTTCCGCGTCTTCCTCTTCTGCGTCTTCCTCTTCTGTGTCTTCCTCTTCTGCGTCTTCCTCTTCTGCATCTTCCTCTTCTGTGTCTTCCTCTTCTGCATCTTCCTCTTCCGCGTCTTCCTCTTCTGCCTCTTCCTCTTCTGTGTCTTCCTCTTCTGCGTCTTCCTCTTCTGCGTCTTCCTCTTCTGCGTCTTCCTCTTCTGCATCTTCCTCTTCCGTGTCTTCCTCTTCCGCGTCTTCCTCTTCTGCATCTTCCTCTTCTGCATCTTCCCCTTCTGCATCTTCTTCTTCTGCATCTTCCTCTTCCGTGTCTTCCTCTTCTGCATCTTCCTCTTCCGCGTCTTCCTCTTCTGTGTCTTCCTCTTCTGTGTCTTCCTCTTCTGCGTCTTCCTCTTCTGCATCTTCCTCTTCTGTGTCTTCCTCTTCTGCGTCTTCCTCTTCTGCGTCTTCCTCTTCTGCATCTTCCTCTTCCGTGCCTTCCTCTTCCGTGTCTTCCTCTTCTGCGTCTTCCTCTTCTGCGTCTTCCTCTTCTGTGTCTCCCTCTTCTGCGTCTTCCTCTTCTGCATCTTCCTCTTCTGCATCTTCCGCTTCCGCGTCTTCCTCTTCTGCATCTTCCTCTTCTGCGTCTTCCTCTTCTGCGTCTTCCTCTTCCGTGTCTTCCTCTTCTGCATCTTCCTCTTCCGTGTCTTCCTCTTCTGCGTCTTCCTCTTCCGTGTCTTCCTCCTCCGTGTCTTCCTCTTCCGTGTCTTCCTCTTCTGCATCTTCCTCTTCTGCGTCTTCCTCTTCTGCATCTTCCTCTTCTGTATCTTCCTCTTCTGCGTCTTCCTGTTCCGTGCCTTCCTCTTCCGTGTCTTCCTCTTCCGTGTCTTCCTCTTCTGCATCTTCCTCTTCTGCATCTTCCTCTTCCGTGTCTTCCACTTCTGCGTCTTCCTCTTCTGTGACTTCCTCTTCAGCATCTTCCTCTTCTGTGTCTTCCTCTTCTGCGTCTTCCTCTTCTGCGTCTTCCTCTTCTGCGTCTTCCTCTTCTGTGTCTTCCTCTTCTGCATCTCCCTCTTCCGCGTCGTCCTCTTCTGCGTCTTCCTCTTCTGTGTCTTCCTCTTCTGCGTCTTCCTCTTCTGTGTCTTCCTCTTCTGCGTCTTCCTCTTCTGTGTCTTCCTCTTCAGCATCTTCCTCTTCCGCGTCTTCCTCTTCTGCGTCTTCCTCTTCTGTGTAGTCCTCTTCTGCATCTTCCTCTTCTGTGTCTTCCTCTTCTGCGTCTTCCTCTTCTGCATCTTCCTCTTCCGTGTCTTCCTCTTCCGCGTCTTCCTCTTCTGCGTCTTCCTCTTCTGCATCTTCCTCTTCTGCATCTTCTTCTTCTGCATCTTCCTCTTCCGTGCCTTCCTCTTCTGCATCTTCCTCTTCTGCGTCTTCCTCTTCTGTGTCTTCCTCTTCCGTGTCTTCCTCTTCTGTGTCTTCCTCTTCTGCGTCTTCCTCTTCTGCATCTTCCTCTTCCGTGTCTTCCTCTTCTGCGTCTTCCTCTTCTGCGTCTTCCTCTTCTGCATCTTCCTCTTTCGTGTCTTCCTCTTCCGTGTCTTCCTCTTCTGCGTCTTCCTCTTCCGCGTCTTCCTCTTCTGCGTCTTCCTCTTCTGCATCTTCCTCTTCTGCATCTTCCTCTTCCGCGTCTTCCTCTTCTGCATCTTCCTCTTCTGCATCTTCCTCTTCTGTGTCTTCCTCTTCCGTGACTTCCTCTTCTGCGTCTTCCTCTTCAGTGTCTTCCTCTTCCATGTCTTCCTCTTCCATGTCTTCCTCTTCTGCATCTTCCTCTTCTGTGTCTTCCTCTTCTGCATCTTCCTCTTCTGTATCTTCCTCTTCTGCATCTTCCTGTTCCGTGCCTTCCTCTTCCGTGTCTTCCTCTTCCACGTCTTCCTCTTCTGCGTCTTCCTCTTCTGCATCTAGCTCTTCTGCATCTTCCTCTTCCGCGTCTTCCTCTTCTGCATCTTCCTCTTCTGCGTCTTCCTCTTCCGCGTCTTCCTCTTCCGTGTCTACCTCTTCCGTGTCTTCCTCTTCCGTGTCTTCCTCTTCCGTGTCTTCCTCTTCCGTGTCTTCCTCTTCTGCGTCTTCCTCTTCTGCGTCTTCCTCTTCTGAGTCTTCCTCTTCCGTGTCTTCCTCTTCCGTGTCTTGCTCTTCTGCGTCTTCCTCTTCTGCGTCTTCCTCTTCCGTGTCTTCCTCTTCTGCGTCTTCCTCTTCTGCGTCTTCCTCTTCCGTGTCTTCCTCTTCCGTGTCTTCCTCTTCTGCGTCTTCCTCTTCTGCGTCTTCCTCTTCTGTGTCTTCCTCTTCTGCATCTTCCTCTTCTGCATCTTCCTCTTCCGTGTCTTCCTCTTCCGTGTCTTCCTCTTCCTCGTCTTCCTCTTCCGCGTCTTCCTCTTCCGTGTCTTCCTCTTCCGTGTCTTCCTCTTCCGTGTCTTCCTCTTCTGCGTCTTCCTCTTCCGTGTCTTCCTCTTCTGGAGATTCCTCTTCTGCGTCTTCCTCTTCTGTGTCTTCCTCTTCTGTGTCTTCCTCTTCTGCATCTTCCTCTTCCACGTCTTCCTCTTCTGCATCTTCCTCTTCTGCATCTTCCTCTTCCGCGTCTTCCTCTTCTGCATCTTCCTCTTCTGCGTCTTCATTTTCTGCATCTTCCTCTTCTGTATCTTCCTCTTCCGTGTCTTCCTCTTCTGCGTCTTCCTCTTCCGTGTCTTCCTCTTCTGCGTCTTCCTCTTCCGTGTCTTCCTCTTCTGCGTCTTCCTCTTCTGCATCTTCCTCTTCCGCGTCTTCCTCTTCTGCATCTTCCTCTTCTGCATCTTCCTCTTCCATGTCTTCCTCTTCTGCGTCTTCCTCTTCTGCGTCTTCCTCTTCCGTGTCTTCCTCTTCCGTGTCTTCCTCTTCTGCGTCTTCCTCTTCTGCGTCTTCCTCTTCCGTGTCTTCCTCTTCTGCGTCTTCCTCTTCTGCGTCTTCCTCTTCCGTGTCTTCCTCTTCCGTGTCTTCCTCTTCCGTGCCTTCCTCTTCCGCGTCTTCCTCTTCCGCGTCTTCCACTTCCGTGTCTTCCTATTCTGCGTCTTCCTCTTCCGTGTCTTCCTCTTCTGCATCTTCCTCTTCTGTGTCTTCCTCTTCTGGAGCTTCCTCTTTTGCGTCTTCCTCTTCTGCGTCTTCATCTTCTGTGTCTTCCTCTTCTGCGTCTTCCTCTTCTGCGTCTTCCTCTTCTGTGTCTTCCTCTTCTGCATCTTCCTCATCCGTGTCTTCCTCTTCCGTGTCTTCCTCTTCTGCGTCTTCCTCTTCTGTGTATTCCTCTTCTGCGTCTTCCTCTTCCGCGTCTTCCTCTTCTGCATCTTCCTTTTCTGCATCTTCCTCTTCTGCATCTTCCTCTTCTGCATCTTCCTCTTCCGTGTTTTCCTCTTCTGCGTCTTCCTCTTCCGTGTCTTCCTCTTCTGCGTCTTCCTCTTCCGTGTCTTCCTCTGCCGTGTCTTCCTCTTCCGTGTCTTCCTCTTCCGTGTCTTCCTCTTCTGCGTCTTCCTCTTCTGCGTCTTCCTCTTCTGCATCTTCCTCTTCTGTATCTTCCTCTTCTGCGTCTTCCTGTTCCGTGTCTTCCTCTCCCTTGTCTTCCTCTTCCGTGTCTTCCTCTTCTGCGTCTTCCTCTTCAGCACCTTCCTCTTCTGCGTCTTCCTCTTCCGCGTCTTCCTCTTCTGTGTCTTCCTCTTCCATGTCTTCCTCTTCCGTGTCTTCCTCTTCCGTGTCTTCCTCTTCCGTGACTTTCTCTTCCGTGTCTTCCGTGTCTTCCTCTTCTGCGTCTTCCTCTTCTGCATCTTCCTCTTCTGCATCCTCCTCTTCCGCGTCTTCCTCTTCTGCACCTTCCTCTTCTGCATCTTCCTCTTCTGCATCTTCCTCTTCCGCGTCTTCCTCTTCCGTGGCTTCCTCTTCCGTGTCTTCCTCTTCTGCGTCTTCCTCTTCTGCGTCTTCTTCTTCCGTGTCTTCCTCTTCTGCGTCTTCCTCTTCCGTGTCTTCCTCTTCTGCGTCTTCCTCTTCTGCGTCTTCCTCATCCTTGTCTCCCTCTTCCGCGTCCTCCTCTCCCGCGTCTTCCTCTTCCGTGTCTTCCTCTTCCGTGTCTTCCTCTTCCGTGTCTTCCTCTTCTGCGTCTTCCTCTTCCGTGTCTTCCTCTTCCGTGTCTTCCTCTTCTGTGTCTTCCTCTTCCGCATCTTCCTCTTCCGTGTCTTCCTCTTCCGTGTCTTCCTCTTCTGCGTCTTCCTCTTCCGTGTCTTCCTCTTCTGTGTCATCCTCTTCTGCATCTTCCTCTTCCGTGTCTTCCTCTTCTGCATCTTCCTCTTCCGTGTCTTCCTCTTCTGTGTCTTCCTCTTCCGTGTCTTCCTCTTCTGCGTCTTCCTCTTCTGCATCTTCCTCTTCCGCGTCTTCCTCTTCTGCATCTTCCTCTTCCGCATCTTCCTCTTCCGCGTCTTCCTCTTCTGCGTCTTCCTCTTCTGCGTCTTCCTCTTCTGCGTCTTCCTCTTCTGCGTCTTCCTCTTCCGTGTCTTCCTCTTCTGCGTCTTCCTCTTCTTTGTCTTCCTCTTCTTCGTCTTCCTCTTCTGCGTCTTCCTCTTCTGCGTCTTCCGCTTCCATGTCTTCCTCTTCTGCGTCTTCCTCTTCCGTGTCTTCCTCTTCTGGAGCTTCCTCTTCTGCGTCTTCCTCTTCTGCGTCTTCCTCTTCTGTGTCTTCCTCTTCTGCATCTTCCTCTTCCATGTCTTCCTCTTCTGCATCTTCCTCTTCTGCATCTTTCTCTTCCACGTCTTCCTCTTCTGCATCTTCCTCTTCCGCGTCTTCCTCTTCTGCGTCTTCCTCTTCTGTGTCTTCCTCTTCTGCGTCTTCCTCTTCCGTGTCTTCCTCTTCCGCGTCTTCCTCTTCTGCGTCTTCCTCTTCTGTGTCTTCCTCTTCTGCGTCTTCCTCTTCTGCATCTTCCTCTTCCGAGTCTTCCTCTTCTGCATCTTCCTCTTCTGCGTCTTCCTCTTCTGCGTCTTCCTCTTCCGTGTCTTCCTCTTCTGCGTCTTCCTCTTCCGTGTCTTCCTCTTCCGTGTCTTCCTCTTCCATGTCATCCTCTTCTGCGTCTTCCTCTTCTGCATCTTCCTCTTCTGCATCTTCCTCTTCCACGTCTTCCTATTCTGCGTCTTCTTCTTCTGTGTCTTCCTCTTCCGTGCCTTCCTCTTCCGCGCCTTCCTCTTCCGCATCTTCCTCTTCCGTGTCTTCCTCTTCTGCATCTTCCTCTTCCGTGTCTTCCTCTTCTGCGTCTTCCTCTCCCGTGTCTTCCTCTTCTGGAGCTTCCTCTTCTGCGTCTTCCTCTTCTGCGTCTTCCTCTTCTGTGTCTTCCTCTTCTGCGTCTACCTCTTCTGCGTCTTCCTCTTCTGTGTCTTCCTCTTCTGCATCTTCCTCTTCCGCGTCTTCCTCTTCTGCGTCTTCCTCTTCTGCATCTTCCTCTTCCGTGTCTTCCTCTCCCGTGTCTTCCTCTTCTGCATCTTCATCTTCTGTGTGTTCCTCTTCTGCGTCTTCCTCTTCTGCATCTTCCTCTTCTGCATCTTCCTCTTCCACGTCTTCCTCTTCTGCATCTTCCTCTTCTGCGTCTTCCTCTTCTGCATCTTCCTCTTCTGCACCTTCCTCTTCCGTGTCTTCCTCTTTTGCGTCTTCCTCTTCCGTGTCTTCCTCTTCTGCGTCTTCCTCTTCCGTGTCTTCCTCTTCCGTGTCTTCCTCTTCTGCGTCTTCCTCTTCTGCGTCTTCCTCTTCTGCGTCTTCCTCTTCTGCATCTTCCTCTTCTGTATCTTCCTCTTCTGCGTCTTCCTGTTCCGTGTCTTCCTCTTCTGTGTCTTCCTCTTCTGCGTCTTCCTCTTCTGCATCTTCCTCTTCTGCATCTTCCTCTTCCGCATCTTCCTCTTCTGCATCTTCCTCTTCTGCATCTTCCTCTTCCGCCTCTTCCTCTTCTGTGTCTTCCTCTTCTGTGTCTTCCTCTTCTGTGTCTTCCTCTTCCGCATCTTCCTCTTCCGTGTCTTCCTCTTCCGTGTCTTCCTCTTCTGCGCCTTCCTCTTCCGTGTCTTCCTCTTCTGCGTCTTCCTCTTCTGCATGTTCCTCTTCCGTGCCTTCCTCTTCTGCATCTTCCTCTTCCGCGTCTTCCTCTTCTGCATCTTCCTCTTCCGTATCTTCCTCTTCCGCATTTTCCTCTTCTGCGTCTTCCTCTTCTGCGTCTTCCTCTTCTGCGTCTTCCTCTTCTGCTTCTTCCTCTTCTGCGTCTTCCTCTTCCGTGTCTTCCTCTTCTGCGTCTTCCTCTTCTTTGTCTTCCTCTTCTTCGTGTTCCTCTTCTGCGTCTTCCTCTTCTGCGTGTTCCTCTTCCGTGTCTTCCTCTTCTGCGTCTTCCTCTTCTGCATGTTCCTCTTCCGTGCCTTCCTCTTCTGCATCTTCCTCTTCCGTGTCTTCCTCTTCTGCGTCTTCCTCTTCTGCATCTTTCTCTTCCGCGTCTTCCTCTTCTGCATCTTCCTCTTCCGTATCTTCCTCTTCTGCGTCTTCCTCTTCTGCGTCTTCCTCTTCTGCGTCTTCCTCTTCTGCGTCTTCCTCTTCTGCATCTTCCTCTTCCGTGTCTTCCTCTTCTGCGTCATCCTCTTCTTTGTCTTCCTCTTCTTCATCTTCCTCTTCTGCGTCTTCCTCTTCTGCATCTTCCTCTTCTGCGTCTTCCGCTTCCGTGTCTTCCTCTTCTGCGTCTTCCTCTTCTGCATCTTCGTCTTCCGTGTCTTCCTCTTCTGCGTCTTCCTCTTCCGTGTCTTCCTCTTCTATATCTTCCTCTTTCGTGTCTTCCTCTTCTGCGTCTTCCTCTTCTGCGTCTTCCTCTTCCTTGTCTCCCTCTTCCGCGTCTTCCTCTCCCGCGTCTTCCTCTTCCGTGTCTTCCTCTTCCGTGTCTTCCTCTTCTGCGTCTTCCTCTTCCGTGTCTTCCTCTTCCGTGTCTTCCTCTTCTGTGTCTTCCTCTTCCGCATCTTCCTCTTCCGTGTCTTCCTCTTCCGCGTCATCCTCTTCTGCATCTTCCTCTTCCGCATCTTCCTCTTCCGCGTCTTCCTCTTCTGCGTCTTCCTCTTCTGCGTCTTCCTCTTCTGCATCTTCCTCTTCTGCGTCTTCCTCTTCCGTGTCTTCCTCTTCTGCGTCTTCCTCTTCTTTGTCTTCCTCTTCTTCGTCTTCCTCTTCTGCGTCTTCCTCTTCTGCGTCTTCCGCTTCCATGTCTTCCTCTTCTGCGTCTTCCTCTTCCGTGTCTTCCTCTTCTGGAGCTTCCTCTTCTGCGTCTTCCTCTTCTGCGTCTTCCTCTTCTGTGTCTTCCTCTTCTGCATCTTCCTCTTCCACGTCTTCCTCTTCTGCGTCTTCTTCTTTTGTGTCTTCCTCTTCCGTGCCTTCCTCTTCCGCGCCTTCCTCTTCCGCGTCTTCCTCTTCCGTGTCTTCCTCTTCTACATCTTCCTCTTCTGCGTCTTCCTCTCCCGTGTCTTCCTCTTCTGGAGCTTCCTCTTCTGCGTCTTCCTCTTCTGCGTCTTCCTCTTCTGTGTCTTCCTCTTCTGCGTCTACCTCTTCTGCGTCTTCCTCTTCTGTGTCTTCCTCTTCTGCATCTTCCTCTTCCGCATCTTCCTCTTCTGCGGCTTCCTCTTCTGCATCTTCCTCTTCCGTGTCTTCCTCTCCCGTGTCTTCCTCTTCTGCGTCTTCATCTTCTGTGTGTTCCTCTTCTGCGTCTTCCTCTTCTGCATCTTCCTCTTCTGCATCTTCCTCTTCCACGTCTTCCTCTTCTGCATCTTCCTCTTCTGCGTCTTCCTCTTCTGCATCTTCCTCTTCTGCACCTTCCTCTTCCGTGTCTTCCTCTTCTGCGTCTTCCTCTTCCGTGTCTTCCTCTTCTGCATCTTCCTCTTCCGTGTCTTCCTCTTCCGTGTCTTCCTCTTCTGCGTCTTCCTCTTCTGCGTCTTCCTCTTCTGCGTCTTCCTCTTCTGTATCTTCCTCTTCTGCGTCTTCCTGTTCCGTGTCTTCCTCTTCTGAGTCTTCCTCTTCTGCGTCTTCCTCTTCTGCATCTTCCTCTTCTGCATCTTCCTCTTCCGCATCTTCCTCTTCTGCATCTTCCTCTTCTACATCTTCCTCTTCCGCGTCTTCCTCTTCTGTGTCTTCCTCTTCTGTGTCTTCCTCTTCTGTGTCTTCCTCTTCCGCATCTTCCTCTTCCGTGTCTTCCTCTTCCGTGTCTTCCTCTTCTGCGCCTTCCTCTTCCGTGTCTTCCTCTTCTGCGTCTTCCTCTTCTGCATGTTCCTCTTCCGTGCTTTCCTCTTCTGCATCTTCCTCTTCCGTGTCTTCCTCTTCTGCGTCTTCCTCTTCTGCATCTTCCTCTTCCGCGTCTTCCTCTTCTGCATCTTCCTCTTCCGTATCTTCCCCTTCCGCGTCTTCCTCTTCTGCGTCTTCCTCTTCTGCGTCTTCCTCTTCTGCGTCTTCCTCTTCCGTGTCTTCCTCTTCTGCGTCTTCCTCTTCTTTGTCTTCCTCTTCTTCGTCTTCCTCTTCTGCGTCTTCCTCTTCTGCGTCTTCCTCTTCCGTGTCTTCCTCTTCTGCATCTTCCTCTTCTGCGTCTTCCGCTTCCGTGTCTTCCTCTTCTGCGTCTTCCTCTTCTGCGTCTTCCTCTTCTGCGTCTCCCTCTTCTGTGTCTTCCTCTTCTGCGTCTTCCTCTTTGCGTCTTCCTCTTCCGCGTCTTCCTCTTCTGCATCTTCCTCTTCTGCGTCTTCCTCTTCTGTGTCTTCCTCTTCTGCGTCTTCCTCTTCCATGTCTTCCTCTTCTGCGTCTTCTTCTTCCGTGTCTTCCTCTTCTGTGTCTTCCTCTTCCATGTCTTCCTCTTCTGCGTCTTCCTCTTCTGCATCTTCCTCTTCTGCATCTTCCTCTTCTGCATCTTCCTCTTCCGTGTCTTCCTCTTCTGCATCTTCCTCTTCTGCGTCTACCTCTTCCGTGTCTTCCACTTCTGCCTCTTCCTCTTCCGTGTCTTCCTCTTCCGTGACTTCCTCTTCTGCATCTTCCTCTTCCGCGTCTTCCTCTTCTGCGTCTTCCTCTTCTGCGTCTTCCTCTTCTGCATCTTCCTCTTCTGCATCTTCCTCTTCCGTGTCTTCCTCTTCTGCATCTTCCTCTTCCGCGTCTTCCTCTTCTGTGTCTTCCTCTTCTGCCTCTTCCTCTTCCGTGTCTTACTCTTCCGTGTCTTCCTCTTCTGCATCTTCCTCTTCTGCGTCTTCCTCTTCTGCATCTTCCTCTTCTGCATCTTCGTGTTCCATGTCTTCCTCTTCTGCGCCTTCCTCTTCCGCGTCTTCCTCTTCTGCGTCTTCCTCTTCTGCAGCTTCCTCTTCAGCCTCTTCCTCTTCCGTGTCTTCCTCTTCTGCATCTTTCTCTTCTGCATCTTCCTCTTCTGTGTCTTCCTCTTCTACATCTTCCTTTTCTGCATCATCCTCTTCAGCATCCTCCTCTTCCGTGTCTTCCTCTTCTGTGTCTTCCTCTTCTGCATCTTCCTCCTCCGTGTCTTCCTCTTCTGTGTCTTCCTCTTCTACATCTTCCTCTTCCGTGTCTTCCTCTTCTGCGTCTTCCTCTTCTGTGTCTTCCTCTTCCGCGTCTTCCTCTTCTGCGTCTTCCTCTTCTGCGTCTTCCTCTTCTGCGTCTTCCTCCTCTGCGTCTTCCTCTTCTGTATCTTCCTCTGCTGTATCTTCCTCTTCCGCATCTTCCTGTTCCGTGTCTTCCTCTTCCGTGTCTTCCTCTTTTACGTCTTCCTCTTCTGCATCTTCCTCTTCTGCGTCTTCCTCTTCCGTGTCTTCCTCTTCTGCGTCTTCCTCTTCTGCATCTTCCTGTTCTGCATATTCCTCTTCCGCGTCTTCCTCTTCTGCACCTTCCTTTTCTGCGTCTTCCTCTTCTGCATCTTCCTCTTCTGCGTCTTCCTCTTCCGCGTCTTCCTGTTCCGTGTCTTCCTCTTCCATGTCTTCCTCTTCTGGAGCTTCCTCTTCTGCGTCTTCCTCTTCTGCGTCTTCCTCTTCTGTGTCTTCCTCTTCTGCATCTTCCTCTTCTGCGTCTTCCTCTTCTGCATCTTCCTCTTCTGCATCTTCCTCTTCCGCGTATTCCTCTTCTGCATCTTCCTCTTCTGCGTATTCCTCTTCTGCATCTTCCTCTGCTGCATCTTCCTCTTCCGTGTCTTCCTCCTCTGCATCTTCCTCTTCCGTGTCTTCCTCTTCTGCGTCTTCCTCTTCCGTGTCTTCCTCTTCTGCGTCTTCCTCTTCCGTGTCTTACTCTTTTGCGTCTTCCTCTTCTGCATCTTCCTCTTCTGCGTCTTCCTCTTCTGCGTCTTCCTCTTCTGCATCTTCCTCTTCTAAATCTTCCTCTTCCGAGTCTTCCTCTTCTGCATCTTCCTCTTCTGCGTCTTCCTCTTCTGCATCTTCCTCTTCCGTGTCTTACTCTTCTGCGTCTTCCTCTTCCGTGTCTTCCTCTTCTGCGTCTTCCTGTTCCGTGTCTTCCTCTTCCGTGTCTTCCTCTTCCGTGTCTTCCTCGTCCGCGTCTCCCTCTTCTGCATCTTCCTCTTCTGCATCTTCCTCTTCCGCGTCTTCCTCTTCTGCATCTTCCTCTTCCGTGTCTTCCTCTTCCGTGCCTTCCTCTTCCGCGCCTTCCTCTTCTGCATCTTCCTCTTCCGCATCTTCCTCTTCTGCATCTTCCTCTTCTGCATCTTCCCTTCCGTGTCTTCCTCTTCCGTGTCTTCCTCTTCTGCGTCTTCATCTTCTGTGTCTTCCTCTTCTGCATCTTCCTCTTCTGCATCTTCCTCTTCTGCATCTTCCTCTTCTGCATCTTCCTCTTCCGTGTCTTCCTCTTCTGCGTCTTCCTCTTCCGTGTCTTCCTCTTCTGCATCTTCCTCTTCTGCATCTTCCTCTTCTGCATCTTCCTCTTCTGTGTCTTCCTCTTCTGCATCTTCCTCTTCTGCATCTTCCTCTTCCGTGTCTTCCTCTTCTGCGTCTTCCTCTTCCGTGTCTTCATCTTCTGCGTCTTCCTCTTCCGTGTCTTCCTCTTCTGCGTCTTCCTCTTCTGCGTCTTCCTCTTCTGCATCTTCCTCTTCTGTATCTTCCTCTTCTGCGTCTTCCTGTTCCGTGTCTTCCTCTTATGCGTCTTCCTCTTCTGCATCTTCCTCTTCTGCATCTTCCTCTTCCACATCTTCCTCTTCTGCATCTTCCTCTTCTGCATCTTCCTCTTCTGCATCTTCCTCTTCCGCGTCTTCCTCTTCCGTGTCTTCCTCTTCCGTGTCTTCCTCTTCTGTGTATTCCTCTTCTGCATCTTCCTCTTCCGTGTCTTCCTCTTCCGTGTCTTCCTCTTCTGCGTCTTCCTCTTCCGTGTCTTCCTCTTCTGCGTCTTCCTCTTCTGCATCTTCCTCTTCCGTGTCTTCCTCTTCTGTGTCTTCCTCTTCTGCATCTTCCTCTTCCGAGTCTTCCTCTTCTGCATCTTCCTCTTCCGTGTCTTCCTCTTCTGCGTCTTCCGCTTCTGCATCTTCCTCTTCCGCGTCTTCCTCTTCTGCATCTTCCTCTTCCGTATCTTCCTCATCCGCGTCTTCCCCTTCTGCGTCTTCCTCTTCTGCGTCTTCCTCTTCTGCGTCTTCCTCTTCCGTGTCTTCCTTTTCTGCATATTCCTCTTCTTTGACTTCCTCTTCTTCGTCTTCCTCTTCTGCGTCTTCCTCTTCTGCGTCTTCCTCTTCCGTGTCTTCCTCTTCTGCATCTTCCTCTTCTGCGTCTTCCGCTTCCGTGTCTTCCTCTTCTGCGTCTTCCTCTTCTGCATCTTCCTCTTCTGCATCTTCCTCTTCTGTGTCTTCCTCTTCTGCGTCTTCCTCTTTGCGTCTTCCTCTTCCGCGTCTTCCTCTTCTGCGTCTTCCTCTTCCGTGTCTTCCTCTCCTGCGTCTTCCTCTTCCGTGTCTTCCTCTTCTGCGTCTTCTACTTCCGTGTCTTCCTCTTCTGTGTCTTCCTCTTCCGTGTCATCCTCTTCTGCGACTTCCTCTTCTGCGTCTTCCTCTTCTGCATCTTACTCTTCTGCATCTTCCTCTTCCGTGTCTTCCTCTTCTGCATCTTCCTCTTCTGCGTCTTCCTCTTCCGTGTCCTCCTCTTCTGCCTCTTCCTCTTCCGTGTCTTCCTCTTCCGTGACTTCCTCTTCTGCGTCTTCCTCTTCCGCGTCTTCCTCTTCTGCGTCTTCCTCTTCCGCGTCTTCCTCTTCTGCATCTTCCTCTTCTGCATCTTCCTCTTCCGTGTCCTCCTCTTCTGCATCTTCCTCTTCTGCGTCTTCCTCTTCTGCGTCTTCCTCTTCTGCATCTTCCTCTTCTGCATCTTCCTCTTCCGTGTCTTCCTCTTCTGCATCTTCCTCTTCTGCGTCTACCCCTTCCGTGTCTTCCACTTCTGCCTCTTCCTCTTCCGTGTCTTCCTCTTCCGTGACTTCCTCTTCTGCATCTTCCTCTTCCGCGTCTTCCTCTTCTGCGTCTTCCTCTTCTGTGTCTTCCTCTTCTGCATCTTCCTCTTCTGCATCTTCCTCTTCCGTGTATTCCTCTTCTGCATCTTCCTCTTCCGCGTCTTCCTCTTCTGTGTCTTCCTCTTCTGCCTCTTCCTCTTCCGTGTCTTACTCTTCCGTGTCTTCCTCTTCTGCATCTTCCTCTTCTGCGTCTTCCTCTTCTGCATCTTCCTCTTCTGCATCTTCCTGTTCCATGTCTTCCTCTTCTGCGCCTTCCTCTTCTGCGTCTTCCTCTTCTGCGTCTTCCTCTTCTGCAGCTTCCTCTTCAGCCTCTTCCTCTTCCGTGTCTTCCTCTTCTGCATCTTTCGCTTCTGCATCTTCCTCTTCTGTGTCTTCCTCTTCTACATCTTCCTCTTCTGCATCATCCTCTTCAGCATCCTCCTCTTCCGTGTCTTCCTCTTCTGTGTCTTCCTCTTCTGCATCTTCCTCCTCCGTGTCTTCCTCTTCCGTGTCTTCCTCTTCTACATCTTCCTCTTCCGTGTCTTCCTCTTCTGCGTCTTCCTCTTCTGTGTCTTCCTCTTCCACGTCTTCCTCTTCTGCGTCTTCCTCTTCTGCGTCTTCCTCCTCTGCGTCTTCCTCCTCTGCGTCTTCCTCTTCTGTATCTTCCTCTGCTGTATCTTCCTCTTCCGCATCTTCCTGTTCCGTGTCTTCCTCTTCCGTGTCTTCCTCTTTTACGTCTTCCTCTTCTGCATCTTCCTCTTCTGCGTCTTCCTCTTCCGTGTCTTCCTCTTCTGCGTCTTCCTCTTCTGCATCTTCCTGTTCTGCATCTTCCTCTTCCGCGTCTTCCTCTTCTGCACCTTCCTCTTCTGCGTCTTCCTCTTCTGCATCTTCCTCTTCTGCGTCTTCCTCTTCCGCGTCTTCCTGTTCCGTGTCTTCCTCTTCCATGTCTTCCTCTTCTGGAGCTTCCTCTTCTGCGGCTTCCTCTTCTGCGTCTTCCTCTTCTGTGTCTTCCTCTTCTGCATCTTCCTCTTCTGCATCTTCCTCTTCTGCATCTTCCTCTTCTGCATCTTCCTCTTCCGCGTACTCCTCTTCTGCATCTTCCTCTTCTGCGTATTCCTCTTCTGCATCTTCCTCTGCTGCATCTTCCTCTTCCGTGTCTTCCTCTTCTGCATCTTCCTCTTCCGTGTCTTCCTCTTCTGCGTCTTCCTCTTCCGTGTCTTCCTCTTCTGCGTCTTCCTCTTCCGTGTCTTACTCTTCTGCGTCTTCCTCTTCTGCATCTTCCTCTTCTGCGTCTTCCTCTTCTGCGTCTTCCTCTTCTGCATCTTCCTCTTCTAAATCTTCCTCTTCGGAGTCTTCCTCTTCTGCATCTTCCTCTTCTGCGTCTTCCTCTTCTGCATCTTCCTCTTCCGTGTCTTACTCTTCTGCGTCTTCCTCTTCCGTGTCTTCCTCTTCTGCGTCTTCCTGTTCCGTGTCTTCCTCTTCCGTGTCTTCCTCTTCCATGTCTTCCTCGTCCGCATCTCCCTCTTCTGCATCTTCCTCTTCTGCATCTTCCTCTTCCGCGTCTTCCTCTTCTGCATCTTCCTCTTCCGTGTCTTCCTCTTCCGTGCCTTCCTCTTCCGCGCCTTCCTCTTCTGCATCTTCCTCTTCCGCATCTTCCTCTTCTGCGTCTTCCTCTTCTGCATCTTCCCTTCCGTGTCTTCCTCTTCCGTGTCTTCCTCTTCTGCGTCTTCCTCTTCTGCATCTTCCTCTTCTGCATCTTCCTCTTCTGCATCTTCCTCTTCTGTATCTTCCTCTTCTGCATCTTCCTCTTCTGCATCTTCCTCTTCCGTGTCTTCCTCTTCTGCGTCTTCCTCTTCCGTGTCTTCATCTTCTGCGTCTTCCTCTTCCGTGTCTTCCTCTTCCGTTTCTTCCTCTTCTGCGTCTTCCTCTTCTGCGTCTTCCTCTTCTGCATCTTCCTCTTCTGTATCTTCCTCTTCTGCGTCATCCTGTTCCGTGTCTTCCTCTTATGCGTCTTCCTCTTCTGCATCTTCCTCTTCTGCATCTTCCTCTTCCACATCTTCCTCTTCCGCATCTTCCTCTTCTGCATCTTCCTCTTCTGCATCTTCCTCTTCCGCGTCTTCCTCTTCCGTGTCTTCCTCTTCCGTGTCTTCCTCTTCTGTGTATTCCTCTTCTGCATCTTCCTCTTCCGTGTCTTCCTCTTCCGTTTCTTCCTCTTCTGCGTCTTCCTCTTCCGTGTCTTCCTCTTCTGCGTCTTCCTCTTCTGCATCTTCCTCTTCCGTGTCTTCCTCTTCTGTGTCTTCCTCTTCTGCATCTTCCTCTTCCGAGTCTTCCTCTTCTGCATCTTCCTCTTCCGTGTCTTCCTCTTCTGCGTCTTCCGCTTCTGCATCTTCCTCTTCCGCGTCTTCCTCTTCTGCATCTTCCTCTTCCGTATCTTCCCCTTCTGCGTCTTCCTCTTCTGCGTCTTCCTCTTCTGCGTCTTCCTCTTCCGTGTCTTCCTTTTCTGCATATTCCTCTTCTTTGACTTCCTCTTCTTCGTCTTCCTCTTCTGCGTCTTCCTCTTCTGCGTCTTCCTCTTCCGTGTCTTCCTCTTCTGCATCTTCCTCTTCTGCGTCTTCCGCTTCCATGTCTTCCTCTTCTGCGTCTTCCTCTTCTGCATCTTCCTCTTCTGCATCTTCCTCTTCTGTGTCTTCCTCTTCTGCGTCTTCCTCTTTGCGTCTTCCTCTTCCGCGTCTTCCTCTTCTGCGTCTTCCTCTTCCGTGTCTTCCTCTCCTGCGTCTTCCTCTTCCGTGTCTTCCTCTTCTGCGTCTTCTACTTCCGTGTCTTCCTCTTCTGTGTCTTCCTCTTACGTGTCATCCTCTTCTGCGACTTCCTCTTCTGCGTCTTCCTCTTCTGCAGCTTCCTCTTCAGCCTCTTCCTCTTCCGTGTCTTCCTCTTCCGCATCTTCCTCTTCCGCGTCTTCCTCTTCTGCGTCTTCCTCTTCCGTGTCTTCTTCTTCCGTGTCTTCCTCTTCTGCGACTTCCTCTTCTGCATCTTCCTCTTCTGCATCTTACTCTTCTGCATCTTCCTCTTCCGTGTCTTCCTCTTCTGCATCTTCCTCTTCTGCGTCTTCCTCTTCCGTGTCCTCCTCTTCTGCCTCTTCCTCTTCCGTGTCTTCCTCTTCCGTGACTTCCTCTTCTGCGTCTTCCTCTTCCGCGTCTTCCTCTTCTGCGTCTTCCTCTTCCGCGTCTTCCTCTTCTGCATCTTCCTCTTCTGCATCTTCCTCCTCCGTGTCCTCCTCTTCTGCATCTTCCTCTTCTGCGTCTTCCTCTTCTCCGTCTTCCTCTTCTGCATCTTCCTCTTCTGCATCTTCCTCTTCCGTGTCTTCCTCTTCTGCATCTTCCTCTTCTGCGTCTACCTCTTCCGTGTCCTCCACTTCTGCCTCTTCCTCTTCCGTGTCTTCCTCTTCCGTGACTTCCTCTTCTGCATCTTCCTCTTCCGCGTCTTCCTCTTCTGCGTCTTCCTCTTCTGCATCTTCCTCTTCTGCATCTTCCTCTTCTGCATCTTCCTCTTCCGTGTCTTCCTCTTCTGCATCTTCCTCTTCCGCGTCTTCCTCTTCTGTGTCTTCCTCTTCTGCCTCTTCCTCTTCCGTGTCTTACTCTTCCGTGTCTTCCTCTTCCGCATCTTCCTCTTCTGCGTCTTCCTCTTCTGCATCTTCCTCTTCTGCATCTTCCTGTTCCATGTCTTCCTCTTCTGCGCCTTCCTCTTCCGCGTCTTCATCTTCTGCGTCTTCCTCTTCTGCAGCTTCCTCTTCAGCCTCTTCCTCTTCCGTGTCTTCCTCTTCTGCATCTTTCGCTTCTGCATCTTCCTCTTCTGTGTCTTCCTCTTCTGCATCTTCCTCTTCCGCGTCTTCCTCTTCTGCATCTTCCTCTTCCGCATCTTCCTCTTCCGCGTCTTCCTCTTCTGCGTCTTCCTCTTCCGTGTCTTCTTCTTCCGTGTCTTCCTCTTCTGCGTCTTCCTCTTCTGCATCTTCCTCTTCTGCGTCTTCCTCTTCCTTTTCTTCCTCTTCCTTGTCTTCCTCTTCCGTGTCTTCCTCTTCCGCGTCTTCCTCTTCCGCGTCTTCCACTTCTGCATCTTCCTCTTCTGTGTCTTCCTCTTCCGTGTCTTCCTCTTCTGTGTCTTCCTCTTCTGCAGCTTCCTCTTCCGTGTCTTCCTCTTCTGCATCTTCCTCTTCCGTGTCTTCCTCTTCTGCGTCTTCCTCTTCCGTGTCTTCCTCTTCTGCACCTTCCTCTTCTGCATCTTCTGCTTCCGTGTCTTCCTCTTCTGCGTCTTCCTCTTCCTCTTCCATGTCTTCCTCTTCTGGAGCTTCCTCTTCTACGTATTCCTCCTCTGCGTCTTCCTCTTCTGTGTCATCCTCTTCTGCATCTTCCTCTTCCACGTCTTCCTCTTCTGCATGTTCCTCTTCTGCATCTTCCTCTTCCACGTCTTCCTCTTCTGCATCTTCCTCTTCTGCGTCTTCCTCTTCTGCATCTTCCTCTGCTGCATCTTCCTCTTCCGTGTCTTCCTCTTCTGCGCCTTCCTCTTCCGTGTCTTCCTCTTCTGCGTCTTCCTCTTCCGTGTCTTCCTCTTCTGCGTCTTCCTCTTCTGCGTCTTCCTCTTCTGTGTCTTCCTCTTCTGCGTCTTCCTCTTCTGCATCTTCCTCTTCTGCATCTTCCTCTTCCGAGTCTTCCTCTTCTGCATCTTCCTCTTCTGCGTCTTCCTCTTCTGCGTCTTCCTCTTCCGTGTCTTCCTCTTTTGCGTCTTCCGCTTCCGTGTCTTCCTCTTCTGCGTCTTCCTGTTCCGTGTCTTCCTCTTCCGTGTCTTCCTCTTCCGTGTCTTCCTCTTCCGCGTCTTCCTCTTCTGCATCTTCCTCTTCTGCATCTTCCTCTTCCACGTCTTCCTCTTCTGCGTCTTCCTCTTCTGTATCTTCCTCTTCCGTGCCTTCCTCTTCCGCGCTTTCCTCTTCTGCATCTTCCTCTTCCGCGTCTTCCTCTTCTGATTCTTCCTCTTCTGCATTTTCCTCTTCCGTGTCTTCCACTTCCGTGTCTTCCTCTTCTGCGTCTTCCTCTTTTGTGTCTTCCTCTTCTGCGTCTTCCTCTTCTGCGTCTTCCTCTTCTGCATCTTCCTCTTCTGCATCTTCGTCTTCCGTGTCTTCCTCTTCTGCGTCTTCCTCTTCCGTGTCTTCCTCTTCTGCATCTTCCTCTTCCGTGTCTTCCTCTTCTGCATCTTCCTCTTCTGCGTCTTCCTCTTCCTCTTCCATGTCTTCCTCTTCTGGAGCTTCCTCTTCTACCTATTCCTGTTCTGCGTCTTCCTCTTCTGTGTCATCCTCTTCTGCATCTTCCTCTTCCACGTCTTCCTCTTCTGCGTCTTCCTCTTCTGCATCTTCCTCTTCCACGTCTTCCTCTTCTGCATCTTCCTCTTCTGCGTCTTCCTCTTCTGCATCTTCCTCTGCTGCATCTTCCTCTTCCGTGTCTTCCTCTTCTGCGCCTTCCTCTTCCGTGTCTTCCTCTTCTGCGTCTTCCTCTTCCGTGTCTTCCTCTTCTGCGTCTTCCTCTTCTGCGTCTTCCTCTTCCGTGTCTTCCTCTTCTGCGTCTTCCTCTTCTGCATCTTCCTCTTCTGCATCTTCCTCTTCCGAGTCTTCCTCTTCTGCATCTTCCTCTTCTGCGTCTTCCTCTTCTGCGTCTTCCTCTTCCGTGTCTTCCTCTTTTGCGTCTTCCTCTTCCGTGTCTTCCTCTTCTGCGTCTTCCTGTTCCGTGTCTTCCTCTTCCATGTCTTCCTCTTCCGTGTCTTCCTCTTCCGCGTCTTCCTCTTCTGCATCTTCCTCTTCTGCATCTTCCTCTTCCACGTCTTCCTCTTCTGCGTTTTCCTCTTCTGCATCTTCCTCTTCCGCGTCTTCCTCTTCTGATTCTTCCTCTTCTGCATTTTCCTCTTCCGTGTCTTCCACTTCCGTGTCTTCCTCTTCTGCGTCTTCCTCTTTTGTGACTTCCTCTTCTGCGGCTTCCTCTTCTGCATCTTCCTCTTCAGCATCTTCCTCTTCTGCGCCTTCCTCTTCTGCATCTTCCTCTTCTGCATCTTCGTCTTCCGTGTCTTCCACTTCTGCGTCTCCCTCTTCCATGTCTTCCTCTTCTGCGTCTTCCTCTTCCGTGTCTTCCTCTTCCGTGTCTTCCTCTTCCGTGTCTTCTTCTTCCGTGTCTTCCTCTTCTGCGTCTTCCTCTTCTGCATCTTCCTCTTCTGCGTCTTCCTCTTCTGCATCTTCCTCTTCTGTGTCTTCCTCTTCTGTGTCTTCCTCTTCCGTGTCTTCCTCTTCCGTGTCTTTCTCTTCCGTGTCTTCCGTGTCTTCCTCTTCTGCGTATCCTAATCTGCATCTTCCTCTTCTGCATCTTCCTCTTCCGCGTCTTCCTCTTCTGCACCTTCCTCTTCTGCGTCTTCCTCTTCTGCATCCTCCCCTTCTGCGTCTTCCTCTTCCGGGTCTTCCTCTTCCGTGTCTTCCTCTTCCGTGTCTTCCTCTTCTGCGTCTTCCTCTTCTGCGTCTTCCTCTTCCGTGTCTTCCTCTTCCGCGTCTTCCTCTTCTGCGTCTTCCTCTTCCGTGTCTTCCTCTTCCGTGTCTTCCTCTTCCGCGACTTCCCCTTCCGCGTCTTCCTCTTCCGTGTCTTCCTCTTCTGCGTCTTCCTCTTCTGCGTCTTCCTCTTCTGCGTCTTCCTCTTCTGCGTCTTCCTCTTCCGTGTCTTCCTCTTCTGCATCTTCCTCTTCCGTGTCTTCCTCTTCCGCATCTTCCTCTTCCTTGTCTTCCTCTTCTGCGTCTTCCTCTTCCGCGTCTTCCTCTTCCGTGTCTTCCTCTTCCGTGTCTTCCTCTTCTGCGTCTTCCTCTTCCGTGTCTTCCTCTTCTGCGTCTTCCTCTTCTGCATCTTCCTCTTCCTTGTCTTCCTCTTCTGCATCTTCCTCTTCCGTTTCTTCCTCTTCTGCGTCTTCCTCTTCCGTGTCTTCCTCTTCTGCGTCTTCCTCTTCTGCGTCTTCCTCTTCCGTATCTTCCTCTTCCGCGTCTTCCTCTTCTTCGTCTTCCTCTTCCGCGTCTTCCTCTTCCGTGTCTTCCTCTTCTGCGTCTTCCTCTTCTTTGTCGTCCTCTTCTTCATCTTCCTCTTCTGCGTCTTCCTCTTCTGCGTCTTCCTCTTCTGCGTCTTCCTCTTCCGTGTCTACCTCTTCTGCATCTTCCACTTCTACGTCTTCTGCTTCCGTGTAGTCCTCTTCTGCGTCTTCCTGTTCTGCGTCTTCCTCTTCTGTGTCTTCCTCTTCCGTGTCTTTCTCTTCCGTGTCTTCCGTGTCTTTCTCTTCTGCGTATCCTAATCTGCATCTTCCTCTTCTGCATCTTCCTCTTCCGCGTCTTCCTCTTCTGCACCTTCCTCTTCTGCGTCTTCCTCTTCTGCATCCTCCTCTACTGCGTCTTCCTCTTCCGGGTCTTCCTCTTCCGTGTCTTCCTCTTCCGTGTCTTCCTCTTCTGCGTCTTCCTCTTCGGCGTCTTCCTCTTCCGTGTCTTCCTCTTCCGCGTCTTCCTCTTCTGCGTCTTCCTCTTCCGCGTCTTCCTCTTCCGCGTCTTCCTCTTCCGCGTCTTCCTCTTCCGTGTCTTCCTCTTCTGCGTCTTCCTCTTCCGCGTCTTCCTCTTCTGCATCTTCCTCTTCTGCGTCTTCCTCTTCCGTGTCTTCCTCTTCTGCATCTTCCTCTTCCGTGTCTTCCTCTTCCGCATCTTCCTCTTCCTTGTCTTCCTCTTCTGCGTCTTCCTCTTCCGCGTCTTCCTCTTCCGTGTCTTCCTCTTCCGTGTCTTCCTCTTCTGCGTCTTCCTCTTCCGTGTCTTCCTCTTCTGCGTCTTCCTCTTCTGCATCTTCCTCTTCCTTGTCTTCCTCTTCTCCATCTTCCTCTTCCGTGTCTTCCTCTTCTGCGTCTTCCTCTTCCGTGTCTTCCTCTTCTGCGTCTTCCTCTTCTGCATCTTCCTCTTTCGCGTCTTCCTCTTCTGCGTCTTCCTCTTCTGCATCTTCCTCTTCAGCGTCTTCCTCTTCTTCGTCTTCCTCTTCTGCGTCTTCCTCTTCTGTGTCTTCCTCTTCTGCAGCTTCCTCTTCCGTGTCTTCCTCTTTTGCAACTTCCTCTTCCGTGTCTTCCTCTTCTGCGTCTTCCTCTTCCGTGTCTTCCTCTTCTGCATCTTCCTCTTCTGCATCTTCCGCTTCCGTGTCTTCCTCTTCTGCGTCTTCCTCTTCCTCTTCCATGTCTTCCTCTTCTGGAGCTTCCTCTTCTACGTATTCCTCTTCTGCGCCTTCCTCTTCTGTGTCATCCTCTTCTGCATCTTCCTCTTCCACGTCTTCCTCTTCTGCATCTTCCTCTTCTGCATCTTCCTCTTCCACGTCTTCATCTTCTGCATCTTCCTCTTCTGCGCCTTCCTCTTCTGCATCTTCCTCTGCTGCATCTTCCTCTTCCGTGTCTTCCTCTTCTGCGCCTTCCTCTTCCGTGTCTTCCTCTTCTGCGTCTTCCTCTTCCGTGTCTTCCTCTTCTGCGTCTTCCTCTTCTGCGTCTTCCTCTTCTGTGTCTTCCTCTTCTGCGGCTTCCTCTTCTGCATCTTCCTCTTCTGCATCTTCCTCTTCCGAGTCTTCCTCTTCTGCATCTTCCTCTTCTGCGTCTTCCTCTTCTGCGTCTTCCTCTTCCGTGTCTTCCTCTTTTGCGTCTTCCTCTTCCGTGACTTCCTCTTCTGCGTCTTCCTGTTCCGTGTCTTCCTGTTCCGTGTCTTCCTCTTCCGTGTCTTCCTCTTCCGCGTCTTCCTCTTCTGCATCTTCCTCTTCTGCATCTTCCCCTTCCACGTCTTCCTCTTCTGCGTCTTCCTCTTCTGTATCTTCCTCTTCCGTGCCTTCCTCTTCCGCGCTTTCCTCTTCTGCATCTTCCTCTTCCGCGTCTTCCTCTTCTGATTCTTCCTCTTCTGCATTTTCCTCTTCCGTGTCTTCCACTTCCGTGTCTTCCTTTTCTGCGTCTTCCTCTTCTGCATCTTCCTCTTCTGCATCTTCCTCTTCTGCGTCTTCCTCTTCTGCATCTTCCTCTTCTGCATCTTCGTCTTCTGCGTCTTCCTCTTCTGCGTCTTCCTCTTCCGTGTCTTCCTCTTCTGTGTCTTCCTCTTCCGTGTCTTCCTCTTCCGTGTCTTACTCTTCCGTGTCTTCTTCTTCCGTGTCTTCCTCTTCTGTGTCTTCCTCTTCTGCGTCTTCCTCTTCTGCGTCTTCCTCTTCTGCGTCTTCCTCTTTTGTGTCTTCCTCTTCTGCGTCTTCCCCTTCTGCATCTTCCTCTTCTGCATCTTCCTCTTCTGCGTCTTCCTCTTCTGCATCTTCCTCTTCTGCATCTTCGTCTTCCGTGTCTTCCTCTTCTGCATCTTCCTCTTCCATGTCTTCCTCTTCTGCGTCTTCCTCTTCCGTGTCTTCCTCTTCCGTGTCTTCCTCTTCCGTGTCTTCTTCTTCCGTGTTTTCCTCTTCTGCATCTTCCTCTTCTGCATCTTCCTCTTCTGCGTCTTCCTCTTCTGCGTATTCCTCTTCCTTGTCTTCCTCTTCCGTGTCTTCCTCTTCCGCGTCTTCCTCTTCCACGTCTTCCTCTTCTGCATCTTCCTCTTCTGTGTCTTCCTCTTCCGTGTCTTCCTCTTCTGTGTCTTCCTCTTCTGCAGCTTCCTCTTCCGTGTCTTCCTCTTCTGCATCTTCCTCTTCAGTGTCTTCCTCTTCTGCGTCTTCCTCTTCTGCATCTTCCTCTTCAGCGTCTTCCTCTTCTTCGTCTTCCTCTTCTGCGTCTTCCTCTTCTGTGTCTTCCTCTTCTGCAGCTTCCTCTTCCGTGTCTTCCTCTTTTGCAACTTCCTCTTCCGTGTCTTCCTCTTCTGCGTCTTCCTCTTCCGTGTCTTCCTCTTCTGCATCTTCCTCTTCTGCATCTTCCGCTTCCGTGTCTTCCTCTTCTGCGTCTTCCTCTTCCTCTTCCATGTCTTCCTCTTCTGGAGCTTCCTCTTCTACGTATTCCTCTTCTGCGCCTTCCTCTTCTGTGTCATCCTCTTCTGCATCTTCCTCTTCCACGTCTTCCTCTTCTGCATCTTCCTCTTCTGCATCTTCCTCTTCCACGTCTTCATCTTCTGCATCTTCCTCTTCTGCGCCTTCCTCTTCTGCATCTTCCTCTGCTGCATCTTCGTCTTCCGTGTCTTCCTCTTCTGCATCTTCCTCTTCCATGTCTTCCTCTTCTGCGTCTTCCTCTTCCGTGTCTTCCTCTTCCGTGTCTTCCTCTTCCGTGTCTTCTTCTTCCGTGTTTTCCTCTTCTGCATCTTCCTCTTCTGCATCTTCCTCTTCTGCGTCTTCCTCTTCTGCGTATTCCTCTTCCTTGTCTTCCTCTTCCGTGTCTTCCTCTTCCGCGTCTTCCTCTTCCACGTCTTCCTCTTCTGCATCTTCCTCTTCTGTGTCTTCCTCTTCCGTGTCTTCCTCTTCTGTGTCTTCCTCTTCTGCAGCTTCCTCTTCCGTGTCTTCCTCTTCTGCATCTTCCTCTTCAGTGTCTTCCTCTTCTGCGTCTTCCTCTTCTGCATCTTCCTCTTCAGCGTCTTCCTCTTCTTCGTCTTCCTCTTCTGCGTCTTCCTCTTCTGTGTCTTCCTCTTCTGCAGCTTCCTCTTCCGTGTCTTCCTCTTTTGCAACTTCCTCTTCCGTGTCTTCCTCTTCTGCGTCTTCCTCTTCCGTGTCTTCCTCTTCTGCATCTTCCTCTTCTGCATCTTCCGCTTCCGTGTCTTCCTCTTCTGCGTCTTCCTCTTCCTCTTCCATGTCTTCCTCTTCTGGAGCTTCCTCTTCTACGTATTCCTCTTCTGCGCCTTCCTCTTCTGTGTCATCCTCTTCTGCATCTTCCTCTTCCACGTCTTCCTCTTCTGCATCTTCCTCTTCTGCATCTTCCTCTTCCACGTCTTCATCTTCTGCATCTTCCTCTTCTGCGCCTTCCTCTTCTGCATCTTCCTCTGCTGCATCTTCCTCTTCCGTGTCTTCCTCTTCTGCGCCTTCCTCTTCCGTGTCTTCCTCTTCTGCGTCTTCCTCTTCTGCGTCTTCCTCTTCCGTGTCTTCCTCTTTTGCGTCTTCCTCTTCCGTGACTTCCTCTTCTGCGTCTTCCTGTTCCGTGTCTTCCTGTTCCGTGTCTTCCTCTTCCGTGTCTTCCTCTTCCGCGTCTTCCTCTTCTGCATCTTCCTCTTCTGCATCTTCCCCTTCCACGTCTTCCTCTTCTGCGTCTTCCTCTTCTGTATCTTCCTCTTCCGTGCCTTCCTCTTCCGCGCTTTCCTCTTCTGCATCTTCCTCTTCCGCGTCTTCCTCTTCTGATTCTTCCTCTTCTGCATTTTCCTCTTCCGTGTCTTCCACTTCCGTGTCTTCCTTTTCTGCGTCTTCCTCTTCTGCATCTTCCTCTTCTGCATCTTCCTCTTCTGCGTCTTCCTCTTCTGCATCTTCCTCTTCTGCATCTTCGTCTTCTGCGTCTTCCTCTTCTGCGTCTTCCTCTTCCGTGTCTTCCTCTTCTGTGTCTTCCTCTTCCGTGTCTTCCTCTTCCGTGTCTTACTCTTCCGTGTCTTCTTCTTCCGTGTCTTCCTCTTCTGTGTCTTCCTCTTCTGCGTCTTCCTCTTCTGCGTCTTCCTCTTCTGCGTCTTCCTCTTTTGTGTCTTCCTCTTCTGCGTCTTCCCCTTCTGCATCTTCCTCTTCTGCATCTTCCTCTTCTGCGTCTTCCTCTTCTGCATCTTCCTCTTCTGCATCTTCGTCTTCCGTGTCTTCCTCTTCTGCATCTTCCTCTTCCATGTCTTCCTCTTCTGCGTCTTCCTCTTCCGTGTCTTCCTCTTCCGTGTCTTCCTCTTCCGTGTCTTCTTCTTCCGTGTTTTCCTCTTCTGCATCTTCCTCTTCTGCATCTTCCTCTTCTGCGTCTTCCTCTTCTGCGTATTCCTCTTCCTTGTCTTCCTCTTCCGTGTCTTCCTCTTCCGCGTCTTCCTCTTCCACGTCTTCCTCTTCTGCATCTTCCTCTTCTGTGTCTTCCTCTTCCGTGTCTTCCTCTTCTGTGTCTTCCTCTTCTGCAGCTTCCTCTTCCGTGTCTTCCTCTTCTGCATCTTCCTCTTCAGTGTCTTCCTCTTCTGCGTCTTCCTCTTCCGTGCCTTCCTCTTCTGCATCTTCCTCTTCCGTGTCTTCCTCTTCTGTGTCTTCCTCTTCTGTGTCTTCCTCTTCTGCGTCTTCCTCTTCTGCATCTTCCTCTTCCGCATCTTCCTCTTCTGCATCTTCCTCTTCCGCATCTTCCTCTTCCGCGTCTTCCTCTTCTGCGTCTTCCTCTTCCGTGTCTTCTTCTTCTGTGTCTTCCTCTTCTGCGTCTTCCTCTTCTGCATCTTCCTCTTCTGCGTCTTCCTCTACCTTGTCTTCCTCTTCCTTGTCTTCCTCTTCCGTGTCTTCCTCTTCCGCGTCTTCCTCTTCCGCGTCTTCCTCTTCTGCATCTTCCTCTTCTGTGTCTTCCTCTTCCGTGTCTTCCTCTTCTGTGTCTTCCTCTTCTGCAGCTTCCTCTTCCGTGTCTTCCTCTTCTGCATCTTCCTCTTCCGTGTCTTCCTCTTCTGCGTCTTCCTCTTCCGTGTCTTCCTCTTCTGCATCTTCCTCTTCTGCATCTTCTGCTTCCGTGTCTTCCTCTTCTGCGTCTTCCTCTTCCTCTTCCATGTCTTCCTCTTCTGGAGCTTCCTCTTCTACGTATTCCTCCTCTGCGTCTTCCTCTTCTGTGTCATCCTCTTCTGCATCTTCCTCTTCCACGTCTTCCTCTTCTGCATGTTCCTCTTCTGCATCTTCCTCTTCCACGTCTTCCTCTTCTGCATCTTCCTCTTCTGCGTCTTCCTCTTCTGCATCTTCCTCTGCTGCATCTTCCTCTTCCGTGTCTTCCTCTTCTGCGCCTTCCTCTTCCGTGTCTTCCTCTTCTGCGTCTTCCTCTTCCGTGTCTTCCTCTTCTGCGTCTTCCTCTTCTGCGTCTTCCTCTTCTGTGTCTTCCTCTTCTGCATCTTCCTCTTCTGCATCTTCCTCTTCTGCATCTTCCTCTTCCGAGTCTTCCTCTTCTGCATCTTCCTCTTCTGCGTCTTCCTCTTCTGCGTCTTCCTCTTCCGTGTCTTCCTCTTTTGCGTCTTCCTCTTCCGTGTCTTCCTCTTCTGCGTCTTCCTGTTCCGTGTCTTCCTCTTCCGTGTCTTCCTCTTCCGTGTCTTCCTCTTCTGCGTCTTCCTCTTCTGCATCTTCCTCTTCTGCATCTTCCTCTTCCACGTCTTCCTCTTCTGCGTCTTCCTCTTCTGTATCTTCCTCTTCCGTGCCTTCCTCTTCCGCGCTTTCCTCTTCTGCATCTTCCTCTTCCGCGTCTTCCTCTTCTGATTCTTCCTCTTCTGCATTTTCCTCTTCCGTGTCTTCCACTTCCGTGTCTTCCTCTTCTGCGTCTTCCTCTTTTGTGTCTTCCTCTTCTGCGTCTTCCTCTTCTGCGTCTTCCTCTTCTGCATCTTCCTCTTCTGCATCTTCATCTTCCGTGTCTTCCTCTTCTGCGTCTTCCTCTTCCGTGTCTTCCTCTTCTGCATCTTCCTCTTCCATGTCTTCCTCTTCTGCATCTTCCTCTTCTGCATCTTCCGCTTCCGTGTCTTCCTCTTCTGCGTCTTCCTCTTCCTCTTCCATGTCTTCCTCTTCTGGAGCTTCCTCTTCTACGTATTCCTCTTCTGCGTCTTCCTCTTCTGTGTCATCCTCTTCTGCATCTTCCTCTTCCACGTCTTCCTCTTCTGCATCTTCCTCTTCTGCATCTTCCTCTTCCACGTCTTCCTCTTCTGCATCTTCCTCTTCTGCGTCTTCCTCTTCTGCATCTTCCTCTGCTGCATCTTCCTCTTCCGTGTCTTCCTCTTCTGCGTCTTCCTCTTCCGTGTCTTCCTCTTCTGCGTCTTCCTCTTCTGCGTCTTCCTCTTCCGTGTCTTCCTCTTCTGCGTCTTCCTCTTCTGCATCTTCCTCTTCTGCATCTTCCTCTTCCGAGTCTTCCTCTTCTGCATCTTCCTCTTCTGCGTCTTCCTCTTCTGCGTCTTCCTCTTCCGTGTCTTCCTCTTTAGCGTCTTCCTCTTCCGTGTCTTCCTCTTCTGCGTCTTCCTGTTCCGTGTCTTCCTCTTCCATGTCTTCCTCTTCCGTGTCTTCCTCTTCCGCGTCTTCCTCTTCTGCATCTTCCTCTTCTGCATCTTCCTCTTCCACGTCTTCCTCTTCTGCGTTTTCCTCTTCTGCATCTTCCTCTTCCGCGTCTTCCTCTTCTGATTCTTCCTCTTCTGCATTTTCCTCTTCCGTGTCTTCCACTTCCGTGTCTTCCTCTTCTGCGTCTTCCTCTTTTGTGTCTTCCTCTTCTGCGGCTTCCTCTTCTGCATCTTCCTCTTCAGCATCTTCCTCTTCTGCGTCTTCCTCTTCTGCATCTTCCTCTTCTGCATCTTCGTCTTCCGTGTCTTCCACTTCTGCGTCTCCCTCTTCCATGTCTTCCTCTTCTGCGTCTTCCTCTTCCGTGTCTTCCTCTTCCGTGTCTTCCTCTTCCGTGTCTTCTTCTTCCGTGTCTTCCTCTTCTGCGTCTTCCTCTTCTGCATCTTCCTCTTCTGCGTCTTCCTCTTCTGCATCTTCCTCTTCTGTGTCTTCCTCTTCTGTGTCTTCCTCTTCCGTGTCTTCCTCTTCCGTGTCTTCCTCTTCCGTGTCTTTCTCTTCCGTGTCTTCCATGTCTTCCTCTTCTGCGTATCCTAATCTGCATCTTCCTCTTCTGCATCTTCCTCTTCCGCGTCTTCCTCTTCTGCACCTTCCTCTTCTGCGTCTTCCTCTTCTGCATCCTCCCCTTCTGCGTCTTCCTCTTCCGGGTCTTCCTCTTCCGTGTCTTCCTCTTCCGTGTCTTCCTCTTCTGCGTCTTCCTCTTCTGCGTCTTCCTCTTCCGTGTCTTCCTCTTCCGCGTCTTCCTCTTCTGCGTCTTCCTCTTCCGTGTCTTCCTCTTCCGTGTCTTCCTCTTCCGCGACTTCCCCTTCCGCGTCTTCCTCTTCCGTGTCTTCCTCTTCTGCGTCTTCCTCTTCTGCGGCTTCCTCTTCTGCATCTTCCTCTTCTGCATCTTCCTCTTCCGAGTCTTCCTCTTCTGCATCTTCCTCTTCTGCGTCTTCCTCTTCTGCGTCTTCCTCTTCCGTGTCTTCCTCTTTTGCGTCTTCCTCTTCCGTGGCTTCCTCTTCTGCGTCTTCCTGTTCCGTGTCTTCCTCTTCCGTGTCTTCCTCTTCCGTGTCTACCTCTTCCGCGTCTTCCTCTTCTGCATCTTCCTCTTCTGCATCTTCCTCTTCCACGTCTTCCTCTTCTGCGTCTTCCTCTTCTGTATCTTCCTCTTCCGTGCCTTCCTCTTCCGCGCTTTCCTCTTCTGCATCTTCCTCTTCCGCGTCTTCCTCTTCTGATTCTTCCTCTTCTGCATTTTCCTCTTCCGTGTCTTCCACTTCCGTGTCTTCCTCTTCTGCGTCTTCCTCTTTTGTGTCTTCCTTTTCTGCGTCTTCCTCTTCTGCATCTTCCTCTTCTGCATCTTCCTCTTCTGCGTCTTCCTCTTCTGCATCTTCCTCTTCTGCATCTTCGTCTTCCGTGTCTTCCTCTTCTGCGTCTTCCTCTTCCGTGTCTTCCTCTTCTGTGTCTTCCTCTTCCGTGTCTTCCTCTTCCGTGTCTTACTCTTCCGTGTCTTCTTCTTCCGTGTCTTCCTCTTCTGCGTCTTCCTCTTCTGCATCTTCCTCTTCTGCGTCTTCCTCTTCTGCGTCTTCCTCTTTTGTGTCTTCCTCTTCTGCGTCTTCCCCTTCTGCATCTTCCTCTTCTGCATCTTCCTCTTCTGCGTCTTCCTCTTCTGCATCTTCCACTTCTGCATCTTCGTCTTCCGTGTCTTCCTCTTCTGCATCTTCCTCTTCCGTGTCTTCCTCTTCTGCGTCTTCCTCTTCCGTGTCTTCCTCTTCCGTGTCTTCCTCTTCCGTGTCTTCTTCTTCCGTGTTTTCCTCTTCTGCATCTTCCTCTTCTGCATCTTCCACTTCTGCGTCTTCCTCTTCTGCGTCTTCCTCTTCCTTGTCTTCCTCTTCCGTGTCTTCCTCTTCCGCGTCTTCCTCTTCCACGTCTTCCTCTTCTGCATCTTCCTCTTCTGTGTCTTCCTCTTCCGTGTCTTCCTCTTCTGTGTCTTCCTCTTCTGCAGCTTCCTCTTCCGTGTCTTCCTCTTCTGCATCTTCCTCTTCAGTGTCTTCCTCTTCTGCGTCTTCCTCTTCCGTGTCTTCCTCTTCTGCATCTTCCTCTTCCGTGTCTTCCTCTTCTGTGTCTTCCTCTTCTGTGTCTTCCTCTTCTGCGTCTTCCTCTTCTGCATCTTCCTCTTCCGCATCTTCCTCTTCTGCATCTTCCTCTTCCGCATCTTCCTCTTCCGCGTCTTCCTCTTCTGCGTCTTCCTCTTCCGTGTCTTCTTCTTCTGTGTCTTCCTCTTCTGCGTCTTCCTCTTCTGCATCTTCCTCTTCTGCGTCTTCCTCTACCTTGTCTTCCTCTTCCTTGTCTTCCTCTTCCGTGTCTTCCTCTTCCGCGTCTTCCTCTTCCGCGTCTTCCTCTTCTGCATCTTCCTCTTCTGTGTCTTCCTCTTCCGTGTCTTCCTCTTCTGTGTCTTCCTCTTCTGCAGCTTCCTCTTCCGTGTCTTCCTCTTCTGCATCTTCCTCTTCCGTGTCTTCCTCTTCTGCGTCTTCCTCTTCCGTGTCTTCCTCTTCTGCATCTTCCTCTTCTGCATCTTCTGCTTCCGTGTCTTCCTCTTCTGCGTCTTCCTCTTCCTCTTCCATGTCTTCCTCTTCTGGAGCTTCCTCTTCTACGTATTCCTCCTCTGCGTCTTCCTCTTCTGTGTCATCCTCTTCTGCATCTTCCTCTTCCACGTCTTCCTCTTCTGCATGTTCCTCTTCTGCATCTTCCTCTTCCACGTCTTCCTCTTCTGCATCTTCCTCTTCTGCGTCTTCCTCTTCTGCATCTTCCTCTGCTGCATCTTCCTCTTCCGTGTCTTCCTCTTCTGCGCCTTCCTCTTCCGTGTCTTCCTCTTCTGCGTCTTCCTCTTCCGTGTCTTCCTCTTCTGCGTCTTCCTCTTCTGCGTCTTCCTCTTCTGTGTCTTCCTCTTCTGCATCTTCCTCTTCTGCATCTTCCTCTTCTGCATCTTCCTCTTCCGAGTCTTCCTCTTCTGCATCTTCCTCTTCTGCGTCTTCCTCTTCTGCGTCTTCCTCTTCCGTGTCTTCCTCTTTTGCGTCTTCCTCTTCCGTGTCTTCCTCTTCTGCGTCTTCCTGTTCCGTGTCTTCCTCTTCCGTGTCTTCCTCTTCCGTGTCTTCCTCTTCCGCGTCTTCCTCTTCTGCATCTTCCTCTTCTGCATCTTCCTCTTCCACGTCTTCCTCTTCTGCGTCTTCCTCTTCTGTATCTTCCTCTTCCGTGCCTTCCTCTTCCGCGCTTTCCTCTTCTGCATCTTCCTCTTCCGCGTCTTCCTCTTCTGATTCTTCCTCTTCTGCATTTTCCTCTTCCGTGTCTTCCACTTCCGTGTCTTCCTCTTCTGCGTCTTCCTCTTTTGTGTCTTCCTCTTCTGCGTCTTCCTCTTCTGCGTCTTCCTCTTCTGCATCTTCCTCTTCTGCATCTTCATCTTCCGTGTCTTCCTCTTCTGCGTCTTCCTCTTCCGTGTCTTCCTCTTCTGCATCTTCCTCTTCCATGTCTTCCTCTTCTGCATCTTCCTCTTCTGCATCTTCCGCTTCCGTGTCTTCCTCTTCTGCGTCTTCCTCTTCCTCTTCCATGTCTTCCTCTTCTGGAGCTTCCTCTTCTACGTATTCCTCTTCTGCGTCTTCCTCTTCTGTGTCATCCTCTTCTGCATCTTCCTCTTCCACGTCTTCCTCTTCTGCATCTTCCTCTTCTGCATCTTCCTCTTCCACGTCTTCCTCTTCTGCATCTTCCTCTTCTGCGTCTTCCTCTTCTGCATCTTCCTCTGCTGCATCTTCCTCTTCCGTGTCTTCCTCTTCTGCGCCTTCCTCTTCCGTGTCTTCCTCTTCTGCGTCTTCCTCTTCCGTGTCTTCCTCTTCTGCGTCTTCCTCTTCTGCGTCTTCCTCTTCCGTGTCTTCCTCTTCTGCGTCTTCCTCTTCTGCATCTTCCTCTTCTGCATCTTCCTCTTCCGAGTCTTCCTCTTCTGCATCTTCCTCTTCTGCGTCTTCCTCTTCTGCGTCTTCCTCTTCCGTGTCTTCCTCTTTTGCGTCTTCCTCTTCCGTGTCTTCCTCTTCTGCGTCTTCCTGTTCCGTGTCTTCCTCTTCCATGTCTTCCTCTTCCGTGTCTTCCTCTTCCGCGTCTTCCTCTTCTGCATCTTCCTCTTCTGCATCTTCCTCTTCCACGTCTTCCTCTTCTGCGTTTTCCTCTTCTGCATCTTCCTCTTCCGCGTCTTCCTCTTCTGATTCTTCCTCTTCTGCATTTTCCTCTTCCGTGTCTTCCACTTCCGTGTCTTCCTCTTCTGCGTCTTCCTCTTTTGTGTCTTCCTCTTCTGCGGCTTCCTCTTCTGCATCTTCCTCTTCAGCATCTTCCTCTTCTGCGTCTTCCTCTTCTGCATCTTCCTCTTCTGCATCTTCGTCTTCCGTGTCTTCCACTTCTGCGTCTCCCTCTTCCATGTCTTCCTCTTCTGCGTCTTCCTCTTCCGTGTCTTCCTCTTCCGTGTCTTCCTCTTCCGTGTCTTCTTCTTCCGTGTCTTCCTCTTCTGCGTCTTCCTCTTCTGCATCTTCCTCTTCTGCGTCTTCCTCTTCTGCATCTTCCTCTTCTGTGTCTTCCTCTTCTGTGTCTTCCTCTTCCGTGTCTTCCTCTTCCGTGTCTTCCTCTTCCGTGTCTTTCTCTTCCGTGTCTTCCATGTCTTCCTCTTCTGCCTATCCTAATCTGCATCTTCCTCTTCTGCATCTTCCTCTTCCGCGTCTTCCTCTTCTGCACCTTCCTCTTCTGCGTCTTCCTCTTCTGCATCCTCCCCTTCTGCGTCTTCCTCTTCCGGGTCTTCCTCTTCCGTGTCTTCCTCTTCCGTGTCTTCCTCTTCTGCGTCTTCCTCTTCTGCGTCTTCCTCTTCCGTGTCTTCCTCTTCCGCGTCTTCCTCTTCTGCGTCTTCCTCTTCCGTGTCTTCCTCTTCCGTGTCTTCCTCTTCCGCGACTTCCCCTTCCGCGTCTTCCTCTTCCGTGTCTTCCTCTTCTGCGTCTTCCTCTTCTGCGGCTTCCTCTTCTGCATCTTCCTCTTCTGCATCTTCCTCTTCCGAGTCTTCCTCTTCTGCATCTTCCTCTTCTGCGTCTTCCTCTTCTGCGTCTTCCTCTTCCGTGTCTTCCTCTTTTGCGTCTTCCTCTTCCGTGGCTTCCTCTTCTGCGTCTTCCTGTTCCGTGTCTTCCTCTTCCGTGTCTTCCTCTTCCGTGTCTACCTCTTCCGCGTCTTCCTCTTCTGCATCTTCCTCTTCTGCATCTTCCTCTTCCACGTCTTCCTCTTCTGCGTCTTCCTCTTCTGTATCTTCCTCTTCCGTGCCTTCCTCTTCCGCGCTTTCCTCTTCTGCATCTTCCTCTTCCGCGTCTTCCTCTTCTGATTCTTCCTCTTCTGCATTTTCCTCTTCCGTGTCTTCCACTTCCGTGTCTTCCTCTTCTGCGTCTTCCTCTTTTGTGTCTTCCTTTTCTGCGTCTTCCTCTTCTGCATCTTCCTCTTCTGCATCTTCCTCTTCTGCGTCTTCCTCTTCTGCATCTTCCTCTTCCGCATCTTCGTCTTCCGTGTCTTCCTCTTCTGCGTCTTCCTCTTCCGTGTCTTCCTCTTCTGTGTCTTCCTCTTCCGTGTCTTCCTCTTCCGTGTCTTACTCTTCCGTGTCTTCTTCTTCCGTGTCTTCCTCTTCTGCGTCTTCCTCTTCTGCATCTTCCTCTTCTGCGTCTTCCTCTTCTGCGTCTTCCTCTTTTGTGTCTTCCTCTTCTGCGTCTTCCCCTTCTGCATCTTCCTCTTCTGCATCTTCCTCTTCTGCGTCTTCCTCTTCTGCATCTTCCACTTCTGCATCTTCGTCTTCCGTGTCTTCCTCTTCTGCATCTTCCTCTTCCGTGTCTTCCTCTTCTGCGTCTTCCTCTTCCGTGTCTTCCTCTTCCGTGTCTTCCTCTTCCGTGTCTTCTTCTTCCGTGTTTTCCTCTTCTGCATCTTCCTCTTCTGCATCTTCCACTTCTGCGTCTTCCTCTTCTGCGTCTTCCTCTTCCTTGTCTTCCTCTTCCGTGTCTTCCTCTTCCGCGTCTTCCTCTTCCACGTCTTCCTCTTCTGCATCTTCCTCTTCTGTGTCTTCCTCTTCCGTGTCTTCCTCTTCTGTGTCTTCCTCTTCTGCAGCTTCCTCTTCCGTGTCTTCCTCTTCTGCATCTTCCTCTTCAGTGTCTTCCTCTTCTGCATCTTCCTCTTCCGTGTCTTCCTCTTCTGCATCTTCCTCTTCCGTGTCTTCCTCTTCTGTGTCTTCCTCTTCTGTGTCTTCCTCTTCTGCGTCTTCCTCTTCTGCATCTTCCTCTTCCGCATCTTCCTCTTCTGCATCTTCCTCTTCCGCATCTTCCTCTTCCGCGTCTTCCTCTTCTGCGTCTTCCTCTTCCGTGTCTTCTTCTTCTGTGTCTTCCTCTTCTGCGTCTTCCTCTTCTGCATCTTCCTCTTCTGCGTCTTCCTCTACCTTGTCTTCCTCTTCCTTGTCTTCCTCTTCCGTGTCTTCCTCTTCCGCGTCTTCCTCTTCCGCGTCTTCCTCTTCTGCATCTTCCTCTTCTGTGTCTTCCTCTTCCGTGTCTTCCTCTTCTGTGTCTTCCTCTTCTGCAGCTTCCTCTTCCGTGTCTTCCTCTTCTGCATCTTCCTCTTCCGTGTCTTCCTCTTCTGCGTCTTCCTCTTCCGTGTCTTCCTCTTCTGCATCTTCCTCTTCTGCATCTTCTGCTTCCGTGTCTTCCTCTTCTGCGTCTTCCTCTTCCTCTTCCATGTCTTCCTCTTCTGGAGCTTCCTCTTCTACGTATTCCTCCTCTGCGTCTTCCTCTTCTGTGTCATCCTCTTCTGCATCTTCCTCTTCCACGTCTTCCTCTTCTGCATGTTCCTCTTCTGCATCTTCCTCTTCCACGTCTTCCTCTTCTGCATCTTCCTCTTCTGCGTCTTCCTCTTCTGCATCTTCCTCTGCTGCATCTTCCTCTTCTGTGTCTTCCTCTTCTGCGCCTTCCTCTTCCGTGTCTTCCTCTTCTGCGTCTTCCTCTTCCGTGTCTTCCTCTTCTGCGTCTTCCTCTTCTGCGTCTTCCTCTTCTGTGTCTTCCTCTTCTGCATCTTCCTCTTCTGCATCTTCCTCTTCTGCATCTTCCTCTTCCGAGTCTTCCTCTTCTGCATCTTCCTCTTCTGCGTCTTCCTCTTCTGCGTCTTCCTCTTCCGTGTCTTCCTCTTTTGCGTCTTCCTCTTCCGTGTCTTCCTCTTCTGCGTCTTCCTGTTCCGTGTCTTCCTCTTCCGTGTCTTCCTCTTCCGTGTCTTCCTCTTCCGCGTCTTCCTCTTCTGCATCTTCCTCTTCTGCATCTTCCTCTTCCACGTCTTCCTCTTCTGCGTCTTCCTCTTCTGTATCTTCCTCTTCCGTGCCTTCCTCTTCCGCGCTTTCCTCTTCTGCATCTTCCTCTTCCGCGTCTTCCTCTTCTGATTCTTCCTCTTCTGCATTTTCCTCTTCCGTGTCTTCCACTTCCGTGTCTTCCTCTTCTGCGTCTTCCTCTTTTGTGTCTTCCTCTTCTGCGTCTTCCTCTTCTGCGTCTTCCTCTTCTGCATCTTCCTCTTCTGCATCTTCATCTTCCGTGTCTTCCTCTTCTGCGTCTTCCTCTTCCGTGTCTTCCTCTTCTGCATCTTCCTCTTCCATGTCTTCCTCTTCTGCATCTTCCTCTTCTGCATCTTCCACTTCCGTGTCTTCCTCTTCTGCGTCTTCCTCTTCCTCTTCCATGTCTTCCTCTTCTGGAGCTTCCTCTTCTACGTATTCCTCTTCTGCGTCTTCCTCTTCTGTGTCATCCTCTTCTGCATCTCCCTCTTCCACGTCTTCCTCTTCTGCATCTTCCTCTTCTGCATCTTCCTCTTCCACGTCTTCCTCTTCTGCATCTTCCTCTTCTGCGTCTTCCTCTTCTGCATCTTCCTCTGCTGCATCTTCCTCTTCCGTGTCTTCCTCTTCTGCGCCTTCCTCTTCCGTGTCTTCCTCTTCTGCGTCTTCCTCTTCCGTGTCTTCCTCTTCTGCGTCTTCCTCTTCTGCGTCTTCCTCTTCCGTGTCTTCCTCTTCTGCGTCTTCCTCTTCTGCATCTTCCTCTTCTGCATCTTCCTCTTCCGAGTCTTCCTCTTCTGCATCTTCCTCTTCTGCGTCTTCCTCTTCTGCGTCTTCCTCTTCCGTGTCTTCCTCTTTTGCGTCTTCCTCTTCCGTGTCTTCCTCTTCTGCGTCTTCCTGTTCCGTGTCTTCCTCTTCCATGTCTTCCTCTTCCGTGTCTTCCTCTTCCGCGTCTTCCTCTTCTGCATCTTCCTCTTCTGCATCTTCCTCTTCCACGTCTTCCTCTTCTGCGTTTTCCTCTTCTGCATCTTCCTCTTCCGCGTCTTCCTCTTCTGATTCTTCCTCTTCTGCATTTTCCTCTTCCGTGTCTTCCACTTCCGTGTCTTCCTCTTCTGCGTCTTCCTCTTTTGTGTCTTCCTCTTCTGCGGCTTCCTCTTCTGCATCTTCCTCTTCAGCATCTTCCTCTTCTGCGTCTTCCTCTTCTGCATCTTCCTCTTCTGCGTCTTCCTCTTCCGTGTCTTCCTCTTCCGTGTCTTCCTCTTCCGTGTCTTCTTCTTCCGTGTCTTCCTCTTCTGCGTCTTCCTCTTCTGCATCTTCATCTTCTGCGTCTTCCTCTTCTGCATCTTCCTCTTCTGTGTCTTCCTCTTCTGTGTCTTCCTCTTCCGTGTCTTCCTCTTCCGTGTCTTTCTCTTCCGTGTCTTCCGTGTCTTCCTCTTCTGCGTATCCTAATCTGCATCTTCCTCTTCTGCATCTTCCTCTTCCGCATCTTCCTCTTCTGCACCTTCCTCTTCTGCGTCTTCCTCTTCTGCATCCTCCCCTTCTGCGTCTTCCTCTTCCGGGTCTTCCTCTTCCGTGTCTTCCTCTTCCGTGTCTTCCTCTTCTGCGTCTTCCTCTTCTGCGTCTTCCTCTTCCGTGTCTTCCTCTTCCGCGTCTTCCTCTTCTGCGTCTTCCTCTTCCGTGTCTTCCTCTTCCGTGTCTTCCTCTTCCGCGACTTCCCCTTCCGCGTCTTCCTCTTCTGCATCTTCCTCTTCTGCGTCTTCCTCTTCTGCGTCTTCCTCTTCCGTGTCTTCCTCTTCTGCATCTTCCTCTTCCGTGTCTTCCTCTTCCGCATCTTCCTCTTCCTTGTCTTCCTCTTCTGCGTCTTCCTCTTCCGCGTCTTCCTCTTCCGTGTCTTCCTCTTCCGTGTCTTCCTCTTCTGCGTCTTCCTCTTCCGTGTCTTCCTCTTCTGCGTCTTCCTCTTCTGCATCTTCCTCTTCCTTTTCTTCCTCTTCTGCATCTTCCTCTTCCGTTTCTTCCTCTTCTGCGTCTTCCTCTTCCGCATCTTCCTCTTCCTTGTCTTCCTCTTCTGCGTCTTCCTCTTCCGCGTCTTCCTCTTCCGTGTCTTCCTCTTCCGTGTCTTCCTCTTCTGCGTCTTCCTCTTCCGTGTCTTCCTCTTCTGCGTCTTCCTCTTCTGCATCTTCCTCTTCCTTTTCTTCCTCTTCTGCATCTTCCTCTTCCGTTTCTTCCTCTTCTGCGTCTTCCTCTTCCGTGTCTTCCTCTTCCGTGTCTTTCTCTTCCGTGTCTTCCATGTCTTCCTCTTCTGCGTATCCTAATCTGCATCTTCCTCTTCTGCATCTTCCTCTTCCGCGTCTTCCTCTTCTGCACCTTCCTCTTCTGCGTCTTCCTCTTCTGCATCCTCCCCTTCTGCGTCTTCCTCTTCCGGGTCTTCCTCTTCCGTGTCTTCCTCTTCCGTGTCTTCCTCTTCTGCGTCTTCCTCTTCTGCGTCTTCCTCTTCCGTGTCTTCCTCTTCCGCGTCTTCCTCTTCTGCGTCTTCCTCTTCCGTGTCTTCCTCTTCCGTGTCTTCCTCTTCCGCGACTTCCCCTTCCGCGTCTTCCTCTTCCGTGTCTTCCTCTTCTGCGTCTTCCTCTTCTGCGGCTTCCTCTTCTGCATCTTCCTCTTCTGCATCTTCCTCTTCCGAGTCTTCCTCTTCTGCATCTTCCTCTTCTGCGTCTTCCTCTTCTGCGTCTTCCTCTTCCGTGTCTTCCTCTTTTGCGTCTTCCTCTTCCGTGGCTTCCTCTTCTGCGTCTTCCTGTTCCGTGTCTTCCTCTTCCGTGTCTTCCTCTTCCGTGTCTACCTCTTCCGCGTCTTCCTCTTCTGCATCTTCCTCTTCTGCATCTTCCTCTTCCACGTCTTCCTCTTCTGCGTCTTCCTCTTCTGTATCTTCCTCTTCCGTGCCTTCCTCTTCCGCGCTTTCCTCTTCTGCATCTTCCTCTTCCGCGTCTTCCTCTTCTGATTCTTCCTCTTCTGCATTTTCCTCTTCCGTGTCTTCCACTTCCGTGTCTTCCTCTTCTGCGTCTTCCTCTTTTGTGTCTTCCTTTTCTGCGTCTTCCTCTTCTGCATCTTCCTCTTCTGCATCTTCCTCTTCTGCGTCTTCCTCTTCTGCATCTTCCTCTTCCGCATCTTCGTCTTCCGTGTCTTCCTCTTCTGCGTCTTCCTCTTCCGTGTCTTCCTCTTCTGTGTCTTCCTCTTCCGTGTCTTCCTCTTCCGTGTCTTACTCTTCCGTGTCTTCTTCTTCCGTGTCTTCCTCTTCTGCGTCTTCCTCTTCTGCATCTTCCTCTTCTGCGTCTTCCTCTTCTGCGTCTTCCTCTTTTGTGTCTTCCTCTTCTGCGTCTTCCCCTTCTGCATCTTCCTCTTCTGCATCTTCCTCTTCTGCGTCTTCCTCTTCTGCATCTTCCACTTCTGCATCTTCGTCTTCCGTGTCTTCCTCTTCTGCATCTTCCTCTTCCGTGTCTTCCTCTTCTGCGTCTTCCTCTTCCGTGTCTTCCTCTTCCGTGTCTTCCTCTTCCGTGTCTTCTTCTTCCATGTTTTCCTCTTCTGCATCTTCCTCTTCTGCATCTTCCACTTCTGCGTCTTCCTCTTCTGCGTCTTCCTCTTCCTTGTCTTCCTCTTCCGTGTCTTCCTCTTCCGCGTCTTCCTCTTCCACGTCTTCCTCTTCTGCATCTTCCTCTTCTGTGTCTTCCTCTTCCGTGTCTTCCTCTTCTGTGTCTTCCTCTTCTGCAGCTTCCTCTTCCGTGTCTTCCTCTTCTGCATCTTCCTCTTCAGTGTCTTCCTCTTCTGCATCTTCCTCTTCCGTGTCTTCCTCTTCTGCATCTTCCTCTTCCGTGTCTTCCTCTTCTGTGTCTTCCTCTTCTGTGTCTTCCTCTTCTGCGTCTTCCTCTTCTGCATCTTCCTCTTCCGCATCTTCCTCTTCTGCATCTTCCTCTTCCGCATCTTCCTCTTCCGCGTCTTCCTCTTCTGCGTCTTCCTCTTCCGTGTCTTCTTCTTCTGTGTCTTCCTCTTCTGCGTCTTCCTCTTCTGCATCTTCCTCTTCTGCGTCTTCCTCTACCTTGTCTTCCTCTTCCTTGTCTTCCTCTTCCGTGTCTTCCTCTTCCGCGTCTTCCTCTTCCGCGTCTTCCTCTTCTGCATCTTCCTCTTCTGTGTCTTCCTCTTCCGTGTCTTCCTCTTCTGTGTCTTCCTCTTCTGCAGCTTCCTCTTCCGTGTCTTCCTCTTCTGCATCTTCCTCTTCCGTGTCTTCCTCTTCTGCGTCTTCCTCTTCCGTGTCTTCCTCTTCTGCATCTTCCTCTTCTGCATCTTCTGCTTCCGTGTCTTCCTCTTCTGCGTCTTCCTCTTCCTCTTCCATGTCTTCCTCTTCTGGAGCTTCCTCTTCTACGTATTCCTCCTCTGCGTCTTCCTCTTCTGTGTCATCCTCTTCTGCATCTTCCTCTTCCACGTCTTCCTCTTCTGCATGTTCCTCTTCTGCATCTTCCTCTTCCACGTCTTCCTCTTCTGCATCTTCCTCTTCTGCATCTTCCTCTTCTGCATCTTCCTCTGCTGCATCTTCCTCTTCTGTGTCTTCCTCTTCTGCGCCTTCCTCTTCCGTGTCTTCCTCTTCTGCGTCTTCCTCTTCCGTGTCTTCCTCTTCTGCGTCTTCCTCTTCTGCGTCTTCCTCTTCTGTGTCTTCCTCTTCTGCATCTTCCTCTTCTGCATCTTCCTCTTCTGCATCTTCCTCTTCCGAGTCTTCCTCTTCTGCATCTTCCTCTTCTGCGTCTTCCTCTTCTGCGTCTTCCTCTTCCGTGTCTTCCTCTTTTGCGTCTTCCTCTTCCGTGTCTTCCTCTTCTGCGTCTTCCTGTTCCGTGTCTTCCTCTTCCGTGTCTTCCTCTTCCGTGTCTTCCTCTTCCGCGTCTTCCTCTTCTGCATCTTCCTCTTCTGCATCTTCCTCTTCCACGTCTTCCTCTTCTGCGTCTTCCTCTTCTGTATCTTCCTCTTCCGTGCCTTCCTCTTCCGCGCTTTCCTCTTCTGCATCTTCCTCTTCCGCGTCTTCCTCTTCTGATTCTTTCTCTTCTGCATTTTCCTCTTCCGTGTCTTCCACTTCCGTGTCTTCCTCTTCTGCGTCTTCCTCTTTTGTGTCTTCCTCTTCTGCGTCTTCCTCTTCTGCGTCTTCCTCTTCTGCATCTTCCTCTTCTGCATCTTCATCTTCCGTGTCTTCCTCTTCTGCGTCTTCCTCTTCCGTGTCTTCCTCTTCTGCATCTTCCTCTTCCATGTCTTCCTCTTCTGCATCTTCCTCTTCTGCATCTTCCACTTCCGTGTCTTCCTCTTCTGCGTCTTCCTCTTCCTCTTCCATGTCTTCCTCTTCTGGAGCTTCCTCTTCTACGTATTCCTCTTCTGCGTCTTCCTCTTCTGTGTCATCCTCTTCTGCATCTCCCTCTTCCACGTCTTCCTCTTCTGCATCTTCCTCTTCTGCATCTTCCTCTTCCACGTCTTCCTCTTCTGCATCTTCCTCTTCTGCGTCTTCCTCTTCTGCATCTTCCTCTGCTGCATCTTCCTCTTCCGTGTCTTCCTCTTCTGCGCCTTCCTCTTCCGTGTCTTCCTCTTCTGCGTCTTCCTCTTCCGTGTCTTCCTCTTCTGCGTCTTCCTCTTCTGCGTCTTCCTCTTCCGTGTCTTCCTCTTCTGCGTCTTCCTCTTCTGCATCTTCCTCTTCTGCATCTTCCTCTTCCGAGTCTTCCTCTTCTGCATCTTCCTCTTCTGCGTCTTCCTCTTCTGCGTCTTCCTCTTCCGTGTCTTCCTCTTTTGCGTCTTCCTCTTCCGTGTCTTCCTCTTCTGCGTCTTCCTGTTCCGTGTCTTCCTCTTCCATGTCTTCCTCTTCCGTGTCTTCCTCTTCCGCGTCTTCCTCTTCTGCATCTTCCTCTTCTGCATCTTCCTCTTCCACGTCTTCCTCTTCTGCGTTTTCCTCTTCTGCATCTTCCTCTTCCGCGTCTTCCTCTTCTGATTCTTCCTCTTCTGCATTTTCCTCTTCCGTGTCTTCCACTTCCGTGTCTTCCTCTTCTGCGTCTTCCTCTTTTGTGTCTTCCTCTTCTGCGGCTTCCTCTTCTGCATCTTCCTCTTCAGCATCTTCCTCTTCTGCATCTTCCTCTTCTGCATCTTCCTCTTCTGCGTCTTCCTCTTCCGTGTCTTCCTCTTCCGTGTCTTCCTCTTCCGTGTCTTCTTCTTCCGTGTCTTCCTCTTCTGCGTCTTCCTCTTCTGCATCTTCCTCTTCTGCGTCTTCCTCTTCTGCATCTTCCTCTTCTGTGTCTTCCTCTTCTGTGTCTTCCTCTTCCGTGTCTTCCTCTTCCGTGTCTTTCTCTTCCGTGTCTTCCGTGTCTTCCTCTTCTGCGTATCCTAATCTGCATCTTCCTCTTCTGCATCTTCCTCTTCCGCATCTTCCTCTTCTGCACCTTCCTCTTCTGCGTCTTCCTCTTCTGCATCCTCCCCTTCTGCGTCTTCCTCTTCCGGGTCTTCCTCTTCCGTGTCTTCCTCTTCCGTGTCTTCCTCTTCTGCGTCTTCCTCTTCTGCGTCTTCCTCTTCCGTGTCTTCCTCTTCCGCGTCTTCCTCTTCTGCGTCTTCCTCTTCCGTGTCTTCCTCTTCCGTGTCTTCCTCTTCCGCGACTTCCCCTTCCGCGTCTTCCTCTTCTGCGTCTTCCTCTTCTGCGTCTTCCTCTTCTGCGTCTTCCTCTTCCGTGTCTTCCTCTTCTGCATCTTCCTCTTCCGTGTCTTCCTCTTCCGCATCTTCCTCTTCCTTGTCTTCCTCTTCTGCGTCTTCCTCTTCCGCGTCTTCCTCTTCCGTGTCTTCCTCTTCCGTGTCTTCCTCTTCTGCGTCTTCCTCTTCCGTGTCTTCCTCTTCTGCGTCTTCCTCTTCTGCATCTTCCTCTTCCTTTTCTTCCTCTTCTGCATCTTCCTCTTCCGTTTCTTCCTCTTCTGCGTCTTCCTCTTCCGTGTCTTCCTCTTCTGCGTCTTCCTCTTCTGCATCTTCCTCTTTCGCGTCTTCCTATTCTGCGTCTTCCTCTTCCGTATCTTCCTCTTCCGCGTCTTCCTCTTCTTCGTCTTCCTCTTCCGCGTCTTCCTCTTCCGTGTCTTCCTCTTCTGCATCTTCCTCTTCTTTGTCGTCCTCTTCTTCATCTTCCTCTTCTGCGTCTTCCTCTTCTGCGTCTTCCTCTTCTGCGTCTTCCTCTTCCGTGTCTACCTCTTCTGCATCTTCCACTTCTACGTCTTCTGCTTCCCTGTCTTCCTCTTCTGCGTCTTCCTGTTCTGCGTCTTCCTCTTCTGTGTCTTCCTCTTCCGTGTCTTTCTCTTCCGTGTCTTCCGTGTCTTTCTCTTCTGCGTATCCTAATCTGCATCTTCCTCTTCTGCATCTTCCTCTTCCGCGTCTTCCTCTTCTGCACCTTCCTCTTCTGCGTCTTCCTCTTCTGCATCCTCCTCTACTGCGTCTTCCTCTTCCGGGTCTTCCTCTTCCGTGTCTTCCTCTTCCGTGTCTTCCTCTTCTGCGTCTTCCTCTTCTGCGTCTTCCTCTTCCGTGTCTTCCTCTTCCGCGTCTACCTCTTCTGCGTCTTCCTCTTCCGCGTCTTCCTCTTCCGCGTCTTCCTCTTCCGCGTCTTCCTCTTCTGTGTCTTCCTCTTCTGCGTCTTCCTCTTCCGTGTCTTCCTCTTCTGCATCTTCCTCTTCCGTGTCTTCCTCTTCCGCATCTTCCTCTTCCTTGTCTTCCTCTTCTGCGTCTTCCTCTTCCGCGTCTTCCTCTTCCGTGTCTTCCTCTTCCGTGTCTTCCTCTTCTGCGTCTTCCTCTTCCGTGTCTTCCTCTTCTGCGTCTTCCTCTTCTGCATCTTCCTCTTCCTTGTCTTCCTCTTCTGCATCTTCCTCTTCCGTGTCTTCCTCTTCTGCGTCTTCCTCTTCCGTGTCTTCCTCTTCTGCGTCTTCCTCTTCTGCATCTTCCTCTTTCGCGTCTTCCTCTTCTGCGTCTTCCTCTTCCGTATCTTCCTCTTCAGCGTCTTCCTCTTCTTCGTCTTCCTCTTCAGCGTCTTCCTCTTCTGTGTCTTCCTCTTCTGCAGCTTCCTCTTCCGTGTCTTCCTCTTCTGCATCTTCCTCTTCCGTGTCTTCCTCTTCTGCGTCTTCCTCTTCCGTGTCTTCCTCTTCTGCATCTTCCTCTTCTGCATCTTCCGCTTCCGTGTCTTCCTCTTCTGCGTCTTCCTCTTCCTCTTCCATGTCTTCCTCTTCTGGAGCTTCCTCTTCTACGTATTCCTCTTCTGCGCCTTCCTCTTCTGTGTCATCCTCTTCTGCATCTTCCTCTTCCACGTCTTCCTCTTCTGCATCTTCCTCTTCTGCGCCTTCCTCTTCTGCATCTTCCTCTGCTGCATCTTCCTCTTCCGTGTCTTCCTCTTCTGCGCCTTCCTCTTCCGTGTCTTCCTCTTCTGCGTCTTCCTCTTCCGTGTCTTCCTCTTCTGCGTCTTCCTCTTCCTCTTCCATGTCTTCCTCTTCTGGAGCTTCCTCTTCTACGTATTCCTCTTCTGCGCCTTCCTCTTCTGTGTCATCCTCTTCTGCATCTTCCTCTTCCACTTCTTCATCTTCTGCATCTTCCTCTTCTGCGCCTTCCTCTTCTGCATCTTCCTCTGCTGCATCTTCCTCTTCCGTGTCTTCCTCTTCTGCGCCTTCCTCTTCCGTGTCTTCCTCTTCTGCGTCTTCCTCTTCCGTGTCTTCCTCTTCTGCATCTTCCTCTTCTGCGTCTTCCTCTTCTGTGTCTTCCTCTTCTGCGGCTTCCTCTTCTGCATCTTCCTCTTCTGCATCTTCCTCTTCCGAGTCTTCCTCTTCTGCATCTTCCTCTTCTGCGTCTTCCTCTTCTGCGTCCTCCTCTTCCGTGTCTTCCTCTTCCGCGTCTTCCTCTTCTGCGTCTTCCTCTTCCGTGTCTTCCCCTTCTGCGTCTTCCTCTTCCGGGTCTTCCTCTTCCGTGTCTTCCTCTTCCGTGTCTTCCTCTTCTGCGTCTTCCTCTTCTGCGTCTTCCTCTTCCGTGTCTTCCTCTTCCGCGTCTTCCTCTTCTGCGTCTTCCTCTTCCGTGTCTTCCTCTTCCGTGTCTTCCTCTTCCGCGACTTCCCCTTCCGCGTCTTCCTCTTCTGCGTCTTCCTCTTCTGCGTCTTCCTCTTCTGCGTCTTCCTCTTCCGTGTCTTCCTCTTCTGCATCTTCCTCTTCCGTGTCTTCCTCTTCCGCATCTTCCTCTTCCTTGTCTTCCTCTTCTGCGTCTTCCTCTTCCGCGTCTTCCTCTTCCGTGTCTTCCTCTTCCGTGTCTTCCTCTTCTGCGTCTTCCTCTTCCGTGTCTTCCTCTTCTGCGTCTTCCTCTTCTGCATCTTCCTCTTCCTTTTCTTCCTCTTCTGCATCTTCCTCTTCCGTTTCTTCCTCTTCTGCGTCTTCCTCTTCCGTGTCTTCCTCTTCTGCGTCTTCCTCTTCTGCATCTTCCTCTTTCGCGTCTTCCTATTCTGCGTCTTCCTCTTCCGTATCTTCCTCTTCCGCGTCTTCCTCTTCTTCGTCTTCCTCTTCCGCGTCTTCCTCTTCCGTGTCTTCCTCTTCTGCATCTTCCTCTTCTTTGTCGTCCTCTTCTTCATCTTCCTCTTCTGCGTCTTCCTCTTCTGCGTCTTCCTCTTCTGCGTCTTCCTCTTCCGTGTCTACCTCTTCTGCATCTTCCACTTCTACGTCTTCTGCTTCCCTGTCTTCCTCTTCTGCGTCTTCCTGTTCTGCGTCTTCCTCTTCTGTGTCTTCCTCTTCCGTGTCTTTCTCTTCCGTGTCTTCCGTGTCTTTCTCTTCTGCGTATCCTAATCTGCATCTTCCTCTTCTGCATCTTCCTCTTCCGCGTCTTCCTCTTCTGCACCTTCCTCTTCTGCGTCTTCCTCTTCTGCATCCTCCTCTACTGCGTCTTCCTCTTCCGGGTCTTCCTCTTCCGTGTCTTCCTCTTCCGTGTCTTCCTCTTCTGCGTCTTCCTCTTCTGCGTCTTCCTCTTCCGTGTCTTCCTCTTCCGCGTCTACCTCTTCTGCGTCTTCCTCTTCCGCGTCTTCCTCTTCCGCGTCTTCCTCTTCCGCGTCTTCCTCTTCTGTGTCTTCCTCTTCTGCGTCTTCCTCTTCCGTGTCTTCCTCTTCTGCATCTTCCTCTTCCGTGTCTTCCTCTTCCGCATCTTCCTCTTCCTTGTCTTCCTCTTCTGCGTCTTCCTCTTCCGCGTCTTCCTCTTCCGTGTCTTCCTCTTCCGTGTCTTCCTCTTCTGCGTCTTCCTCTTCCGTGTCTTCCTCTTCTGCGTCTTCCTCTTCTGCATCTTCCTCTTCCTTGTCTTCCTCTTCTGCATCTTCCTCTTCCGTGTCTTCCTCTTCTGCGTCTTCCTCTTCCGTGTCTTCCTCTTCTGCGTCTTCCTCTTCTGCATCTTCCTCTTTCGCGTCTTCCTCTTCTGCGTCTTCCTCTTCCGTATCTTCCTCTTCAGCGTCTTCCTCTTCTTCGTCTTCCTCTTCAGCGTCTTCCTCTTCTGTGTCTTCCTCTTCTGCAGCTTCCTCTTCCGTGTCTTCCTCTTCTGCATCTTCCTCTTCCGTGTCTTCCTCTTCTGCGTCTTCCTCTTCCGTGTCTTCCTCTTCTGCATCTTCCTCTTCTGCATCTTCCGCTTCCGTGTCTTCCTCTTCTGCGTCTTCCTCTTCCTCTTCCATGTCTTCCTCTTCTGGAGCTTCCTCTTCTACGTATTCCTCTTCTGCGCCTTCCTCTTCTGTGTCATCCTCTTCTGCATCTTCCTCTTCCACGTCTTCCTCTTCTGCATCTTCCTCTTCTGCGCCTTCCTCTTCTGCATCTTCCTCTGCTGCATCTTCCTCTTCCGTGTCTTCCTCTTCTGCGCCTTCCTCTTCCGTGTCTTCCTCTTCTGCGTCTTCCTCTTCCGTGTCTTCCTCTTCTGCGTCTTCCTCTTCCTCTTCCATGTCTTCCTCTTCTGGAGCTTCCTCTTCTACGTATTCCTCTTCTGCGCCTTCCTCTTCTGTGTCATCCTCTTCTGCATCTTCCTCTTCCACTTCTTCATCTTCTGCATCTTCCTCTTCTGCGCCTTCCTCTTCTGCATCTTCCTCTGCTGCATCTTCCTCTTCCGTGTCTTCCTCTTCTGCGCCTTCCTCTTCCGTGTCTTCCTCTTCTGCGTCTTCCTCTTCCGTGTCTTCCTCTTCTGCATCTTCCTCTTCTGCGTCTTCCTCTTCTGTGTCTTCCTCTTCTGCGGCTTCCTCTTCTGCATCTTCCTCTTCTGCATCTTCCTCTTCCGAGTCTTCCTCTTCTGCATCTTCCTCTTCTGCGTCTTCCTCTTCTGCGTCCTCCTCTTCCGTGTCTTCCTCTTTTGCGTCTTCCTCTTCCGTGGCTTCCTCTTCTGCGTCTTCCTGTTCCGTGTCTTCCTCTTCCGTGTCTTCCTCTTCCGTGTCTTCCTCTTCCGCGTCTTCCTCTTCTGCATCTTCCTCTTCTGCATCTTCCTCTTCCACGTCTTCCTCTTCTGCGTCTTCCTCTTCTGTATCTTCCTCTTCCGTGCCTTCCTCTTCCGCGCTTTCCTCTTCTGCATCTTCCTCTTCCGCGTCTTCCTCTTCTGATTCTTCCTCTTCTGCATTTTCCTCTTCCGTGTCTAACACTTCCGTGTCTTCCTCTTCTGCGTCTTCCTCTTTTGTGTCTTCCTCTTCTGCGTCTTCCTCTTCTGCATCTTCCTCTTCTGCATCTTCCTCTTCTGCGTCTTCCTCTTCTGCATCTTCCTCTTCTGCATCTTCGTCTTCCGCGTCTTCCTCTTCTGCGTCTTCCTCTTCCGTGTCTTCCTCTTCCGTGTCTTCCTCTTCCGTGTCTACCTCTTCCGTGTCTTACTCTTCCGTGTCTTCTTCTTCCGTGTCTTCCTCTTCTGCGTCTTCCTCTTCTGCATCTTCCTCTTCTGCGTCTTCCTCTTCAGCGTCTTCCTCTTTTGTGTCTTCCTCTTCTGCGTCTTCCTCTTCTGCATCTTCCTCTTCTGCATCTTCCTCTTCTGCGTCTTCCTCTTCTGCATCTTCCTCTTCTGCATCTTCGTCTTCCGTGTCTTCCTCTTCTGCGTCTTCCTCTTCCGTGTCTTCCTCTTCTGCGTCTTCCTCTTCCGCGTCTTCCTCTTCCGTGTCTTCCTCTTCCGTGTCTTCTTCTTCCGTGTTTTCCTCTTCTGCGTCTTCCTCTTCTGCATCTTCCTCTTCTGCGTCTTCCTCTTCTGCGTCTTCCTCTTCCTTGTCTTCCTCTTCCGTGTCTTCCTCTTCCGCGTCTTCCTCTTCCACGTCTTCCTCTTCTGCATCTTCCTCTTCTGTGTCTTCCTCTTCCGTGTCTTCCTCTTCTGTGTCTTCCTCTTCTGCAGCTTCCTCTTCCGTGTCTTCCTCTTCTGCATCTTCCTCTTCAGTGTCTTCCTCTTCTGCGTCTTCCTCTTCCGTGTCGTCCTCTTCTGCATCTTCCTCTTCCGTGTCTTCCTCTTCTGTGTCTTCCTCTTCTGTGTCTTCCTCTTCTGCGTCTTCCTCTTCTGCATCTTCCTCTTCCGCATCTTCCTCTTCTGCATCTTCCTCTTCCGCATCTTCCTCTTCCGCATCTTCCTCTTCTGCGTCTTCCTCTTCCGTGTCTTCTTCTTCTGTGTCTTCCTCTTCTGCGTCTTCCTCTTCTGCATCTTCCTCTTCTGCGTCTTCCTCTACCTTGTCTTCCTCTTCCTTGTCTTCCTCTTCCGTGTCTTCCTCTTCCGCGTCTTCCTCTTCTGCGTCTTCCTCTTCTGCATCTTCCTCTTCTGTGTCTTCCTCTTCCGTGTCTTCCTCTTCTGTGTCTTCCTCTTCTGCAGCTTCCTCTTCCGTGTCTTCCTCTTCTGCATCTTCCTCTTCCGTGTCTTCCTCTTCTGCGTCTTCCTCTTCCGTGTCTTCCTCTCCTGCATCTTCCTCTTCTGCATCTTCCGCTTCCGTGTCTTCCTCTTCTGCGTCTTCCTCTTCCTCTTCCATGTCTTCCTCTTCTGGAGCTTCCTCTTCTACGTATTCCTCCTCTGCGTCTTCCTCTTCTGTGTCATCCTCTTCTGCATCTTCCTCTTCCACGTCTTCCTCTTCTGCATGTTCCTCTTCTGCATCTTCCTCTTCCACGTCTTCAACTTCTGCATCTTCCTCTTCTGCGTCTTCCTCTTCTGCAACTTCCTCTGCTGCATCTTCCTCTTCCGTGTCTTCCTCTTCTGCACCTTCCTCTTCCGTGTCTTCCTCTTCTGCGTCTTCCTCTTCCGTGTCTTCCTCTTCTGCGTCTTCCTCTTCTGCGTCTTCCTCTTCTGTGTCTTCCTCTTCTGCGTCTTCCTCTTCTGCATCTTCCTCTTCTGCATCTTCCTCTTCTGAGTCTTCCTCTTCTGCATCTTCCTCTTCTGCCTCTTCCTCTTCTGCGTCTTCCTCTTCTGCATCTTCCTCTTCTGCGTCTTCCTCTTTTGCGTCTTCCTCTTCCGTGTCTTTCACTTCTGCGTCTTCCTGTTCCGTTTCTTCCTCTTCCGTGTCTTCCTCTTCCGTGTCTTCCTCTTCCGCGTCTTCCTCTTCCACGTCTTCCTCTTCTGCATCTTCCTCTTCTGTGTCTTCCTCTTCCGTGTCTTCCTCTTCTGTGTCTTCCTCTTCTGCAGCTTCCTCTTCCGTGTCTTCCTCTTCTGCATCTTCCTCTTCAGTGTCTTCCTCTTCTGCGTCTTCCTCTTCCGTGTCTTCCTCTTCTGCATCTTCCTCTTCCGTGTCTTCCTCTTCTGTGTCTTCCTCTTCTGTGTCTTCCTCTTCTGCGTCTTCCTCTTCTGCATCTTCCTCTTCCGCATCTTCCTCTTCTGCATCTTCCTCTTCCGCATCTTCCTCTTCCGCATCTTCCTCTTCTGCGTCTTCCTCTTCCGTGTCTTCTTCTTCTGTGTCTTCCTCTTCTGCGTCTTCCTCTTCTGCATCTTCCTCTTCTGCGTCTTCCTCTACCTTGTCTTCCTCTTCCTTGTCTTCCTCTTCCGTGTCTTCCTCTTCCGCGTCTTCCTCTTCTGCGTCTTCCTCTTCTGCATCTTCCTCTTCTGTGTCTTCCTCTTCCGTGTCTTCCTCTTCTGTGTCTTCCTCTTCTGCAGCTTCCTCTTCCGTGTCTTCCTCTTCTGCATCTTCCTCTTCCGTGTCTTCCTCTTCTGCGTCTTCCTCTTCCGTGTCTTCCTCTCCTGCATCTTCCTCTTCTGCATCTTCCGCTTCCGTGTCTTCCTCTTCTGCGTCTTCCTCTTCCTCTTCCATGTCTTCCTCTTCTGGAGCTTCCTCTTCTACGTATTCCTCCTCTGCGTCTTCCTCTTCTGTGTCATCCTCTTCTGCATCTTCCTCTTCCACGTCTTCCTCTTCTGCATGTTCCTCTTCTGCATCTTCCTCTTCCACGTCTTCAACTTCTGCATCTTCCTCTTCTGCGTCTTCCTCTTCTGCAACTTCCTCTGCTGCATCTTCCTCTTCCGTGTCTTCCTCTTCTGCACCTTCCTCTTCCGTGTCTTCCTCTTCTGCGTCTTCCTCTTCCGTGTCTTCCTCTTCTGCGTCTTCCTCTTCTGCGTCTTCCTCTTCTGTGTCTTCCTCTTCTGCGTCTTCCTCTTCTGCATCTTCCTCTTCTGCATCTTCCTCTTCCGAGTCTTCCTCTTCTGCATCTTCCTCTTCTGCGTCTTCCTCTTCTGCGTCTTCCTCTTCCGTGTCTTCCTCTTTTGCGTCTTCCTCTTCCGTGTCTTTCACTTCTGCGTCTTCCTGTTCCGTTTCTTCCTCTTCCGTGTCTTCCTCTTCCGTGTCTTCCTCTTCCGCGTCTTCCTCTTCTGCATCTTCCTCTTCTGCATCTTCCTTTTCCACGTCTTCCTCTTCTGCGTCTTCCTTTTCTGTATCTTCCTCTTCCGTGCCTTCCTCTTCCGCGCTTTCCCCTTCTGCATCTTCCTCTTCCGCGTCTTCCTCTTCTGATTCTTCCTCTTCTGCATTTTCCTCTTCCGTGTCTTCCACTTCCGTGTCTTCCTCTTCTGCGTCTTCCTCTTTTGTGCCTTCCTCTTCTGCGTCTTCCTCTTCTGCATCTTCCTCTTCTGCATCTTCCTCTTCTGCGTCTTCCTCTTCTGCATCTTCCTCTTCTGCATCTTCATCTTCCGTGTCTTCCTCTTCTGCGTCTTCCTCTTCCGTGTCTTCCTCTTCTGCGTCTTCCTCTTCCGTGTCTTCCTCTTCTGCATCTTCCTCTTCTGCATCTTCCGCTTCCGTTTCTTCCTCTTCTGCGTCTTCCTCTTCCTCTTCCATGTCTTCCTCTTCTGGAGCTTCCTCTTCTACGTATTCCTCTTCTGTGTCTTCCTCTTCTGTGTCATCCTCTTCTGCATCTTCCTCTTCCACGTCTTCCTCTTCTGCATCTTCCTCTTCTGCATCTTCCTCTTCCACGTCTTCCACTTCTGCATCTTCCTCTTCTGCGTCTTCCTCTTCTGCATCTTCCTCTGCTGCATCTTCCTCTTCCGTGTCTTCCTCTTCTGCGCCTTCCTCTTCCGTGTCTTCCTCTTCTGCGTCTTCCTCTTCCGTGTCTTCCTCTTCTGCGTCTTCCTCTTCTGCGTCTTCCTCTTCTGTGTCTTCGTCTTCCGTGTCTTCTTCTTCCGTGTCTTCCTCTTCTGCATCTTCCTCTTCTGCATCTTCCTCTTCTGCGTCTTCCTCTTCTGCGTCTTCCTCTTTTGTGTCTTCCTCTTCTGCGTCTTCCTCTTCTGCATCTTCCTCTTCTGCATCTTCCTCTTCTGCGTCTTCCTCTTCTGCATCTTCCTCTTCTGCATCTTCGTCTTCTGTGTCTTCCTCTTCTGCGTCTTCCTCTTCCGTGTCTTCCTCTTCTGCGTCTTCCTCTTCCGTGTCTTCCTCTTCCGTGTCTTCCTCTTCCGTGTCTTCTTATTCCGTTTCTTCCACTTCTGCGTCTTCCTCTTCTGCATCTTCCTCTTCTGCGTCTTCCTCTTCTGCGTCTTCCTCTTCCTTGTCTTCCTCTTCCGTGTCTTCCTCTTCCGCATCTTCCTCTTCCGCGTCTTCCTCTTCTGCATCTTCCCCTTCTGTGTCTTCCTCTTCCGTGTCTTCCTCTTCCGTGTCTTCCTCTTCTGCAGCTTCCTCTTCTGTGTCTTCCTCTTCTGCATCTTCCTCTTCAGTGTCTTCCTCTTCTGCGTCTTCCTCTTCCATGTCTTCCTCTTCTGGAGCTTCCTCTTCTACGTATTCCTCTTCTGCGCCTTCCTCTTCTGTGTCATCCTCTTCTGCATCTTCCTCTTCCACGTCTTCCTCTTCTGCATCTTCCTCTTCTGCATCTTCCTCTTCCACGTCTTCATCTTCTGCATCTTCCTCTTCTGCGCCTTCCTCTTCTGCATCTTCCTCTGCTGCATCTTCCTCTTCCGTGTCTTCCTCTTCTGCGCCTTCCTCTTCCGTGTCTTCCTCTTCTGCGTCTTCCTCTTCCGTGTCTTCCTCTTCTGCATCTTCCTCTTCTGCGTCTTCCTCTTCTGTGTCTTCCTCTTCTGCGTCTTCCTCTTCTGCATCTTCCTCTTCTGCATCTTCCTCTTCCGAGTCTTCCTCTTCTGCATCTTCCTCTTCTGCGTCTTCCTCTTCTGCGTCTTCCTCTTCCGTGTTTTCCTCTTTTGCGTCTTCCTCTTCCGTGTCTTCCTCTTCTGCGTCTTCCTGTTCCGTGTCTTCCTCTTCCGTGTCTTCCTCTTCCGTGTCTTCCTCTTCCGCGTCTTCCTCTTCTGCATCTTCCTCTTCTGCATCTTCCTCTTCCACGTCTTCCTCTTCTGCGTCTTCCTCTTCTGTATCTTCCTCTTCCGTGCCTTCCTCTTCCGCGCTTTCCTCTTCCGCATCTTCCTCTTCCGCGTCTTCCTCTTCTGATTCTTCCTCTTCTGCATTTTCCTCTTCCGTGTCTTCCACTTCCGTGTCTTCCTCTTCTGCGTCTTCCTCTTTTGTGTCTTCCTCTTCTGCGTCTTCCTCTTCTGCATCTTCCTCTTCTGCATCTTCCTCTTCTGCGTCTTCCTCTTCTGCATCTTCCTCTTCTGCATCTTCGTCTTCCGTGTCTTCCTCTTCTGCGTCTTCCTCTTCCGTGTCTTCCTCTTCTGTGTCTTCCTCTTCCGTGTCTTCCTCTTCCGTGTCTTACTCTTCCGTGTCTTCTTCTTCCGTGTCTTCCTCTTCTGCGTCTTCCTCTTCTGCATCTTCCTCTTCTGCGTCTTCCTCTTCTGCGTCTTCCTCTTTTGCGTCTTCCTCTTCTGCGTCTTCCTCTTCTGCATCTTCCTCTTCTGCATCTTCCTCTTCTGCGTCTTCCTCTTCTGCATCTTCCTCTTCTGCATCTTCGTCTTCCGTGTCTTCCTCTTCTGCGTCTTCCTCTTCCGTGTCTTCCTCTTCTGCGTCTTCCTCTTCCGTGTCTTCCTTTTCCGTGTCTTCCTCTTCCGTGTCTTCTTCTTCCGTGTCTTCCTCTTCTGCGTCTTCCTCTTCTGCATCTTCCTCTTCTGCGTCTTCCTCTTCTGCGTCTTCCTCTTCCTTGTCTTCCTCTTCCGTGTCTTCCTCTTCCGCGTCTTCCTCTTCCGCGTCTTCCTCTTCTGCATCTTCCTCTTCTGTGTCTTCCTCTTCCGTGTCTTCCTCTTCTGTGTCTTCCTCTTCTGCAGCTTCCTCTTCTGTGTCTTCCTCTTCTGCATCTTCCTCTTCAGTGTCTTCCTCTTCTGCGTCTTCCTCTTCCGTGTCTTCCTCTTCTGCATCTTCCTCTTCCGTGTCTTCCTCTTCTGTGTCTTCCTCTTCTGTGTCTTCCTCTTCTGCGTCTTCCTCTTCTGCATCTTCCTCTTCCGCGTCTTCCTCTTCTGCATCTTCCTCTTCCGCATCTTCCTCTTCCGCGTCTTCCTCTTCTGCGTCTTCCTCTTCCGTGTCTTCTTCTTCCGTGTCTTCCTCTTCTGCATCTTGCTCTTCTGCATCTTCCTCTTCTGCGTCTTCCTCTTCCTTGTCTTCCTCTTCCTTGTCTTCCTCTTCCGTGTCTTCCTCTTCCGCGTCTTCCTCTTCCGCGTCTTCCTCTTCTGCATCTTCCTCTTCTGTGTCTTCCTCTTCCGTGTCTTCCTCTTCTGTGTCTTCCTCTTCTGCAGCTTCCTCTTCCGTGTCTTCCTCTTCTGCATCTTCCTCTTCCGTGTCTTCCTCTTCTGCGTCTTCCTCTTCCGTGTCTTCCTCTTCTGCATCTTCCTCTTCTGCATCTTCCGCTTCCGTGTCTTCCTCTTCTGCATCTTCCTCTTCCTCTTCCATGTCTTCCTCTTCTGGAGCTTCCTCTTCTACGTATTCCTCCTCTGCGTCTTCCTCTTCTGTGTCATCCTCTTCTGCATCTTCCTCTTCCACGTCTTCCTCTTCTGCATGTTCCTCTTCTGGATCTTCCTCTTCCACGTCTTCCTCTTCTGCATCTTCCTCTTCTGCGTCTTCCTCTTCTGCATCTTCCTCTGCTGCATCTTCCTCTTCCGTGTCTTCCTCTTCTGCACCTTCCTCTTCCGTGTCTTCCTCTTCTGCGTCTTCCTCTTCCGTGTCTTCCTCTTCTGCGTCTTCCTCTTCTGCGTCTTCCTCTTCTGTGTCTTCCTCTTCTGCGTCTTCCTCTTCTGCATCTTCCTCTTCTGCATCTTCCTCTTCCGAGTCTTCCTCTTCTGCATCTTCCTCTTCTGCGTCTTCCTCTTCTGCGTCTTCCTCTTCCGTGTCTTCCTCTTTTGCGTCTTCCTCTTCCGTGTCTTTCTCTTCTGCGTCTTCCTGTTCCGTGTCTTCCTCTTCCGTGTCTTCCTCTTCCGCGTCTTCCTCTTCTGCATCTTCCTCTTCTGCATCTTCCTCTTCCACGTCTTCCTCTTCTGCGTCTTCCTTTTCTGTATCTTCCTCTTCCGTGCCTTCCTCTTCCGCGCTTTCCACTTCTGCATCTTCCTCTTCCGCGTCTTCCTCTTCTGCATCTTCCTCTGCTGCATCTTCCTCTTCCGTGTCTTCCTCTTCTGCGCCTTCCTCTTCCGTGTCTTCCTCTTCTGCATCTTCCTCTTCCGTGTCTTCCTCTTCTGCGTCTTCCTCTTCTGCGTCTTCCTCTTCCGTGTCTTCCTCTTCCGTGTCTTCTTCTTCCGTGTCTTCCTCTTCTGCGTCTTCCTCTTCTGCATCTTCCTCTTCTGCGTCTTCCTCTTCTGCGTCTTCCTCTTTTGTGTCTTCCTCTTCTGCGTCTTCCTCTTCTGCATCTTCCTCTTCTGCATCTTCCTCTTCTGCGTCTTCCTCTTCTGCATCTTCGTCTTCTGCATCTTCGTCTTCCGTGTCTTCCTCTTCTGCGTCTTCCTCTTCCGTGTGTTCCTCTTCTGCGTCTTCCTCTTCCATGTCTTCCTCTTCCGTGTCTTCCTCTTCCGTGTCTTCTTCTTCCGTGTCTTCCTCTTCTGCGTCTTCCTCTTCTGCATCTTCCTCTTCTGCGTCTTCCTCTTCTGCGTCTTCCTCTTCCTTGTCTTCCTCTTCCGTGTCTTCCTCTTCCGCGTCTTCCTCTTCCGCGTCTTCCTCTTCTGCATCTTCCCCTTCTGTGTCTTCCTCTTCCGTGTCTTCCTCTTCTGTGTCTTCCTCTTCTGCAGCTTCCTCTTCCGTGTCTTCCTCTTCTGCATCTTCCTCTTCAGTGTCTTCCTCTTCTGCGTCTTCCTCTTCCGTGTCTTCCTCTTCTGCATCTTCCTCTTCCGTGTCTTCCTCTTCTGTGTCTTCCTCTTCTGTGTCTTCCTCTTCTGCGTCTTCCTCTTCTGCATCTTCCTCTTCCGCGTCTTCCTCTTCTTCATCTTCCTCTTCCACATCTTCCTCTTCCGCGTCTTCCTCTTCTGCGTCTTCCTCTTCCGTGTCTTCTTCTTCCTTGTCTTCCTCTTCTGCGTCTTCCTCTTCTGCATCTTCCTCTTCTGCGTCTTCCTCTTCTGCGTCTTCCTCTTCCTTGTCTTCCTCTTCCGTGTCTTCCTCTTCCGCGTCTTCCTCTTCCGCGTCTTCCTCTTCTGCATCTTCCTCTTCTGTGTCTTCCTCTTCCGTGTCTTCCTCTTCTGTGTCTTCCTCTTCTGCAGCTTCCTCTTCCATGTCTTCCTCTTCTTCATCTTCCTCTTCCGTGTCTTCCTCTTCTGTGTCTTCCTCTTCTGCAGCTTCCTCTTCCATGTCTTCCTCTTCTGCATCTTCCTCTTCTGCATCTTCCGCTTCCATGTCTTCCTCTTCTGCGTCTTCCTCTTCCTCTTCCATGTCTTCCTCTTCTGGAGCTTCCTCTTCTACGTATTCCTCCTCTGCGTCTTCCTCTTCTGTGTCATCCTCTTCTGCATCTTCCTCTTCCACGTCTTCCTCTTCTGCATCTTCCTCTTCTGCATCTTCCTCTTCCACGTCTTCCTCTTCTGCATCTTTCTCTTCTGCGTCTTCCTCTTCTGCATCTTCCTCTGCTGCATCTTCCTCTTCCGTGTCTTCCTCTTCTGCGCCTTCCTCTTCCGTGTCTTCCTCTTCTGCGTCTTCCTCTTCCGTGTCTTCCTCTTCTGCGTCTTCCTCTTCTGCGTCTTCCTCTTCTGTGTCTTCCTCTTCTGCGTCTTCCTCTTCTGCATCTTCCTCTTCTGCATCTTCCTCTTCCGAGTCTTCCTCTTCTGCATCTTCCTCTTCTGCGTCTTCCTCTTCTGCGTCTTCCTCCTCCGTGTCTTCCTCTTTTGCGTCTTCCTCTTCCGTGTCTTCCTCTTCTGCGTCTTCCTTTTCCGTGTCTTCCTCTTCCGTGTCTTCCTCTTCCGTGTCTTCCTCTTCCGCGTCTTCCTCTTCTGCATCTTCCTCTTCTGCATCTTCCTCTTCCACGTCTTCCTCTTCTGCGTCTTCCTCTTCTGTATCTTCCTCTTCCGTGCCTTCCTCTTCCGCGCTTTCCTCTTCTGCATCTTCCTCTTCCGCGTCTTCCTTTTCTGATTCTTCCTCTTCTGCATTTTCCTCTTCCGTGTCTTCCACTTCCGTGTCTTCCTCTTCTGCGTCTTCCTCTTTTGTGTCTTCCTCTTCTGCGTCTTCCTCTTCTGCATCTTCCTCTTCTGCATCTTCCTCTTCTGCGTCTTCCTCTTCTGCATCTTCCTCTTCTGCATCTTCGTCTTCCGTGTCTTCCTCTTCTGCGTCTTCCTCTTCCGTGTCTTCCTCTTCTGCGTCTTCCTCTTCCGTGTCTTCCTCTTCTGCGTCTTCCTCTTCCGTGTCTTCCTCTTCTGCGTCTTCCTCTTCTGCGTCTTCCTCTTCTGTGTCTTCCTCTTCTGCGTCTTCCTCTTCTGCATCTTCCTCTTCTGCATCTTCCTCTTCCGAGTCTTCCTCTTCTGCATCTTCCTCTTCTGCGTCTTCCTCTTCTGCGTCTTCCTCTTCCGTGTCTTCCTCTTTTGCGTCTTCCTCTTCCGTGTCTTTCTCTTCTGCGTCTTCCTGTTCCGTGTCTTCCTCTTCCGTGTCTTCCTCTTCCGTGTCTTCCTCTTCCGCGTCTTCCTCTTCTGCATCTTCCTCTTCTGCATCTTCCTCTTCCACGTCTTCCTCTTCTGCGTCTTCCTTTTCTGTATCTTCCTCTTCCGTGCCTTCCTCTTCCGCGCTTTCCACTTCTGCATCTTCCTCTTCCGCGTCTTCCTCTTCTGATTCTTCCTCTTCTGCATTTTCCTCTTCCGTGTCTTCCACTTCCGTGTCTTCCTCTTCTGCGTCTTCCTCTTTTGTGTCTTCCTCTTCTGCGTCTTCCTCTTCTGCATCTTCCTCTTCTGCATCTTCCTCTTCTGCGTCTTCCTCTTCTGCGTCTTCCTCTTCCGTGTCTTCCTCTTCTGCGTCTTCCTCTTCCGTGTCTTCCTCTTCTGCATCTTCCTCTTCTGCATCTTCCGCTTCCGTGTCTTCCTCTTCTGCGTCTTCCTCTTCCTCTTCCATGTCTTCCTCTTCTGGAGCTTCCTCTTCTACGTATTCCTCTTCTGCGTCTTCATCTTCTGTGTCATCCTCTTCTGCATCTTCCTCTTCCACGTCTTCCTCTTCTGCATCTTCCTCTTCTGCATCTTCCTCTTCCACGTCTTCCTCTTCTGCATCTTCCTCTTCTGCGTCTTCCTCTTCTGCATCTTCCTCTGCTGCATCTTCCTCTTCCGTGTCTTCCTCTTCTGCGCCTTCCTCTTCCGTGTCTTCCTCTTCTGCATCTTCCTCTTCCGTGTCTTCCTCTTCTGCGTCTTCCTCTTCTGCGTCTTCCTCTTCCGTGTCTTCCTCTTCCGTGTCTTCTTCTTCCGTGTCTTCCTCTTCTGCGTCTTCCTCTTCTGCATCTTCCTCTTCTGCGTCTTCCTCTTCTGCGTCTTCCTCTTTTGTGTCTTCCTCTTCTGCGTCTTCCTCTTCTGCATCTTCCTCTTCTGCATCTTCCTCTTCTGCGTCTTCCTCTTCTGCATCTTCGTCTTCTGCATCTTCGTCTTCCGTGTCTTCCTCTTCTGCGTCTTCCTCTTCCGTGTCTTCCTCTTCTGCGTCTTCCTCTTCCATGTCTTCCTCTTCCGTGTCTTCCTCTTCCGTGTCTTCTTCTTCCGTGTCTTCCTCTTCTGCGTCTTCCTCTTCTGCATCTTCCTCTTCTGCGTCTTCCTCTTCTGCGTCTTCCTCTTCCTTGTCTTTCTCTTCCGTGTCTTCCTCTTCCGCGTCTTCCTCTTCCGCGTCTTCCTCTTCTGCATCTTCCCCTTCTGTGTCTTCCTCTTCCGTGTCTTCCTCTTCTGTGTCTTCCTCTTCTGCAGCTTCCTCTTCCGTGTCTTCCTCTTCTGCATCTTCCTCTTCAGTGTCTTCCTCTTCTGCGTCTTCCTCTTCCGTGTCTTCCTCTTCTGCATCTTCCTCTTCCGTGTCTTCCTCTTCTGTGTCTTCCTCTTCTGTGTCTTCCTCTTCTGCGTCTTCCTCTTCTGCATCTTCCTCTTCCGCGTCTTCCTCTTCTGCATCTTCCTCTTCCACATCATCCTCTTCCGCGTCTTCCTCTTCTGCGTCTTCCTCTTCCGTGTCTTCTTCTTCCGTGTCTTCCTCTTCTGCATCTTCCTCTTCTGCATCTTCCTCTTCTGCGTCTTCCTCTTCCTTGTCTTCCTCTTCCTTGTCTTCCTCTTCCGTGTCTTCCTCTTCCGCGTCTTCCTCTTCCGCGTCTTCCTCTTCTGCATCTTCCTCTTCTGTGTCTTCCTCTTCTGTGTCTTCCTCTTCTGTGTCTTCCTCTTCTGCAGCTTCCTCTTCCATGTCTTCCTCTTCTGCATCTTCCTCTTCCGTGTCTTCCTCTTCTGCGTCTTCCTCTTCCGTGTCTTCCTCTTCTGCATCTTCCTCTTCTGCATCTTCCGCTTCCGTGTCTTCCTCTTCTGCGTCTTCCTCTTCCTCTTCCATGTCTTCCTCTTCTGGAGCTTCCTCTTCTACGTATTCCTCCTCTGCGTCTTCCTCTTCTGTGTCATCCTCTTCTGCATCTTCCTCTTCCACGTCTTCCTCTTCTGCATGTTCCTCTTCTGCATCTTCCTCTTCCACGTCTTCCTCTTCTGCATCTTTCTCTTCTGCGTCTTCCTCTTCTGCATCTTCCTCTGCTGCATCTTCCTCTTCCGTGTCTTCCTCTTCTGCGCCTTCCTCTTCCGTGTCTTCCTCTTCTGCGTCTTCCTCTTCCGTGTCTTCCTCTTCTGCGTCTTCCTCTTCTGCGTCTTCCTCTTCTGTGTCTTCCTCCTCTGCGTCTTCCTCTTCTGCATCTTCCTCTTCTGCATCTTCCTCTTCTGAGTCTTCCTCTTCTGCATCTTCCTCTTCTGCGTCTTCCTCTTCTGCGTCTTCCTCCTCCGTGTCTTCCTCTTTTGCGTCTTCCTCTTCCGTGTCTTCCTCTTCTGCGTCTTCCTTTTCCGTGTCTTCCTCTTCCTTGTCTTCCTCTTCCGTGTCTTCCTCTTCCGCGTCTTCCTCTTCTGCATCTTCCTCTTCTGCATCTTCCTCTTCCACGTCTTCCTCTTCTGCGTCTTCCTCTTCTGTATCTTCCTCTTCCGTGCCTTCCTCTTCCGCGCTTTCCTCTTCTGCATCTTCCTCTTCCGCGTCTTCCTTTTCTGATTCTTCCTCTTCTGCATTTTCCTCATCCGTGTCTTCCACTTCCGTGTCTTCCTCTTCTGCGTCTTCCTCTTTTGTGTCTTCCTCTTCTGCGTCTTCCTCTTCTGCATCTTCCTCTTCTGCATCTTCCTCTTCTGCGTCTTCCTCTTCTGCATCTTCCTCTTCTGCATCTTCGTCTTCCGTGTCTTCCTCTTCTGCGTCTTCCTCTTCCGTGTGTTCCTCTTCTGCGTCTTCCTCTTCCGTGTCTTCCTCTTCTGCATCTTCCTCTTCTGCATCTTCCGCTTCCGTGTCTTCCTCTTCTGCGTCTTCCTCTTCCTCTTCCATGTCTTCCTCTTCTGGAGCTTCCTCTTCTACGTATTCCTCTTCTGCGTCTTCCTCTTCTGTGTCATCCTCTTCTGCATCTTCCTCTTCCACGTCTTCCTCTTCTGCATCTTCCTCTTCTGCATCTTCCTCTTCCACGTCTTCCTCTTCTGCATCTTCCTCTTCTGCGTCTTCCTCTTCTGCATCTTCCTCTTCTGCATCTTCCTCTTCCGAGTCTTCCTCTTCTGCATCTTCCTCTTCTGCGTCTTCCTCTTCTGCGTCTTCCTCTTCCGTGTCTTCCTCTTTTGCATCTTCCTCTTCCGTGTCTTCCTCTTCTGCGTCTTCCTGTTCCGTGTCTTCCTCTTCCGTGTCTTCCTCTTCCGTGTCTTCCTCTTCCGCGTCTTCCTCTTCTGCATCTTCCTCTTCTGCATCTTCCTCTTCCACGTCTTCCTCTTCTGCGTTTTCCTCTTCTGCATCTTCCTCTTCCGCGTCTTCCTCTTCTGATTCTTCCTCTTCTGCATTTTCCTCTTCCGTGTCTTCCACTTCCGTGTCTTCCTCTTCTGCGTCTTCCTCTTTTGTGTCTTCCTCTTCTGCGTCTTCCACTTCTGCATCTTCCTCTTCTGCATCTTCCTCTTCTGCGTCTTCCTCTTCTGCATCTTCCTCTTCTGCATCTTCGTCTTCCGTGTCTTCCTCTTCTGCGTCTTCCTCTTCCGTGTCTTCCTCTTCTGCGTCTTCCTCTTCCGTGTCTTCCTCTTCCGTGTCTTCCTCTTCTGTGTCTTCTTCTTCCGTGTCTTCCTCTTCTGCGTCTTCCTCTTCTGCATCTTCCTCTTCTGCGTCTTCCTCTTCTGCATCTTCCTCTTCTGTGTCTTCCTCTTCTGTGTCTTCCTCTTCCGTGTCTTCCTCTTCCGTGTCTTCCTCTTCCGTGTCTTTCTCTTCCGTGTCTTCCGTGTCTTCCTCTACTGCGTATCCTAATCTGCGTCTTCCTCTTCTGCATCTTCCTCTTCCGCGTCTTCCTCTTCTGCACGTTCCTCTTCTGCGTCTTCCTCTTCTGCATCCTCCTCTTCTGCGTCTTCCTCTTCCGGGTCTTCCTCTTCCATGTCTTCCTCTTCCGTGTCTTCCTCTTCTGCGTCTTCCTCTTCTGCGTCTTCCTCTTCCGTGTCTTCCTCTTCCGCGTCTTCCTCTTCTGCGTCTTCCTCTTCCGTGTCTTCCTCTTCCGTGTCTTCCTCTTCCAAGTCTTCCCCTTCCGCGTCTTCCTCTTCCGTGTCTTCCTCTTCTGCGTCTTCCTCTTCTGCGTCTTCCTCTTCTGCGTCTTCCTCTTCTGCGTCTTCCTCTTCCGTGTCTTCCTCTTCTGCATCTTCCTCTTCCGTGTCTTCCTCTTCCGCATCATCCTCTTCCTTGTCTTCCTCTTCTGCGTCTTCCTCTTCCGCGTCTTCCTCTTCCGTGTCTTCCTCTTCCGTGTCTTCCTCCTCTGCATCTTCCTCTTCCGTGTCTTCCTCTTCTGCGTCTTCCTCTTCTGCATCTTCCTCTTCCTTGTCTTCCTCTTCTGCATCTTCCTCTTCCGTTTCTTCCTCTTCTGCGACTTCCTCTTCCGTGTCTTCCTCTTCTGCGTCTTCCTCTTCTGCATCTTCCTCTTTCGCGTCTTCCTCTTCTGCGTCTTCCTCTTCCGTATCTTCCTCTTCTGCGTCTTCCTCTTCTTTGTCTTCCTCTTCCGCGTCTTCCTCTTCCGTGTCTTCCTCTTCTGCGTCTTCCTCTTCTTTGTCGTCCTCTTCTTCATCTTCCTCTTCTGCGTCTTCCTCTTCTGCGTCTTCCTCTTCTGCGTCTTCCTCTTCCGTGTCTACCTCTTCTGCATCTTCCACTTCAACGTCTTCTGCTTCTGTGTCTTCCTCTTCTGCGTCTTCCTGTTCTGCGTCTTCCTCTTCTGTGTCTTCCTCTTCCGTGTCTTTCTCTTCCGTGTCTTCCGTGTCTTTCTCTTCTGCGTATCCTAATCTGCATCTTCCTCTTCTGCATCTTCCTCTTCCGCGTCGTCCTCTTCTGCGCCTTCCTCTTCTGCGTCTTCCTCTTCTGCATCCTCCTCTTCTGCGTCTTCCTCTTCCGGGTCTTCCTCTTCCGTGTCTTCCTCTTCTGTGTCTTCATCTTTTGCCTCTTCCTCTTCTGCGTCTTCCTCTTCCGTGTCTTCCTCTTCCGCGTCTTCCTCTTCTGCGTCTTCCTCTTCCGTGTCTTCCTCTTCCGCGTCTTCCTCTTCTGCGTCTTCCTCTTCCGCGTCTTCCTCTTCCGTGTCTTCCTCTGCTGCGTCTTCCTCTTCTGCGTCTTCCTCTTCCGTGTCTTCCTCTTCTGCATCTTCCTCTTCCGTGTCTTCCTCTTCCGCATCTTCCTCTTCCTTGTCTTCCTCTTCTGCGTCTTCCTCTTCCGCGTCTTCCTCTTCCGTGTCTTCCTCTTCCGTGTCTTCCTCTTCTGCGTCTTCCTCTTCCGTGTCTTCCTCTTCTGCGTCTTCCTCTTCTGCATCTTCCTCTTCCGTGTCTTCCTCTTCTGCGTCTTCCTCTTCTGCATCTTCCTCTTTCGCGTCTTCCTCTTCTGCGTCTTCCTCTTCCGTATCTTCCTCTTCAGCGTCTTCCTCTTCTTCATCTTCCTCTTCTGCGTCTTCCTCTTCTGCATCTTCCTCTTCTGCGTCTTCCTCTTCCGCGTCTTCCTCTTCCGTGTCTTCCTCTTCTGCGTCTTCCTCTTCTTTGTCGTCCTCTTCTTCGTCTTCCTCTTCTGCGTCTTCCTCTTCTGCGTCTTCCTCTTCCGTGTCTACCTCTTCTGCATCTTCCACTTCTGCGTCTTCTGCTTCCGTGTCTTCCTCTTCTGCATCTTCCTCTTCTGCGTCTTCCTCTTTTTGTGTCTTCCTCTTCTGCATCTTCCTCTTTGCGTCTTCCACTTCCGCGTCTTCCTCTTCTGCGTCTTCTTCTTCTGCGTCTTCCTCTTCTGCATCTTCATCTTCTGCATCATCCTCTTCCGTGACTTCCTCTTCTGCGTCTTCCTCTTCCGTGTCTTCCTCTTCTGTGTCTTCCTCTTCCGTGTCTTCCTCTTCTGCGTCTTCCTCTTCTGCGTCTTCCTCTTCTGCATCTTCCTCTTCTGCATCTTCCTCTTCCGTGTCTTCCTCTTCTGCATCTTCCTCTTCTGCGTCTTCCTCTTCCGTGTCTTCCTCTTCTGCCTCTTCCTCTTCCGTGTCTTCCTCTTCCGTGTCTTCCTCTTCCGTGCCTTCCTCTTCAGCGTCTTCCTCATCTGAGTCTTCCTCTTCTGCATCTTCCTCTTCCGCGTATTCCTCTTCTGCATCTTCCTCTTCTGCGTCTTCCTCTTCCGCGTCTTCCTCTTCCGTGTCTTCCTCTTCCATGTCTTTCTCTTCCGTGTCTTCCGTGTCTTCCTCTTCTGCGTCTTCCTCTTCTGCATCTTCCTCTTCTGCATCTTCCTCTTCCGTGTCTTCCTCTTCTGTGTCTTCCTCTTCTGCATCTTCCTCCTCTGCGTATTCCTCTTCCGCGTCTTCCCCTTCCGTGTCTTCCTCTTCCGCGTCTTCCCCTTCTGCGCCTTCCTCTTCTGCATCTCCCTCTTCCGAGTCTTACTCTTCCGCGTCTTCCTCTTCTGCGTCTTCTTCTTCCGTGTCTTCCTCTTCCGCGTCTTCCTCTTCCGCGTCTTCCTCTTCCGTGTCTTCCTCTTCCGTGTCTTCCTCTTCCGTGTCTACCTCCTACGCGTCTTCCTCTTCTGCGACTTCCTCTTCTGCGTCTTCCACTTCTGCGTCTTCCTCTTCCATGTCTTCCTCTTCTGCATCTTCCTCTTCTGCGTCTTCCTCTTCCGTGTCTTCCTCTTCCGTGTCTTCCTCTTCTGCGTCTTCCTCTTCCGTGTCTTCCTCTTCTGCGTCTTCCTCTTCAGCATCTTCCTCTTCCGCGTCTTCCTCTTCTGCGTCTTGATCTTCCGTATCTTCCTCTTCCGCGTCTTCCTCTTCTGCATCTTCCTCTTCTGTGTCTTCCTCTTCTCCGTCTTCCTCTTCTGCGTCTTCCTCTTATGCATCTTCCTCTTCTGTGTCTTCCTCTTCTGCGTCTTCCTCTTCCGAGTCTTACTCTTCCGTGTCTTCCTCTTCTGCGTCTTCCTCTTTTGCGTCTTCCTCTTATGCGTCTTCCTCTTCTGTGTCTTCCTATTTTGCGTCTTCCTCTTCCACGTCTTCCTCTTCAGCGTCTTCCTCTTCTGCGTCTTCCTCTTCCGTGTCTTCCTCTTCTGCATCTTCCTCTTCCGTGTCTTCCTCTTCTGCGTCTTCCTCTTCCGTGTCTTCCTCTTCTGCGTCTTCCTCTTCCGTGTCTTCCACTTCTGCGTCTTCCTCTTCTGCGTCTTCCTCTTCTGCATTTTCCTCTTCTGCATCTTCCTCTTCCGTGTCTTCCTCTTCTGCATCTTCCTCTTCCGCGTCTTCATCTTCCGTTTCTTCCTCTTCTGCCTCTTCCTCTTCCGTGTCTTCCTCTTCCGTGTCTTCCTCTTCCGTGTCTTCCTCTTCTGCGTCTTCCTCTTCTGCATCTTCCTCTTCCGCGTCTTCCTCTTCTGCATCTTCCTCTTCCGTATCTTCCTCATCCGCGTCTTCCTCTTCTGCGTCTTCCTCTTCTGCATCTTCCTCTTCTGCGTCTTCCTCTTCTGAGTCTTCCTCTTCTGTGTCTTCCTCTTCTGCGTATTCCTCTTCTTTGACTTCCTCTTCTTCGTCTTCCACTTCTTCGTCTTCCTCTTCTGCATCTTCCTCTTCCGTGTCTTCCTCTTCTGCATCTTCTTCTTCTGCGTCTTCTGCTTCCGTGTGTTCCTCTTCTGCGTCTTCCTCTTCTGCGTCTTCCTCTTCTGCATCTTCCTCTTCTGTGTCTTCCTCTTTTCCTTCTTCCTCTTTGCGTCTTCCTCTTCCGCGTCTTCCTCTTCTGCGTCTTCCTCTTCTGCGTCTTCCTCTTCCGTGTCTTCCTCTTCTGCGTCTTCCTCTTCCGTGTCTTCCTCTTCTGCGTCATCTTCTTCCGTGTCTTCCTCTTCTGTGTCTTCCTCTTCCGTGTCTTCCTCTTCTGCGACTTCCTCTTCTGTGTCTTCCTCTTCTGCATCTTACTCTTCTGCATCTTCCTCTTCCGTGTCTTCCTCTTCTGCATCTTCCTCTTCTGCGTCTTCCTCTTCCGTGTCCTCCTCTTCTGCCTCTTCCTCTTCCGTGTCTTCCTCTTCCGTGACTTCCTCTTCTGCGTCTTCCTCTTCTGCATCTTCGTCTTCCGTGTCTTCCTCTTCTGCGTCTTCCTCTTCCGTGTCTTCCTCTTCTGCGTCTTCCTCTTCCGTGTCTTCCTCTTCCGTGTCTTACTCTTCCGTGTCTTCTTCTTCCGTGTCTTCCTCTTCTGCGTCTTCCTCTTCTGCATCTTCCTCTTCTGCGTCTTCCTCTTCTGCGTCTTCCTCTTTTGTGTCTTCCTCTTCTGCGTCTTCCTCTTCTGCATCTTCCTCTTCTGCATCTTCATCTTCTGCGTCTTCCTCTTCTGCATCTTCCTCTTCTGCAACTTCGTCTTTCGTGTCTTCCTCTTCTGCGTCTTCCTCTTCCGTGTCTTCCTCTTCTGTGCCTTCCTCTTCCGTGTCTTCCTCATCCGTGTCTTCCTCTTCCGTGTCTTCTTCTTCCGTGTCTTCCTCTTCTGCGTCTTCCTGGTCTGCATCTTCCTCTTCTGCGTCTTCCTCTTCTGCGTCTTCCTCTTCCTTGTCTTCCTCTTCCGTGTCTTCCTCTTCCGCGTCTTCCTCTTCCGCGTCTTCCTCTTCTGCATCTTCCAATTCTGTGTCTTCCTCTTCCGTGTCTTCCTCTTCTGTGTCTTCCTCTTCTGCAGCTTCCTCTTCCATGTCTTCCTCTTCTGCATCTTCCTCTTCAGTGTCTTCCTCTTCTGCGTCTTCCTCTTCCGTGTCTTCCTCTTCTGCATCTTCCTCTTCCGTGTCTTCCTCTTCTGTGTCTTCCTCTTCTGCGTCTTCCTCTTCTGCGTCTTCCTCTTCCGCGTCTTCCTCTTCTGCATCTTCCTCTTCCGCATCTTCCTCTTCCGCGTCTTCCTCTTCTGCGTCTTCCTCTTCTGCGTCTTCCTCTTCTGCATCTTCCTCTTCTGCGTCTTCCTCTTCTGCGTCTTCCTCTTCCTTGTCTTCCTCTTCCGTGTCTTCCTCTTCCGCGTCTTCCTCTTCCGCGTCTTCCTCTTCTGCATCTTCCTCTTCTATGTCTTTCTCTTCCGTGTCTTCCTCTTCTGTGTCTTCCTCTTCTGCAGCTTCCTCTTCCGTGTCTTCCTCTTCTGCATCTTCCTCTTCCGTGTCTTCCTCTTCTGCGTCTTCCTCTTCCGTGTCTTCCTCTTCTGCATCTTCCTCTTCTGCATCTTCCGCTTCCGTGTCTTCCTCTTCTGCGTCTTCCTCTTCCTCTTCCATGTCTTCCACTTCTGGAGCTTCCTCTTCTACGTATTCCTCCTCTGCGTCTTCCTCTTCTGTGTCTTTCTCTTCTGCATCTTCCTTTGCTGCATCTTCCTCTTCCGTGTCTTCCTCTTCTGCGCCTTCCTCTTCCGTGTCTTCCTCTTCTGCGTCTTCCTCTTCCGTGTCATCCTCTTCTGCATCTTCCTCTTCCACATCTTCCTCTTCTGCATGTTCCTCTTCTGCATCTTCCTCTTCCACGTCTTCCTCTTCTGCATCTTCCTCTTCTGCGTCTTCCTCTTCTGCATCTTCCTCTGCTGCATCTTCCTCTTCCGTGTCTTCCTCTTCTGCGCCTTCCTCTTCCGTGTCTTCCCCTTCTGCGTCTTCCTCTTCCGTGTCTTCCTCTTCTGCATCTTCCTCTTCTGCGTCTTCCTCTTCTGTGTCTTCCTCTTCTGCGTCTTCCTCTTCTGCATCTTCCTCTTCTGCATCTTCCTCTTCCGAGTCTTCCTCTTCTGCATCTTCCTCTTCTGCGTCTTCCTCTTCTGCGTCTTCCTCTTCCGTGTCTTCCTCTTTTGCGTCTTCCTCTTCCGTGTCTTCCTCTTCTGCGTCTTCCTGTTCCGTGTCTTCCTCTTCCGTGTCTTCCTCTTCCGTGTATTCCTCTTCCGCGTCTTCCTCTTCTGCATCTTCCTCTTCTGCATCTTCCTCTTCCACGTCTTCCTCTTCTGTATCTTCCTCTTCCGTGCCTTCCTCTTCCGCGCTTTCCTCTTCTGCATCTTCCTCTTCCGCGTCTTCCTCTTCTGATTCTTCCTCTTCTGCATTTTCCTCTTCCGTGTCTTCCACTTCCGTGTCTTCCTCTTCTGCGTCTTCCTCTTTTGTGTCTTCCTCTTCTGCATCTTCCTCTTCTGCATCTTCCTCTTCTGCATCTTCCTCTTCTGCGTCTTCCTCTTCTGCATCTTCCTCTTCTGCATCTTCGTCTTCCGTGTCTTCCTCTTCTGCGTCTTCCTCTTCCGTGTCTTCCTCTTCTGCGTCTTCCTCTTCCGTCTCTTCCTCTTCTGCATCTTCCTCTTCTGCATCTTCTGCTTCCGTGTCTTCCTCTTCTGCGTCTTCCTCTTCCTCTTCCATGTCTTCCTCTTCTGGAGCTTCCTCTTCTACGTATTCCTCCTCTGCGTCTTCCTCTTCTGTGTCTTCCTCTTCTGCATCTTCCTCTGCTGCATCTTCCTCTTCCGTGTCTTCCTCTTCTGCGCCTTCCTCTTCCGTGTCTTCCTCTTCTGCGTCTTCCTCTTCCATGTCATCCTCTTCTGCATCTTCCTCTTCCACATCTTCCTCTTCTGCATGTTCCTCTTCTGCATCTTCCTCTTCCACGTCTTCCTCTTCTGCATCTTCCTCTTCTGCGTCTTCCTCTTCTGCATCTTCCTCTGCTGCATCTTCCTCTTCCGTGTCTTCCTCTTCTGCGCCTTCCTCTTCCGTGTCTTCCTCTTCTGCGTCTTCCTCTTCCGTGTCTTCCTCTTCTGCATCTTCCTCTTCTGCGTCTTCCTCTTCTGTGTCTTCCTCTTCTGCGTCTTCCTCTTCTGCATCTTCCTCTTCTGCATCTTCCTCTTCCGAGTCTTCCTCTTCTGCATCTTCCTCTTCTGCGTCTTCCTCGTCTGCGTCTTCCTCTTCCGTGTCTTCCTCTTTTGCGTCTTCCTCTTCCGTGTCTTCCTCTTCTGCGTCTTCCTGTTCCGTGTCTTCCTCTTCCGTGTCTTCCTCTTCCGTGTATTCCTCTTCCGCGTCTTCCTCTTCTGCATCTTCCTCTCCTGCATCTTCCTCTTCCACGTCTTCCTCTTCTGTATCTTCCTCTTCCGTGCCTTCCTCTTCCGCGCTTTCCTCTTCTGCATCTTCCTCTTCCGCGTCTTCCTCTTCTGATTCTTCCTCTTCTGCATTTTCCTCTTCCGTGTCTTCCACTTCCGTGTCTTCCTCTTCTGCGTCTTCCTCTTTTGTGTCTTCCTCTTCTGCATCTTCCTCTTCTGCATCTTCCTCTTCTGCATCTTCCTCTTCTGCGTCTTCCTCTTCTGCATCTTCCTCTTCTGCATCTTCGTCTTCCGTGTCTTCCTCTTCTGCGTCTTCCTCTTCCGTGTCTTCCTCTTCTGCGTCTTCCTCTTCCGTCTCTTCCTCTTCTGCATCTTCCTCTTCTGCATCTTCTGCTTCCGTGTCTTCCTCTTCTGCGTCTTCCTCTTCCTCTTCCATGTCTTCCTCTTCTGGAGCTTTCTCTTCTACGTATTCCTCTTCTGCGTCTTCCTCTTCTGTGTCATCCTCTTCTGCATCTTCCTCTTCCACGTCTTCCTCTTCTGCATCTTCCTCTTCTGCATCTTCCTCTTCCACGTCTTCCTCTTCTGCATCTTCCTCTTCTGCGTCTTCCTCTTCTGCATCTTCCTCTGCTGCATCTCCCTCTTCCGTGTCTTCTTCTTCCGTGTCTTCCTCTTCTGCGTCTTCCTCTTCTGCGTCTTCCTCTTTTGCGTCTTCCTCTTCTGCATCTTCCTCTGCTGCATCTTCCTCTTCCGTGTCTTCCTCTTCTGCGCCTTCCTCTTCCGTGTCTTCCTCTTCTGCGTCTTCCTCTTCCGTGTCTTCCTCTTCTGCGTCTCCTCTTCTGCATCTTCCTCTTCCGTGTCTTCCTCTTCCGTGTCTTCTTCTTCCGTGTCTTCCTCTTCTGCGTCTTCCTCTTCCGTGTCTTCCTCTTTTGCGTCTTCCTCTTCCATGTCTTCCTCTTCTGCGTCTTCCTCTGCTGCATCTTCCTCTTCCGTGTCTTCCTCTTCTGCGCCTTCCTCTTCCGTGTCTTCCTCTTCTGCGTCTTCCTCTTCCATGTCTTCCTCTTCTGCGTCTTCCTCTTCTGCCTCTTCCTCTTCCGTGTCTTCCTCTTCCGTGTCTTCTTCTTCCGTGTCTTCCTCTTCTGCGTCTTCCTCTTCTGCATCTTCCTCTTCTGCGTCTTCCTCTTCTGCATTTTCCTCTGCTGCATCTTCCTCTTCCGTGTCTTCCTCTTCTGCGCCTTCCTCTTCCGTGTCTTCCTCTTCTGCGTCTTCCTCTTCCGTGTGTTCCTCTTCTGCGTCTTCCTCTTCTGCGTCTTCCTCTTCCGTGTCTTCCTCTTCCGTGTCTTCTTCTTCCGTGTCTTCCTCTTCTGCGTCTTCCTCTTCCGTGTCTTCCTCTTTTGCGTCTTCCTCTTCCGTGTCTTCCTCTTCTGCGTCTTCCTGTTCCGTGTCTTCCTCTTCCGTGTCTTCCTCTTCCGTGTCTTCCTCTTCCGCGTCTTCCTCTTCTGCAATATCCTCTTCTGCATCTTCCTCTTCCACGTCTTCCTCTTCTGCGTCTTCCTCTTCTGTATCTTCCTCTTCCGTGCCTTCCTCTTCCGCGCTTTCCTCTTCTGCATCTTCCTCTTCCGCGTCTTCCTCTTCTGATTCTTCCTCTTCTGCATTTTCCTCTTCCGTGTCTTCCACTTCCGTGTCTTCCTCTTCTGCATCTTCCTCTTTTGCGTCTTCCTCTTCTGCGTCTTCCTCTTCTGCATCTTCCTCTTCTGCATCTTCCTCTTCTGCGTCTTCCTCTTCTGCATCTTCCTCTTCTGCATCTTCGTCTTCCGTGTCTTCCTCTTCTGCGTCTTCCTCTTCCGTGTCTTCCTCTTCTGCGTCTTCCTCTTCCGTCTCTTCCTCTTCTGCATCTTCCTCTTCTGCATCTTCCGCTTCCGTGTCTTCCTCTTCTGCGTCTTCCTCTTCCTCTTCCATGTCTTCCTCTTCTGGAGCTTCCTCTTCTACGTATTCCTCTTCTGCGTCTTCCTCTTCTGTGTCATCCTCTTCTGCATCTTCCTCTTCCACGACTTCCTCTTCTGCATCTTCCTCTTCTGCATCTTCCTCTTCCACCTCTTCCTCTTCTGCATCTTCCTCTTCTGCGTCTTCCTCTTCTGCATCTTCCTCTGCTGCATCTCCCTCTTCCGTGTCTTCCTCTTCTGCGCCTTCCTCTTCCGTGTCTTCCTCTTCTGCGTCTTCCTCTTCCGTGTCTTCCTCTTCTGCGTCTTCCTCTTCCGTGTCTTCCTCTTCCGTGTCTTCTTCTTCCGTGTCTTCCTCTTCTGCGTCTTCCTCTTCTGCGTCTTCCTCTTTTGCGTCTTCCTCTTCTGCATCTTCCTCTGCTGCATCTTCCTCTTCCGTGTCTTCCTCTTCTGCGCCTTCCTCTTCCGTGTCTTCCTCTTCTGCGTCTTCCTCTTCCGTGTCTTCCTCTTTTGCGTCTTCCTCTTCCGTGTCTTCCTCTTCTGCGTCTTCCTGTTCCGTGTCTTCCTCTTCCGTGTCTTCCTCTTCCGTGTCTTCCTCTTCCGCGTCTTCCTCTTCTGCAATATCCTCTTCTGCATCTTCCTCTTCCACGTCTTCCTCTTCTGCGTCTTCCTCTTCTGTATCTTCCTCTTCCGTGCCTTCCTCTTCCCCGCTTTCCTCTTCTGCATCTTCCTCTTCCGCGTCTTCCTCTTCTGATTCTTCCTCTTCTGCATTTTCCTCTTCCGTGTCTTCCACTTCCGTGTCTTCCTCTTCTGCGTCTTCCTCTTTTGTGTCTTCCTCTTCTGCGTCTTCATCTTGTGCATCTTCCTCTTCTGCATCTTCCTCTTCTGCGTCTTCCTCTTCTGCATCTTCCTCTTCTGCATCTTCGTCTTCCGTGTCTTCCTCTTCTGCGTCTTCCTCTTCCGTGTCTTCCTCTTCTGCGTCTTCCTCTTCCGTGTCTTCCTCTTCTGCATCTTCCTCTTCTGCATCTTCCGCTTCCGTGCCTTCCTCTTCTGCGTCTTCCTCTTCCCCTTCCATGTCTTCCTCTTCTGGAGCTTCCTCTTCTACGTATTCCTCTTCTGCGTCTTCCTCTTCTGTGTCATCCTCTTCTGCATCTTCCTCTTCCACGTCTTCCTCTTCTGCATCTTCCTCTTCTGCATCTTCCTCTTCCACGTCTTCCTCTTCTGCATCTTCCTCTTCTGTGTCTTCCTCTTCTGCATCTTCCTCTGCTGCATCTTCCTCTTCCGTGTCTTCCTCTTCTGCGCCTTCCACTTCCGTGTCTTCCTCTTCTGCGTCTTCCTCTTCCGTGTCTTCCTCTTCTGCGTCTTCCTCTTCTGCGTCTTCCTCTTCTGTGTCTTCCTCTTCTGCGTATTCCTCTTCTGCATCTTCCTCTTCTGCATCTTCCTCTTCCGAGTCTTCCTCTTCTGCATCTTCCTCTTATTCGTCTTCCTCTTCTGCGTCTTCCTCTTCCGTGTCTTCCTCCTTTGCGTCTTCCTCTTCCGTGACTTCCTCTTCTGCGTCTTCCTGTTCCGTGTCTTCCTCTTCCGTGTCTTCATCTTCCGTGTCTTCCTCTTCCGCGTCTTCCTCTTCTGCATCTTCCTCTTCTGCATCTTCCTCTTCCACGTCTTCCTCTTCTGCGTTTTCCTCTTCTGCATCTTCCTCTTCCGCGTCTTCCTCTTCTGATTCTTCCTCTTCTGCATTTTCCTCTTCCGTGTCTTCCACTTCCGTGTCTTCCTCTTCCGTGTCTTCTTCTTCCGTGTCTTCCTCTTCTGCGTCTTCCTCTTCTGCATCTTCCTCTTCTGCATCTTCCTCTTCTGTGTCTTCCTCTTCTGTGTCTTCCTCTTCTGTGTCTTCCTCTTCCGTGTCTTCCTCTTCCGTGTCTTTCTCTTCCGTGTCTTCCGTGTCTTCCTCTTCTGCGTATCCTAATCTGCATCTTCCTCTTCTGCATCTTCCTCTTCCGCGTCTTCCTCTTCTGCACCTTCCTCTTCTGCGTCTTCCTCTTCTGCATTCTCCTCTTCTGCGTCTTCCTCTTCCGGGTCTTCCTCTTCCGTGTCTTCCTCTTCCGTGTCTTCCTCTTCTGCGTCTTCCTCTTCCGTGTCTTCCTCTTCCGCGTCTTCCTCTTCTGCGTCTTCCTCTTCGATGTCTTCCTCTTCCGTGTCTTCCTCTTCCGCGTCTTCCCCTTCCGCGTCTTCCTCTTCCGTGTCTTCCTCTTCTGCGTCTTCCTCTTCTGCGTCTTCCTCTTCTGCGTCTTCCTCTTCTGCATCTTCCTCTTCCGTGTCTTCCTCTTCTGCATCTTCCTCTTCCGTGTCTTCCTCTTCCGCATCTTCCTCTTCCTTGTCTTCCTCTTCTGCGTCTTCCTCTTCCGCGTCTTCCTCTTCCGTGTCTTCCTCTTCCGTGTCTTCCTCTTCTGCGTCTTCCTCTTCCGTGTCTTCCTCTTCTGCGTCTTCCTCTTCTGCATCTTCCTCTTCCTTGTCTTCCTCTTCTGCATCTTCCTCTTCCGTTTCTTCCTCTTCTGCGTCTTCCTCTTCCGTGTCTTCCTCTTCTGCGTCTTCCTCTTCTGCATCTTCCTCTTTCGCGTCTTCCTCTTCTGCGTCTTCCTCTTCCGTATCTTCCTCTTCCGCGTCTTCCTCTTCTTTGTCTTCCTCTTCTGCGTCTTCCTCTTCTGCGTCTTCCTCTTCTGCGTCTTCCTCTTCCGCGTCTTCCTCTTCCGTGTCTTCCTCTTCTGCGTCTTCCTCTTCTTTGTCGTCCTCTTCTTCATCTTCCTCTTCTGCATCTTCCTCTTCTGCGTCTTCCTCTTCTGCGTCTTCCTCTTCCGTGTCTACCTCTTCTGCATCTTCCACTTCTACGTCTTCTGCTTCCGTGTCTTCCTCTTCTGCGTCTTCCTGTTCTGCGTCTTCCTCTTCTGTGTCTTCCTCTTCCGTGTCTTTCTCTTCCGTGTCTTCCGTGTCTTTCTCTTCTGCGTATCCTAATCTGCATCTTCCTCTTCTGCATCTTCCTCTTCCGCGTCTTCCTCTTCTGCACCTTCCTCTTCTGCGTCTTCCTCTTCTGCATCCTCCTCTTCTGCGCCTTCCTCTTCCGGGTCTTCCTCTTCCGTGTCTTCCTCTTCCGTGTCTTCCTCTTTTGCGTCTTCCTCTTCTGCGTCTTCCTCTTCCGTGTCTTCCTCTTCCGCGTCTTCCTCTTCTGCGTCTTCCTCTTCCGTGTCTTCCTCTTCCGCGTCTTCCTCTTCTGCGTCTTCCTCTCCCGCGTCTTCCTCTTCCGTGTCTTCCTCTTCTGCGTCTTCCTCTTCCGCGTCTTCCTCTTCTGCGTCTTCCTCTTCTGCGTCTTCCTCTTCCGTGTCTTCCTCTTCTGCATCTTCCGCTTCCGTGTCTTCCTCTTCCGCATCTTCCTCTTCCTTGTCTTCCTCTTCTGCGTCTTCCTCTTCCGCTTCTTCCTCTTCCGTGTCTTCCTCTTCCGTGTCTTCCTCTTCTGCGTCTTCCTCTTCCGTGTCTTCCTCTTCTGCGTCTTCCTCTTCTGCATCTTCCTCTTCCGTGTCTTCCTCTTCTGCGTCTTCCTCTTCTGCATCTTCCTCTTTCGCGTCTTCCTCTTCTGCGTCTTCCTCTTCCGTATCTTCCTCTTCAGCGTCTTCCTCTTCTTCGTCTTCCTATTCTGCGTCTTCCTCTTCTGCATCTTCCTCTTCTGCATCTTCCTCTTCCGCGTCTTCCTCTTCTGTGTCTTCCTCTTCTGCGTCTTCCTCTTCTTTGTTGTCCTCTTCTTCGTCTTCCTCTCCTGCGTCTTCCTCTTCTGCGTCTTCCTCTTCCATGTCTACCTCTTCTGCATCTTCCACTTCTGCGTCTTCTGCTTCCGTGTCTTCCTCTTCTGCGTCTTCCTCTTCTGCGTCTTCCTCTTCTGTGTCTCCCTCTTCTGCATCTTCCTCTTTGCGTCTTCCACTTCCGCGTCTTCCTCTTCTGCGTCTTCTTCTTCTGCGTCTTCCTCTTCTGCATCTTCCTCTTCTGCATCATCCTCTTCCGTGACTTCCTCTTCTGCGTCTTCCTCTTCTGTGTCTTCCTCTTCTGTGTCTTCCTCTTCCGTGTCTTCCTCTTCTGCGTCTTCCTCTTCTGCATCTTCCTGTTTTGCATCTTCCTCTTCTGCATCTTCCTCTTCCGTGTCTTCCTCTTCTGCATCTTCCTCTTCTGCGTCTTCCTCTTCCGTGTCTTCCTCTTCTGCCTCTTCCTCTTCCGTGTCTTCCTCTTCCGTGTCTTCCTCTTCCGTGCCTTCCTCTTCTGGGTCTTCCTCGTCTGAGTCTTCCTCTTCTGCATCTTCCTCTTCCGCGTCTTACTCTTCCGCGTCTTCCTCTTCTGCGTCTTCCTCTTCTGCATCTTCCTCTTCTGCATCATCCTCTTCCGTGACTTCCTCTTCTGCGTCTTCCTCTTCTGCATCTTCCTCTTCTGCGTCTTCCTCTTCCGCGTCTTCCTCTTCCGTGTCTTCCTCTTCCGTGTCTTTCTCTTCCGTGTCTTCCGTGTCTTCCTCTTCTGCGTCTTCCTCTTCTGCATCTTCCTCTTCTGCATCTTCCTCTTCCGCGTCTTCCTCTTCTGCATCTTCCTCCTCTGCGTATTCCTCTTCCGCGTCTTCCCCTTCCATGTCTTCATCTTCTGCGTCTTCCCCTTCTGCGTCTTCCTCTTCTGCGTCTTCCTCTTCCGAGTCTTACTCTTCCGCGTCTTCCTCTTCTGCGTCTTCCTCTTCCGTGTCTTCCTCTTCCGTGTCTTCCTCTTCCGCGTCTTCCTCTTCCGTGTCTTCCTCTTCCGTGTCTTCCTCTTCCGTGTCTTCCTCCTACGCGTCTTCCTCTTCTGCGACTTCCTCTTCTGCGTCTTCCACTTCTGCGTCTTCCTCTTCCATGTCTTCCTCTTCTGCATCTTCCTCTTCTGCGTCTTCCTCTTCCGTGTCTTCCTCTTCCATGTCTTCCTCTTCTGCGTCTTCCTCTTTCGTGTCTTCCTCTTCTGCGTCTTCCTCTTCTGCATCTTCCTCTTCCGCGTCTTCCTCTTCTGCGTCTTGCTCTTCCGTATCTTCCTCTTCCGCGTCTTCCTCTTCTGCATCTTCCTCTTCTGCGTCTTCCTCTTCCGTGTCTTCCTCTTCTGCGTCTTCCTCTTCTGCGTCTTCCTCTTATGCGTCTTCCTCTTCTCTGTCTTCCTCTTCTGCGTCTTCCTCTTCCGAGTCTTACTCTTCCGTGTCTTTCTCTTCTGTGTCTTCCTCTTTTGCGTCTTCCTCTTATGCGTCTTCCTCTTCTGTGTCTTCCTCTTTTGCGTCTTCCTCTTCCACGTCTTCCTCTTCAGCGTCTTCCTCTTCTGCGTCTTCCTCTTCCGTGTCTTCCTCTTCTGCATCTTCCTCTTCCGTGTCTTCCTCTTCTGCGTCTTCCTCTTCCGTGTCTTCCTCTTCTGCGTCTTCCTCTTCCGTGTCTTCCACTTCTGCGTCTTCCTCTTCTGCGTCTTCCTCTTCTGCATCTTCCTCTTCTGCATCTTCCTCTTCCGTGTCTTCCTCTTCTGCATCTTCCTCTTCCGCGTCTTCATCTTCCGTTTCTTCCTCTTCTGCCTCTTCCTCTTCCGTGTCTTCCTCTTCCGTGTCTTCCTCTTCCATGTCTTCCTCTTCTGCGTCTTCCTCTTCTGCATCTTCCTCTTCCGCGTCTTCCTCTTCTGCATCTTCCTCTTCCGTATCTTCCTTATCCGCGTCTTCCTCTTCTGCGTCTTCCTCTTCTGCATCTTCCTCTTCTGCGTCTTCCTCTTCCGTGTCTTCCTCTTCTGCGTATTCCTCTTCTTTGACTTCCTCTTCTTCATCTTCCACTTCTTCGTCTTCCTCTTCTGCGTCTTCCTCTTCCGTGTCTTCCTCTTCTGCATCTTCCTCTTCTGCGTCTTCTGCTTCCATGTCTTCCTCTTCTACGTCTTCCTCTTCTGCATCTTCCTCTTCTGTGTCTTCCTCTTCTGCGTCTTCCTCTTTGCGTCTTCCTCTTCCGCGTCTTCCTCTTCTGCGTCTTCCTCTTCTGCGTCTTCCTCTTCCGTGTCTTCCTCTTCTGCGTCTTCCTCTTCCGTGTCTTCCTCTTCTGCGTCTTCTTCTTCCGTGTCTTCCTCTTCTGTGTCTTCCTCTTCCGTGTCTTCCTCTTCTGCGACTTCCTCTTCTGTGTCTTCCTCTTCTGCATCTTACTCTTCTGCATCTTCCTCTTCCGTGTCTTCCTCTTCTGCATCTTCCTCTTCTGCGTCTTCCTCTTCCATGTCCTCCTCTTCTGCCTCTTCCTCTTCCGTGTCTTCCTCTTCCGTGACTTCCTCTTCTGCGTCTTCCTCTTCCGTGTCTTCCTCTTCTGCGTCTTCCTCTTCTGCGTCTTCCTCTTCTGCATCTTCCTCTTCTGCATCTTCCTCTTCCATGTCTTCCTCTTCAGCATCTTCCTCTTCCGCGTCTTCCTCTTCTGTGTCTTCCTCTTCTGCCTCTTCCTCTTCCGTGTCTTCCTCTTCCGTGTCTTCCTCTTCTGCGCCTTCCTCTTCCGCGTCTTCCTCTTCTGCGTCTTCCTCTTCTGCATCTTCCTCTTCAGCCTCTTCCTCTTCCGTGTCTTCCTCTTCTGCATCTTTCTCTTCTGCATCTTCCTCTTCTGTGTCTTCCTCTTCTACATCTTCCTCTTCTGCGTCTTCCTCTTCAACATCCTCCTCTTCCGTGTCTTTCTCTTCTGTGTCTTCCTCTTCTGCATCTTCCTCCTCCATGTCTTCCTCTTCCGTGTCTTCCTCTTCTACATCTTCCTCTTCCGCGTCTTCCTCTTCTGCGTCTTCCTCTTCCGTGTCTTCCTCTTCCGCGTCTTCCCTTTCTGCGTCTTCCTCTTCTGCGTCTTCCTCTTCTGCGTCGTCCTCTTCTGCATCTTCCTCTTCTGTATCTTCCTCTGCTGTATCTTCCTCTTCCGCATCTTCCTGTTCCGTGTCTTCCTCTTCCGTGTCTTCCTCTTCCGTGTCTTCCTCTTTTGCGTCTTCCTCTTCTGCATCTTGCTCTTCTGTGTCTTCCTCTTCCGTGTCTTCCACTTCTGCGTCTTCCTCTTCTGCATCTTCCTGTTCTGCATCTTCCTCTTCTGCCTCTTCCTCTTCTGCGTTTCCTCTTCCGTGTCTTCCTCTTCTGCATCTTCCTCTTCTGCGTCTTCCTCTTCCGTGTCTTCCGCTTCTGCGTCTTCCTCTTCTGCGTCTTCCTCTTATGCGTCTTCCTCTTCTGTGTCTTCCTCTTCTGCGTCTTCCTCTTCCGAGTCTTACTCTTCCGTGTCTTCCTCTTCTGCGTCTTCCTCTTCTGCGTCTTCCTGTTATGCATCTTCCTCTTCCGTGTCTTCCTCTTCTGCATCTTCCTCTTCCGCGTCTTCCTCTTCTGCATCTTCCTCTTCCGTGTCTTCCTCTTCTGCGTCTTCCTCTTTTGCATCTTCCTCCTCTGCATCTCCCTCTTCTGCATCTTCCTCTTCCATGTCTTCCTCTTCTGCATCTTCCTCTTCCGCGTCTTCCTCTTCTGCGTCTTCCTCTTCTGCCTCTTCCTCTTCCGTGTCTTCCTCTTCCGTGTCTTCCTCTTCTGCGTCTTCCTCTTCTGCATCTTCCTCTTCTGCGTCTTCCTCTTCTGCGTCTTCCTCTTCTGCGTCTTCCTCTTCTGCGTCTTCCTCTTCTGCATCTTCCTCTTCTGCATCTTCCTCTTCCGTGTCTTCCTCTTCTGCCTCTTCCTCTTCCGTGTCTTCCTCTTCCGTGTCTTCCTCTTCTGCGTCTTCCTCTTCTGCGTCTTCCACTTCTGCGTCTTCCTCTTCTGCGTCTTCCTCTTCCGCGTCTTCCTCTTCCGTGTCTTCCTCTTCTGCCTCTTCCTCTTCCGTGTCTTCCTCTTCTGTGTCTTCCCCTTCTGCGTCTTCCTCTTCCGCGTCTTCCTCTTCTGCATCTTCCTCTTCTGCACCTTCCTCTTCAGCATCTTCCTCTTCTGTGTCTTCCTCTTCTGCGTCTTCCTCTTCTGCATCTTCCTCTTCTGCATCTTCCTCTTCCGTGTCTTCCTCTTCCGCATCTTCCTCTTCCTTGTCTTCCTCTTCTGCGTCTTCCTCTTCCGCGTCTTCCTCTTCCGTGTCTTCCTCTTCCGTGTCTTCCTCTTCTGCGTCTTCCTCTTCCGTGTCTTCCTCTACTGCGTCTTCCTCTTATGCATCTTCCTCTTCCTTGTCTTCCTCTTCTGCATCTTCCTCTTCTGTGTCTTCCTCTTCTGCATCTTCCTCTTCTGCATCTTCCTCTTCCGCGTCTTCCTCTTCTGCATCTTCCTCTTCCGTGTCTTCCTCTTCCGCATCTTCCTCTTCTGTGTCTTCCTCTTCTGCCTCTTCCTCTTCCGCATCTTACTCTTCCTTGTCTTCCTCTTCTGCGTCTTCCTCTTCCGCGTCTTCCTCTTCCGTGTCTTCCTCTTCCGTGTCTTCCTCTTCTGCGTCTTCCTCTTCCGTGTCTTCCTCTTCTGCGTCTTCCTCTTCTGCATCTTCCTCTTCCTTGTCTTCCTCTTCTGCATCTTCCTCTTCCGTGTCTTCCTCTTCTGCGTCTTCCTCTTCCGTGTCTTCCTCTTCTGCGTCTTCCTCTTCTGCATCTTCCTCTTTCGCGTCTTCCTCTTCTGCGTCTTCCTCTTCCGTATCTTCCTCTTCAGCGTCTTCCTCTTCTTCGTCTTCCTCTTCTGCGTCTTCCTCTTCTGCGTCTTCCTCTTCTGCGTCTTCCTCTTCCGCGTCTTCCTCTTCTTCGTCTTCCTCTTCTGCGTCTTCCTCTTCTGCGTCTTCCTCTTCCGTGTCTACCTCTTCTGCATCTTCCACTTCTGCGTCTTCTGCTTCCGTGCCGTCCTCTTCTGCGTCTTCCTCTTCTGCGTCTTCCTCTTCAGTGTCTTCCTCTTCTGCATCTTCCTCTTTGCGTCTTCCACTTCCGCGTCTTCCTCTTGTGCGTCTTCTTCTTCTGCGTCTTCCTCTTCTGCATCTTCCTCTTCTGCATCATCCTCTTCCGTGACTTCCTCTTCTGCGTCTTCCTCTTCCGTGTCTTCCTCTTCTGTGTCTTCCTCTTCCGTGTCTTCCTCTTCTGCGTCTTCCTCTTCTGCGTCTTCCTCTTCTGCATCTTCCTCTTCTGCATCTTCCTCTTCCGTGTCTTCCTCTTCTGCATCTTCCTCTTCTGCGTCTTCCTCTTCCGTGTCTTCCTCTTCTGCCTCTTCCTCTTCCGTGTCTTCCTCTTCCATGTCTTCCTCTTCCGTGCCTTCCTCTTCTGCATCTTCCTCGTCTGAGTCTTCCTCTTCTGCATCTTCCTCTTCCGCGTCTTCCTCTTCTGCATCTTCCTCTTCTGCGTCTTCCTCTTCTGCGTCTTCCTCTTCCGCGTCTTCCTCTTCCGTGTCTTCCTCTTCTGTGTCTTTCTCTTCCATGTCTTCCGTGTCTTCCTCTTCTGCGTCTTCCACTTCTGCATCTTCCTCTTCTGCATCTTCCTCTTCCGTGTCTTCCTCTTCTGCGTCTTCCTCTTCTGCATCTTCCTCTTCTGCGTATTCCTCTTCCGCGTCTTCCCCTTCCGTGTCTTCCTCTTCCGCGTCTTCCCCTTCTGCGTCTTCCTCTTCTGCGTCTTCCTCTTCCGAGTCTTACTCTTCCGCGTCTTCCTCTTCTGCGTCTTCCTCTTCCGTGTCTTCCTATTCCGCGTCTTCCTCTTCCGCGTCTTCCTCTTCCGTGTCTTCCTCCTACGCGTCTTCCTCTTCTGCGACTTCCTCTTCTGCGTCTTCCACTTCTGCGTCTTCCTCTTCCATGTCTTCCTCTTCTGCGTCTTCCTCTTCCGTGTCTTCCTCTTCCGTGTCTTCCTCTTCTGTGTCTTCCTCTTCCGTGTCTTCCTCTTCTGCGTCTTCCTCTTCTGCATCTTCCTCTTCCGCGTCTTCCTCTTCTGCGTCTTGCTCTTCCGTATCTTCCTCTTCCGCGTCTTCCTCTTCTGCATCTTCCTCTTCTGCGTCTTCCTCTTCCGTATCTTCCTCTTCTGCATCTTCCTCTTCTGCGTCTTCCTCTTATGCGTCTTCCTCTTCTGTGTCTTCCTGTTCTGCGTCTTCCTCTTCCGAGCCTTACTCTTCCGTGTCTTCCTCTTCTGCGTCTTGCTCTTTTGCGTCTTCCTCTTATGCGTCTTCCTCTTCTGTGTCTTCCTCTTTTGCGTCTTCCTCTTCCACGTCTTCCTCTTCAGCATCTTCCTCTTCTGCATCTTCCTCTTCCGTGTCTTCCTCTTCTGCATCTTCCTCTTCCGTGTCTTCCTCTTCTGCGTCTTCCTCTTCCGTGTCTTCCTCTTCTGCGTCTTCCTCTTCCGTGTCTTCCTCTTCTGCGTCTTCCTCTTTTGCGTCTTCCTCCTCTGCATCTCCCTCTTCTGCATCTTCCTCTTCCATGTCTTCCTCTTCTGCATCTTCTTCTTCTGCGTCTTCCTCTTCCGTGTCTTCCTCTTCTGCCTCTTCCTCTTCTGTGTCTTCCTCTTCCATGTCTTCCTCTTCTGCGTCTTCCTCTTCCGTGTCTTCCACTTCTGCGTCTTCCTCTTCTGCGTCTTCCTCTTCTGCATCTTCCTCTTCTGCATCTTCCTCTTCCGTGTCTTCCTCTTCTGCATCTTCCTCTTCTGCGTCTTCATCTTCCGTGTCTTCCTCTTCTGCCTCTTCCTCTTCCGTGTCTTCCTCTTCCGTGTCTTCCTCTTCCGTGTCTTCCTCATCTGCGTCTTCCTCTTCTGCATCTTCCTCTTCCGCGTCTTCCTCTTCTGCATCTTCCTCTTCCGTATCTTCCTCATCCGCGTCTTCCTCTTCTGCGTCTTCCTCTTCTGCATCTTCCTCTTCTGCGTCTTCCTCTTCTGCGTCTTCCTCTTCTGCATCTTCCTCTTCTGCATCTTCCTCTTCCGTGTCTTCCTCTTCTGCATCTTCCTCTTCCGCGTCTTCCTCTTCTGTGTCTTCCTCTTCTGCCTCTTCCTCTTCCGTGTCTTCCTCTTCCGTGTCTTCCTCTTCTGCGCCTTCCTCTTCCGCCTCTTCCTCTTCTGCGTCTTCCTCTTCCGCGTCTTCCTGTTCCGTGTCTTCCTCTTCCGTGTCTTCCTCTTCTGCGTCTTCCTCTTCTGCGTCTTCCTCTTCCATGTCTTCCTCTTCCGCGTCTTCCTCTTCTGCGTCTTCCTCTTCCGTGTCTTCCTCTTCCGTGTCTTCCTCTTCCGCGTCTTCCTCTTCTGCGTCTTCCTCTTCTGCATCTTCCTCTACTGCGTCTTCCTCTTCTGCATCTTCCTCTTCCGCGTCTTCCTGTTCTGCATCTTCCTCTTCCGCGTCTTCCTCTTCTGCACCTTCCTCTTCTGCGTCTTCCTCTTCTGCATCTTCCTCTTCTGCGTCTTCCTCTTCCGCGTCTTCCTGTTCCGTGTCTTCCTCTTCCGTGTCTTCCTCTTCTGCGTCTTCCTCTTCTGCATCTTCCTCTTTCGCGTCTTCCTCTTCTGCGTCTTCCTCTTCCGTATCTTCCTCTTCAGCGTCTTCCTCTTCTTCGTCTTCCTCTTCTGCGTCTTCCTCTTCTGCGTCTTCCTCTTCTGCGTCTTCCTCTTCCGCGTCTTCCTCTTCTTCGTCTTCCTCTTCTGCGTCTTCCTCTTCTGCGTCTTCCTCTTCCATGTCTACCTCTTCTGCATCTTCCACTTCTGCGTCTTCTGCTTCCGTGCCGTCCTCTTCTGCGTCTTCCTCTTCTGCGTCTTCCTCTTCAGTGTCTTCCTCTTCTGCATCTTCCTCTTTGCGTCTTCCACTTCCGCGTCTTCCTCTTGTGCGTCTTCTTCTTCTGCGTCTTCCTCTTCTGCATCTTCCTCTTCTGCATCATCCTCTTCCGTGACTTCCTCTTCTGCGATTTCCTCTTCCGTGTCTTCCTCTTCTGTGTCTTCCTCTTCCGTGTCTTCCTCTTCTGCGTCTTCCTCTTCTGCGTCTTCCTCTTCTGCATCTTCCTCTTCTGCATCTTCCTCTTCCGTGTCTTCCTCTTCTGCATCTTCCTCTTCTGCGTCTTCCTCTTCCGTGTCTTCCTCTTCTGCCTCTTCCTCTTCCGTGTCTTCCTCTTCCATGTCTTCCTCTTCTGTGCCTTCCTCTTCTGCATCTTCCTCGTCTGAGTCTTCCTCTTCTGCATCTTCCTCTTCCGCGTCTTCCTCTTCTGCATCTTCCTCTTCTGCGTCTTCCTCTTCCGCGTCTTCCTCTTCCGTGTCTTCCTCTTCTGTGTCTTTCTCTTCCGTGTCTTCCGTGTCTTCCTCTTCTGCGTCTTCCTCTTCTGCATCTTCCTCTTCTGCATCTTCCTCTTCCGTGTCTTCCTCTTCTGCGTCTTCCTCTTCTGCATCTTCCTCTTCTGCGTATTCCTCTTCCGCGTCTTCCCCTTCCGTGTCTTCCTCTTCCGCGTCTTCCCCTTCTGCGTCTTCCTCTTCTGCGTCTTCCTCTTCCGAGTCTTACTCTTCCGCGTCTTCCTCTTCTGCGTCTTCCTCTTCCGTGTCTTCCTCTTCCGCGTCTTCCTCTTCCGCGTCTTTCTCTTCCGTGTCTTCCTCCTACGCGTCTTCCTCTTCTGCGACTTCCTCTTCTGCGTCTTCCACTTCTGCGTCTTCCTCTTCCATGTCTTCCTCTTCTGCATCTTCCTCTTCTGCGTCTTCCTCCTCTGTGTCTTCCTCTTCCGTGTCTTCCTCTTCTGCGTCTTCCTCTTCCGTGTCTTCCTCTTCTGCGTCTTCCTCTTCTGCATCTTCCTCTTCCGCGTCTTCCTCTTCTGCGTCTTGCTCTTCCGTATCTTCCTCTTCCGCGTCTTCCTCTTCTGCATCTTCCTCTTCTGCGTCTTCCTCTTCCGTGTCTTCCTCTTCTGCGTCTTCCTCTTCTGCGTCTTCCTCTTATGCATCTTCCTCTTCTGTGTCTTCCTCTTCTGCGTCTTCCTCTTCCGAGCCTTACTCTTCCGTGTCTTCCTCTTCTGCATCTTCCTCTTTTGCGTCTTCCTCTTATGCGTCTTCCTCTTCTGTGTCTTCCTCTTTTGCGTCTTCCTCTTCCACATCTTCCTCTTCAGCGTCTTCCTCTTCTGCGTCTTCCTCTTCCGTGTCTTCCTCTTCTGCATCTTCCTCTTCCGTGTCTTCCTCTTCTGCGTCTTCCTCTTCCGTGTCTTCCTCTTCTGCGTCTTCCTCTTCCGTGTCTTCCTCTTCTGCGTCTTCCTCTTTTGCGTCTTCCTCCTCTGCATCTCCCTCTTCTGCATCTTCCTCTTCCATGTCTTCCTCTTCTGCATCTTCTTCTTCTGCGTCTTCCTCTTCCGTGTCTTCCTCTTCTGCCTCTTCCTCTTCTGTGTCTTCCTCTTCCATGTCTTCCTCTTCTGCGTCTTCCTCTTCCGCGTCTTCCACTTCTGCGTCTTCCTCTTCTGCGTCTTCCTCTTCTGCATCTTCCTCTTCTGCATCTTCCTCTTCCGTGTCTTCCTCTTCCGCATCTTCCTCTTCCGCATCTTCATCTTCCGTGTCTTCCTCTTCTGCCTCTTCCTCTTCCGTGTCTTCCTCTTCCGTGTCTTCCTCTTCCGTGTCTTCCTCTTCTGCATCTTCCTCTTCCGCGTCTTCCTCTTCTGCATCTTCCTCTTCCGTATCTTCCTCATCCGCGTCTTCCTCTTCTGCGTCTTCCTCTTCTGCGTCTTCCTCTTCTGCGTCTTCCTCTTCTGCGTCTTCCTCTTCTGCATCTTCCTCTTCTGCATCTTCCTCTTCCGTGTCTTCCTCTTCTGCATCTTCCTCTTCCGCGTCTTCCTCTTCTGTGTCTTCCTCTTCTGCCTCTTCCTCTTCCGTGTCTTCCTCTTCCGTGTCTTCCTCTTCTGCGCCTTCCTCTTCCGCGTCTTCCTCTTCTGCGTCTTCCTCTTCTGCATCTTCCTCTTCAGCCTCTTCCTCTTCCGTGTCTTCCTCTTCTGCATCTTTCTCTTCTGCATCTTCCCCTTCTGTGTCTTCCTCTTCTACATCTTCCTCTTCTGCGTCTTCCTCTTCAGCATCCTCCTCTTCCGTGTCTTTCTCTTCTGTGTCTTCCTCTTCTGCATCTTCCTCCTCCGTGTCTTCCTCTTACGTGTCTTCCTCTTCTACACCTTCCTCTTCCGTGTCTTCCTCTTCCGCGTCTTCCCCTTCTGCGTCTTCCTCTTCTGCGTCTTCCTCTTCTTCGTCGTCCTCTTCTGCGTCTTCCTCTTCTGTATCTTCCTCTGCTGTATCTTCCTCTTCCGCATCTTCCTGTTCCGTGTCTTCCTCTTCCGTGTCTTCCTCTTCCGTGTCTTCCTCTTCTGCGTCTTCCTCTTCTTTGTCGTCCTCTTCTTCATCTTCCTCTTCTGCATCTTCCACTTCTGCGTCTTCTGCTTCCGTGTCTTCCTCTTCTGCGTCTTCCTCTTCTGCGTCTTCCTCTTCTGTGTCTTCCTCTTCTGCATCTTCCTCTTTGCGTCTTCCACTTCCGCGTCTTCCTCTTCTGCATCTTCTTCTTCTGCGTCTTCCTCTTCTGCATCTTCCTCTTCTGCATCATCCTCTTCCGTGACTTCCTCTTCTGCGTCTTCCTCTTCCGTGTCTTCCTCTTCTGTGTCTTCCTCTTCCGTGTCTTCCTCTTCTGCGTCTTCCTCTTCTGCGTCTTCCTCTTCTGCATCTTCCTCTTCTGCATCTTCCTCTTCCGTGTCTTCCTCTTCTGCATCTTCCTCTTCTGCGTCTTCCTCTTCCGTGTCTTCCTCTTCTGCCTCTTCCTCTTCCGTGTCTTCCTCTTCCGTGTCTTCCTCTTCCGTGCCTTCCTCTTCTGCGTCTTCCTCATCTGAGTCTTCCTCTTCTGCATCTTCCTCTTCCGCGTCTTCCTCTTCTGCATCTTCCTCTTCTGCGTCTTCCTCTTCCGCGTCTTCCTCTTCCGTGTCTTCCTCTTCCGTGTCTTTCTCTTCCGTGTCTTCCGTGTCTTCCTCTTCTGCGTCTTCCTCTTCTGCATCTTCCTCTTCTGCATCTTCCTCTTCCGTGTCTTCCTCTTCTGCGTCTTCCTCTTCTGCATCTTCCTCTTCTGCGTATTCCTCTTCCGCGTCTTCCCCTTCCGTGTCTTCCTCTTCCGCGTCTTCCCCTTCTGCGTCTTCCTCTTCTGCGTCTTCCTCTTCCGAGTCTTACTCTTCCGCGTCTTCCTCTTCTGCGTCTTCCTCTTCCGTGTCTTCCTATTCCGCGTCTTCCTCTTCCGCGTCTTCCTCTTCCGTGTCTTCCTCCTACGCATCTTCCTCTTCTGCGACTTCCTCTTCTGCCTCTTCCACTTCTGCGTCTTCCTCTTCCATGTCTTCCTCTTCTGCATCTTCCTCTTCCGTGTCTTCCTCTTCCGTGTCTTCCTCTTCCGTGTCTTCCTCTTCTGCGTCTTCCTCTTCCGTGTCTTCCTCTTCTGCGTCTTCCTCTTCTGCATCTTCCTCTTCCGCGTCTTCCTCTTCTGCGTCTTGCTCTTCCGTATCTTCCTCTTCCGCGTCTTCCTCTTCTGCATCTTCCTCTTCTGCGTCTTCCTCTTCCGTATCTTCCTCTTCTGCATCTTCCTCTTCTGCGTCTTCCTCTTATGCGTCTTCCTCTTCTGTGTCTTCCTGTTCTGCGTCTTCCTCTTCCGAGCCTTACTCTTCCGTGTCTTCCTCTTCTGCGTCTTGCTCTTTTGCGTCTTCCTCTTATGCGTCTTCCTCTTCTGTGTCTTCCTCTTTTGCGTCTTCCTCTTCCACGTCTTCCTCTTCAGCATCTTCCTCTTCTGCATCTTCCTCTTCCGTGTCTTCCTCTTCTGCATCTTCCTCTTCCGTGTCTTCCTCTTCTGCGTCTTCCTCTTCCGTGTCTTCCTCTTCTGCGTCTTCCTCTTCCGTGTCTTCCTCTTCTGCGTCTTCCTCTTTTGCGTCTTCCTCCTCTGCATCTCCCTCTTCTGGAACTTCCTCTTCCATGTCTTCCTCTTCTGCATCTTCTTCTTCTGCGTCTTCCTCTTCCGTGTCTTCCTCTTCTGCGTCTTCCTCTTCTGCGTCTTCCTCTTCAGTGTCTTCCTCTTCTGCATCTTCCTCTTTGCGTCTTCCACTTCTGCGTCTTCCTCTTGTGCGTCTTCTTCTTCTGCGTCTTCCTCTTCTGCATCTTCCTCTTCTGCATCATCCTCTTCCGTGACTTCCTCTTCTGCGTCTTCCTCTTCCGTGTCTTCCTCTTCTGTGTCTTCCTCTTCCGTGTCTTCCTCTTCTGCGTCTTCCTCTTCTGCGTCTTCCTCTTCTGCATCTTCCTCTTCTGCATCTTCCTCTTCCGTGTCTTCCTCTTCTGCATCTTCCTCTTCTGCGTCTTCCTCTTCCGTGGCTTCCTCTTCTGCCTCTTCCTCTTCCGTGTCTTCCTCTTCCATGTCTTCCTCTTCTGCATCTTCCTCTTCCGCGTCTTCCTCTTCTGCATCTTCCTCTTCTGCGTCTTCCTCTTCCGCGTCTTCCTCTTCCGTGTCTTCCTCTTCTGTGTCTTTCTCTTCCGTGTCTTCCGTGTCTTCCTCTTCTGCGTCTTCCTCTTCTGCATCTTCCTCTTCTGCATCTTCCTCTTCCGTGTCTTCCTCTTCTGCGTCTTCCTCTTCTGCATCTTCCTCTTCTGCGTATTCCTCTTCCGCGTCTTCCCCTTCCGTGTCTTCCTCTTCCGCGTCTTCCCCTTCTGCGTCTTCCTCTTCTGCGTCTTCCTCTTCCGAGTCTTACTCTTCCGCGTCTTCCTCTTCTGCGTCTTCCTCTTCCGTGTCTTCCTCTTCCGCGTCTTCCTCTTCCACGTCTTTCTCTTCCGTGTCTTCCTCCTACGCGTCTTCCTCTTCTGCGACTTCCTCTTCTGCGTCTTCCACTTCTGCGTCTTCCTCTTCCATGTCTTCCTCTTCTGCATCTTCCTCTTCTGCGTCTTCCTCCTCTGTGTCTTCCTCTTCCGTGTCTTCCTCTTCTGCGTCTTCCTCTTCCGTGTCTTCCTCTTCTGCGTCTTCCTCTTCTGCATCTTCCTCTTCCGCGTCTTCCTCTTCTGCGTCTTGCTCTTCCGTATCTTCCTCTTCCGCGTCTTCCTCTTCTGCATCTTCCTCTTCTGCGTCTTCCTCTTCCGTGTCTTCCTCTTCTGCGTCTTCCTCTTCTGCGTCTTCCTCTTATGCATCTTCCTCTTCTGTGTCTTCCTCTTCTGCGTCTTCCTCTTCCGAGCCTTACTCTTCCGTGTCTTCCTCTTCTGCATCTTCCTCTTTTGCGTCTTCCTCTTATGCGTCTTCCTCTTCTGTGTCTTCCTCTTTTGCGTCTTCCTCTTCCACATCTTCCTCTTCAGCGTCTTCCTCTTCTGCGTCTTCCTCTTCCGTGTCTTCCTCTTCTGCATCTTCCTCTTCCGTGTCTTCCTCTTCTGCGTCTTCCTCTTCCGTGTCTTCCTCTTCTGCGTCTTCCTCTTCCGTGTCTTCCTCTTCTGCGTCTTCCTCTTTTGCGTCTTCCTCCTCTGCATCTCCCTCTTCTGCATCTTCCTCTTCCATGTCTTCCTCTTCTGCATCTTCTTCTTCTGCGTCTTCCTCTTCCGTGTCTTCCTCTTCTGCCTCTTCCTCTTCTGTGTCTTCCTCTTCCATGTCTTCCTCTTCTGCGTCTTCCTCTTCCGCGTCTTCCACTTCTGCGTCTTCCTCTTCTGCGTCTTCCTCTTCTGCATCTTCCTCTTCTGCATCTTCCTCTTCCGTGTCTTCCTCTTCCGCATCTTCCTCTTCCGCATCTTCATCTTCCGTGTCTTCCTCTTCTGCCTCTTCCTCTTCCGTGTCTTCCTCTTCCGTGTCTTCCTCTTCCGTGTCTTCCTCTTCTGCATCTTCCTCTTCCGCGTCTTCCTCTTCTGCATCTTCCTCTTCCGTATCTTCCTCATCCGCGTCTTCCTCTTCTGCGTCTTCCTCTTCTGCGTCTTCCTCTTCTGCGTCTTCCTCTTCTGCGTCTTCCTCTTCTGCATCTTCCTCTTCTGCATCTTCCTCTTCCGTGTCTTCCTCTTCTGCATCTTCCTCTTCCGCGTCTTCCTCTTCTGTGTCTTCCTCTTCTGCCTCTTCCTCTTCCGTGTCTTCCTCTTCCGTGTCTTCCTCTTCTGCGCCTTCCTCTTCCGCGTCTTCCTCTTCTGCGTCTTCCTCTTCTGCATCTTCCTCTTCAGCCTCTTCCTCTTCCGTGTCTTCCTCTTCTGCATCTTTCTCTTCTGCATCTTCCCCTTCTGTGTCTTCCTCTTCTACATCTTCCTCTTCTGCGTCTTCCTCTTCAGCATCCTCCTCTTCCGTGTCTTTCTCTTCTGTGTCTTCCTCTTCTGCATCTTCCTCCTCCGTGTCTTCCTCTTACGTGTCTTCCTCTTCTACACCTTCCTCTTCCGTGTCTTCCTCTTCCGCGTCTTCCCCTTCTGCGTCTTCCTCTTCTGCGTCTTCCTCTTCTTCGTCGTCCTCTTCTGCGTCTTCCTCTTCTGTATCTTCCTCTGCTGTATCTTCCTCTTCCGCATCTTCCTGTTCCGTGTCTTCCTCTTCCGTGTCTTCCTCTTCCGTGTCTTCCTCTTCTGCGTCTTCCTCTTCTTTGTCGTCCTCTTCTTCATCTTCCTCTTCTGCATCTTCCACTTCTGCGTCTTCTGCTTCCGTGTCTTCCTCTTCTGCGTCTTCCTCTTCTGCGTCTTCCTCTTCTGTGTCTTCCTCTTCTGCATCTTCCTCTTTGCGTCTTCCACTTCCGCGTCTTCCTCTTCTGCATCTTCTTCTTCTGCGTCTTCCTCTTCTGCATCTTCCTCTTCTGCATCATCCTCTTCCGTGACTTCCTCTTCTGCGTCTTCCTCTTCCGTGTCTTCCTCTTCTGTGTCTTCCTCTTCCGTGTCTTCCTCTTCTGCGTCTTCCTCTTCTGCGTCTTCCTCTTCTGCATCTTCCTCTTCTGCATCTTCCTCTTCCGTGTCTTCCTCTTCTGCATCTTCCTCTTCTGCGTCTTCCTCTTCCGTGTCTTCCTCTTCTGCCTCTTCCTCTTCCGTGTCTTCCTCTTCCGTGTCTTCCTCTTCCGTGCCTTCCTCTTCTGCGTCTTCCTCATCTGAGTCTTCCTCTTCTGCATCTTCCTCTTCCGCGTCTTCCTCTTCTGCATCTTCCTCTTCTGCGTCTTCCTCTTCCGCGTCTTCCTCTTCCGTGTCTTCCTCTTCCGTGTCTTTCTCTTCCGTGTCTTCCGTGTCTTCCTCTTCTGCGTCTTCCTCTTCTGCATCTTCCTCTTCTGCATCTTCCTCTTCCGTGTCTTCCTCTTCTGCGTCTTCCTCTTCTGCATCTTCCTCTTCTGCGTATTCCTCTTCCGCGTCTTCCCCTTCCGTGTCTTCCTCTTCCGCGTCTTCCCCTTCTGCGTCTTCCTCTTCTGCGTCTTCCTCTTCCGAGTCTTACTCTTCCGCGTCTTCCTCTTCTGCGTTTTCCTCTTCCGTGTCTTCCTATTCCGCGTCTTCCTCTTCCGCGTCTTCCTCTTCCGTGTCTTCCTCCTACGCGTCTTCCTCTTCTGCGACTTCCTCTTCTGCGTCTTCCACTTCTGCGTCTTCCTCTTCCATGTCTTCCTCTTCTGCATCTTCCTCTTCCGTGTCTTCCTCTTCCGTGTCTTCCTCTTCCGTGTCTTCCTCTTCTGCGTCTTCCTCTTCCGTGTCTTCCTCTTCTGCGTCTTCCTCTTCTGCATCTTCCTCTTCCGCGTCTTCCTCTTCTGCGTCTTGCTCTTCCGTATCTTCCTCTTCCGCGTCTTCCTCTTCTGCATCTTCCTCTTCTGCGTCTTCCTCTTCCGTATCTTCCTCTTCTGCGTCTTCCTCTTCTGCGTCTTCCTCTTATGCGTCTTCCTCTTCTGTGTCTTCCTGTTCTGCGTCTTCCTCTTCCGAGCCTTACTCTTCCGTGTCTTCCTCTTCTGCGTCTTGCTCTTTTGCGTCTTCCTCTTATGCGTCTTCCTCTTCTGTGTCTTCCTCTTTTGCGTCTTCCTCTTCCACGTCTTCCTCTTCAGCATCTTCCTCTTCTGCATCTTCCTCTCCCGTGTCTTCCTCTTCTGCATCTTCCTCTTCCGTGTCTTCCTCTTCTGCGTCTTCCTCTTCCGTGTCTTCCTCTTCTGCGTCTTCCTCTTCCGTGTCTTCCTCTTCTGCGTCTTCCTCTTTTGCGTCTTCCTCCTCTGCATCTCCCTCTTCTGCATCTTCCTCTTCCATGTCTTCCTCTTCTGCATCTTCTTCTTCTGCGTCTTCCTCTTCCGTGTCTTCCTCTTCTGCCTCTTCCTCTTCTGTGTCTTCCTCTTCCGTGTCTTCCTCTTCTGCGTCTTCCTCTTCCGTGTCTTCCACTTCTGCGTCTTCCTCTTCTGCGTCTTCCTCTTCTGCATCTTCCTCTTCTGCATCTTCCTCTTCCGTGTCTTCCTCTTCTGCATCTTCCTCTTCCGCGTCTTCATCTTCCGTGTCTTCCTCTTCTGCCTCTTCCTCTTCCGTGTCTTCCTCTTCCGTGTCTTCCTCTTCCGTGTCTTCCTCATCTGCGTCTTCCTCTTCTGCATCTTCCTCTTCCGCGTCTTCCTCTTCTGCATCTTCCTCTTCCGTATCTTCCTCATCCGCGTCTTCCTCTTCTGCGTCTTCCTCTTCTGCGTCTTCCTCTTCTGCATCTTCCTCTTCTGCGTCTTCCTCTTCTGCGTCTTCCTCTTCTGCATCTTCCTCTTCTGCATCTTCCTCTTCCGTGTCTTCCTCTTCTGCATCTTCCTCTTCCGCGTCTTCCTCTTCTGTGTCTTCCTCTTCTGCCTCTTCCTCTTCCGTGTCTTCCTCTTCCGTGTCTTCCTCTTCTGCGCCTTCCTCTTCCGCCTCTTCCTCTTCTGCGTCTTCCTCTTCCGCGTCTTCCTGTTCCGTGTCTTCCTCTTCCGTGTCTTCCTCTTCTGCGTCTTCCTCTTCTGCGTCTTCCTCTTCCATGTCTTCCTCTTCCGCGTCTTCCTCTTCTGCGTCTTCCTCTTCCGTGTCTTCCTCTTCCGTGTCTTCCTCTTCCGCGTCTTCCTCTTCCGCGTCTTCCTCTTCTGCATCTTCCTCTACTGCGTCTTCCTCTTCTGCATCTTCCTCTTCCGCGTCTTCCTGTTCTGCATCTTCCTCTTCCGCGTCTTCCTCTTCTGCACCTTCCTCTTCTGCGTCTTCCTCTTCTGCATCTTCCTCTTCTGCGTCTTCCTCTTCCGCGTCTTCCTGTTCCGTGTCTTCCTCTTCCGTGTCTTCCTCTTCTGCGTCTTCCTCTTCTGCGTCTTCCTCTTCCATGTCTTCCTCTTCCGCGTCTTCCTCTTCTGCGTCTTCCTCTTCCGTGTCTTCCTCTTCCGTGTCTTCCTCTTCCGCGTCTTCCTCTTCCGCGTCTTCCTCTTCTGCATCTTCCTCTACTGCGTCTTCCTCTTCTGCATCTTCCTCTTCCACGTCTTCCTCTTCCGCGTCTTCCTCTTCTGCGTCTTCCTCTTCTGCGTCTTCCTCTTCTGTGTCTTCCTCTTCTGCGTCTTCCTCTTCTGTGTCTTCCTGTTCTTCGTCTTCCTCTTCTGCGTCTTCCTCTTCTGCGTCTTCCTCTTCCGTGTCTTCCTCTTCTGCATCTTCCTCTTCTGCGTCTTCCTCTTCCGTGTCTTCCTCTTCTGCGTCTTCCTCTTCTGCGTCTTCCTCTTATGCGTCTTCCTCTTCTGTGTCTTCCTCATCTGCGTCTTCCTCTTCCGAGTCTTACTCTTCCGTGTCTTCCTCTTCTGCGTCTTCCTCTTCTGCGTCTTCCTCTTATGCGTCTTCCTCTTCCGTGTCTTCCTCTTCTGCATCTTCCTCTTCTGTGTCTTCCTCTTCTGCGTCTTCCTCTTCCGTGTCTTCCTCTTCTGCGTCATCCTCTTCCGTGTCTTCCTCTTCTGCGTCTTCCTCTTTTGCATCTTCCTCCTCTGCATCTCCCTCTTCTGCATCTTCCTCTTCCATGTCTTCCTCTTCTGCATCTTCTTCTTCTGCGTCTTCCTCTTCCGTGTCTTCTTCTTCTGCCTCTTCCTCTTCTCTGTCTTCCTCTTCCATGTCTTCCTCTTCTGCATCTTCTTCTTCTGCGTCTTCCTCTTCCGCGTCTTCCTCTTCTGCATCTTCCTCTTCTGCATCTTCCTCTTCCGTGTCTTCCTCTTCTGCCTCTTCCTCTTCCGTGTCTTCCTCTTCTGCGTCTTCCTCTTCTGCATCTTCCTCTTCTGCATCTCCCTCTTCCGTGTCTTCCTCTTCTGCATCTTCCTCTTCCGTCTCTTCCTCTTCTGCGTCTTCCTCTTCTGCGTCTTCCACTTCTGCGTCTTCCTCTTCTGCATCTTCCTCTTCCGCGTCTTCCTCTTCCGTGTCTTCCTCTTCTGCCTCTTCCTCTACCGTGTCTTCCTCTTCCGTGTCTTCCCCTTCTGCGTCTTCCTCTTCCGCGTCTTCCTCTTCTGCATCTTCCTCTTCTGCACCTTCCTCTTCAGCTTCTTCCTCTTCTGTGTCTTCCTCTTCTGCGTCTTCCTCTTCTGCATCTTCCTCTTCTGCATCTTCCTCTTCCGTGTCTTCCTCTTCTGCATCTTCCTCTTCTGCGTCTTCCTCTTCTGCATCTTCCTCTTCCTCGTCTTCCTCTTCTGCGTCTTCCTCTTCCGTATCTTCCTCTTCCGCGTCTTCCTCTTCTGCATCTTCCTCTACTGCGTCTTCCTCTTCTGCGTCTTCCTCTTCCGTGTCTTCCTGTTCTGCGTCTTCCTCTTCCGTGTCTTCCTCTTCTGCATCTTCCTCTTCTGCATCTTCCTCTTCCGTGTCTTCCTCTTCTGCGTCTTCCTCTTCCGTGTCTTCCTCTTCTGCGTCTTCCTCTTCTGTGTCTTCCTCTTCTTCGTCTCCCTCTTCTGCGTCTTCCTCTTCTGCGTCTTCCTCTTTTGCGTCTTCCTCTTCCGTGTCTTCCTCTTCTGCATCTTCCTCTTCTGCATCTTCCTCTTCCGTGTCTTCCTCTTCTGCATCTTCCTCTTCTGCATCTTCCTCTTATGCGTCTTCCTCTTCTGTGTCTTCCTTTTCTGCGTCTTCCTCTTTTGCGTCTTCCTCTTCCGCGTCTTCCTCTTCTGCGTCTTCCTCTTCCGCGTCTTCCTCTTCCGTGTCTTCCTCTTCTGCGTCTTCCTCTTCCATGTCTCCCTCTTCTCCGTCTTCCTCTTCCGTGTCTTCCTCTTCTGCGTCTTCCTCTTCTGCGTCTTCCTCTTCTGCATCTCCCTCTTCTGCATCTTCCTCTTCCGTGTCTTCCTCTTCTGCATCTTCTTCTTCTGCGTCTTCCTCTACCGTGTCTTCCTCTTCCGCCTCTTCCTCTTCCGTGTCTTCCTCTTCCGTGTCTTCCTCTTCTGCGTCTTCCTCTTCCGCGTCTTCCTCTTCTGCGTCGTCCTCTCCTGCGTCTTCCTCTTCTGCATCTTCCTCTTCTGCATCTTCCTCTTCCGTGTCTTCCTCTTCTGCATCTTCCTCTTCCGCGTCTTCCTCTTCCGTGTGTTCCTCTTCTGCCTCTTCCTCTTCCACATCTTCCTCTTCCGTGTCTTCCTCTTGTGCGTCATCCTCTTCCGCGTCTTCCTCTTCTGCGTCTTCCTCTTCTGCGTCTTCCTCTTCCGCGTCTTCCTCTTCTGTGTCTTCCTCTTCTGCCTCTTCCTCTTCCATGTCTTCCTCTTCCGTGTCTTCCTCTTCTGCGTCTTCCTCTTCCGCGTCATCCTCTGCTGCATCATCCTCTTCTGCATCTTCCTCTTCCGTGTCTTCCTCTTCTGCGCCTTTTTCTTCCGCGTCTTCCTCTTCTGCGTCTTCCTCTTCCGTGTCTTCCTCTTCTGCGTCTTCCTCTTCCGCGTCTTCCTCTTCTGCATCTTCCTCTTCTGCATCTTCCTCTTCCGTGTCTTCCTCTTCTGCGCCTTCCTCTTCTGCATCTTCCTCTTCTGCGTCTTCCTCTTCCGTGTCTTCCTCTTCTGCATCTTTCTCTTCTGCATCTTCCTCTTCTGCATCTTCCTCTTCTGCATCTTCCTCTTCTGCGTCTTCCTCTTCAGCATCCTCCTCTTCCGTGTCTTCCTCTTCTGTGTCTTCCTCTTCTGCATCTTTCTCTTCTGCGTCTTCCTCTTCCGTGTCTTCCTCTTCCGTGTCTTCCTCTTCTATATCTTCCTCTTTCGCGTCTTCCTCTTCTGCTTCTTCCTCTTCTGTGTCTTCCTCTTCCGCGTCTTCCTCTTCTGCGTCTTCCTCTTCTGCGTCTTCCTCTTCTGCATCTTCCTCTTCTGCGTCTTCCTCTTCTGTATCTTCCTCTGCTGTATCTACCTCTTCCGTGTCTTCCTCTTCTGTGTCTTACCCTTCTGCGTCTTCCTCTTCTGCATCTTCCTCTTCCGTGTCTTCCTCTTCTGCGTCTTTCTCTTCTCCATCTTCCTCTTCTGCATCTTCCTCTTCTGCATCTTCCTCTTCTGCATCTTCCTCTTCTGCGTCTTCCTCTTCTGCATCTTCCTCTTCTGCGTCTTCCTCTTCTGTGTCTTCCTCTTCTGCGTCTTCCTCTTCTGCATCTTCCTCTTCCGCGTCTTCCTCTTCTGCGTCTTCCTGTTCCACGTCTTCCTCTTCTGCGTCTTCCTCTTCTGCGTCTTCCTCTTCTGCATCTTCCTCTACTGCATCTTCCTCTTCTGCATCTTCCTCTTCCGCGTCTTCTCCTTCCGTGTCTTCCTCTTCTGCCTCTTCCTCTTCCGTGTCTTCCTCTATCGAGTCTTCCTCTTCTGCGTCTTCCTCTTCCGCGTCTTCCTCTTCCGTGTCTTCCTCTTCTGCCTCTTCCTCTTCCGTGTTTTCCTCTTCCGTGTCTTCCTCTTCCGCGTCTTCCTCTTCCGCGTCTTCCTCTTCTGCATCTTCCTCTTCTGCATCTTCCTCTTCCGTGTCTTCCTCTTCTGCGTCTTCCTCTTCCGTGTCTTCCTCTTCTGCGTCTTCCTCTTCCGCGTCTTCCTCTTCTGCATCTTCCTCTTCTGCATCTTCCTCTTCTGTGTCTTCCTCTTCTGCGCCTTCCTCTTCTGCATCTTCCTCTTCTGCGTCTTCCTCTTCCGTGTCTTCCTCTTCTGCATCTTTCTCTTCTGCATCTTCCTCTTCTGCATCTTCCTCTTCAGCATCCTCCTCTTCCATGTATTCCTCTTCTGTGTCTTCCTCTTCTGCATCTTTCTCTTCTGCGTCTTCCTCTTCCATGTCTTCCTCTTCCGTGTCTTCCTCTTCTATATCTTCCTCTTTCGCGTCTTCCTCTTCTGCTTCTGCCTCTTCTGTGTCTTCCTCTTCTGCGTCTTCCTCTTCTGCATCTTCCTCTTCTGCGTCTTCCTCTTCTGTATCTTCCTCTGCTGTATCTTCCTCTTCCGTGTCTTCCTCTTCTGTGTCTTACCCTTCAGCATCTTCCTCTTCTGCATCTTCCTCCTCCGTGTCTTCCTCTTCTGCGTCTTTCTCTTCTCCATCTTCCTCTTCTGCATCTTCCTCTTCTGCATCTTCCTCTTCTGCATCTTCCTCTTCTGCATCTTCCTCTTCTGCGTCTTCCTCTTCTGTGTCTTCCTCTTCTGCGTCTTCCTCTTCTGCGTCTTCCTGTTCCACGTCTTCCTCTTCTGCGTCTTCCTCTTCTGCATCTTCCTCTTCTGCATCTTCCTCTTCTGCATCTTCCTCTTCTGCATCTTCCTCTTCCGCGTCTTCTCCTTCCGTGTCTTCCTCTTCTGCCTCTTCCTCTTCCGTGTCTTCCTCTATCGAGTCTTCCTCTTCTGCGTCTTCCTCTTCCGCGTCTTCCTCTTCTGCATCTTCCTCTTCTGCATCTTCCTCTTCCGCGTCTTCTCCTTCCGTGTCTTCCTCTTCTGCCTCTTCCTCTTCCGTGTTTTCCTCTTCCGTGTCTTCCTCTTCCGCGTCTTCCTCTTCCGCGTCTTCCTCTTCTGCATCTTCCTCTTCTGCATCTTCCTCTTCCGTGTCTTCCTCTTCTGCGCCTTCCTCTTCCGCGTCTTCCTCTTCTGCGTCTTCCTCTTCTGCATCTTCCTCTTCCATGTCTTCCTCTTCCGTGTCTTCCTCTTCTGCGTCTTCCTCTTCCATGTCTTCCTCTTCTGCGTCTTCCTCTTCTGCTTCTTCCTCTTCTGCGTCTTCCTCTTCAGCATCCTCCTCTTCCGTGTCTTCCTCTTCTGTGTCTTCCTCTTCTGCATCTTCCTCTTCTGCGTCTTCCTCTTCCGTGTCTTCCTCTTCCGTGTCTTCCTCTTCCGTGTCTTCCTCTTCTACATCTTCGTGTTTCACGTCTTCCTCTTCTGCTTCTTCCTCTTCCGTGTCTTCCTCTTCCGCGTCTTCCTCTTCTGCGTCTTCCTCTTCTGCGTCTTCCTATTCTGCGTCTTCCTCTTCTGTATCTTCCTCTGCTGTATTTTCCTCTTCCGCGTCTTCCTCTTCTGCGTCTTCCTCTTCCGCGTCTTCCTCTTCCGTGTCTTCCTCTTCCGTGTCTTCCTCTTCTGTGTCTTCCTCTTCTGTGTCTTCCTCTTCTGCGTCTTCCTCTTCTGCGTCTTCCTCTTCTGCATCTTCCTCTTCTGCATCTTCCTCTTCTGCCTCTTCCTCTTCCGTGTCTTCCTCTTCCGTGTCTTCCTCTTCTGCGTCTTCCTCTTCCGCGTCTTCCTCTTCAGCGTCTTCCTGTTCCGTGCCTTCCTCTTCCGTGTCTTCCTCATCCGTGTCTTCCTCTTCTGCGCCTTCCTCTTCTGCATCTTCCTCTTCTGCGTCTTCCTCTTCCGTGTCTTCCTCTTCTGCATCTTTCTCTTCTGCATCTTCCTCTTCTGCGTCTTCCTCTTCTGCATCTTCCTCTTCTGCGTCTTCCTCTTCAGCATCCTCCTGTTCCGTGTCTTCCTCTTCTGTGTCTTCCTCTTCTGCATCTTTCTCTTCTGCGTCTTCCTCTTCCGTGTCTTCCTCTTCCGTGTCTTCCTCTTCTATATCTTCCTCTTTCGCGTCTTCCTCTTCTGCTTCTTCCTCTTCCGTGTCTTCCTCTTCCCCGTCTTCCTCTTCTGCGTCTTCCTCTTCTGCGTCTTCGTCTTCTGCATCTTCCTCTTCTGCGTCTTCCTCTTCTGTATCTTCCTCTGCTGTATCTTCCTCTTCCCTGTCTTCCTCTTCTGTGTCTTCCTCTTCTGCGTCTTCCTCTTCTGCATCTTCCTCTTCCGTGTCTTCCTCTTCTGCGTCTTCCTCTTCTCCATCTTCCTCTTCTGCATCTTCCTCTTCTGCATCTTCCTCTTCTGCGTCTTCCTCTTCTGCGTCTTCCTCTTCTGTGTCTTCCTCTTCTGCGTCTTCCTCTTCTGTGTCTTCCTCTTCTGCGTCTTCCTCTTCTGCATCTTCCTCTTCCGCGTCTTCCTCTTCTGCGTCTTCCTCTTCTGCATCTTCCTCTTCTGCATCTTCCTCTTCTGCATCTTCCTCTTCTGCATCTTCCTCTTCCGCGTCTTCTTCTTCCGTGTCTTCCTCTTCTGCCTCTTCCTCTTCCGTGTCTTCCTCTATCGTGTCTTCCTCTTCTGCGTCTTCCTCTTCCGCGTCTTCCTCTTCTGCATCTTCCTCTTCTGCGTCTTTCTCTTCCGCGTCTTCCACTTCTGTGTCTTCCTCTTCTGCCTCTTCCTCTTCCGTGTTTTCCTGTTCCGTGTCTTCCTCTTCCGCATCTTCCTCTTCCGCGTCTTCCTCTTCTGCATCTTCCTCTTCTGCATCTTCCTCTTCCGTGTCTTCCTCTTCTGCGCCTTCCTCTTCCGCGTCTTCCTCTTCTGCGTCTTCCTCTTCTGCATCTTCCTCTTCTGCGTCTTCCTCTTCCGTGTCTTCCTCTTCTATATCTTCCTCTTTCGCGTCTTCCTCTTCTGCTTCTTCCTCTTCTGTGTCTTCCTCTTCCGCGTCTTCCTCTTCTGCGTCTTCCTCTTCTGCGTCTTCCTCTTCTGCATCTTCCTCTTCTGCGTCTTCCTCTTCTGTATCTTCCTCTGCTGTATCTTCCTCTTCCGTGTCTTCCTCTTCTGTGTCTTACCCTTCTGCGTCTTCCTCTTCTGCATCTTCCTCTTCCGTGTCTTCCTCTTCTGCGTCTTTCTCTTCTCCATCTTCCTCTTCTGCATCTTCCTCTTCTGCATCTTCCTCTTCTGCATCTTCCTCTTCTGCGTCTTCCTCTTCTGCATCTTCCTCTTCTGCGTCTTCCTCTTCTGTGTCTTCCTCTTCTGCGTCTTCCTCTTCTGCATCTTCCTCTTCCGCGTCTTCCTCTTCTGCGTCTTCCTGTTCCACGTCTTCCTCTTCTGCGTCTTCCTCTTCTGCGTCTTCCTCTTCTGCATCTTCCTCTTCTGCATCTTCCTCTTCTGCATCTTCCTCTTCCGCGTCTTCTCCTTCCGTGTCTTCCTCTTCTGCCTCTTCCTCTTCCGTGTCTTCCTCTATCGAGTCTTCCTCTTCTGCGTCTTCCTCTTCCGCGTCTTCCTCTTCTGCATCTTCCTCTTCTGCATCTTCCTCTTCCGCCTCTTCTCCTTCCGTGTCTTCCTCTTCTGCCTCTTCCTCTTCCGTGTTTTCCTCTTCCGTGTCTTCCTCTTCCGCGTCTTCCTCTTCCACGTCTTCCTCTTCTGCATCTTCCTCTTCTGCATCTTCCTCTTCCGTGTCTTCCTCTTCTGCGCCTTCCTCTTCCGCGTCTTCCTCTTCTGCGTCTTCCTCTTCTGCATCTTCCTCTTCCATGTCTTCCTCTTCCGTGTCTTCCTCTTCCGCATCTTCCTCTTCCATGTCTTCCTCTTCTGCGTCTTCCTCTTCTGCTTGTTCCTCTTCTGCGTCTTCCTCTTCAGCATCCTCCTCTTCCGTGTCTTCCTCTTCTGTGTCTTCCTCTTCTGCATCTTCCTCTTCTGCGTCTTCCTCTTCCGTGTCTTCCTCTTCCGTGTCTTCCTCTTCCGTGTCTTCCTCTTCTACATCTTCGTGTTTCGCGTCTTCCTCTTCTGCTTCTTCCTCTTCCGTGTCTTCCTCTTCCGCGTCTTCCTCTTCTGCGTCTTCCTCTTCTGCGTCTTCCTCTTCTGCGTCTTCCTATTCTGCGTCTTCCTCTTCCGAGTCTGACTCTTCCGTGTCTTCCTCTTCTGCGTCTTCCTCTTCTGCGTCTTCCTCTTCTGCGTCTTCCTCTTCCGTGTCTTCCTCTTCTGCATCTTTCTCTTCTGCATCTTCCTCTTCTGCATCTTCCTCTTCTGCATCTTCCTCTTCTGCATCTTCCTCTTCAGCATCCTCCTCTTCCATGTATTCCTCTTCTGTGTCTTCCTCTTCTGCATCTTTCTCTTCTGCGTCTTCCTCTTCCGTGTCTTCCTCTTCCGTGTCTTCCTCTTCTATATCTTCCTCTTTCGCGTCTTCCTCTTCTGCTTCTTCCTCTTCTGTGTCTTCCTCTTCCGCGTCTTCCTCTTCTGCGTCTTCCTCTTCTGCGTCTTCCTCTTCTGCATCTTCCTCTTCTGCGTCTTCCTCTTCTGTATTTTCCTCTGCTGTATCTTCCTCTTCCGTGTCTTCCTCTTCTGTGTCTTACCCTTCTGCGTCTTCCTCTTCTGCATCTTCCTCTTCCGTGTCTTCCTCTTCTGCGTCTTTCTCTTCTCCATCTTCCTCTTCTGCATCTTCCTCTTCTGCATCTTCCTCTTCTGCATCTTCCTCTTCTGCATCTTCCTCTTCTGCATCTTCCTCTTCTGCGTCTTCCTCTTCTGTGTCTTCCTCTTCTGCGTCTTCCTCTTCTGCATTTTCCTCTTCCGCGTCTTCCTCTTCTGCGTCTTCCTGTTCCACGTCTTCCTCTTCTGCGTCTTCCTCTTCTGCGTCTTCCTCTTCTGCATCTTCCTCTTCTGCATCTTCCTCTTCTGCATCTTCCTCTTCCGCGTCTTCTCCTTCCGTGTCTTCCTCTTCTGCCTCTTCCTCTTCCGTGTCTTCCTCTATCGAGTCTTCCTCTTCTGCGTCTTCCTCTTCCGCGTCTTCCTCTTCTGCATCTTCCTCTTCTGCATCTTCCTCTTCTGCGTCTTCCTCTTCTGTGTCTTCCTCTTCTGCGTCTTCCTCTTCTGCGTCTTCCTGTTCCACGTCTTCCTCTTCTGCGTCTTCCTCTTCTGCGTCTTCCTCTTCTGCATCTTCCTCTTCTGCATCTTCCTCTTCTGCATCTTCCTCTTCCGCGTCTTCTCCTTCCGTGTCTTCCTCTTCTGCCTCTTCCTCTTCCGTGTCTTCCTCTATCGAGTCTTCCTCTTCTGCGTCTTCCTCTTCCGCGTCTTCCACTTCTGCATCTTCCTCTTCTGCATCTTCCTCTTCCGCGTCTTCTCCTTCCGTGTCTTCCTCTTCTGCCTCTTCCTCTTCCGTGTTTTCCTCTTCCGTGTCTTCCTCTTCCGCGTCTTCCTCTTCCGCGTCTTCCTCTTCTGCATCTTCCTCTTCTGCATCTTCCTCTTCTGCATCTTCCTCTTCTGCATCTTCCTCTTCTGCATCTTCCTCTTCCGCGTCTTCTCCTTCCGTGTCTTCCTCTTCTGCCTCTTCCTCTTCCGTGTCTTCCTCTATCGAGTCTTCCTCTTCTGCGTCTTCCTCTTCCGCGTCTTCCTCTTCTGCATCTTCCTCTTCTGCATCTTCCTCTTCCGCGTCTTCTCCTTCCGTGTCTTCCTCTTCTGCCTCTTCCTCTTCCGTGTTTTCCTCTTCCGTGTCTTCCTCTTCTGCGCCTTCCTCTTCCGCGTCTTCCTCTTCTGCGTCTTCCTCTTCTGCATCTTCCTCTTCCATGTCTTCCTCTTCCGTGTCTTCCTCTTCTGCGTCTTCCTCTTCCATGTCTTCCTCTTCTGCGTCTTCCTCTTCTGCTTCTTCCTCTTCTGCGTCTTCCTCTTCAGCATCCTCCTCTTCCGTGTCTTCCTCTTCTGTGTCTTCCTCTTCTGCATCTTCCTCTTCTGCGTCTTCCTCTTCCGTGTCTTCCTCTTCCGTGTCTTCCTCTTCCGTGTCTTCCTCTTCTACATCTTCGTGTTTCACGTCTTCCTCTTCTGCTTCTTCCTCTTCCGTGTCTTCCTCTTCCGCGTCTTCCTCTTCTGCGTCTTCCTCTTCTGCGTCTTCCTATTCTGCGTCTTCCTCTTCTGTATCTTCCTCTGCTGTATTTTCCTCTTCCGCGTCTTCCTCTTCTGCGTCTTCCTCTTCCGCGTCTTCCTCTTCCGTGTCTTCCTCTTCCGTGTCTTCCTCTTCTGTGTCTTCCTCTTCTGTGTCTTCCTCTTCTGCGTCTTCCTCTTCTGCGTCTTCCTCTTCTGCATCTTCCTCTTCTGCATCTTCCTCTTCTGCCTCTTCCTCTTCCGTGTCTTCCTCTTCCGTGTCTTCCTCTTCTGCGTCTTCCTCTTCCGCGTCTTCCTCTTCAGCGTCTTCCTGTTCCGTGCCTTCCTCTTCCGTGTCTTCCTCATCCGTGTCTTCCTCTTCTGCGCCTTCCTCTTCTGCATCTTCCTCTTCTGCGTCTTCCTCTTCCGTGTCTTCCTCTTCTGCATCTTTCTCTTCTGCATCTTCCTCTTCTGCGTCTTCCTCTTCTGCATCTTCCTCTTCTGCGTCTTCCTCTTCAGCATCCTCCTGTTCCGTGTCTTCCTCTTCTGTGTCTTCCTCTTCTGCATCTTTCTCTTCTGCGTCTTCCTCTTCCGTGTCTTCCTCTTCCGTGTCTTCCTCTTCTATATCTTCCTCTTTCGCGTCTTCCTCTTCTGCTTCTTCCTCTTCCGTGTCTTCCTCTTCCCCGTCTTCCTCTTCTGCGTCTTCCTCTTCTGCGTCTTCCTCTTCTGCATCTTCCTCTTCTGCGTCTTCCTCTTCTGTATCTTCCTCTGCTGTATCTTCCTCTTCCCTGTCTTCCTCTTCTGTGTCTTCCTCTTCTGCGTCTTCCTCTTCTGCATCTTCCTCTTCCGTGTCTTCCTCTTCTGCGTCTTCCTCTTCTCCATCTTCCTCTTCTGCATCTTCCTCTTCTGCATCTTCCTCTTCTGCGTCTTCCTCTTCTGCGTCTTCCTCTTCTGTGTCTTCCTCTTCTGCGTCTTCCTCTTTTGTGTCTTCCTCTTCTGCGTCTTCCTCTTCTGCATCTTCCTCTTCCGCGTCTTCCTCTTCTGCGTCTTCCTCTTCTGCATCTTCCTCTTCTGCATCTTCCTCTTCTGCATCTTCCTCTTCTGCATCTTCCTCTTCCGCGTCTTCTTCTTCCGTGTCTTCCTCTTCTGCCTCTTCCTCTTCCGTGTCTTCCTCTATCGTGTCTTCCTCTTCTGCGTCTTCCTCTTCCGCGTCTTCCTCTTCTGCATCTTCCTCTTCTGCGTCTTTCTCTTCCGCGTCTTCCACTTCTGTGTCTTCCTCTTCTGCCTCTTCCTCTTCCGTGTTTTCCTGTTCCGTGTCTTCCTCTTCCGCATCTTCCTCTTCCGCGTCTTCCTCTTCTGCATCTTCCTCTTCTGCATCTTCCTCTTCCGTGTCTTCCTCTTCTGCGCCTTCCTCTTCCGCGTCTTCCTCTTCTGCGTCTTCCTCTTCTGCATCTTCCTCTTCTGCGTCTTCCTCTTCCGTGTCTTCCTCTTCTATATCTTCCTCTTTCGCGTCTTCCTCTTCTGCTTCTTCCTCTTCTGTGTCTTCCTCTTCCGCGTCTTCCTCTTCTGCGTCTTCCTCTTCTGCGTCTTCCTCTTCTGCATCTTCCTCTTCTGCGTCTTCCTCTTCTGTATCTTCCTCTGCTGTATCTTCCTCTTCCGTGTCTTCCTCTTCTGTGTCTTACCCTTCTGCGTCTTCCTCTTCTGCATCTTCCTCTTCCGTGTCTTCCTCTTCTGCGTCTTTCTCTTCTCCATCTTCCTCTTCTGCATCTTCCTCTTCTGCATCTTCCTCTTCTGCATCTTCCTCTTCTGCGTCTTCCTCTTCTGCATCTTCCTCTTCTGCGTCTTCCTCTTCTGTGTCTTCCTCTTCTGCGTCTTCCTCTTCTGCATCTTCCTCTTCCGCGTCTTCCTCTTCTGCGTCTTCCTGTTCCACGTCTTCCTCTTCTGCGTCTTCCTCTTCTGCGTCTTCCTCTTCTGCATCTTCCTCTTCTGCATCTTCCTCTTCTGCATCTTCCTCTTCCGCGTCTTCTCCTTCCGTGTCTTCCTCTTCTGCCTCTTCCTCTTCCGTGTCTTCCTCTATCGAGTCTTCCTCTTCTGCGTCTTCCTCTTCCGCGTCTTCCTCTTCTGCATCTTCCTCTTCTGCATCTTCCTCTTCCGCCTCTTCTCCTTCCGTGTCTTCCTCTTCTGCCTCTTCCTCTTCCGTGTTTTCCTCTTCCGTGTCTTCCTCTTCCGCGTCTTCCTCTTCCACGTCTTCCTCTTCTGCATCTTCCTCTTCTGCATCTTCCTCTTCCGTGTCTTCCTCTTCTGCGCCTTCCTCTTCCGCGTCTTCCTCTTCTGCGTCTTCCTCTTCTGCATCTTCCTCTTCCATGTCTTCCTCTTCCGTGTCTTCCTCTTCCGCATCTTCCTCTTCCATGTCTTCCTCTTCTGCGTCTTCCTCTTCTGCTTGTTCCTCTTCTGCGTCTTCCTCTTCAGCATCCTCCTCTTCCGTGTCTTCCTCTTCTGTGTCTTCCTCTTCTGCATCTTCCTCTTCTGCGTCTTCCTCTTCCGTGTCTTCCTCTTCCGTGTCTTCCTCTTCCGTGTCTTCCTCTTCTACATCTTCGTGTTTCGCGTCTTCCTCTTCTGCTTCTTCCTCTTCCGTGTCTTCCTCTTCCGCGTCTTCCTCTTCTGCGTCTTCCTCTTCTGCGTCTTCCTCTTCTGCGTCTTCCTATTCTGCGTCTTCCTCTTCCGAGTCTGACTCTTCCGTGTCTTCCTCTTCTGCGTCTTCCTCTTCTGCGTCTTCCTCTTCTACGTCTTCCTCTTCCATGTCTTCCTCTTCTGCATCTTTCTCTTCTGCATCTTCCTCTTCTGCATCTTCCTCTTCTGCATCTTCCTCTTCTGCATCTTCCTCTTCAGCATCCTCCTCTTCCATGTATTCCTCTTCTGTGTCTTCCTCTTCTGCATCTTTCTCTTCTGCGTCTTCCTCTTCCGTGTCTTCCTCTTCCGTGTCTTCCTCTTCTATATCTTCCTCTTTCGCGTCTTCCTCTTCTGCTTCTTCCTCTTCTGTGTCTTCCTCTTCCGCGTCTTCCTCTTCTGCGTCTTCCTCTTCTGCGTCTTCCTCTTCTGCATCTTCCTCTTCTGCGTCTTCCTCTTCTGTATCTTCCTCTGCTGTATCTTCCTCTTCCGTGTCTTCCTCTTCTGTGTCTTACCCTTCTGCGTCTTCCTCTTCTGCATCTTCCACTTCCGTGTCTTCCTCTTCTGCGTCTTTCTCTTCTCCATCTTCCTCTTCTGCATCTTCCTCTTCTGCATCTTCCTCTTCTGCATCTTCCTCTTCTGCATCTTCCTCTTCTGCATCTTCCTCTTCTGCGTCTTCCTCTTCTGCGTCTTCCTCTTCTGCGTCTTCCTCTTCTGCATTTTCCTCTTCCGCGTCTTCCTCTTCTGCGTCTTCCTGTTCCACGTCTTCCTCTTCTGCGTCTTCCTCTTCTGCGTCTTCCTCTTCTGCATCTTCCTCTTCTGCATCTTCCTCTTCTGCATCTTCCTCTTCCGCGTCTTCTCCTTCCGTGTCTTCCTCTTCTGCCTCTTCCTCTTCCGTGTCTTCCTCTATCGAGTCTTCCTCTTCTGCGTCTTCCTCTTCCGCGTCTTCCTCTTCTGCATCTTCCTCTTCTGCATCTTCCTCTTCCGCGTCTTCTCCTTCCGTGTCTTCCTCTTCTGCCTCTTCCTCTTCCGTGTTTTCCTCTTCCGTGTCTTCCTCTTCTGCGTCTTCCTCTTCCGCGTCTTCCTCTTCTGCATCTTCCTCTTCTGCATCTTCCTCTTCCGTGTCTTCCTCTTCTGCGCCTTCCTCTTCCGCGTCTTCCTCTTCTGCGTCTTCCTCTTCTGCATCTTCCTCTTCCATGTCTTCCTCTTCCGTGTCTTCCTCTTCTGCGTCTTCCTCTTCCATGTCTTCCTCTTCTGCGTCTTCCTCTTCTGCTTCTTCCTCTTCTGCGTCTTCCTCTTCAGCATCCTCCTCTTCCGTGTCTTCCTCTTCTGTGTCTTCCTCTTCTGCATCTTCCTCTTCTGCGTCTTCCTCTTCCGTGTCTTCCTCTTCCGTGTCTTCCTCTTCCGTGTCTTCCTCTTTTACATCTTCGTGTTTCACGTCTTCCTCTTCTGCTTCTTCCTCTTCCGTGTCTTCCTCTTCCGCGTCTTCCTCTTCTGCGTCTTCCTCTTCTGCGTCTTCCTATTCTGCGTCTTCCTCTTCTGTATCTTCCTCTGCTGTATTTTCCTCTTCCGCGTCTTCCTCTTCTGCGTCTTCCTCTTCCGCGTCTTCCTCTTCCGTGTCTTCCTCTTCCGTGTCTTCCTCTTCTGTGTCTTCCTCTTCTGTGTCTTCCTCTTCTGCGTCTTCCTCTTCTGCGTCTTCCTCTTCTGCATCTTCCTCTTCTGCATCTTCCTCTTCCGTGTCTTCCTCTTCTGCCTCTTCCTCTTCCGTGTCTTCCTCTTCCGTGTCTTCCTCTTCTGCGTCTTCCTCTTCCGCGTCTTCCTCTTCAGCGTCTTCCTGTTCCGTGCCTTCCTCTTCCGTGTCTTCCTCTTCCGTGTCTTCCTCTTCTGCGCCTTCCTCTTCTGCATCTTCCTCTTCTGCGTCTTCCTCTTCCGTGTCTTCCTCTTCTGCATCTTTCTCTTCTGCATCTTCCTCTTCTGCGTCTTCCTCTTCTGCATCTTCCTCTTCTGCGTCTTCCTCTTCAGCATCCTCCTGTTCCGTGTCTTCCTCTTCTGTGTCTTCCTCTTCTGCATCTTTCTCTTCTGCGTCTTCCTCTTCCGTGTCTTCCTCTTCCGTGTCTTCCTCTTCTATATCTTCCTCTTTCGCGTCTTCCTCTTCTGCTTCTTCCTCTTCCGTGTCTTCCTCTTCCGCGTCTTCCTCTTCTGCGTCTTCCTCTTCTGCGTCTTCCTCTTCTGCATCTTCCTCTTCTGCGTCTTCCTCTTCTGTATCTTCCTCTGCTGTATCTTCCTCTTCCCTGTCTTCCTCTTCTGTGTCTTCCTCTTCTGCGTCTTCCTCTTCTGCATCTTCCTCTTCCGTGTCTTCCTATTCTGCGTCTTCCTCTTCTCCATCTTCCTCTTCTGCATCTTCCTCTTCTGCATCTTCCTCTTCTGCGTCTTCCTCTTCTGCATCTTCCTCTTCTGCGTCTTCCTCTTCTGCGTCTTCCTCTTCTGTGTCTTCCTCTTCTGCGTCTTCCTCTTCTGCATCTTCCTCTTCCGCGTCTTCCTCTTCTGCGTCTTCCTCTTCTGCATCTTCCTCTTCTGCATCTTCCTCTTCTGCATCTTCCTCTTCTGCATCTTCCTCTTCCGCGTCTTCTTCTTCCGTGTCTTCCTCTTCTGCCTCTTCCTCTTCCGTGTCTTCCTCTATCGTGTCTTCCTCTTCTGCGTCTTCCTCTTCCGCGTCTTCCTCTTCTGCATCTTCCTCTTCTGCGTCTTTCTCTTCCGCGTCTTCCACTTCTGTGTCTTCCTCTTCTGCCTCTTCCTCTTCCGTGTTTTCCTGTTCCGTGTCTTCCTCTTCCGCATCTTCCTCTTCCGCGTCTTCCTCTTCTGCATCTTCCTCTTCTGCATCTTCCTCTTCCGTGTCTTCCTCTTCTGCGCCTTCCTCTTCCGCGTCTTCCTCTTCTGCGTCTTCCTCTTCTGCATCTTCCTCTTCTGCGTCTTCCTCTTCCGTGTCTTCCTCTTCTATATCTTCCTCTTTCGCGTCTTCCTCTTCTGCTTCTTCCTCTTCTGTGTCTTCCTCTTCCGCGTCTTCCTCTTCTGCGTCTTCCTCTTCTGCGTCTTCCTCTTCTGCATCTTCCTCTTCTGCGTCTTCCTCTTCTGTATCTTCCTCTGCTGTATCTTCCTCTTCCGTGTCTTCCTCTTCTGTGTCTTACCCTTCTGCGTCTTCGTCTTCTGCATCTTCCTCTTCCGTGTCTTCCTCTTCTGCGTCTTTCTCTTCTCCATCTTCCTCTTCTGCATCTTCCTCTTCTGCATCTTCCTCTTCTGCATCTTCCTCTTCTGCGTCTTCCTCTTCTGCATCTTCCTCTTCTGCGTCTTCCTCTTCTGTGTCTTCCTCTTCTGCGTCTTCCTCTTGTGCATCTTCCTCTTCCGCGTCTTCCTCTTCTGCGTCTTCCTGTTCCACGTCTTCCTCTTCTGCGTCTTCCTCTTCTGCGTCTTCCTCTTCTGCATCTTCCTCTTCTGCATCTTCCTCTTCTGCATCTTCCTCTTCCGCGTCTTCTCCTTCCGTGTCTTCCTCTTCTGCCTCTTCCTCTTCCGTGTCTTCCTCTATCGAGTCTTCCTCTTCTGCGTCTTCCTCTTCCGCGTCTTCCTCTTCTGCATCTTCCTCTTCTGCATCTTCCTCTTCCGCCTCTTCTCCTTCCGTGTCTTCCTCTTCTGCCTCTTCCTCTTCCGTGTTTTCCTCTTCCATGTCTTCCTCTTCCGCGTCTTCCTCTTCCGCGTCTTCCTCTTCTGCATCTTCCTCTTCTGCATCTTCCTCTTCCGTGTCTTCCTCTTCTGCGCCTTCCTCTTCCGCGTCTTCCTCTTCTGCGTCTTCCTCTTCTGCATCTTCCTCTTCCATGTCTTCCTCTTCCGTGTCTTCCTCTTCTGCGTCTTCCTCTTCCATGTCTTCCTCTTCTGCGTCTTCCTCTTCTGCTTCTTCCTCTTCTGCGTCTTCCTCTTCAGCATCCTCCTCTTCCGTGTCTTCCTCTTCTGTGTCTTCCTCTTCTGCATCTTCCTCTTCTGCGTCTTCCTCTTCCGTGTCTTCCTCTTCCGTGTCTTCCTCTTCCGTGTCTTCCTCTTCTACATCTTCGTGTTTCGCGTCTTCCTCTTCTGCTTCTTCCTCTTCCGTGTCTTCCTCTTCCGCGTCTTCCTCTTCTGCATCTTCCTATTCTGCGTCTTCCTCTTCTGTATCTTCCTCTGCTGTATTTTCCTCTTCTGCATCTTCCTCTTCTGCGTCTTCCTCTTCCGTGTCTTCCTCTTCCGTGTCTTCCTCTTCCGTGTCTTCCTCTTCTGTGTCTTCCTCTTCTGTGTCTTCCTCTTCTGCGTCTTCCTCTTCTGCATCTTCCTCTTCTGCATCTTCCTCTTCCGTGTCTTCCTCTTCTGCCTCTTCCTCTTCCGTGTCTTCCTCTTCCGTGTCTTCCTCTACTGCGTCTTCCTCTTCCGCGTCTTCCTCTTCTGCGTCTTCCTGTTCCGTGCCTTCCTCTTCCGTGTCTTCCTCTTCCGTGTCTTCCTCTTCTGCGCCTTCCTCTTCTGCATCTTCCTCTTCTGCGTCTTCCTCTTCCGTGTCTTCCTCTTCTGCATCTTTCTCTTCTGCATCTTCCTCTTCTGCGTCTTCCTCTTCTGCATCTTCCTCTTCTGCGTCTTACTCTTCAGCATCCTCCTGTTCCGTGTCTTCCTCTTCGGTGTCTTCCTCTTCTGCATCTTTCTCTTCTGCGTCTTCCTCTTCCGTGTCTTCCTCTTCCTTGTCTTCCTCTTCTATATCTTCCTCTTTCGCGTCTTCCTCTTCTGCTTCTTCCTCTTCCGTGTCTTCCTCTTCCGCGTCTTCCTCTTCTGCGTCTTCCTCTTCTGCGTCTTCGTCTTCTGCATCTTCCTCTTCTGCGTCTTCCTCTTCTGTATCTTCCTCTGCTGTATCTTCCTCTTCCGTGTCTTCCTCTTCTGTGTCTTCCTCTTCTGCGTCTTCCTCTTCTGCATCTTCCTCTTCCGTGTCTTCCTCTTCTGCGTCTTCCTCTTCTCCATCTTCCTCTTCTGCATCTTCCTCTTCTGCATCTTCCTCTTCTGCGTCTTCCTCTTCTGCGCCTTCCTCTTCTGCGTCTTCCTCTTCTGCGTCTTCCTCTTCTGCGTCTTCCTCTTCTGCATCTTCCTCTTCTGTGTCTTCCTCTTCTGCATCTTCCTCTTCTGCGTCTTCCTCTTCTGCATCTTCCTCTTCTGCGTCTTCCTCTTCTGCGTCTTCCTCTTCTGCGTCTTCCTCTTCTGCGTCTTCCTCTTCTGCATCTTCCTCTTCTGTGTCTTCCTCTTCTGCGTCTTCCTCTTCTGCATCTTCCTCTTCCGCGTCTTCCTCTTCTGCATCTTCCTCTTCTGCATCTTCCTCTTCTGCATCTTCCTCTTCTGCATCTTCCTCTTCCGCGTCTTCTTCTTCCGTGTCTTCCTCTTCTGCCTCTTCCTCTTCCGTGTCTTCCTCTATCGTGTCTTCCTCTTCTGCGTCTTCCTCTTCCGCGTCTTCCTCTTCTGCATCTTCCTCTTCTGCGTCTTCCTCTTCCGCGTCTTCCACTTCCGTGTCTTCCTCTTCTGCCTCTTCCTCTTCCGTGTTTTCCTGTTCCGTGTCTTCCTCTTCCGCATCTTCCTCTTCCGCGTCTTCCTCTTCTGCATTTTCCTCTTCTGCATCTTCCTCTTCCGTGTCTTCCTCTTCTGCGCCTTCCTCTTCCACGTCTTCCTCTTCTGCGTCTTCCTCTTCTGCATCTTCCTCTTCTGCGTCTTCCTCTTCCGTGTCTTCCTCTTCTGCATCTTTCTCTTCTGCATCTTCCTCTTCTGCGTCTTCCTCTTCTGCATCTTCCTCTTCTGCGTCTTCCTCTTCAGCATCCTCCTCTTCCGTGTCTTCCTCTTCTGTGTCTTCCTCTTCTGCATCTTCCTCTTCTGCGTCTTCCTCTTCCGTGTCTTCCTCTTCCGTGTCTTCCTCTTCCGTGTTTTCCTCTTCTACATCTTCGTCTTTCGCGTCTTCCTCTTCTGCTTCTTCCTTTTCCGTGTCTTCCTCTTCCGCGTCTTCCTCTTCTGCGTCTTCCTCTTCTGCGTCTTCCTCTTCTGCGTCTTCCTATTCTGCGTCTTCCTCTTCTGTATCTTCCTCTGCTGTATCTTCCTCTTCCGCGTCTTCCTCTTCTGCGTCTTCCTCTTCCGTGTCTTCCTCTTCCGTGTCTCCCTCTTCTGTGTCTTCCTCTTCTGCGTCTTCCTCTTCTGCGTCTTCCTCTTCTGCGTCTTCCTCTTCTGCATTTTCCTCTTCCATGTCTTCCTCTTCTGTGTCTTCCTCTTCTGCATCTTCCTCTTCTGCATCTTCCTCTTCTGTGTCTTCCTCTTCTGCATCTTCCTCTTCTGCGTCTTCCTCTTCCGTGTCTTCCTCTTCTGCCTCTTCCTCTTCCGTGTCTTCCTCTTCCGTGTCTTCCTCTTCTGCGTCTTCCTCTTCCACGTCTTCCTCTTCTGCGTCTTCCTCTTCTGCGACTTCCTCTTCTGCATCTTCCTTTTCTACATCTTCCTCTTCCGTGTCTTCCTCTTCCGAATCTTACTCTTCCACGTCTTCCTCTTCTGTGTCTTCCTCTTCTGCATCTTCCTCTTCTGCATCTTCCTCTTCCGCATCTTCCTCTTCCCTGTCTTCCGCTTCTGCATCTTCCTCTTCAGCATCTTCCTCTTCTGCATCTTCCTCTTCCGTGTCTTCCTCTTCTGCATCTTCCTCTTCTGCATCTTGCTCTTCCGCGTCTTCCTCTTCTGCATCTTCCTCTTCCGTGTCTTCCTCTTCTGCATCTTCCTCTTCTGCGTCTTCCTCTTCCGTGTCTTCCTCTTCTGCATCTTCCTCTTCTGCGTCTTCTTCTTCTGCATCTTCCTCTTCCGTGTCTTCCTCTTCCGCGTCTTCCTCTTCCGCGTCTTCCTCTTCTCCGTCTTCCTCTTCCGTGTCTTCCTCTTCTGCGTCTTCCTCTTCTGCATCTTCCTCTTCCGTGCCTTCCTCTTCCATGTCTTCCTCTTCTGCTTCCTCATCTTCTGCGTCTTCCTCTTCCGTGTCTTCCTCTTCTGCGTCTTCTTCTTCTGCGTCTTCCTCTTCTGCGTCTTCCTCTTCCGTGTCTTCCTCTTCCGTGTCTTCCTCTTCTGCGTCTTCCTCTTCTGCATCTTCCTCTTCCATGTCTTCCTCTTGTGCATTTTCCTCTTCTGCGTCTTCCTCTTCCGTGTCTTCCTCTTCTGCTTCCTCATCTTCTGCGTCTTCCTCTTCCGTGTCTTCCTCTTCCGTGTCTTCCTCTTCTGCATTTTCCTCTTCCGCGTCTTCCTCTTCTGCATCTTCCTCTTCCGTGTCTTCCTCTTCTGCATCTTCCTCTTCCACGTCTTCCTCTTCTGCGTCTTCCTCTTCCATGTCTTCCTCTTCCGTGTCTTCCTCTTCTGCGTCTTCCTCTTCTGCGTCTTCCTCTTCCGTGTCTTCCTCTTCCGTGTCATCCTCTTCTGCGTCTTCCTCTTCTGCATCTTCCTCTTCCATGTCTTCCTCTTCTGCATCTTCTTCTTCTGCTTCTTCCTCTTCCGTGTCTTCCTCTTCTGCGTCTTCCTCCTCTGTGTCTTCCTTATATGCATCTTCCTCTTCTGCTTCCTCATCTTCTGCGTCTTCCTCTTCCATGTCTTCCTCTTCCGTGTCTTCCTCTTCTGCATTTTCCTCTTCCGCGTCTTCCTCTTCTGCATCTTCCTCTTCCGTGTCTTCCTCTTCTGCATCTTCCTCTTCCGCGTCTTCCTCTTCTGCGTCTTCCTCTTCCGTGTCTTCCTCTTCCGTGTCTTCCTCTTCTGCGTCTTCCTCTTCTGCGTCTTCCTCTTCCGTGTCTTCCTCTTCCGTGTCTTCCTCTTCTGCGTCTTCCTCTTCTGCATCTTCCTCTTCCATGTCTTCCTCTTCTGCATCTTCCTCTTCTGCTTCTTCCTCTTCCGTGTCTTCGTCTTCTGCATCTTCCTCTTCCGCGTCTTCCTCTTCTGCGTCTTCCTCTTCAGCGTCTTCCTCTTCTGCATCTTCCTCTTCTGCATCTTCCTCTTCCGTGTCTTCCTCTTCTGCATCTTCCTCTTCCGCGTCTTCCTCTTCCGTGTCTTCCTCTTCTGCCTCTTCCTCTTCCGTGTCTTCCTCTTCCGTGTCTTCCTCTTCTGCGTCTTCCTCTTCTGCGTCTTCCACTTCTGCGTCTTCCTCTTCTGCATCTTCCTCTTCCGCGTCTTCCTCTTCCGTGTCTTCCTCTTCTGCAACTTCCTCTTCTGTGTCTTCCTCTTCCATGTCTTCCCCTTCTGCATCTTCCTCTTCCGCGTCTTCCTCTTCTGCATCTTCCTCTTCTGCACCTTCCTCTTCAGCATCTTCCTCTTCTGTGTCTTCCTCTTCTGCGTCTTCCTCTTCTGCATCTTCCTCTTCTGTGTCTTCCTCTTCCGTGTCTTCCTCTTCTGCATCTTCCTCTTCTGCGTCTTCCTCTTCTGCATCTTCCTCTTCCGCGTCTTCCTCTTCTGCGTCTTCCTCTTCCGTATCTTCCTCTTCCGCGTCTTCCTCTTCTGCATCTTCCTCTACTGCGTCTTCCTGTTCTGCATCTTCCTCTTCCATGTCTTCCTCTTCCGTGTCTTCCTCTTCTGCATCTTCCTCTTCCGTGTCTTCCTCTTCTGCATCTTCCTCTTCTGCATCTTCCTCTTCCGCATCTTCCTCTTCTGCGTCTTCCTCTTCTGTGTCTTCCTCTTCTGCGTCTTCCTCTTCTGTGTCTTCCTCTTCTTCGTCTCCCTCTTCTGCGTCTTCCTCTTCTGCGTCTTCCTCTTCCGTGTCTTCCTCTTCTGCATCTTCCTCTTCTGCATCTTCCTCTTCCATGTCTTCCTCTTCCGTGTCTTCCTCTTCTGCATCTTCCTCTTCTGCATCTTCCTCTTCCGCGTCTTCCTCTTCCGTGTCTTCCTCTTCTGCGTCTTCCTCTTCCGTGTCTTCCTCTTCTGCGTCTTCCTCTTCCGTGTCTTCCTCTTCTGCATCTTCCTCTTCTGCGTCTTCCTCTTCTGCATCTCCCTCTTCTGCATCTTCCTCTTCCGTGTCTTCCTCTTCTGCATCTTCTTCTTCTGCGTCTTCCTCTACCGTGTCTTCCTCTTCTGCCTCTTCCTCTTCCGTGTCTTCCTCTTCCGTGTCTTCCTCTTCTGCGTCTTCCTCTTCCGCGTCTTCCTCTTCTGCGTCGTCCTCTTCTGTGTCTTCCTCTTCTGCATCTTCCTCTTCTGCATCTTCCTCTTCCATGTCTTCCTCTTCCGTGCCTTCCTCTTCTGCCTCTTCCTCTTCCATGTCTTCCTCTTCCGCGTCTTCCTCTTCTGCATCGTCCTCTTCTGTGTCTTCCTCTTCTGCATCTTCCTCTTCCATGTCTTCCTCTTCCGTGCCTTCCTCTTCTGCCTCTTCCTCTTCCGTGTCTTCCTCTTCTGCATCTTCTTCTTCTGCGTCTTCCTCTACCGTGTCTTCCTCTTCTGCCTCTTCCTCTTCCGTGTCTTCCTCTTCCGTGTCTTCCTCTTCTGCGTCTTCCTCTTCCGCGTCTTCCTCTTCCGCGTCTTCCTCTTCTGCGTCGTCCTCTTCTGTGTCTTCCTCTTCTGCATCTTCCTCTTCTGCATCTTCCTCTTCCGCGTCTTCCTCTTCCGTGCCTTCCTCTTCTGCCTCTTCCTCTTCCATGTCTTCCTCTTCCGTGTCTTCCTCTTCTGCGTCATCCTCTTCCGCGTCTTCCTCTTCTGCGTCTTCCTCTTCTGCGTCTTCCTCTTCCGCGTCTTCCTCTTCCGTGTCTTCCTCTTCTGCCTCTTCCTCTTCCATGTCTTCCTCTTCCGTGTCTTCCTCTTCTGCGTCTTCCTCTTCCGCGTCATCCTCTTCTGCATCATCCTCTTCTGCATCTTCCTCTTCCGCGTCTTCCACTTCTGCGCCTTCCTCTTCCGCGTCTTCCTCTTCTGCATCTTCCTCTTCCGTGTCTTCCTCTTCTGTGTCTTCCTCTTCCGCGTCTTCCTCTTCTGCGTCTTCCTCTTCTGGGTCTTCCTCTTCTGCGTCTTCCTATTCTGCGTCTTCCTCTTCTGTATCATCCTCTGCTGTATCTTCCTCTTCCGCGTCTTCCTCTTCTGCGTCTTCCTCTTCCGAGTCTTCCTCTTCCGTGTCTTCCTCTTCCGTGTCTTCCTCTTCTGTGTCTTCCTCTTCTGTGTCTTCCTCTTCTGCGTCTTCCTCTTCTGCATCTTCCTCTTCCGTGTCTTCCTCTTCTGCATCTTCCTCTTCCACGTCTTCCTCTTCTGCGTCTTCCTCTTCCGTGTCTTCCTCTTCCGTGTCTTCCTCTTCTGCGTCTTCCTCTTCTGCATCTTCCTCTTCTCTGTCTTCCTCTTCCGTGTCTTCCTCTTCTGCGTCTTCCTCTTCTGCTTCTTCCTCTTCCGTGTCTTCCTCTTCTGCGTCTTCCTCTTCTGCGTCTTCCTTATCTGCATCTTCCTCTTCTGCTTCCTCATCTTCTGCGTCTTCCTCTTCCGTGTCTTCCTCTTCCGTGTCTTCCTCTTCTGCATCTTCCTCTTCCGCATCTTCCTCTTCTGCATCTTCCTCTTCCATGTCTTCCTCTTCTGCATCTTCCTCTTCTGCGTCTTCCTCTTCCGTGTCTTCCTCTTCTGCGTCTTCCTCTTCTGCGTCTTCCTTATCTGCATCTTCCTCTTCTGCTTCCTCATCTTCTGCGTCTTCCTCTTCCGTGTCTTCCTCTTCCGTGTCTTCCTCTTCTGCATCTTCCTCTTCCGCGTCTTCCTCTTCTGCATCTTCCTCTTCCGTGTCTTCCTCTTCTGCATCTTCCTCTTCCGCGTCCTCCTCTTCTGCATTTTCCTCTTTCACGTCTTCCTCTTCTGCTTCCTCATCTTCTGCGTCTTTCTCTTCTGCGTCTTCTTCTTCTGCGTCTTCCTTTTCCATCTGCGAGCAGATGTTGGAAATCTGAAGTAAAAGCAGAAAATGCTGGAAATACTCAGCAGGTCAGGCTGCATCTCGATCTGAGATGTGAACCCTGTTTCTCTCTCCATGGATGCTGCTTGACCTGCTGAGTATTTCCAGCATTTTCTGGCTTCTCAGAGGCAATACTTCAATAAAATAAAAAATATCCAGTCTAAAAGCTTACATAGAAACTTACCTGAAAGATATGTGTAACCTTTTAAGAAGTGTGACATCGTCTCTGTCAGTCTGCTGCACACTTAAGACCCAATGCTAAGGTCGAAGTTCACAGAGTGTAATGTTAAGTCAGCATTGCACGCCGACTGTCGTCATGCTCTCGATATTTGCATCTCCAGGGCTAGCGCTGCTGACCCTTTACTAGCCGAGTCCCACGCTAGCGAAAGGCGTTAGAGTGGCGGCCGCCATTTTTCACCAGGATTGCGGCCCTAACTCATGGCAATAAGGTAGGCAATTTCTGGGCCCTAGTTCTAGAATGCACAGCCAGGGGAAACATCCTCCCAGCATCTACTCTGTCAAGTCCCTTAAGATTTTTATATGTTTCAATGAAATCACCTCTCATTCTTTGAAACTCTAGGGAATATAGGCCTAGTCTACTCAATCTCTCCTCATTGGACAATCCCTTCATCCCAGGAATCAGTATTATGAACCTTCATTGCACTCCCTCAAAGACAATTATATCTTTCCTTAGGTAAGGAGGCCAAAACTCTACACAGTACTCCAGGTGTGGTCTCACCAAGACCCTATATAGTTGCAGTCCGGCTTGTTTACTCTTATATTGGCTGTACTTCATTGGCTGTAAAGCGCTTTGGGACATCCGGTGGTCATGAAAGGCGCTATATAAATGCAAGTCTTTATTTTTCTTTCTTTATATTCCAATCCCTTTGTAATAAAGATTAACGTACCACATGCTTTCCTAATTGCTTGCTGTACCTGCATGTTAACTTTCTGTGATTCCTGTACAAGGACACCCAGGTCCCTCTGAATACAAACATTTCCCAGTCTCTCACTTTTAAAAAAATATTCTGCTTTTCTATTTTTCCTACCAAAGTGGATAACTTCACATTTCTCCACATTATATTCCAGCTGCCACCTTCTTGCCCACTTATTTAACCTGTCTATATCCCTTTGCAGCCTCTTTGCATCCTCCTTGCAACTTACTTTCCCACCTAGCTTTGTATTGTCAGCAAACTTGGATACATTACACTCGGTAATGATTGTTATAACCTCTCAGTCCTGGTATCATCCATGTAAAACATTTTTGCACCTTCTTCAATGGCTCTATATTCTTTTTGTAATATGGGGGAGAATTTTATCAATGGGGGCGCATTGGGGGTGGGACTGCTGCTTGTCGGGTTTCAGTCCGGCCAACTCACGCTATTTTCCCTTGATTGACCTTGTTAGCAGGCCAACTAAGGGAAAGCCAGTGACAGAGAACGTCAGCGCATGACGTTTCATCTGACAAAAATTTTTGACAGATGAATTGTCATCGTTTGACAGCTTTGAGAAGCTGTCAAACACTGACAATCTCTGTTCTTTGGTGAGTCCTTGTACTCAAGACTCACCAAACCTCTTTCCTGAGCAGAAATCAGATGGCTGTTGTATCGGAGAATGCAGCAGCCATTCTGTCATCTCTGTCGTGGAGATAAGGAGCCTCCAGATCCCCAATGGTTGAAGCCTGCAGGAAGAAACAAAGGTAAGGAAACCTTTTCTAACACTTTACACTCACCTCCCATACTTACCTCTCCACACCTGCACCCATCACTCACTTCCACAGTGCACTTTTCGACCCCTCTGACCCCTGCAGAACCACTGCTCACCTCTCTGACCCTGGTGGGGTTTCCTGATGTCTGGAAGCCCACACTTGTGTAAGAATTCGCAATAATTTACAGTTCTGAAGATTAATTTTTTTGATTAAAGAATCCCTGGGCGTTGTGCTTTTAAATTTCCAGGGATAAAAATGGCTGTCACCACATGGCCGAAGACAAAGGACAATGCTTTGTTTACAAAGCAATTGAATGCTATTAGCATTTGTTTGTATATCGAGTGGATACATCTAAACTGCAGAAGAGACTTTTGGATGTTGAATGGGAACCGTTTAAGAACTGAATGGGCTTAAATCACCTAGCATTCTGGACAATAGAGCAGTTGTATTTCCCTTTTGTTTCAGCCCAGGGAGCTCCGGAAGACACATTAACCCAGTCCAACCACTCTGAGTTAGCCAATCACAGCTTTCTCTTGTGTATTGGAACCTTTGGGTGGGAATTTTGCACACAGCCCTGGCAGGGCAGAACAGCAGGAGCTCACCGGGTATATAAGATAGCTGCTGAGAAGCTATCACTCTTTTTTTTACTTCGCTGGACCACAGGTGAGCAGGGTGTTCTGACTCCTTGGCAAGGCAACCTAGCAGGAGTTAGGGGGTGATGATTTGAGGGTAATTGCTAAGATTGTTTAAGTAACATTGTAGCCATTTTATCCCTCGTTTTTGCCGTCTGCAACCCCCTGTTATACAGTTTTACTGTAATTACTGTGTTCGTGTGGTATAGTTTATTCTTTTGATTGTAGTTTATTTAGGTAATAAAACTTGATTTTTCTCTCATCCAAACCACTTGTCCATTTTAATATCATTAATTATAAGTTCCTCCACTCAGAACTGAAGGAGGGGTAGCGATTCGAAACCGCTGTTTGTAAATTGGTTTAGAGTGCAGCAGCAAAAGGCTGCTGACCAGGTGAATTACCGTAAACCAGGTAAAAGGTTGGAATTGGTCAGAGCTCAGAGGCAAAGGCTGCTGGCCAGGTAAATTACCATAGATCAGTTAACAGAAGCCCCCTCCTTACAAATGGCAAGCCAGGTAGGAGTGAAGGCAGTTTTTGATTTAATAAGTGTTCTCGATCTGGAGAAAGAATCAGCTATAGTTTCTCTCGTTTTCAGTACGTGGGTAGCCCTGTGGATGTTAGCAGCAGCGTGTAGGCTGACCTATCAGGGTATAGGTGGCTGAGTTAGGAAGGGTGAGATGAGGGTGCAGGAGGAGGTTAAAGAGGCCAAGAATCGGGAGTCCCAGTGTGAAAAATGCCAGGCGGAGGTAGAACGCCTCATAAGAGAGGTGGATGAGGCCAGAGCTAGTGGGATGAGGGTGTGGGAAGAAAATGCACGCCTCATACTAGGGGTCACGAAATGCCAGGCATTTATAGAGCGCCTTGTGCAGGAAGTAGCAGAGGCTAGGGATAATGAGATGAGGCTACAAGAGGAGAATGCACACCTCACCCAAGAAGCTAGCGAGGGAGAGAGCCATGCGAGAAACAAGACAGAGTTCCTAAAGTACCAAATTATAGAAGTAAAGAGGAGCGAGATGAGACTGTGGGAAGATAATGCCCGCTTCACCTCAGAAGTAACAGAGCAGGAGGAGAAGGTTAGGGAAGTAAAGGCAGCTTATAAGCTGGCCTGCACCCTAAGGTTTGAGGAAGCAGATCATGGCCCCTGTAGGGCAGAGGTAGAAAGCCTCAACATGGCTTTAAATGCATCAAAGGGGATTATTTGTCTGATCAGCCCGAAGGCAGGTCAGCTGGACTTTACTGGCAGCCTAAGTAGAACCATCCCACAGGCAGCACCCAGAACGGTGCTGGATTGGGAATTAGAGACCCCAAGACTGCAGCCCACAGCTCCGAGTCTTGAGGAGCTCTGGCAGCGAGGAGGGGTGGACAATGGGGTGGTAGGAGAACACCAGCAGGTCTCGCTAGGCAGGCGGGGACCAGGACCAGTGTACCCCCTCCAACAACGGGGGTACGGTCCGCCCCTGAGGAGTGAGCCTGAGAATAGGAATCCTCAGCCCACAGCAAGTTCGAGTTCACAGGCAAGCACTGTGGCTTGTGTGGGGGGAGGAACCATTCATGTTCAGAGTAAGCTGTTTAAGCCAGAGAACAGGGAAGGAGAGTTCTGGGACCCCTGTAGAGCAGGTCCAGTAGCAGAAATCTGGGACAAGGGAGGCACACAGGGGATAGTTTTGGCCCCAGATGAAAGGCAGGTCCAAAATTCCCCATTTAAAGCCACCTGGGTGAGAGAACATGAGTTTGCTGTCCATGCAAGTTCAAGTTCACAGCCTAGAAAGACAGGCAATGTGGCTTGCTTCCAGGGACAGGTTGTCCTGCCCACAAATTGGGACACTTCCCCACCCCAGTGGGACCTAACTTTTGGCAAAAGCTTAAATTCGAACCAAAGTTTAAATTTGAGCAAGTTAGGTGGCTCAGAAACAAAGAAACAGCAGCCTGGGATTAGAAATCAGCAGGCTGCTGCCCATTCATTCACTGAAACTGCCCGCGCATGCGCAGGCGCTGGTCTGGAGATAGGAATCCCCCAGTCTTCTGAACAGCAGATTCATGCAGGTGCAGTGGCCTGTTTAAAGGGACCAGCTTCCCAGCCCGCTTCTAGAGTGGTCCCCCCCATGATGTGGGACCCTGGGGGGGCAGGGATAGCAATCCCTCTTGCAGGAGACAAAGGGAGGGAGCTGACACCAGGTTTTAAACATGGGGAGGAAAATTTCCAGCCACCAGCAGCGGGTGGTGAGAGTATACCTGCCCCCAGCACAGGAGTGGGCAGGGAAGAGCAGACAAACCCAGAGAGAGATTTGCACCGGCAGGCTGCCAGGTACATTATACAGTGCGGGCTATTTGGACATGGGGGAGAAGGTTCCCAGCCAGCTGGGGCTGTGACCCAAGCTCAGGATCCGCCAGCCAAAGTTTCCCCCATAGAGACACCCCTCAGAAGGTCTCAGCGGGTGCCCTAGCCTAAGGAAGCATGGTCACCCACTTTACAGTGGAGTGGGGCGGTCTCCCGAGCCAAGGAGAAGCCAGAGAACAGAGGCCCCCCCTCAACAGCCATAAGCTGTGAGGGGCCAAAGACAGGAGGCAGTCCAGCTTCGCTGCAGCCAGCAGCAATCTGCGACAGTGCCAGAGATTAGCCTGGCTGTCCGGAGACGGGCGGCATCTGTATTATAGCTTTGGTGTGAGTATAGCGTGCTTTTAAGGTGTACGTTAATTTTGTTGACATAACTAGTTTTAAGTTTAAGTTTAAAGAGTTTAAGTTTCCATGTGTGCCAAATGTTTGCATTTTGGTCCGAGGTCGAGGGACCCGACCATGTCTCCACCTAAGGCAGCTGGTCAGTGAGACCTGGCTGCATGTCCTTTTAAGTTTTGCAGGAGATTGGAAAATGAAGCAGCCATGTTCGCCCAGCCTGAGCGGGCATCGAATGAAGATATGGAAACAGAATGTTGGGGATCACCTCGTCACTGGACGAATCCAGGAGACCCCGCAGCGATCTTCGGGAAAAACCGGACAGGGTCCGGAGGAACTTGCCTACTCCTCCTACGGGGAGGAGATGGCCCCAGCTGGGTGGGGCATGGCCCCCATCCCAGCACTATCCTGACCAAAGTTCACTTGCGGGAGACCTCGCTGTTGAGGAGTCACGATGGGGAAGCGCGGGCGCCTTGTGATAGGGACGCGTTCCTCGGGGGTGGGTGGTGATGGCCCGGGAAAGATTCCATAGGGAGGGGGAGACCCAAGAGTCATGTGGGTGCATTCGGGGAAGGGAGGAACTCACCCGGAGGCCCACGGGCAAAGTTAGTGTAAGTGTGGCTGGGGAGGATGAGTGGGCGGCCGGATCTGGGATCCAAGCTTGTGTGGGGCCAGGGAGAGCCGCCACACAGGCACCCATCATCTTTCTGCAGCCAGTCGAGGGAAGGCGGGAGGGGGAGGGACTGGGAGTCATGATCCCATACTCCCCGGTCTTGGTCTGTGGCAAGGTAATTTTATACATGAGGGGTACCCCGCCTCCACAAAAGGACAAGGGAACGGCTCGGGGCTGGTGGAGCAGGCTGGTCTTTAAATCCATTCTGCCTGTTTTAAAGTTTAAGACGATCAAAGGGGGGTGGGAGGAATATTTACTGCCCGGGTGGGAGGAGCAACACCCACTCGAATTTTGTGACCCATCATTGGCACATGATGGTCGGGATTTATTTAAGCATGTTGTTTCAAATGTTTAATGATTTTTTGTATTTTGCTTCATAGTTCCAATTCGAGCAGAGGTGTTGGACCCTCTCCGTGCTTGGGATCATTTTGATTACATTGTGTAACTAAGATTGCAACATTTTGTAATAAGTTATGATGTAAAAGGTGTTGGTAAATTTGGATTACATTGTATAATTTTACAAGCGTGTAGGGGTATGAGACCCCTTATTGAAAACTGAAGTCTTGAATTTAAGGGGAATAGACGGGACGGGGATCAGTAGCAGATAGCTATTAGCTAAATACAGGGGATGGTTGTTTGTGAGGGGTCAGAAATGATTGCTCATTTCTTCAAGAGGATACTACAAGCAAGCTGGGAGTATCCAAGGGCGGACTGTAAGGATTCGCAATAATTTACAGTTCTGAAGATTAATTTTTTTGATTAAAGAATCCCTGGGCATTGTGCTTTTAAATTTCCAGGGATAAAAATGGCTGTCACCACATGGCCGAAGACAAAGGACAATGCTTTGTTTACAAAGCAATTGAATGCTATTAGTGTTGTGTATGTACCTTTAAGGGAATAACTGGTCTTAGACTGCAGTACCGGCAGTGACCACACCTGTATAAAAGGCCCTAGCAGGCTTCTGTAGTTTCAGTTTCAAGCTGCCTCTTTTTCAGTAAAGTACCTGTTAAACTGTTCTCCCGAAGTCCGTGTATTATTGAGGTGCGGACTTTACAGTGGCGACGAGTAAGTTCGAACTCACCTGCAGTGTGGCATCATCTCACGGGGATCTCGCCTGAAAGGAAGGTCCTGGAAGGTCGTAGTCTGAGCAACGGGCGTCGACCGAGGGCAACCGCCCAAAGAATCCATCGGCGTTTGGAGAATTGCGGGAGAGACTGTTGTTCCAGCGAATCGTGCTGGTAGCAGGTAGCGCGCTGACCCTTCCGGACTGCGGCGGGCTCAAGCTCGATCGAGCGGCTCTACAAATCGGGCCGCGCAGCGTCGCCGGGAAAAGAAAACAAGAGAGAGAGGGTGGAGCGCACAGGGCATGGTCGGTGCTCGAGAACAGGACAGCGGAGAGAAACTAAACGGGGGGGAAGGAAAGCGAGACGTGCCGAAGCTGCGGGTCGCCGCCATTACCCCGTAGAACGCTAGGAGCAGCGTGGCAGTAAGGGGAAGAAGCAAAAGCGCGGGAGGCGCCATTTTATCCCATTGGGGAAGAAGCAAAAGCGCGGGAGGCGCCATTTTAAATCACCCAAGATGCCGAAAAGTGGCAGTATCACTGCTTTCGACAACGAGGATGGAAGACTGGACAACGTATGTGGAAAGAATTGAAGTGTACTGCAATGCAAATGAGGTGGCTGATGGAAAGAGGGCGTCGGTATTATTAAATCTGATGGGTGCGAGTATGTACGGCCTATTGCGGAATTTAATTACCCCAGCTAAACCAATGGAGAAAAGTTTTGAGGAGATTGTTCATATCTTACAGGAACACCTAAGCCCTACACCACTGCTGATAGCAGAAAGATTCAAGTTCCATAAAAGAAACCAGCACAAAGATGAGAGCAATGCTGACTATCTTATGGAACTACGCAAGTTATCGAAGCACTGCCAGTTCAGAGCAGGACTGGCAGACACCTTACGGGATAAGTTTGTCTGCGGGCTCCAGAGTGAAGGAACCCAGAAACGACTACTTTCAAAAAAGGACCTGACGCTAGAACAGGCTTTCAGCGTGGCAGTATCCTATGAAGCAGCAGCACGGGGAGCTGTGGAAATACAACAGAAACCACAAGAATACAGCGCTAACGAAATGGCGTATGGAGCTGAAAAGTGCTATCGCTGCGGCAGAACAACCCATGAGCAGAAGGACTGCTGGTTTAAAGACAAAATATGCAGGCAATGCGGGAAAATGGGACATATAGCAAGAGTCTGCAGGTCGGGAAAGAAGACCAACACGACAAGAACTACTAAGGAACAGTACAGGAAAGTAAAGAAACTGACAGATAGTAATTCAGAAGATCAGGAGAGTGATAAGGACTCCGGGAGCAGGCGACTAAGTTGTTTAAAGTTACACAATGTGATCACAAAAGAAGATCATCGAACCATTTGGGTCACCCTCATGATAGCAGGGTCCCCAGTGAAGATGGAATTGGACACAGGATTAGCCCTAACTGTCATGAATCGACGAGACTATGAGCGGCTATTCTCACACATACCCTTAAAGGACACGTCCATTGTATTGAAGACATACACGGGGCAAAAGGTCTACCCCAGAGGAAAAATAAGGGTGCCAGTTGAATATAACGGAAAGGAAACACAGAAACTATACATGTATATACTATGAGATGGAGGACCACCATTATTGGGACGTGAATGGATCCGAAAAATACAATTGGATTGGCATTCCATTCTGGCACTAACTGTGACTGACAAAAAAGATGATGACGTCGCACCTGGACGTCTGTCACAAATTCTATCTGACGTGGAAGAGGTGTTCCAACAAGGACTTGGGATTCTAAAAGGAGTAAAGGCAACCATAAAGATTGAGGATAACGCAATCCCAAAATTTTTCAAGGCCAGACCGGTGCCATACGCGATGCGCCCAGCTGTGGAAGCTGAACTGGAGAGTCTGGAGCATTCGGGGGTGCTGTCTAAGGTGGACTGGAGCGAGTGGGCCACACCCATCGTTCCTGTAATGAAGAAAGCATTGAGCAGCACGCCTGGGGAGCCAAGGAAGGTTCGCATCTGTGGGGACTTCAAGGTGACTGTGAAGCCAGTCCTGCACACAGTACAGTATCCACTTCCGCGGATAGAAGATATTTTCACCTCACTATCTGGAGGGAAACGTTTTACAAAGATTGACCTGGCTCAAGCGTATCTACAAATGGAGGTGGAAGAAGCATCTAGGAAATACCTCACAATAAACACTCACAAAGGCCTTTACCAGTACAATCGACTGGTATTTGGGGTAGCATCGGCCCCGGCTATGTGGCAGAGGGCAATGGAACAAGTCCTGCAAGGGATCCCGGGGACCCAGTGTTATTTGGACGACATCCTGGTTACGGGCGAAAATGACAATGAACACCTTGCCAACCTGGAACAGGTGCTCACGAGATTGCAGGAATATGGGCTACGAGCCAACCGTCCCAAGTGCGAGTTCTTCAGGAGACAAATCTCGTATTGTGGCCACATGATTGATGAGGAAGGGTTGCATAAGTCGCCGGACAAGATTGAAGCTGTAGTCAAGGCTCCAGCACCAGAAAATGTGTCGCAACTGAGGTCGTTCCTTGGGTTGGTGAACTACTACCATAAGTTGTTGCCGAATTTATCTACAATTCTGCACCCACTGAATGCCCTCCTTCAAACTGGTGTAACATGGAAATGGAGTGATGAGTGTAAGCGTGCCTTTCAGGAATGTAAATGCCAAATCACTTCAAAAGAAGTATTGGCCCACTACAACCCAACACTACCAATTCGGTTGGCATGTGATGCGTCACCTTACGGCATTGGAGCGATGCTGTCACACAAATTCCGTGACGGTTCAGAGAGGCCAATAGCCTTTGCATCGCGCGCGCTAACCTCAGCCGAGCGTAACTACGCCCAGATTGACAGGGAGGCCCTCAGCCTGGTGTGGGGGGTGAAGAAGTTCAATCACTATCTGCACGGGCAGAAATTCGCCCTACTGACTGATCATCAACCCCTGGTCTCAATTTTTAACCCAAAGAAGGGCGTTCCGGTGATGACGGCGCAACGCCTGCAAAGACGGTCACTTTTTCTAGGGGCACATCAGTATGACATAGAGTACAAAGGTACGAAACAACATGGAAACGCTGATGGGCTGTCGCGCCTACCATTGCCTACGGCGGAAGAAGAACCTGCAGTCGACCCTGTGGAGATATTCCATGCGACCATAGTCGAATGTTTGCCTGTTACAAACGCAAGTATTGAGAAGGAAACCCGAAATGACCCGACACTCTCTCGGGTCTATGATTTGATGGTGAACGGATGGCCAGCATATGGCGACTCACTGTTGCCAGCATTCTCGCCAAGGAGGGAACAGCTGTCAGTGTGCCGGGGAACCTTGATGTGTGGATCCCGAGTGGTAATTCCACCCAAGTTGAGAGATAGAGTACTCAATGAGCTTCACGAGGGTCATCTGGGAGGGGTAAAAATGAAGAGCCTAGCCAGGGCGTTTGTGTGGTGGCCGGGAATCGATAAAGAAATCGAGGATATGACCAAGAGATGCACAGGATGCCAGAAGGTCCAAAACGCTCCACCACAGGCCCCGCTACATCCATGGGAGTGGCCTTCATCTCCATGGCAACGGGTACACATTGGCCCAGAACTTGGTGTCGGGGGCTTGCCGCGCGTGCAAGCCCCCGATCTGCACTCACCCTGCGCGCTGACATCTGAAGCCTGGGCCTGCTTGCATTTCCTGTGACAGGCCCGGTTCAGATGTCAGCGCGCTGTGCTTACCTGATCCAGCGGCGTAGTTAGTGCGATGTGCCGGCTGGGATCAGGTGAGCACTGTACAACCAATCAGGGGAGGGGAAGGTTCATTCATGAGTTTGAGAGTAAGAACTGTCAAACTCATGAAAACTACAGGGGCCCAAAACACTATTTAAACTTTAAATGAAAATTTAAAAAACATCCCAATCATTAAATTAAGTATAAATAAGTTAAAAAAAATAATTTAAACAATAATTTTTTTTTTTGAAAAAAATAAATTTTTAATAAAAAGGGTCTAAAACTAAACTTACCTTATTGTAGATTCTTTAAAATAATAAACCTGTGGGAAAAAAATTCTAAATTACACTAAAACACCACTTACCTGTAAAAATAAATACTTACGTGTGCTTTTTACAAGCGTAAAGACCGGAGGCCTTTAGACATGCGCAAATCCCCCAAAACCAAGGAAATCCAAGACGCACGCGCTGCCCCCTACAGCGCACACACTAGCCTCTTCAACTCTTGGGTTGGAGGAGAGGAAATGCCGGTTTTCAGCGCATGCGCTGTGCATGCTGAAAACCGGCATTTCCTCCGGCCAGACGCGTGAGTACCCCTTCCGTACTCATGCGTTTGGGGAGGAATTACTGCCCCATTGATTTCGCTGGTCCATTTATGGACTCAATGTTTCTAATCGCTGTGGACGCCCATTCGAAATGGCCAGAGGTCATTAAAATGTCCTCCACCACCACGGAGAAAACTATTGCAGTCCTAAGGACCATCTTCGCCAGGAATGGGTTGCCAGAACAGGTCTGTTCCGACAATGGCCCACAGTTTGTGTCTGAGGATTTCCGGAGGTTCCTGAAGAATAATGGGGTGAAACATTACACATCTGCCCCATATCATCCAGCCACAAATGGATTGGCTGAGAGGTTTGTTCAGACCTTTAAAAAGGCCATAAAGGCAATGTATAATGATGACATACCACTGCAACACAAGGTGGATAACTTCCTGTTTGCTTACCGGAATGCAACACATGCAGTAACCAACCAAACTCCAGCCGTACTGTTTTTTAACCGGAGACTAAGATGTCGCTTGGATTTGCTCAAACCAAACATAAGACGAGATGTTGAGGATAAGCAGTTCCAGCACATAAATGAGAAGCCAACCAGGAGCTTCAAGATAGGGCAACCAGTCTTGGCCCGTGACTACCGAACAGAAAAATGGCAGCCAGGCACGATATGCACACAGCAGGGACCACTAATGTACACAGTGGACATTGGAGAGAGCATCGTGAGGCACCATGCTGACCAGATTCTAGAGTCACAGGAACAAGCCAAACCTGTACCACAAGCATGTGCACCTGGTAATGAGCCCGAAGTACAGATTGCGTCTACCTCAGAAGCAGGGGTATTGGAAGCCGACGAACCAACCAATGATAATGAGCCAGAATTGACTCCACCACCAGAACAGGATACTCAAGAAAGGCGCTATCCAGTCCAGATCAGGAAGCCTCCTCAAAGACTGAACTTATAAATGACTATTTCAGTTGATGTATATATTACTGAGAAAATTGTAATTGTAATTAGTTATTATTTAGTTGTTAAATGAATGTTATGTACTGTTTATCTAAAAGGGGAGGAATTGTTGTGTATGTACCTTTAAGGGAATAACTGGTCTTAGACTGCAGTACCAGCAGTGACCACCCCTGTATAAAAGGTAGTACTGCAGGCTTCTGTAGTTTCAGTTTCAAGCTACCTCTTGTTCAGTAAAGTACCTGTTAAACTGTTCTCCCGAAGTCCGTGTATTATTGAGGCGCGGACTTTACAATTAGCATTTGTTTGTATATCGAGTGGATACATCTAAACTGCAGAAGAGACTTTTGGATGTTGAATGGGAACCGTTTAAGAACTGAATGGGCTTAAATCACCTAGCATTCTGGACAATAGAGCAGTTGTATTTCCCTTTTGTTTCAGCCCAGGGAGCTCCGGAAGACACATTATCCCAGTCCAACCACTCTGAGTTAGCCAATCACAGCTTTCTCTTGTGTATTGGAACCTTTGGGTGGGAATTTTGCACACAGCCCTGGCAGGGCAGAACAGCAGGAGCTCACCGGGTATATAAGTTAGCTGCTGAGAAGCTACCACTCTTCTTTTTACTTCGCTGGACCACAGGAGAGCAGGGTGTTCTGACTCCTCGGCAAGGCAACCTAGCAGGAGTTAGGGGGTGGTGATTTGAGGGTAATTGCTAAGATTGTTTAAGTAACATTGGAGCCATTTTATCCCTCGTTTTCGCCATCTGCAACCCCCTGTTATATAGTTTTACTGTAATTACTGTGTTTGTGTGGTATAGTTTATTCTTTTGATTGTAGTTTATTTAGGTAATAAAACTTGATTTTTCTCTCATCCAAACCACTTGTCCATTTTAATATCATTAATTATAAGTTCCTCCACTCAGAACTGAAGGAGGGGTAGCGATTGTAAATTGGTTTAGAGTGCAGCAGCAAAAGGCTGCTAACCAGGTGAATTACCGTAAACCAGGTAAAAGGTTGGAATTGGTCAGAGCTCAGAGGCAAAGGCTGCTGGCCAGGTAAATTACCATAGATCAGTTAACAGAAGCCCCCTCCTTACACTTGTGTTGGAAAAATGGGGATAAGCCTCTTAACTACCTGTTAACAGGCAGTTAAGTGGCTGTAATCCCCTTCCTACCTCGAGGAGACTGGTCCCAGCGCGAGTCGGGGCCCTGCCTCCTGGGAAGATGACATGGAGGTGGGTTGGGAGCGGGTTCAGTACCCGCTCCCAGTTTCTGCCATTTTCCCGGCAGTCCCGCCTCCAAACCCGCCTCCCCAGGGCTGGCAAAATTTCCCCCATGGTGACCAGAACTGTACAAAATACTGTAAGTGTGGTCTAACCAAGAACATATACAAGTTTAACATAATTTCCCTGCTTTTCAATTCTATTCCTCTAGAAGCGTGCCTTTATGTAGAACCTGTCATGTCCTCAGGGCATCCCAAAGCAATTCACAGCCAATGAATAACTTCTGAGGTCTTGTCACTGTTGTTATGTAGGTAAATGTGGGAGTGAATTTTCACACAGCAAGATCCCACAAGCAGCAATGAGATGAATGACTGGTCAATCTATTTTAATAGTATTAGTTGAGGAATATATGTTGGCCAGCACACTGGGACAATTCCTCTGCTCTTTTTCAAATAGTGTCATTTAAAGATGGAGCTATGTGGGATACTTTTACGAAGTCAAACTTAATTTTAATGGACAGAAAATCTTGGGATGGGTGCCTGAATTTCTGAAATGTACCCCTGGTAAATGAAACCTGTCAGAAATACGATTTCATAAAATTACCCTTCTGGGTTAAATGGTGCTAATTTGGTTGTGATGGATTTTTAAACTACATTTATGACAATTTCCAAGAGTAAAAGAGGTATTGGAATATTTTTAATAGAAACAGAAAATGTTGGAAATACTCAGCAGGTCAGGCAACATCTGTGGAGAGAGAAACAGAGTTAACGTTCCAGGTCGATGACCTTTCGTCATGTTTGTATTGGAATATTTTTGTCACCTCACCACAGAATTCCATTGTATCCTCTCCCTCATGTGTTGTTTCAAGGATTAATTCTATCACAAATCACAACATTGGTTTCAATTTTTTGTGACCTCTTGTAAAATAGTCTTAAAGGAACAGATAGGATGGTAACTAAACAAACTAAATTCACACACACAAACTTTACAGCAGCACTCATTGGATAATGATCAGCAGTAGGAGTCTTGGCTGATATCAACTATTTTGCAATAGACCAGGAATCAAACCTGGAACTTTCCTGGTCTGTGTGGCCCAGTATTACACAAAGTATTTATCTGTAAATTATCAGTAGGAACATTTTCTACTGTCCCTGGTGCTCAGAGATGCTAGGCTATTGGAGACAATTAAAATTTAAAAAGCCAGTCTTTCCTAACTGTAAATGGGTAATTTTGTTTCTTTTAATTTCAGATTGGCCAATTTACACTGCAGCTAGGACTTGTTGTTAATTCCCTGACTGCCATGAGGCAGGTACCCTAGTTGCACTGTAAATGGCAGAGGTACCTGCAGTAAACATACAAATGCCCCTCCCTGACCCTAGAATTTGGGGACAGTTTCAGGGGTGTATCCATGGGGTGAATGAAGGTTCTGCAGCACCCCAGACCTACTTTGCTGGAAATGCAACCCCATAGTCTAGACATGTTACAGGGGACAAGTAGCAGAATGGATTGCTAGCTGGCTTCAAGACAGAAAGCAGAGAGTAGGGGTAAAGAGTAGCTATTCACAATGGCAAAAGGTGGATAGTGGTGTTCCACAAGGATCAGTGCTGGGACCACTGTTGTTCACAATTTATATTAACGATTTAGATTTTGGAATCAAAAACACAATTTCTAAATTTGCGGATGACACCAAATTGGGGGGGATAGTTAATACTGAGGAGGACTGCAACAATTTACAGGAAGACATTAATAAACTTGCAGAATGGGCATATAATTGGCAAATTAAATTAAGCACAGATAAATGTGAGGTATTACATTTTGGTCGGAAGAATAGGGAGGTCACTTATCACTTGGAGGGTGCGAGTCTGGGTGGGGTCGAGGAGCAAAGGGATCTCAGAGTACAAATACACAAATCACTAAAAGGAGCGATACAGGTTAACAAGGCCATTAAAAAAAAACAAGCCAGGCACTAGGGTTTATTTCTAGAGGGGTAGAATTGAAAAGTAGTAAAGTTATGCTAAACTTGTAACAAACCTTGGTTAGACCACACTTAGAGTGCTGCGTACAATTCTGGTCGCCATATTATAAAAAGGATATAGAGGCACTGGAGAGGGTGCAGAGAAGATTTACAAGAATGATACCAGAAATGCGAGGGTATACCTATCAGGAAAGGATGAACAGGCTGGGTCTCTTTTCACTTGAAAAAAGAAGGCTGAGAGGTGACCTGATAGAGGTCTTTAAAATTATGCACAGGAGGGCACAAGCAGGGATGTCGTTAGGAAGACCAGGCTGCTGTGGCGCAAACCTTTCAATGATCTCAGTAGATCACAAAACATTACTGCAAAGCCACACTCAACCTCATCCTCCTGTGCCACCCATCACATCCCCATCACTCTGCCTTCCCTACCCTACTTCTGCACATCCTTACTCACACCAACTTACCTTGCACCTCCACCCATCCCTCTCTATCTACATTATCACTTCCCCATCTCACTAGCCACCCCTCACACTCACCCTCAGCCTAGTCCAATCATACCAACTAATAACACACAAGGCTAGGCACTTGTGTGTTTTATGCAATGTTCATGTAAATTTTCTGTTAATGTGTTGTCAAATATTGAAATCTTTATTTTCAACACGTTGGACAGATCTGTGCTCACCTTTGAAAGTGTCTTAGTGAGTTCCAGTGAATGTTGAGACATCACTCCCCACCCCCCCCCCCCCAAATGTGATGAGTGTGAAAGGAATGGCTTGGACATTGTAGGGATCCTTTATGGTGCTGGCATGGGATGGTGTCAACCTGGTGCATCATGTGGCAGTCAGGGCGTACAGTGCCAAATGAAGTAAATCTGGCCATGGTGATGCCATCGCTGGCCTCCCGGGCAGCAATGTGGTCGGGTGCTGATGCCCTGTGTCCTGTGCAGCATCAGGTGATTGCGGAGAAGGTTGGTATTGTTGTTGGTGATGTTGGTTTGCCTGGTGATGTTGGTGTTGGGGCTGATCGCGGTGGGATTCTGAGGACCAAGGTGAGATTTTTTCAAGGACATCGATGTTGCTGGAAATAGATGGCAGCTGAAGCTGAGGTGACAGAAGCGATCTGTCAATGGTGGGGGAGCTTGCTCCAAGGAGGTGACAGTGGATAGAGAGTTTACTCCAAACACTTCCAAACTGTATACAGCTCAAAAGTGTCTTCCAAGTCCTGAAGGCTCAAGTTTCTGACAGTGGAAAGTGACCAGCTGTGAAATGTTGGCTTTTATACCACTTTTGCCGCTGTCACCTATTCACAGCAATGGGGAGACATAGAGAACCCAACCTGCTTACCTGACGTGATCTCCGAACAGCGTGAACCTTGTTAAAAAAGTGGTAAAATAGAAATAGGCTGGCAAAATATTAGTTAACAAGTGTTTAACAAGCATTTAATGATCTTAAATGCCTCCCCTGCTGCTTGGTGTCGGGTCTTTTCTGAAATCGCAGACCTGACACTTTGGAAACTTACATGGAGGCTGGTTCGGAGCGGACTCCCAACCCGCTGTCAATCATTTCGATTCTGGCAGCGGACCCGCCTCCAAACCTGCACTCTGAGCGCCGGCAAAATTCAGCCCATGATGTGTAAAACGATATATGCAACAAAATAGGAATGGCTGCCGAGTTCTCCTTCTTAAACATGTGGGTCCAAAAGTAACTGTCCTCTGTGGCTTTTGGGGATACACCAAAGACCACAGGCTGTGAAATGGCCCTACATGTTTCTGAAGAAGCCAAAGACTCTTCACCTCTCACGGTGATAAACCCTGATGTCATCAAGAGTGGATGGTCTACAGGAGCAGAGAAAGATTGACTTTTATGAGGTGCTTGCAATCCCTTCTGCAAAGCTCTGCTCTCGGCACAGAGAATTAGCCACAAGAGTTAGCATTCCCCACTTACTGTGCCCCTGATTTTCCGGTGATTAATATTAATTATTAGAAAATATGAAGTGCTGTGACTCGAGCATGCTGACCTCCACACCTGCTTAAACTTTCTGTTGAACAAGGCTCCACACCAGGATCCTCACCTTATAAAATTGACACTATGGGCAGGATTTTCATTGAGCTGTGGAGGTGGGATTGGAGGCGTGTGGGGGGTTAAAATCCCGAAATCGGGAGGCACGAACCCATCCCACCCCCAACCCGCCTCCATGCCAGTTTCAAAGGAGGTGGGTACCCGACCCGCACTGGGACCTGCCTCCCCGAGGCGGGAAGGGGATTAGTGCCAATTAACTGCCTGTTAACAGGTAGTTAACAGGCAGTTTTTAGCCTAATCCCTATTTTCATTGGTGAAATGTGGGATTCCCGACGGCTCCAAACCACGCCAAGTTAGCGAGGTGGGCCGTCGGGATGAAGGGCTTGGAGGGGTCGAGATGTCCGGTGTTCAGGTGAGTGATGGGTGCATGAGTGCAAAGGTAAGTGTGTTTGGTGTGTGTAAAGTGTTTAAAGAAATTTTACTTACCTTTACAGCCTTCCTTCCTTCAGGTCTCGGAAGTCCCTCATCTCACCGGCACAGAAAGCAGAATTGCCGCGATCTGTCAAAATCTGCAGCATTCAGCTTTCTGTTCCGGAGAGATCTCTAAATCATCCTGAGAGGAAGGAATTAACTTGGAATACAGATTGTCAGTGTTTGACAGCTTCAAACAGCTGTGAAACGCTGATATTTCACCTGTCAAAAGGTCTTGACAGATGAACTATCAATCTGTGACGTCACCTGTTGCCGGGTGGCCCTTAATTGGCCTGCTGAGCCCGTTGGGCGGGCTCAACAAGGTCAATCAAGTCAAAATCGCGTGGGTTGGCTAGAACTCGATGGAGACGGGACTACAACCCCGAAAGTTGTAGTCCCGCCTCCTACCCGCCTCCTCAATGAAAATCTAGCCCTATGTCTCCATCGGTGAGGCTACTACACGTCATGGTGGCTGACTCTTGATACACTTCAGACTATCAGATCTCAGGCTGGAGTATCCTTCCTTGATTGCCTTATCTTTGTCCTTCAAGGCCCTTGTCATTTTGTATACTTATTCTTGGCATCTAGACTTTGCTGTAAAAAGAACGCCCCATGGTACCAAAATTGATGTATGACACACGTGAGCCAGCTTCTCTTGCTTAAAGGGGTTCACTAAGGGATGTACTTCCTCAGACATGTCTGGAGAGGTTCTGGCCCTCTCTGAAGCCTTTCTGAAGACTCTTCTAGTGTCAGTCCCTCACCAATAGCGTAGTTACCTTCATCAAGCGAGATCAACTGTAACTCCCTATCCTGTCAATTAGATGATTCAATGCCTTGAAAATGTATGCAACAGAAACACTCTGTTTCATGCTCTTTCTTCTGCTCTTGGAGGCACCAGTGACCAGATTTGTTCACTGATCACCTGTGAAGACTACATATGGGACCGGATAAATATTACTGTGCAGTCATGGCAATATATACACAAATACCTTTCTTTACTGCCTGGCTGCTGTTACACTTGCCACAAACATACAATGTTAAGCACATGGCATATACAAAGGCATGTACATACCTTGGTGAGGTTGTGGGCTATCTACTTTTTTTACATGGGTGAGGTGGTGTAGTTGAACCTACTTCTATAAAGGCCCTGCAGCTGATGCACTCAAACAGGTGAACCTCCAGGGCAGCAGAATCTTCTCCAAGAAACATTCCTTCCTATGCTACTTCTGACTCTCATATTACAAGTGAGCTTGGCCAAGAAAAAGCAACATATTTGATTTTAACAAATAGCACTGATAAAGGAATATGCACTGATGCAGCTGTTCTATCTTCATGAGTGAGTCAGAGAGTTTAGCTCTTTTGAATCCAAGAACATTCAGTCAAGTTATGCAAAGGGTATGCCAAATTATTCCCATCATTTCAAACACAGGATGTGAATGACAGTCGGTGTACATATTTCTTGGCCATATAATGTCTATCTCTCCAGTTCCAGAAAGCCAACTCTTTTATTAGACAGTCATTATTTTCTTCATATATGTGCATTTATAGCAGCAACCAGGTTGAGTATTCCCCAAATGTGGGGGCCTGCATTATTTATAGACCCTTTACACATTAATTTCAACTATCATGTCATATTCACATCATGTTGTGAGGACATCAGGAGTTAGGTTTATGAGGTTGTCTGGCAGGCCTGCCATTGCACCAAGTATTTCTGTGTGCATGTCCATCACCCTTCTTCTGAAGGCTGTCCCATCGAAATCCTCATCTGAGTGCTCTGCAGCAGAACTCGTGTGCGACCTCGCCCTCTGGGGAGTAGGCACCTGCGCTACCCTTTCCCCTTGGCCTGTCTGCAGCCCACTTGTGCCCAGTGACTCACCACATGCAGATCCCGCTTCTATACTACCCTCTAAAGTTCGAGCAGTGCCATTTTCTGAGTTGGTGCCTGGGAGTGCCAGATTGAGTGACGGTGTCTCTTCTCCATCACTCTCCTCCTCTACCTCTTTCTGCACAGGCTGGGTTGGTGGCAGTTCTTGGGTATTTGAAAGGAGAAAGGCACAAGGGTTGGGTTGTGGTGAGGGGAGGGGCGGAAAGCAAGATGTGTATGCTTAGACCATCAGCTGCTTGCAAGTGAGAAGAGATTGTAGGATGAGGGGGAAATGGGATGTGAGAAGAAGGATTAGGTATGAGCATACTGTCATCATCAATGCTTTCAGCCTCGCCAATCACCACAGCCTTCGTGAAGGCCCCTCCAATTATTTCTCGAACTGTGTCCTCCAGCTGGGTCAGGTTCTGTAGCCATGCTTGCCCCTGCCTGTTCGTTCCTACTCGCACCGGTTGTGAACCACCTTGGCCTGCAAGAGAAAGGGAAGTGTGAATGAGTGCTTCTTTCACAAAACACCTCCCCATTAAGAGGTGCAGACAGCCTTTCACTCTGTAGTTAACCTTTAAATACAGAGCAGTCTTCCCACGATATTGGGCCCCCTGTTGAGTGCTGAGCCAACCAGTAGAACATTTACCACTGGGTTCCGTGCTGCAATCACGTTAATGAGCAAGCAGCAAGAATTTTGCATGCTGCCTGCACTACTTTCAACGGGCGTGGGCAGATCGCGTATCGCAATCCCTGCACCCATTTTTGGGCCTTATCAAATTTAGCCCGCTAAGAGCTTCACACTTGTGGGACGTTCTGTCAGTGGGTTTGCACCCACTAGAAACTAAGTTGATACCATATCAAACCATATCATTTACGAGATGGTTTCCTGGACCAATATGTCGAGGAACCAACCAGAAATCAGGCCATCTTAGACTGGGTATTATGTAACGAGAAAGGATTAATTAGCAATCTTGTTGTAAGAGGCCCCTTGGGTCGGAGCGATCATAATATGATCGAATTCTTCATTAAGATGGAGAATGAAGTAGTTGACTCGGAGACTAGGGTCCTCAATTTAAATAAAGGAAACTATGATGGTCTGAGGAGTGAGTTGGGTAGGATTGATTGGGGAATGGCACTCAAAGGGTTGACGGTGGATAGGCAATGGCAAACATTCAAAGACCGAATGGATGAACTACAGAATTTGTTCACCCTAGTTTGGCATAAAAATAAAACAAAAAAGGTAACCCAACCGTGGCTAACAAGGGAAATTAGGGATAGCATAAGGTCCAAGGAGAGGGCATATAAATTGGCCAGAAAAAGCAATAATCCTGAGGATTGGGAGCGGTTTAGCATTCAACAAAGGAGGACAAAGGGATTAATTAAGAAAGGGAAAATAGAATATGAGAGTAAGCTTGAAGAGAACATAAAAACTGACTGTAAAAGCTTTTATAGATATGTGAAGAGAAAAAGATTGGTGAAGTCAAGCGTAGGTCCCTTGCAGTCAGAATCGGGGGAATTTATAATGGGGAACAAAGAAATGGCTGACCAACTAAATACATATTTTGGTTCTGTCTTCACAAAGGAGGACACAAATAACCTCCCAGAGATGCCGGGGAACATAGGGTATGATGAAAGGGTGGAACTGAAAGAAATCAGTATTTGTAGGGAAATGGTGTTAGGAAAATTGATGGGACTGAAGGCCGATAAATCCCCAGGGCCTGATAATCTACATCCCAGGGTACTTAAGGAAGTGGCCCTAGAAATAGTAGATGCATTGCTGGTCATCTTCCAGAACTCGATAGACTCTGGAACGGTACCCATGGATTGGCGGGTAGCTAATGTTACCCCACTATTCAAAAAAGGTGGTAGAGAAAAGGCGGGGAATTATAGACCGGTAAGCTTGACATCGGTAGTGGGGAAAATGCTAGAGTCCATTATAAAAGATGTAATAGCAGAGCACTTGGAAAGCAGTGACTGGATCGGACAAAGTCAACATGGATTTACAAAAGGTAAATCATGCTTGACTAATCTACTGGAATTTTTTGAGGATGTAACTGGTAAAATAGATAAGGGAGAACCAGTGGATGTGGTGTATTTGGACTTTCAGAAGGCTTTCGATAAGGTCCCGCATAAGAGATTATCGTGCAAAATTAAGACACATGGGATTGGGGGCAAGGTATTGACTTGGATAGAGAACTGGTTGGCGGACAGAAAGCAAAGAGTTGGAATAAACGGGTCGTTTTCCGAGTGGCAGGCAGTGACTAGTGGGGTACCGCAAGGATCGGTCCTAGGACCCCAGCTGTTCACAATATATATTAATGATCTGGACGAGGGAATTGGATGTAATATCTCCAAATTTGCAGATGACACAAAGCTGGGGGGGAGGGTATGCTGTGAGGAGGATGTCGTGAAACTCCAGCATGATTTGGACAGGTTGGGTGATTGGGCAGAAACATGGCAAATGCACTATAATGTGGATAAATGTGAGGTTATCCACTTTGGTGGCAAATATAGGAAGGCAGATTATTATTTGAATGGTAATAGATTGGGAGAAGGGGAAGTGCAAAGAGACCTGGGTGTTCTTGTACACCAGTCACTGAAGGTAAGCATGCAGGTGCAGCAGGCAGTTAAGAAGGCAAATGGTATGTTGGCCTTCGTAGCAAGAGGGTTCGAGTACAGGAACAAGGATGTCTTGCTGCAGTTGTACAGGGCCTTGGTGAGACCACACCTTGAGTATTGTGTGCAGTTTTGGTCGCCTTACCTGAGGAAGGACGATCTTGCCATGGAAGGAGTGCAGCGAAGATTCACCAGGCTGATACCTGGGATGGCAGGAATGACGTATGAGGAGAGATTGTGTCGATTGGGCTTATACTCACTGGAGTTTAGAAGATTGAGAGGGGATCTCATCGAAACCTATAAAATTCTGTCAGGCCTGGACAGACTAGATGCAGGAAGGATGTTTCTGATGGCCGGGGAGTCCAGAACCAGGGGTCATAGTCTAAGGATAAGGGGTAAGCCATTTAGGACTGAAATGAGGAGGAATTTCTTCACCCAGAGAGTGGTGAACCTATGGAATTCTCTGCCACAGAGGGCGGTGGAGGCCAGTTCATTAAATATATTCAAGAAAGAGTTGGATATATTTCTTAAGGCTAAAGGGATCAAGGGATATGGGGAGAAGGCAGGGACCGGGTACTGAATTTGGATGATCAGCCATGATCTCATTGAATGGCAGAGCAGGCTCGAAGGGCCGAATGGCCTACTCCTGCTCCTATCTTCTATGTATCTATAAACTAAGAGCCAGGTGAGAGTTTTATGCCACCAGTGTGTTCTGGACTGAAGGTTAGCACTTGAGTGTAAGATCAACATTTTTATTGACCGCTCCCCCGACTTGCCATCCAGCACAAATTTGTTTGCCACAGGGCACTTCTTAATATTGCATTAATTACGGTAGAAATTGTAGATTGAAGATCTATCCAAGTTTCTACCAGACTCTGCATGGTTGCTGTGGAAGTTAGGAACGAACCAGTGTGACGGTAATCAGCGGTAGCATTGTATGATAGGTGACATTAATGAATGCCTCGTGTTGCAGCTTTGTTAATTTGATGCTGCAATTACTTCTCTTACCTATCAAAATGTTTCAGTTTCAATATTTTAAAGCATATGTTATTTAATAATTTGAGACAATGGCGATATAGAACAAGTGAGACATCCCATATATCTGTTTGAATCTTCAATTCTAAATTAGCCTTGCATCTACTCAGCACAGCTGTGTTGAAAGCTCTGTGACATAATTGAATGCATCTTGGGAGGACTGCAAGATGCATAATTAGGAATTACCTCAGCAGTGAAGTATTACATCTAGATTCACCCAGCAAAGGTGGGTAATGATGATGGCACAACAAACAGGCACTCCAATGAGACTAGATAAAGTCATATGAAAATTGTCAGACAAAAACAGTAGGACTAATTGCATAAAATAATTTTATTTAGTGTAATTTTCTTAAATCATAGATGCTACCATCATCATTCTGAACACAGCTAGTGAAGAAGCAACTTACTTTATCTTAGAATCTGGGAAAAGAATGCTTTTCCGAAGTGCTTCACCTGAATTAGACCTGTCATGTTCTTTCCAGGTATGTAATTTTTTTAAATTTGTTCCTGGGATGTGGGCGTTGCTGGCAAGGTCAGCATTTATTGCCCATCCCTAATTGCCTTTGAGAAGGTGGTGGTGAGCCGCCTTCATGAACCGCTGCAGACCGTGAGGTGAATGTGCTCCCATAGTGCTGTTAGGGAGGGAGTTCCAGTATGTTGACCCAGTGACGATGAAGTAACAGTGATATATTTCCAAATCAGGATGGTGAGTGACTTGGAGGGGAATTTAGAGGTGATGGTGTTCCTATGTGCCTGCTGCCCTTGTTCTTCTAGGTAGTAGAGGTCGCGTGTTTGGGAGGTGCTGTCGAAGAAGTCTTGGCGAGTTGCTGCAGTATATATTGTAGATGGTACACACTGCAGCCGATGGTGGAGGCAGTGAATGTTTAAGGTGTTGGATGGAGTGCCAATCAAGCGGGCTGCTTTGTCCTGAATGGTGTCGAGCTTCTTGTGTTGTTGGAGCTGCACTCATCCAGGCAATTGGAGAGTATTCCATCACACTCCTGACTTGAGCCTTGTAGATGGTAGAAAGGCTTTGGGGAGTCAGAAGGTGAGTCACTCACCGCAGAATACCTAGCCTCTGACCTGCTCTTGAAGCCGCAGTATTTATGTGGCTGGTCTTGTTGAGTTTCTGGTCAATGGTGACCTCCAGGATGTTGATGGTGGTGGATTCAGCAATGGTAATCCCATTGAACGTCAAGGGGAGGTGGCTAGACTCTCTTTTATTGGAAATAGTCATTGCCTGGCACATGTGCGAATGATACTTGCCACTTATCAGCCCAAGCTTGAATGTTGTCCAGGGCTTGCTGTAAGCGGGCACAGACTGCTTCATCATCTGAGGAGTTGTGAATGGAACTGAACACTGCAATTATCAGTGAACAACCCCACTTCTGACCTTATAATGAAGGGAATGTCATTGATGAAGAAGCTTAAGATGGTTGGGCCTAGGACACTGCCCTGAGGAACTCCTGCAGCGATGCCAGGGTAAATATGCAGTTTACCCTCTGAAAGAGCTGTTGCTCTTGGCAGATTGTCTGTTATATTTGTGTAGGAGGCATAACAACAGTTGTGTGTAAGCTGAAACATATGATAAATACCTAAAGACATTGTATCATTGCTCATAGGATACTTTTCTACAGGATAAAAAGAAATACAATTTTAAAAATGTATAATTTGTAATGAAGCATAGAATCATAGAATGGTTACAGCACTGAAGAAGGCCATTTTGCCCATTGAGGCTATGCTAGCTCTCTGGCAGAGCACCTCAGCTAGTTCCACTCCCCTGCCCTTTCCCCGTAGCCCTGCAAATTTTTTTCCTTCAGGTACTTATCCAACTCCCTTTTGAAAGCCATGATTGAATCTGCCTCCACCAGCCTTTCAGGCAGTACATTCCAGATCTTAACCAATCGCTGCGTAAAAAAGTTTTTTCTTAAGTCACCTTTGGTTCTTTTGCCAATCACCTTAAATCTGTGTCCTCTGGTTCTCAACCCCTCTGCCAATGGGAACAGTTTCCCTCTATCTACTCTGTCCAGACCCCACATGATTTTGAACACCTCTATCAAATCTCCTCTCAATCTTCTCTGCTCTAAGGAGAACAACCCCAACTTCTCCAGTCTATCCATGCAACTGAAGTCCCTCAGCCCTGGAATCATTCTTGTAAATCTTTTCTGCAATCTCTCTAAGGTCTTCACATCCTTCCTAAAGTGCGGCACCCAGAATTGGACACAATACTCCAGTTGAGGCCGAACCAGTATTTTATACAGGTTCATCATAATTTTCACAATTTTGTACTCTACACCTCTATTCATGAAGCCAAGGATCCCGTAAACACTTTTAACTGCTTTCTCAACCTGCCCTGCCACCTTCAATGATTTGTGCACATATATCCCTAGGTCTCATGCACCTCCTTTTGGATTGTACCTTTTAGTTTATATTTCCTCTTGTTGTGTCTGTGTATAATAAGACACAGACTGCAGGAGAACGGTACAACAGGTGTTTACTCAACGTGGCTTACACGGGAACTGAACGGTACAGATTACTACTCAGTGCTATATACAGGTGTGGTCACTGCCGGTACTGCAGTATACATGAGCTGTAAAAGATAGTTCCCCCCTTAAAGGTATATACATTACAATTCCTTCCCTTTTAGATTAACAGTACCATAACACTCATTTAACAATTAAATATCAAACTAATTACAATTAACACTTTTAACATGCAACATTAGCTGAAAATAGTCTATTTATATATTCAGTCTTTGGGGAGGCTTCCTGATCCTTTCTGGATAGTGCCTTTCCCGAGTGTCTTGCTCTTGGTGCGGAGGCGATTCTGGCCCCCTGTTGTCGGTTGGTTCATCAGCTTCCGATGCTACTGTTTCTGGGGTAGATGCGACCTGTACATCGGGTTCATCACCAGGTACGTATGGGCGAGGCATGGGGTTGACTTGTTCCTGTGGCTCTAGGATCTGGTCAGCATGGCGTCTCACGATGCTCTCCCCAACGTCCACTGTGTACATTAGTGGGCCCTGCCGTGTGCATATCGTTCCTGGCTGCCATTTTTCTGTTCGGTAGTCGCGGGCCAAGAATGGTTGCCCTACATTGAAGCTCCTTGTTGACTTCTCATGGATGTGCTGGAATTGCTTACTCTCAACATCTCTTCGTACGTTTGGTCTGAGCAAATCCAGGCGAGACCTTAACCTTCGGTTAAAGAACATCATGGCTGGGGCCTGGTTGGTGACTGCATGTGTCGCATTCCGGTAGGCGAACAGGAAATTGTCCACCTTGTGCTGCAGCGGAATGTTGTCATTGTACATAGCCTTTATTGCCTTCTTAATGGTTTGTACGAACCTCTCAGCCAATCCATTTGTGGCTGGATGATACGGGGCGGATGTGTAATGCCTTACCCCATTCTTTTTCAAGAACCTCCGGAACTCTTCGGACACAAACTGTGGTCCGTTGTCGGAGCAAATCTGTTCTGGCAAGCCATTCCTGGCAAAAATGGTCCGTAGGACTGCAATAGTTTTCTCCGTGGTGGTGGAGGACATTTTGATGACCTCAGGCAATTTCGAGTGCGCATCCATGGCAATTAAAAACATTGAGTCCATGAATGGACCAGCAAAATCAATATGCACCCGTTGCCATGGAGATGAGGGCCACTCCCATGGGTGTAGAGGGGCCTGTGGTGGTGCATTTTGGACTTTCTGGCATCCTGAGCAGCTCTTGGTCAGGTCCTCGATTTGTTTATCGATTCCCGGCCAACACACATAAGCCCTGGCTAGGCTTTCCTTTTTTACCCCTTCCAGATGACCCTCATGAAGCTCATTGAGCACTCTATCCCTTAACTTGGGTGGAATTACCACTCGGGATCCACACATCAAGGTCCCCCGGCACACTGACAGCTGTTCTCTCCTTGTCGAGAATGCTGGCAACAGTGAGTCGCCATGTGCTGGCCATCCCTTCACCGTCAAATCATATACCCGAGACAGTGTCAGTCATTTCGGGTTTCCTTTTCGATACAAGCATTAGTTACTGGTAGGTATTCAACTATAGTCGAATGGAACATTTCGACAGGATCCACTGCTGGTGCTTCCTCCGCAGTAGGCAGTGGCAGGCGTGATAGCCCATCAGCATTTCCATGCTGTTTCGTTCCCTTATTTTCAATCTCATAGTGGTGCGCCCCTAGAAAAAGTGACCATCTTTGTAGTCGTTGCGCAGTCATCACCGGAACACCCTTCTTTGGATTAAAAATGGAGACAAGAGGCTGGTGATCAGTCAGCAAGGTGAATTTCTGCCCGTGCAGATAATTATTGAACTTTTTCACTCCCCACACTAGGCTGAGGGCCTCCCTGTCAATCTGGGAGTAGTTACGCTCGGCTGAGGTTAGTGAACGTGATGCAAAGGCTATTGGCCTCTCTGAGCCGTCCGAGAATTTGTGCGACAGCACTGCTCCAATGCCATAGGGTGACGCATCACATGCCAACTGAATTGGTAATGCTGGGTTGTAATGGGCCAATACCTCTTTCGATGTGATTAGTGTTTAGCTCTTCTGGAAAGCTCATCTACATTCGTCACTCCACTTCCATGGCACCCCAGTTTGCAGTAGGGTGTTCAGTGGGTGTAGTATTGCAGACAAATTTGGCAAGAACTTATGGTAGTAGTTTACCAGCCCGAGGAACGACCTCAGTTGTGACACATTTTCCGGTGCTGGAGCCTTGACTACTGCCTCAATCTTCTCTGGGGACTTATGTAACCCCTCTTTATCGATAACGTGACCACAATACGAGATCTGTTTTCTAAAAAAACTCGCATTTGGGGCGGTTAGCTCAGAGCCCATATTCCTGCAATCTAGTGAGCACCTGCTCCAGGTTGGCGAGGTGATCACTGTCATTTTCGCCCGTGACCAGGATGTCGTCCAAATAACACTGGGTCCCTGGGATCCCTTGCAGGACTTGTTCCATTGCCCTCTGCCAAATAGCCGGAGCTGATGCTACCCCGAATACCAGCCGGTTGTATTGGTAGAGACCTTTATGGGTGTTGATTGTGAGGTATTTTTTTGATGCTTCTTCTACCTCCATTTGCAGATACGCCTGGGCCAGATCAATCTTAGTGAAGCGTTTCCCTCCAGATAGCGAGGCGAAAATATCTTCAATCCGCGGAAGTGGATATTGTACGGTGTGAAAGACCGGGTTCACTGTTACCTTAAAGTCCCCACAGAGGCGAACCTTCCTTGGTTCCCCAGGTGTGCTGCTCAATGACTTTTTCATCACAGGGACGATGGGTGTAGCCCACTCGCTCCAGTCTACCTTGGACAGTACACCTGAACGTTCCAGACTCTCTAGCTCTGCTTCGATGGCTGGGCGGATCGCATAAGGTACCGGTCTGGCCGCAAAAAATTTTGGGCTTGCGTTTTCTTCAATTTTAATCATCGCTGTCATGCCTTTTAGTGTTCCGATTCCTTGCTGGAACACTTCTTTCGCGTCAGTTAGGATCTTTGACAGTCACCCAGGTGTGACGTCGTCATCCTTTTTGTCAGCCACAGTCAGTGCCTGTATGGAATGCCAATCCAGTTGTATTTTCTGGATCCATTCATGTCCCAGTAATGGTGGTCCTCCATCTTGCAATACATACAGGTCTAGTTTTGGTGCTTCCTTACCGTTATATATAATGGTTACCCTTATTTTTCCTTTGGGGTAGACTTTTTGCCCCGTGTACGTCTTCAAAATAATTTTTGTGTCTCTCAAGGGTATGTGTGAGAATAGCCGCTCGTAGTCCCATCGGTTTATGACTGTTAGGGCTGATCCTGTGTCCAATTCCATCTTTAACTGGACTCCTGCTATCTTGAGAGTGACCCAAATGGTTCGGTGATCCTCCATTGTGATCACATTATGTAGTTTCAGACAACTCAGTTCCCTGCTTTCGGAGTCGTTATCACTCTTTTGTTCATCTGAACTGTTCTCCGTCATCTTATGTACCTTCTTGTACTTTTCTTTGGTAGGTTTCTTATTGCTGGTTTTCTTTCCCGACCTGCAGACTCGTGCTATGTGTCCTACTTTTCCACACTGTCTGCACACTTTGTTTTTGAACCAGCAATTATTCTGGTCGTGTGTTGTTCTGCCGCAGCGATAGCACTTCTCTGTTCCATATGACATTTCGTTTGTGCCATATTCTTGCGGTCTCTGTTGTATCTCTGCAGCGCCCCGTGCTGCTGCTTCATATGATACCGCAATGCTGAAAGCCTTTTCCAGCGTAAGGTCCTTTTCAGATAAAAGCCATTTCTGGGTTCCTTCACTTTGAAGCCCACACACAAACTTGTCCCTTAAGGTATCTGCAAGTCCCACTCCAAACTGGCAGTGTTTCGATAGTTTGCACAGTTCTGTTAAATAATCAGCATTGCTTTCACCCTTATGCTGGTTCCGTTTGTGAAACTTGAATCTTTCTGCTATCAGCAGCGGTGTGGGGTTTAAATGTTCCTGTAGCATCATTACTATGTCTTCTAAACTCTTTTCCATTGGCTTCGTTGGGGTTTCTAGATTTCGTAATAACCCATACGTCTTTGCACCCATTAAATTTAACAATACCGATGCTTTCTTGTCATCTGACACCTCATTTGCCTTGCAGTATACCTCTATTCATTCAACATATGTAGTCCAATCTTCGACTTCATTGTCAAATGCGGTGATACTGCCACTCTTCGGCATTTTGGGTGTTGTTTAAAATGGCGTCTCCCAATGGCTTAAAATGGCATCTCCCGTGCTTTCCTTCCACCAACGCCGCTCCCGGCGGTTCTCGTGGCAATGGCGGCGCCCTGTAGGTTTCGCGCGCTTCTCCTGCACTGCTGCCAACGCCGCTCTTGGCGGTCCTCGTGGCAATGGCGGCGCCTCGCGGGTTTCTGCGCGTCTCTCTCTCCCTCTCTTCGACGCTGCTCGGCCCCTGAACACCGGCTGCACCCTGTGCGCTCTGCCCTCTCTCTCTCTTCCCCTGTCGATGCTGCTCGGCCCTTTGCTGTGCCGCTCGGTCGGGCTCTAGCCCGCCGCTGTCCGGGAAGGGTCTGCGCACTACCTGTTGCCAGCCCGTTTCGCTGGACCACCTTGACTGGAAAGGCAAGCCTGGCTCTCGACAGCCTCCCCCGCAATTATCAAGTCTCTGCTGGATGACTGGGCGGTTGCCCGTGGTCGACGCCCGAGTCTCTGGCCTTGACCTCCAATCCACTGATCTCCAGGAATGAATCCCCGGGAGGTGATGCAGAGTTGCAGGTAGGTTCGAACTTGCCTTGTCGCCAATGTTGTGTCTGTGTATAATAAGACACAGACTGCAGGAGAACGGTACAACAGGTGTTTACTCAACGTGGCTCACACAGGAACTGAACTGTACAGATTACTACTCAGTGCTATATACAGGTGTGGTCACTGCCGGTACTGCAGTATACATGAGCTGTAAAAGATCGTTCCCCCCTTAAAGGTATATACATTACACCTCTCCTCATTCTTTCTACCAAAATGTATCACTTCGCATTTTTCTGCGTTAAATTTCATCTGCCACCTGTCCACCCATTCTACCAGCCTGACTATGTCCTCTTGAAGTCTATCACTATCTTCCTCACTGTTCACTATACTTCCAAGTTTTGTGTCATCTGCACATTTTGAAATTGTGCCCTGTACACCCACATCCAAGTCATTAATATATACCAAGAAAAGCAGTGGTCTTAGAACCGACCCCTGGGGAACACCACTGAATGCTTTCCTCCAGTCTGAAAAACAACCGTTGACCACTACTCTCTGTTTCCTGTCACTTAGCCAATTTTGTATCCATGCAGCCACTGTCCCTTTTATTCCATGGGCTTCAAATTTACTGGCAAGTCTGTTATGTGGCACTTTGTCGAATGCCTTTTGGAAATCCATGTACACCACGTCAACCGCATTGCCCTCATCAACCCTCTCTGTTACCTCATCAAAACACTCATTCAAATTGGTTAAACACGAGTTGCCTTTAACAAATGGAATGGGATTTTTGGGCCACCTATACTAATTATTTTTCAATGGATGTACAATGATTTAAAATCTGCAGTCAGATAATTCAGAAGTCAGATCAGTGATCAGACTTGTGACTGCAATAGACCCAAGATGTGTGAGGTCTTGCATCCACTGAAGTATATCTGTAGACAAATAAAAAGCAAATTTTAAAAAGTTCTCTGAGACTTAGCACAGTGTCCTTTAGATCCAATTGATAAGGATAAGTAATAATAATGACAGAGGGAAAGAAGAGTTGTGGATGATATTAAACTAATGCTGGTGAATATACAAGAAATCTGGTTACACAGTGCATACGGACACTCAAACCTGGAGTCCATTCAATGCTACCAAAAACATGGGGTGGAATTTTTTCTGCAAAGAGTGAGTGGGTTTGTGAGCAGGTGGGTGGTTAAAAGTATTGAAATTGAGAGTGCACCAGGAAGCCGGCTCCATCCCACCGACTTCTGCATTTAACTGGAGCACATTCGGCTACGTGCGACAAACCCCCTCGGGAAAGGTGGGTTGCCAATTTAAAAATGTTAAGAGGTAATTAATAGATTTTTTAACAGGGGTTTTCAACCTTAGCTGTGGGTCATTGTGGATAGCACATTTGGGGATTTGGTCACACCGCAGGTAAAGGCTGCACAGGCAGGAAGGGAATGGGTGACCACCAGGCAGAGTAGTAGGCGCAGGCAGGTAGTACATGGGTCCCCTGTGGCCATCCCCCTTTCAAACAGATATATTACTTTGGATATTGTTGAGGGAGATGGCTTATCGGGGGAAGGCAGCAGCAGCCAACTTCCTGGCACCATGGGTGGTCCTGCTGCACAGGACGGGAGGAAAAAGAGCAGGAGAGGTATAGTGATAGGGGATTCTATTGTAAGGGGAATAGATAGACATTTCTGCGGCCACAAACGAGACTCCAGTCTGGTATATTGCCTCCCTGGTGCAAAGGTCAAGGATGTCTCGGGGCGACTGCAGGACATTCTGGAAGGGGAGGGTGAACAGCCAGTTGTCGTGGTGCATATTGGTACCAACGATATAGGTAAAAAATGGGATGAGGTCCTAAAAGCTGAATATAGGGAGTTAGGAGGTAAATTAAAAAATAGGACCTCAAAGGTAGTAATCTCAGGATTGCTAACAGTGCCACGTGCTAGTCAGAGTAGAAATAGAAGGATATTTCAGATGAATATGTGGCTAGAGGAATGGTGCAAGGGGGAGGGATTCAAATTACTGGGACACTGGAACCGATTCTGGGGGAGGTGGGACCAATACAAACTGGACGGTTTGCACCTGGGCGAGACTGGAACCGATGTCTTGGGGGAGTGTTTGCTAGTGCTGTTGGGGAGGGTTTAAACTAAAATGCCAGGGGCTTGGGAGCCTGTGCAGGGAGACAGAGGAAAGTGAAGCAAGGATAGAAACAAAAGACAGGAAGGAGAAAAGCAAAAGTGGAAGGTAGAGAAATCAAGGGTGTAAATACAACAAGGCCACAGTAAATAATAATTCTAAAAGGAATTAGAGTGTTAAAAAATCAAGCCTGAAGGCTTTGTGTCTTAATGCGAGAAGCATTCGTAATAAGGTGGATGAATTAGCTGTGCAAGTAGATGTAAACAGATATGATATAATTGGGATTACGTAGACATGGCTCCAGGGTGACCAAGACTGGGAATTCAACATCCAGGGGTATTCAATATTCAGGAAGGACAGGAAAAAAGGAAAAGGAGGTGGGGTAGCATTGCTGGTTAAAGAGGAGATTAACACAATAGTAAGGAAGGATATTAGCTCTGATGATGTGGAATCTGTATGGGCAGAGCTGAGAAATACCATGGGGCTGAAAATGTTAGTGGGAGTTGTATACAGACCCCCAAACAGTAATGCTGAGGTTGGGTATGGCATTAAATGGGAAATTAGAGATGCGTGCAATAAGGGCACAGCAGTTATCATGGATGACTTTAATCTATATATAGATTGGGCTAACCAAATTAGTAACAATACTGTGGAGGAGGAATTCCTAGAGTGTATACGGAATGGTTTCCTGGACCAATATGTCGAGGAACCAACTAGAGATCAGGCCATCTTAGATTGGGTATTCTGTAATGAGAAAGGATTAATTAGCAATCTTGTTGTGTGAGGGCCCTTGGGGAGGAGTGATCATAATATGATAGAATTCTTCATTAAGATGGAGAGTGAAGTAGTTGACTCAAAGACTAGGGTCCTGAAATTAAATAAAGGAAACTTCGATGGTATGAGGCATGAGTTGGCTAGTTTGGATTGGGGAATGTTACTTAACGGGTTGACGGTGGATAGACAATGGCAAACATTTAAAGATTGCATGGATTAACTACAACATTAATTACAGCCATGATCTCATTAAATGGCGGAGCAGGCTCAAGGGGCCGAATGGCCTACTCCTGCTCCTATCTTCTATTTGCTCATCCCTGTTTGGCATAAAAATAAAACAAAACAGGTGACTCAACCGTGGCTAACAAGAGAAATTAGGGATAGCATAAAATCCAAGGAGGGGACATATAATTTGGCCAGAAAACATAGCAAACCTGAGGATTGGGAGCAGTTTAGGATTCAGCAAAGGAGGACAAAGGGATTAATTAAGAGGGGGGAAATAGATTATGAGAGTAAGCTTTCAGGGAACATAAAAACTGACTGTAAAAGCTTCTATAGATATGTGAAGAGAAAAAGATTGGTGAAGTCAAGCGTAGGTCTCTTGCAGTCAGAATCAGGGGAATTTATAATGGGGAACAAAGAAATGGCTGACCAATTAAATACATACTTTGGTTATGTCTTCATAAAGGAGGACACAAATAACCTCCCAGAGATGTCGGGGAACATAGGGTCTAATGAGAGGGAGGAATTGAATGAAATCAGTATTTGTAGGGAAATGGTGTTAGGGAAATTGACGGGATTGAAGGCCGATAAATGCCCAGGGCCTGATAATCTACATCCTAGGGTGCTTAAGGAAATGGCCCTAGAAATAGTAGATGCATCGCTGGTCATCTTCCAAAATTCTATGGACTCTGGAACAGTTCCCATGGATTGGAGGATAGCTAATGTAACCCCACTATTTAAAAAAGGTAGTAGAGAGAAAACGGGGAATTATAGACCGATAAGCCTGACATCGGTAGTGGGGAAAATGCTAGAGTCCATTATAAAAGATGTAATAGCAGAGCACTTGGAAAACAGTGACAGGATCGGACAAAGTCAACATGGATATACAAAAGGTAAATTGTGCTTGACTAATCTACTGGAATTTTTTGAGGATGTAACTGGTACAATAGATAAGGAAGAACCAGTGGATGTGGTGTATTTGGACTTTCAGAAGGCTTTCGATAAGGTACCGCATAAGCGATTAGCGTGTAAAGTTAAAGCACATGGGATTGGGGGTAAGGTACTGTCTTGGATAGAGAACTGGTTGGCAGACAGGAAGCAAAGAGTTGGAATAAACGGGTCTTTTTCCGAGTGGCAGGCAGTGATCAGTGCTAGGACCCCAGCTATTCACAATGTATATAAATGATCTAGATGAGGGAACTAGATGTAATATCTCCAAGTTTGCAGACAACACAAAGCTGGGTGGGCGTGTGTGCTGTGAGGAGGATGCAGAGAAACTCCAGTATGATTTGGACAGGTTGGGTGATTGGGCAGATGCATGGCAAATGCATTATAATGTGGATAAATGACTGGTTATCCACTTTGCTGGTAAAAACAGGAAGACAGATTATTATCTGAACGGCAAAAGCGGAAGTGCAAGGAGACCTGGGTGTCCTTGTGCACCAGTCGCTGAAGGTAAGCATGCAAGTGCAGCAGGTGGTTAAGAAGGCAAATGGTATTTTGGCCTTCATAGCGAGAGGATTCGAGTACAGGAGCAAGAATGTCTTGCTGCAGTTGTACCGGGCCTTGGTGAGACCACACCTTGAGTATTGTGTGCAGTTTTGGTCACCTTATCTGAGGAAGGATGTTCTTGCCATGGAGAGAGTGCAGCGAAGATTCACCAGACTGATACCTGGGATGGCAGGAATGACGTATGAGGCGAGATTGGGTCGATTAGGCTTATATTCGCTAGAGTTTAGAAGAATGAGAGGGGATCTCATTGAAACATATAAAATTCTAACAGGACTAGACAGACTAGATGCAGGAAGGATATTCCCAATGGCGGGGGAGTGCAGAACCAGGGGTCACAGTCTAAGGATAAGGGGTAAGCCATTTAGGACTGAGATGAGGAGGAATTTCTTCACCCAGAGAGTGGTGAACCTGTGGAATTCTTTACCACAGAAGGCCGTTCAGGCCAATTCATTAAATATATTCAAGAAGGAGTTAGATATATTTCTTAAGGCATAAGGGATCAAGGGATATGGGGAGAAAGCAGTGACAGGGTACTGAATTTGGATGATCAGCCATGATCTCATTAAATGGCGGAACAGGCTCAGGGGGCCGAATGGCCTACTCCTGCTCCTATCTTCTGTTTCTATGTCCATGGGTTTCCCGGGCTTCGTGGACCTAGCCAGTGAAAGCAAGGCAAGAGCACAGCGGCAATTGAGGGGGCTGCTCAAATGACAGGCAAAAAGTCCCATAAGCACTGAGACCTGCTTCCTTGTCGAAGTAAAAGGCGTTTGCTCAGTGCACTTGTTCTGAGAATTTGCTTTCAGTATTTTGCAGGTGATTTCTACTACCTTGGAGGTGAATTTCACTACTTTGGAATTCTGTGCGCCTGATATCCAGTTTCCATCTGTCATATGTCAGATCAGCATGGGTGCTGCTTATACTGTTTCACCTTGAATCTCAGATGTGGACCAGGATGAGCAGCAGCAGCAACACCACCAGCAACACAGCAGGAGCAGCAGCAGCAACATTCTTCTCCACACAGACCTGCTACTCCACAGGACAGAGGGGATGAGTACAGGGGTGCACTTTGCAGGAGACAATACCCCCAACACAGGGTATATAGGCAGAGGATCAGCTTCCAGGACATGTCTGAACAGCAGTGCCTAAGGAGGCTCAGGCTATTGTGTCAGGTCCTGGCAGACATTTGTAGCCTGCTGGAACAAGACCTGCTGCCAAGTGAACCTGGTGGCCATGCTTTACCAGTGGCTGTCAAAGTGACCACTGCCCTCAACCTCTTCACCTCAGGATCCTTCCAGGGATCTGCAGGAGAAATTTGCAGGATTTCGCAGTCGGCCGTAGGTGACCAATGCCATGTTTGCCAGGATTGGCAATTATGTATACTTTGCCACCAGTGAAGCCAGTCAGAGTGGGGAGGCGCTCAGGTTTACAGCTCTGGCTGGCTTGTCACAGGTGCAGCGCGTCTTCGACTGCACACATGTGGCAATCAAGGCACCCCCAGATCACCCAGGAGTGTTTGTGAACTACAAGGGCTTCCACTGCGTCAATGTGCAGCTCATCGGCAACCACAAACAGATCATTATGCAGGTGTGTACAAGGTTCCCAGGCAGCTGTCATGATGCATTCATCCTGTGCCAGCCCACCCTCCCTGAGCTCTTCGCACCTCCGAATAGACTTACCGGCTGGCTGCTTGGAGACAAGGGGTATCCACTAAAGACGTGGCTCATGACACCCATGAGGAGTCCAAGCAATGAGGCCAAAGAGCGTTACAATCAAAGCCAAATGATGATGAGATGTGTCATTGAGCAAACAATTGGGATGCTGAAGATGCGCTTCAGGTTCCTCGACAGACCTGGAGCCGTCCTTCAATAAGCAACAGCCAGGGTCTCCAAAATGATTGTGGAGTGCTCCGCTCTGCACAACATAGCGCAGCAATGAGGATTGGAGCTGCAGGAGGAGCAAAGCACAGAGTGTACAGCCTCTTCAGAGGAGGAGGAGGGGGAGGCGGAGCATCATGTGGCCATGGCACATTGCTGCCTGGGATGCCCGGGATGGCCTCATAATGGCAAGATTTAGTTAGATTGCACATGTACACCCATCTGGCAGCCACATGCTGAACCCATTTGCCCCTCCCCCTCCCCCAGTACAAAGCTTCCTTTTCATAGACACCCATTGCTCGGATTTAAGTCTTGTCTCACCGTTCATCACAAGTGAGAAGGCTACTTGCCAGGCAGCAGGCAAAAATGGGAAACACGAGAAAGTGGTGCAAAGAAATAATATTTATGTGGCTCATGCGACATGCAACCTCATGTAGCTGGCTGCTCACATACCTGCTCTGATTGCTGAGATGTTCTTGGCCGAAATCCTCAAGGTTTTGGAGCCCGTGAGGGCCTTGCTAAAGACTGCTCCACCTGCGCCTGTGCAGGGGCAGACACGGCCATCGGGACATGAGGCAGCATGTTGGGTACTGACTGCGGTGGGGGGCAGGTGGGGGCGCAATGGGTGAGATGCGGCAGTGCTTTGAGCTGAGCCCCCACTTCCATGTCCCCTTTCTCCATCTTCCCTCTCATGGCCCACCCTCACGTCCCTGCTAGCAATGAGCTGGAGAACACTTTACTGCACATCAGTGGGGTGCTGAACGGCCAAGGCTAGGGTTTCATCCTATTTAAGACGGTATTCAGAGTGTGCAAGCCACTGGTGAGGGCCAGCCTGCACGCGTTTGACTGCCCTGTTTGATGCTCCATGCAGATGGCCACTCTTTCCATGGACAAACACATCATGGCTAAGGCCTACGACATCATGCCACTCATGCTTGAGACGGACTCCTCCAATCTCCCTGCAAGCATGCAGAGTGCGGCTGGAAAGCCTGCCAGTACCTCACACATTTTTTGCTGCTGCTCCAGAATTATCCTCTTCGTCGACGACCCCCGAGGTTCAGCATCTGCATCCAGCTGAGCAGAGCTTGGAGCATCCTGCGCCCTCTGACATGGACTCTCCACTGCTGTCCTGTCTCCACCATCTGCTCTTGCTTACTTGTGATGTGTGAGTCACCAGGTTTAAACCCAACTATCTGTCTTAGCCACTGAAGTGTGAGCATCTGAGCTGGTGCTTGCTCTGCATGAGCCCTGTGACGGTGCACCCTGAGAATGTGTGACCTCCTCTGAGGAGTCGTCATCTTCCGGACGCTTGATGGGCCTATGGGAAATTAGAACTGTCTTGGTAAGAATGTTTTAAGTGAACATTATGCATATCTTTCACTGGCTGCTGACTTCAAGTCAACATGAGTTAGTGTTGTATGCCATGTGCTGTGTGATATTTAGTTCTGCCACCAGGTACCTGGGAGGTCCCCATCTCTCCATCTCCGATGGCCAGGCATGCCGATTCCCTGCTTATCTCCAGCGCACCCCCCTCTGCAGCTGTGAGTATGAAGGGATAATCACTAGTCCCAGCCCCTTTAGGGCTACCCCGGATCAGGCGTATTCCCCAGATGTTCACTTTCAACTAAAGTTTGAGGTAGTCGAATCCTAAAGACGCTTAATTGGGTCTAAAGGGCCAGACTATCTCTCCCTAAAGGAAAGGAACAACCTGAAGGGGGGAGGTATAAGGGCAGGTGTTCCATCTCCTGTGCTTGCACGGGAAGGTGCCAGGCGAAGGGGAAGGGGTGCTGGGGGTGATAGAGGAGTAGACTAGGGTGTCTTGTAGGGAGCATGTCTCTTCTTCTCTTTTGTTCTCTCCCAGCCCGGCCTCTTAATCTATTTCATTCCCTGTGCCTCTTTAGTCTTGATAAAGGGTTTTGACCCGAAACGTTGACGCTAATTTCTCTCCACGGATGTTGCCTGGCCTGCTGAGTTTTTCCAGCATTTTCTGTTGTTATTTTGGATTTCCAGCATCTGCAGTATTTTGTGATCGTACTAGTGTTTGGTTCACTGCCACACCTCTTCACCTTGAAGAAGTTCTGCTCTTCTCTTTGACGGGATCTCCGTTTGGCTCTTCAACCTTGTTCATCTTCATTACTTTCAGTTTCCCTTCTCGTGTTTGATCAGGTATCTGCCAAGACTCGGTTTCACAGCCACATCATTTTCCTCAGCAACTGTCTCCGGTTCCGACTTATTCCACGTGGATTCCAATTAAACTTCCACCCTTCGTGTTTCAGATCCACCCAGGATTACAAATATCTCCAAGATATTCAGCGTTCCTCGAACTACTGCTCTCGCCGCATCTTGAGATCCACGCACAACGCCATGCGGCGCCACATGAACACTCTCGACCTCTCTCTTCAGCAACACCGGCGCACTCTATCTCAAAGTTGTCCGGGTCCACAGTTCCATTTCATCCTTCGACTCATCCAACGCTTCAACAAAAACCTTTTTTCTTCCTTTCCGATGTCAAGGATCGCAAGCTTCATCAACTCTTGGACACCAACGCCCCTCCGGAACATTCTTCCCCTTCACTTTCCTCTGACCCCCCCTTCTCCCAATCTCACCCCCTGCCGCGTTTTCACTATCCCCTCTGACCTTCCCCTCTCTGACCCCAAATGATCAGTCCTCAGCAAAGGCTTGAGTTTCATCCCCTTATGCCCCCACCTCAATGAATTTCGAGCTTGGCACGATGTTGAGCTCTTTTTCCGCCGCCTTCGTTTCCGTGCCCACTTCTCTGGCCAGGAGTCTTCCCCCCACACGACTGACCCCTTCTCTCGCTTTCAGAATTCCTGTCCTACCTGGACCCCTCTCCCTGGCCTCTTACCCTCTCTAGATCTTTTCATCGCTAACTGCCGCCGTGACATCAGCCGTCTCCATTTTTCTGCTCCCCTCACTCACTCCAATCTATCTCCCTCTGAACTTACAGCACTCCATTCTCTCAGATCCAACCCTGACATTGTCATTAAATCTGCTGACAAGGGTGGTGCTGTTGTTGTTTGGCAAACTGACCTCTACCTAGTGGAAGCTGAACGCCAACTCTCCGACTCCTCCTCCTACCTCCACCTGGACCATGACCCCACTACCGAACATCAAACCACCGTTTCCAAGACTGTCACTGACCTCATCTCCTCTGGAGATCTTCCCCCCGTGGCCACCAACCTCATAGTTCCCCAACCCCGCACAGCCCGCTTTTACCTCCTTCCCAAGATCCACAAACAGGACTGCCCTGGTCGACACATCGTTTCAGCCAGTTCTTGCCCCATGGAACTTATCTCTTCCTATCTCGACTCTATCTTTTCTCCCCTTGTCCAGTCTCTTCCCACCTACATCCGCGACTCTTCGGATGCCCTCCGCCACTTTAACATTTTCCAGTTTCCTGGCCCCAACCGCTTCCTTTTCACCATGGACGTACAATCCGTCTACACCTCCATCCCCCACCAGGATGGCCTGAGGGCGCTCCGCTTCTTCCTTGAATAGAGGCCCGACCAGTCACCATCCATCACTACCCTCCTCCGCCTGGCTGAACTTGTTCTCACATTGAACAACTTCTCCTTTAACTCCACTCATTTCCTCCAAATCAAAGGTGTTGCTATGGGTACCCGCATGGGTCCTAGCTATGCCTGCCTTTTCGTGGGATATGTGGAACACTCTTTCTTCCAGTCCTACTCAGGTCCCCTCCCTCACCACTTTTTCCGATACATTGATGACTGTATCGGTGCTGTTTCCTGCTCTCGCCCTGAACTAGACAATTTCATTCACTTTGCCTCCAATTTCCACCCTCCCCTCACCTTCACATGGTCCATCTCTGACTCTTCCCTTCCCTTCCTCGACTTCTCCGTCTCCATCTCTGGGGATAGGTTATTGACCAACATTCACTACAAGCCCACTGACTCCCACAGCTACCTGGACTACACTTCCTCCCACCCCGCCTCCTGTAAGGACTCTATTCCATTTTCCCAGTTTCTCCATCTCCACCGCATCTGCTCCGACAATGCCACCTTCCACACCAGTGCTTCCAACATGTCTTCCTTTTTCCTCAACCGAGGATTCCCCTCTACCATGGTTGACACGGCCCTTGACCGTGTCCGTTCTATCTCCCGCACTTCTGCCCTCACCCCTGCCCCTCCCTCCCGGAACCATGATAGGATTCCCCTTGTCCTCACCTTTCACCCCACCAGCCTCCGCATTCAACGGATCATCCTCCGACATTTCCGCCACCTCCAAAGTGATCCCACCACCAAACGCATCTTCCCCTCCCCTCCCCTTTCAGCATTCCATAGGGACCGCTCCCTCCGAGACACCCTAGTCCACTCCTCTATCACCCCCAGCACCCCTTCCCCTTCGCCTGGCACCTTCCCGTGCAAGCACAGGAGATGTAACACCTGCCCTTATACCTCCCCCCTTCCCACTGTCCAGGGCCCCAAACACCCCTTCCAGGTGAAACAGCGATTTACTTGTACTTCTTGCAATCTAGTATACCGTATTCGCTGCTCACGATGCGGTCTCCTCTACATTGGGGAGACCAAACGCAGATTGGGTGACTGCTTTGCGGAACACCTCCGTTAAGTCCGTAAGGGTGACCCCGAGCTTCCGGTCGCCTGTCATTTTAATTCACCGCTCCATTCCCACTCGGACCTCACCGTCCTTGGCCTCTTGCATTGTTCCACGGAAGCTCAACGTAAACTCGAGGAACAGCACCTCATCTTCCGATTACCTCCTCTCTGGTGAAGAAGGCCCAGCAGCACCTATATTTCCTAAGGAGGCTGAAGGGATGTAACCTGTCACCTCTGATCCTCTCAAACTTTTACCGCTGCACAATAGAGAGCATCCTGACGAACTGTATCACAGTATGGTATGGCAGCTGTAGCTCCTATGACCGGAAAGCCCTGCAGCGGGTAGTCAAAACTGCCCAACGCATTACCGGCACCCGGCTACTGACCATAGAGAACATCTACCAGAAACGCTGTTTACGGAGGTCACTGACCATCATCAAAGACCCTACCCACCCCAGCCACAGTCTGTTCGCCCCCCTGCCATCTGGGAGACACTACAGATGCATTCGCACCCGAACGACCAGATTTAGGAACAGATTCTTTCCCAGGGCTGTCATCCTACTGAACTCCACAAATAAACTCTAAAGCCTGCACATCTGCCAATGCACTTTATTATGTTTATGGTAATGTATTACAAGCCAAATGAATGTTGAATGTTTAAATGTCTTAATCTAAATGTACACTCTCGGGAGCCGCAAGCCTACATTTCATTGTACTGCACTTGTTGTGGTGTATGTGCCTTTAAGAGGTATATGCGAAAATAGCCTCTCGTAATCTCATCGATTTATTACGGTTAGAGCTGATCCTGTATCTAGCTCCATTTTAACTGGGGACCCTGCTATTGTGAGGGTAACCCAAATGGTTTGGTAATCCTCTTTGGCAAGTACATTATATAATTTGAGACAGCTTAGTCTCTTGTTTCCGGAGTCGCTATCGCTATTCTGGTCTTCGGAGCTATTGTCCGTCATCATTTGTACCTTCCTGTACTTTTCTTTATTGATTTTTTGTTTTCTGTCAGTGGATTTATTTTGTCCAGATTGGCATACCCGTGCAATGTGTCCAATCTTACCACATTGCCTGCATGCTTTGCCCTTGAACCAGCAGTCCCTCTGGTTATGGGTGGATCTGCCGCAGCGATAACATCTTCCGAACTCCTGTGTCATTTTATGGGTGCCGAAGTCCTGTGTCTCTTGTTGTATCTCTGCAGCTCCTTTTGCTGCTGCTTCGTATGATACAGCCATACTGAAAGCTTTGTCCAATGTTAAATCTTTTTCAGAAAGCAGTCTTTTTTGTGTTCCTTCACTTAAGAGACCGCAAACAAATTTGTCTCGAAGATAATCCGATAGTCCTGCTCCGAATTGGCAGTACTTTGATAGCTTTCTTAATTCGGTTAGGTAATCAGCATTACTTTCATTCTTGTGTTGATTTCTCTTGAAGAACTTGAATCGTTCCGCTATCAGCAGCAGTGTTAGGTTTAAATGCTCCTGCAGGGTATCACCAATTTCTTTAAAAGTCTTGTCCTTTGGTTTGGCTGGAGTGATTAAATTTCGTAACAGCCCGTATGTCTTCGCGCCCATTAAGTTCAGAAGTACTGAAGCTTTTTTTCATCTGTTATTCCATTTGCAGTGCAATAAACCTCTACTCTTTCCACGTATGTGGTCCAATCTTCTATTTCGCCATCAAAAGCCTCAATATTACCAAATTTAGGCATTTCAGAAAAGATATGGCGCTTCCTGCGCTTTTTTTTTCTCTGTAGCAACGATATGGCGCTTCCCGCGCTTTCCCGCCGCTGCTACCGTTCCGTTTATTCACTGTTGGAGACTCGTTCCTGTGGTGTATGTGCCTTTAAGAGCAATTATGGTGTATGTGCCTTTAAGAGCCCCAGGTGTGCGTAATGCCGGTAATTGCCACTTGGGCTATATAAGCCTGTGTATTGTGTATATCCTTTAGAAACCCCCCCCAGACTTGCTTAGTAAATACCTGTGAACCAACTCCTGTCTTCGGTGTCTTTATCTACACACGGACACTACAGTGGCGACGAAGTGGAAACGGACTTACCTGCAATTCGGCAGGACCTCAAGGACATCGATTCCTCCAGCGTCCAGAAGACTCAAGGAAGTAAGAGAAACTGTGGTTTCACCAGCTGGCCAAGCTGGTGACAGGTACTGCGCTAATCCTTCCTGGGCGTCAGGCTGGAGCTCCAGCGGCGGGCTCTACAGCTGAGACAGGCAGCGAAATCGGAGGCAAGCAATAACGGACTGGGAGGGTGCACTCGAGAGACGGCCGGCGTGGCAAGCAGGTCAGCGTTTAGACCTCCGTCGGGAACGAGTCTCCAACAGTGAATAAACAGCGTTGTTATCGGTAGCAGCGGCGGGAAAGCGCGGGAAGTGCCATATCGTTGCTACAGAGAGAAGAAAAAAAAAAGCGCGGGAAGCGCCATATCTTTTCTGAAATGCCTAAATCTGGTAATATTGAGGCTTTTGATGGCGAAATAGAAGATTGGACCACATACGTGGAAAGAGTAGAGGTTTATTGCACTGCAAATGGAATAACAGATGAAAAAAAAGCTTCAGTACTTCTGAACTTAATGGGCGCGAAGACATACGGGCTGTTACGAAATTTAATCACTCCAGCCAAACCAAAGGACAAGACTTTTAAAGAAATTGTTGATACCCTGCAGGAGCATTTAAACCCAACACCGCTGCTGATAGCGGAACGATTCAAGTTCTTCAAGAGAAATCAACACAAGAATGAAAGTAACGCTGATTACCTAACCGAATTAAGAAAGCTATCAAAGTACTGCCAATTCGGAGCAGGACTATCGGATTATCTTCGAGACAAATTTGTTTGCGGTCTCTTAAGTGAAGGAACACAAAAAAGACTGCTTTCTGAAAAAGATTTAACATTGGACAAAGCTTTCAGTATGGCTGTATCATACGAAGCAGCAGCAAAAGGAGCTGCAGAGATACAACAAGTGACACAGGACTTCGGCACCCATAAAATGACACAGGAGTTCGGAAGATGTTATCGCTGCGGCAGATCCACCCATAACCAGAGGGACTGCTAGTTCAAGGGCAAAGCATGCAGGCAATGTGGTAAGATTGGACACATTGCACGGGTATGCCAATCTGGACAAAATAAATCCACTGACAGAAAACAAAGAATCAATAAAGAAAAGTACAGGAAGGTACAAATGATGGCGGACAGTAGCTCCGAAGACCAGAGTAGCGATAGCGACTCCGGAAACAAGAGACTAAGCTGTCTCAAATTACATAATGTACTTGCCAAAGAGGATTACCAAACCATTTGGGTTACCCTCACAATAGCAGGGTCCCCAGTTAAAATGGAGCTAGATACAGAATCAGCTCAAACTGTAATAAATCGACGAGATTACGAGAGGCTATTTTCGCATATACCTCTAAAAGACACATCCATTATCTTAAAAACATATACGGGGCAGAAAGTCTACCCCAAAGGAAAAATAAGGGTGCCTGTGGTGTGCAACGGCAAAGAAATACAAAAGTTGTATTTATACATTCTACAAGATGGTGGTCCACCGTTGTTGGGACGTGAATGGATAAGGAAGATACGTTTAGACTGGCACTCCATTCAGGCACTGACGGTGACCAGTAAGGAAAAAAACAATGATGACATCATACCTGAACGATTAAAAGACATCTTGGCCAACGCCAAAGAAGTGTTTCAAGAGAAACTAGGAACCTTGAAAGGCATCACCGCCTCAATAAAAGTGGAAGATACAGCAATTCCAAAATTTTTTAAGGCAAGACCGGTGCCATACGCAATACGTCCGGCAGTCGAGGCAGAGCTGAAGAATTTGGAAAAGGCAGGCGTATTATCCAAAATAGATTGGAGCGAGTGGGCAACACCCATCGTTCCAGTCATGAAAAAAACATTGAAAAATAACTCTGAGGAACAGAAAAAAATTCGCATCTGTGGGGACTTTAAGGTGACTGTAAACCCGGTCCTTCACACGGTACAGTATCCTCTTCCGAGGATAGAAGATATTTTGCCTCACTATCCGGAGGGAAACGTTTCACAAAAATTGACTTGGCACAGGCATATCTACAGATGGAGGTTGAGGAGACCTTTAAAAAGTATCTCACAATAAACACACACAAAGGCCTGTACCAGTACAATCGACTGGTTTTTGGAATAGCATCAGCTCCAGCTATCTGGCAAAGAGCTATGGAGCAAGTCCTGCAAGGGATTCCGGGGACTCAATGCTACCTAGACGACATCCTTATAACAGGAGAAAACGACAACGAGCACCTTGCCAATTTGGAGCAGGTGCTCACTAGGCTGAAAGACCGGGGCCTACGAGCAAATCGCCCCAAGTGCGAATTTTTCCAAAATCAGATATCATATTGTGGCCACATAATTAATAAGGAAGGGTTGCATAAGTCACCTGAAAAAATTGAAGCAGTTATAAAAGCCCCAGCACCTGAAAATGTTTCACAATTAAGGTCATTCCTGGGATCAATAAATTACTATCATAAATTTTTACCGAACTTATCAACTATTCTACACCCTCTTAATGATCTTCTACAGACAGGAGTGATTTGGAAATGGAACGAAGACTGTAAACATGCCTTCCATAAATGTAAAGACTTAATCACATCCGAGAAAATTTTGGCTCATTACAACCCATCACTACCAATCAGACTGGCGTGCGATGCATCCCCTTACGGCATAGGAGCGGTATTGTCCCATAGATTCCCTGATGGCTCGGAACGGCCGATAGCTTTTGCGTCACGCTCATTGAACTCAGCTGAGCGTAACTATGCCCAGATAGACAGGGAAGCACTCAGCCTGGTATGGGGAGTGAAGAAATTCAACCATTACCTACACGGACAAAAATTTACCTTGCTGACTGACCATCAACCCCTCATCTCCATATTCAACCCTAAAAAAGTTGTCCCCATTATGACGGCACAAAGACTACAGAGGTGGTCCCTTTTTCTAGGGGCACACCAATACAACATTGAATACAAAGGGTCAAAACAGCATGGGAATGCTGACGGTTTATCACGCCTACCGTTGCCAACGATAGAAGAGGCACCTACAGTAGACCCAGTAGAGATATTCCACTCTACCATAGTGGAATGTCTACCGGTGACAAATTCTGCCATTGAAAGGGAGACAAGAAATGACCCTACTCTCTCACGGGTCTACGATTTAACAGTGAAGGGATGGCCAGCACATGAACCACTGTTGCCAGCATTCTCGCAAAGAAGAGAACAGCTGTCAGTGTGCCGAGGAACCTTGATGTGTGGATCCAGAGTGGTGATTCCACCCAAACTCCAGGATAAAGTGCTAAAGGAGCTTCACGAGGGGCATCTGGGTGGAGTGAAAATGAAGAACCTAGCTAGGGCCTTTGTATGGTGGCCAGGTATCGATGGAGACATCGAAGACATGACCAAGAGCTGCCTAGGATGCCAGAAGGTCCAAAATGCTCCGCCACAGGCCCCTCTACATCCATGGGAGTGGCCCTCATCTCCCTGGCAAAGGGTGCACATCGACTTTGCTGGTCCATTTATGGACTCAATGTTCTTAATCGCAGTTGATGCACACTCCAAGTGGCCGGAGGTAATAAAGATGTCCTCCACCACCACGGAAAAAACCATCACAGTATTAAGGACCATATTTGCCAGGAATGGGCTGCCGGAGCAGATATGTTCTGATAATGGACCGCAATTTGTGTCCGAAGAATTCAGAAAGTTCTTAAAGAACAATGGGGTAAAGCACTACACGTCCGCCCCATACCATCCCGCCACCAATGGATTGGCTGAAAGGTTTGTCCAGACCTTCAAGAAGGCCATCAAGGCCATGGGTAATGAAGACATAAAACTTCAGCACAAGGTGGATAACTTCTTATTTGCATATAGGAATGCAACGCATATGGTTACTAACCAAACTCCCGCCATGATGTTCTACAATAGAAACCTAAGATGCCGGCTGGATTTGGTCAAGCCCAACATCCGAAGGGACGTGGAGAACCGGCAGTTTCAGGGCATGAATGAAAGGCCAACTAGGGCCTTCCAGATAGGCCAACCGGTTTTGGCCCGGGACTACCGTACCGAGAAATGGCAGCCTGGAACTATCTGCACACGATTAGGACCACTGATGTACACCGTGGACATCGGAGACAGCATAATAAGGCGCCATGCTGACCAAATCATCAAGTCATCCGAAAAGGGACAACCTACACCACCACTCTATACATCTAACGATGAAGTAGAGATACCCATGTCTACCTCCGATCCGGTGATACTGGAGCCCGATGAACCCGACACTGGCCTTCAAGCCGAATCAGCCTTGCCAGAAGAACCTACTACACCACCAGAAACTACTACACCCCCGAGGCGTTATCCGGACCGAGTCAGGAAGCCTCCTGAGAGACTAACTTATAATTAATTAATACAGCAATGTATATTATTTTGCATATAACATGTAATTAATAATTACTTAAAATATGATGTACTAGTTAGCTAGAAGGGGAGGAATTGTGGTGTATGTGCCTTTAAGAGCAATTGTGGTGTATGTGCCTTTAAGAGTCCCAGGTGTGCGTAATGCCGGTAATTGCCACTTGGGCTATATAAGCCTGTGTATTGTGTATATCCTTTAGAACCCCCCCCAGACTTGCTTAGTAAATACCTGTGAACCAACTCCTGTCTTCGGTGTCTTTATCTACACACGGACACTACAGTTCCCGACGGAGGTCTAAACGCTGACCTGCTTGCCGCGCCGGCCGTCTCTCGAGTGCACCCTCCCAGTCCGTTATTGCTTGCCTCCGATTTCGCTGCCTGTCTCAGCTGTAGAGCCCGCCGCTGGAGCTCCAGCCTGACGCCCAGGAAGGATTAGTGCAGTACCTGTCACCAGCTTGGCCAGCTGGTGAAACCACAGTTTCTCTTACTTCCTTGAGTCTTCTGGACGCTGGAGGAATCGATGTCCTTGAGGTGCTGGCACATACACCACACTTGTGCACTAACAATGACAATAAAGTTGATTATGATTATGATTACGATTATGATTACAGCCTTCCGGACTCAATATCGAGTTCAACAATTTCAGATCATAACCTCGGCCCCTATTACATTTTTACTTATATTTTTTATCCACACCTTTGTTTTGGTTTTTTCCTCCCCCCCCCTTTCCTTTTTTTTTCTCTCTCCCACATGGCAGCTGTCTCCCATTCTGCCAGTGCGTTTCACACCTAATCTAGAGCTGTCTTTTGTCTCCACTAGTCCTATCACCATCTCGTCTCGTTTTGAATACCTCTTAATGTCTCTTCTTCTCTTTTGTTCTCTCCCAGCCCGGCCTCTTAATCTATTTCATTCCCTGTGCCTCTTTAGTCTTGATAAAGGGTTTTGACCCGAAACGTTGATTCTAATTTCTCTCCACGGATGTTTTTCCAGCATTTTCTGTTGTTATTTCGGATTTCCAGCATCTGCAGTGTTTCGCTATCGTACTCCTGACAACATCCCTGTTTGTGACCTCCTCTGCAATGTGCAACCAGGCTGTCTTGGTCTCCTGGGGAGGTCTCTTCCACCCATTGGAATGGCAGAGGACCTCCCTGAGTGCTCTGGTTCCCTCCATAAGCATATGGAGGGAGTTGTGGGAGAAACTGGGTGCAGCCCTGCGCCTCTGTGCAGTGATTGTCAGTGTTTGCAGCACCTCAGTGCTGTAGAACACTGACAGCACAAACGTCAAGTCTAATGTGGCCATGGTCCCTTTAAGGATACCATCTCAAGACACGTCCTGATTGATGTCACCAGACCTGCTCCATCTCATTGGGCCGGGAAATGCGCTGGGTGGGCTTAACAAGCCCCATTGAGGTAAGTTCGTTCTGGGCAGCGGGATGGAGCCAGCAGCGAGGCCGTGACTCGCCACCAACACCGGCCCCACCGGACCCACCGAGGTCAGTAAAATCTTGGCCTATGTCCCTACAGGCCCTTACACTCCTCAGCATCAGCTCTAGGCAGGCACTTGAAAAGCGCGGTGCAGCCTTGGATCATTGTGACTCTATCACTCCAGACCATTGCTCTGCTTCCCACACCTCCACAATCCCTCAACTGTCATCTTTGAAATTTCCCTTTAAATAGTGGAGTTGAAATCGACTCATGCTAATCGTCATCATACCCGCTGACGCTAATTAGTCAGGATACCTAGAAGTCAGATACAAATGCAGTGGCTGGGTTAAAAAGCCGCTTCAAGATGTACTGCACTGATCTCTGGGTTTCCTGCGTGCTACCGCCCCACCCCCCCAAATCACAAATGAGTTCTTGTAGAAATGAGTTCTTGCAGCAGCTAGAGGTTGTAGCCCTATCACTTGTTTTCTGTACTGTGAAAATTTACTTTCAAAACATTGTTGTTCTGCTGTTATTTATCTAATACCATTGCTAATTAATACCAATGAAACGCTTGTTCAGGGCCACTAAGACCGTTTGGAGCTGTATTCCGTTGGGTGGAGTGAACTTTCAACAGTCCTCTTGCTCTGCACTGAGTTTATTACTTTATCTCTGGCAAAGGTAAATATCCTTCTGGTGAGCATAGCTGCTGTAATTACTGCTGCTTTACATCTGAACAGTAATGGTTACTAATGAATGTGTGCAGCTATCACTTGGCCTCCACAGAAAAGGCATAGACAGCATGATATTTCAATTAGTGGCAACATTTATTATGCATTTCTGTGCAGATGTCTGTATTTCTGTGCCTATCACTATTACAGATTGCATGTGCAGAACTGTGGTCATCTAAAAAGGCATTTTTTGTGCAGAATTTCTGTGCAACAAATGAACAAGTGAGACAAATTTACCGGGTTGTTTCTGGTGCTCTTTTTCAACCTACCTCTTGTGGCTGTTGCACAGGCCAGTGGCTGTGAACTGCCCCTACTTACTCCTTGGGATGTAGCAGCCTTCAGCCCAAGAACTTCCTGAGAGGTTTCTACCACAATATCCGAGGATTCAGAGGACTGTTCCATTGACACGTGCTCTGGGCTTGGTGTTGGCACAAGCCCACCGCCAGCATGAGAGTCAATTGTCAAACCCTGACTACTTCTATGCCTCATACTGCAATGCATAGGCTTGCAAGGATCAGTGTCCCGCTGCAGCACAGAACGATGCAGTTGTATGAACTCCTGTAATTACTCCTAGAGAATAGTCTGCAGTTGAGCTCCTAAAGAGTGGAAGCTTGCACTCACTGATTTCTGCAAGGCTTCCATAGCAGCATGTGAGTTGCACACACTGTGCTTCTGGTCTCACTTACTGAAGCTGCTGCAACAAGCACCACTTGTAACACTTACAGTACCTGAGAACTCAAGTTCAAGATGCCTTTCCTGATTGCTTTACACATGTCATTTAGGCTCCAAGAGATCTAGGACATAGTGAGGCAGGAAACTGACTGGATTGGATTAGTTGCCCGTATTACGTCGCCCCTTCGCCCGCCCCCCCCCCATTAGAAAGTATAATCGAGCAGGGTGTAAAATGGGCAGCTGATCTGATCCTATCAGTTTCCCACTGGATATGTTAGGTTAAAATGATCCACAATCGCTTTCAGAGCACCCAGCCTTTCCTTTACACTTCTCATTGCAGTGTCACATTGAGTGGATCACCACCATATATATGGGCCAGCATCCTCTGTTTGAGTCTGCTGAGAAGTCTACATGCCCAAGCATGCCAGAAGAGGCTTCTGAGCAACTGGGTCTCTGTTCAGCATCTGAGCCTAATGGAAGAATCCTAATGCCTCACAAGGATTATTCTCTTTGTGAATCAACCTTCTTCTACATTATTAACCCGTGCATTTGATGATGTCTCCTGTGTTTCTAAAATGTGGGTGGGGAAAGCTCATCTTGCTTAGCTTCTTCTTGTTCCTGGGAGTGGCCAGTGACCAGACTTCTCAATCCTTCACTTGTGAAAAGAATAGATGGGACAGCACAAATAAGAGCCAGTGCAGTATTCTTAATATACAGTCATGGCAGAACATAGAAGGAGCAAATAGTACCGTATTAACAAAGGATGGTGACAAAGGAGGTGCACAGAAATTGCTATTTTAGCTACGGGATTGAGCTTGGAATGACATTTCATCATCACAGAAGAACAAGTGCCAATCATGACCTGTCTGGGAAACAAGATTTAATGTTATACGCTGAGACTTCGTGGCCCTGAAATTGTGCCCTCCTCTGTTGTGATAACGTCAGCTGGTAATACCTTCATTAGTTAGTTAGCAGTTAAGCCATTTGAGAAATGTGAAACCAGCATTATCATTTGCATTAATATTAATGTTAAAGTTGGGAAAGATTTCTCTAGTGTACAGCACAAGATTTTAAATAGAGGAACAGTAACCCCAAAGATAGGATTTAAGAAAGCAAAAGCGAAAACAAACCTGTTTATTTCTTAAAATCTTGGGTGTTGATCTGTGATGCCACTAAACATTTGAAAAAAACTATCTTTCTACAATAAAGTTTTCCAATTTTTGAAGTGAAGGCTTATCATTTTGCAATTGTGTCAATGTGAAGAACGCCATGAGGTTGCTGTTCTTTGTAAAGTGTCAAAAAATTTGACATGACAGCACATAAATAGTTGACACCTGTTAATTTAAATTATTTTCCACCGTGAAGAATGTGAAAATGAGCCAGATGCCTCATAATTAAAATTGACTGTGGAAAAACTACAGACCTATAGGGGAAATGGCACCTGGAACATGCACAACAGGTTTAATGTCCTCCAGACATTCAGAACACAACACAAACCATAGGATTTCAGTCAATGGCTGTATATTTTACCAGCCTCAATTCCTGATGCTCAGCTGTTGCTTGATAACGAGGTGCTATTTTTGTTTTTCTTTATGCCACTCTTGCATGCCAAGTTGAAAGATGTTGATCTGGAGCTGATGCACAGTTGATACTGCAAATCATAATTTGTGGGTTTGAGCACTTATTGGAAAATGTTCCAATTTTCATTTGACTGCATGAGAGGTAAAATTAACTTGTGAAATGATCTTTATTGGAACCAAGAACCACACCTGATTGATGCATTTATGAATTCCTGCAATAAAACATGTCTAGAAGTGAGTTACAATCTATGGGGATCCAGTACAATTTCTCTTAATATTTCCAGGAATGAACTAGGTCAAATTCATGAGGTATTTGTCCTTTTTACAGCTGTCACCTGCTGCAGCATGTTGCTTTGTTATCTAATATCAAAAATAGATTTATATATTATAATATTCTAGATTGCTAATTACAACCTACTTTAGTATTACCTCTAAAAATCACCAGGAGCTAGTATTTATATAAAGACAATATACGTCAACAACTTTGATGCTTGTTAATATTAATGAGAAGATGGATGTCTTTTAAGTAGAAGCAATGTGACAATAGCTTGGTTTCGTGTGATGTCACAATTTTCTGCTATGTGCTGAGTCTGCTGTGTTACTTAAATCATTGTCAGAGCTCTTGACATTTTAATTCAGATAATGGAGTTGCTGATCTAGAATTTTGACGGCATAAATCTATGGTTATAAAGCAATTATACAGTTAATTCGTTTGATTTCATCATAAGTTATGGCAACACTTCTTCTCATGCTTTTAAGGCTATTATGACATAAGCAGATGCCACACAGCCGGTGTCGGGTGCTATCTGACATTGCAAGAAAAGCATTAAGCTTGGGTAGTGTTAAGCTGCTTTTACTTTTTAGCCTGGACCTTGAGAGAGCGAGTTAGTTGCAATATGCAACTGGTCTTGTTAACTGGCTACACTTTGGGGGCCCAATATTCAGTGCATCACCAGAGCTGCCTATGATGTTTAAGTCAAGCACAGGCATGAAATAGTGATCTCATAATGTTGTCTCATGACGCCATTACAATAATGAGGGGAAACATTTGTGCGTGCTGGTGTCACAATGGAACGTCATGATATCACCACGGAACTCTGCTACTGCAACAGCAACAGCACTGTTACTTACCCAAATAAGATCGGAGACAGTTGGGAAGACACAGTGAAGTATGGGTTCAATAAGATCCAGCAGGTTAATATTATTGACTGGCTGCAGGAGACATGGGGGTGGGGGGGGGTGGTGGAATTCAACTTCGGCGGGGACATAAAATGGGTGGTAGCTGATCAGCCACCCCATTATACATCTCACCAAATGTTCCTTTCCACTGAACTCAATGAGGTGTATAACAGGTGGCCAATCTGCTACTGGGAATTTTGCATCTCCGCTGAAGTTGAATTTCACAAGGAATGGTGGGGATTGACTATGCCTAACCTTTTACCCCTTGGGGCCTTTAGAAGGCTTACAATGGAACTTACATCAAACATGAGATCCACTGGGTCAAACAGGAGTGAGTTGGGTGAAATCCCTGGAGTAGCCCAGGAATGTCTCCAGACAAGCCGCCCGAAAAAATACAGCACATATTTAGAGTGGCTTAAGAGGTACCCCTGCACTCCCCCTTCCTGTGCAAAATTTGTGGGGGAGTTTACGTGGAACAGAAGCCCAATGGATGCGGGTTGCATTCTAAATTCTAGCCCCACCCCAGCCCATGGAGAAAAGCCTGATTTTCATCCTCCCTAACCCAGTATACCAATGATGAAGAAAGGTACATAATATAGCTGTTATTATTCCTTGAATAAAAGTAGCACCCCCTCTGTCCTAATAAGTTGAACTATGCGGTTCTTGACTCTGCATAATTCGTCAGATTTTAATGTGTATTGCTGGGATTTTAAAGGAGGATTATTTGTATGGTCATATTCTTAAGTCCTAACTTCAGCACTATTTGATGTAAGTATAGTTTTTTAAACTATAAAACAACTAGTTATTTACAATTACATTTTTGTTAATTCTAATCCATCATGGCAGTGAAACACAAAAGGAGGAATTTTTCGGGGGGTCACCGGTGGCGGGTCGGGTGGGAAAATGTGTTTTTTTGACAGCGGCGGGGGAGGCAATTCAGGTCATTATGACCTTGTTAACAGCCCATTAAGAAGTATTTTGAGCTCACCTTTACATTTTATGAGGTCGCCCATGGGGACCACGCTGCTCGGGGATCACGTCAGATAAGGAGGTCATGAGTTGTATGACCATGGAATCATCTCAGCTGCAAATGTGCTATAAAAGCTCCCATCTCACATCTGTTCACTTTTCAAGCTCAGAAGCTGTTGCTTACTGCATTTGGAAGACAGATTGAGCTTTATGCAGGTTACAAGTGTTTGGAGTAAACTTTCTTTCCTCATTGGAACAACCTCTCACACCATTGACAGATCGCTTCTGCCATCTCAAGTTCACCTGCCATCTATTACATCAGCATCAGTGCCCTTGAAAATATCTCACCTTGGTCCTCAGAATCCCACCATGATCAGCCCCAACACCAGAAGCACCAGGCCCACCAGCATTACCAACAACAACACCAACCTTCTCTGCAATCACCTGATGCTGCACAAGACACAGGGCATCAGTACCCCTGCCTGGGATGGCCTCACCATAACCAAATTTACTTCACTTGATCCCGTACACCCTGGCTGCCACAGGATGTGCCAGGTTAGCACCACCCCACACCAAAACCATAAAGCATCCCTACAATGCCCAAGCCATTCCTTTCACACTCATCGCCATTGCAGGGGGTACCGTTATGTCGCACCATTCACTGCAACTCACTAAACCACTTCCAAAGGTTCACATAAACCTGTCCAAGAATGCAAAGTGCTGAAAATAAAGATTTCAATGTTTGACAGCACATTAACAGAAACTTCACATGAACATTGGCTAAAACACACAAGTGCCTACCGTTGTGTGTTGTTAGTTGGTATGATTGGACTAGGATGATGGTGAGTGTGAGGGGTGGCTGGTGAGATGGGGAAGTGATAGTGTAGATAGAGAGGGATGGGTGGAGGTGCAAGGTAAGTTGGTGCGAGTAAGGATGTGTAGGAGTAGCGTAGGGAAGGCAGAGTGATGGGGATGTAATGAGAGGCACAGCAGGATGAGGTTGAGTGTGGCTTTGCAGTAACGTTTCGTGATCTACTGAGATCATTGAAAGGTTTGCACCACTGCAGCCTTGTCCTCCTTACAACATCCCTGCTTGTGTCATCCTGTGCAATGTGCAACCAGGCTGCGTTGGTGTCCTGGGGAGGTCTCTTCCGCCCATTGGAAGGGAAGAGAACCTCCCTGTGTGCTGTGACTCCCTCCATAAGCATATGGAGGGAGTCATGGGAGAGCCTGGGTGCAGCCCTGCACCTCTGTGCAGTGCTTGTCAGTGTTTGCAACACCTCAATGCTGTAGAACACTGATAGCACAACTGTCAAAGTAAAGTTGAGCATGGTCCCTTTAAGGATACCGGCTGATGACGCGTCATCAAATGATGTCATCAGACCTGCTTCCTTCAATTGGGCGGCAAACATGCTGAGCGGGCTTAACAAGCCCAATCAACGTAAAATCATTCTACACAGTGGCTGGAGCCAGCAGTGGGGTTGGGACCCGCCACCAATATTGCCCGCCATGGATCCGCCAAGGTTGGTAAAATCCAGCCCAATGGGTTTGTCTCCATTTTAATTATGACCCTCACAGTTTCATCACTGATGCTCACACTAAGATGCATCTTCTGGTCAAAAGCACAAAGGGGATCGTCTTATAGATGCAGTAAGGGAGGATCATGTGAGGTCTGGCTAAAAAGTCTCTTAAAGAGACAGGTGCTCCTCCAATTTGCTGACTACTTATTTTAGCTTAGCAATGTTACATGGAGCATCATCTTTAGTTGAAGAATGACTATGGCACCTACAGGTAAATAATCTACTTGGTGTTTCTGTAAGAAGTGAAGACAGTTCAAATGGGCTTTAGAAAATGACTGCCAGAGTTTTTAAGCAATACTTGATGAAAAGAGCAATCGAAAGTAGCTGCATTAAAGCACAGACTGTAGCAAGTGCACCTGCACAGAGTGGACTGGTGACAACCTGAGAATTATTGTCATATCTTTTAGCTGCACACAATATATCATAAGGCGAAGTGATGTCAAGATGAACTGCATTTAAATGATTATCCAGGAACATTGTGAAATATTGACTTGTGGCACATTATTTAATTGAGTTAGAAGAATGAACAAATGACTTGGAGAGATACACAAATTAAAAGAATTGCTAGATAGATAATCCTCATTTTTATTTATTATAATAATAATATAGATCAAAATAAATGTGATATTAAAGCCTCTAAGTAGTGAATTTCTGTACCTGGGACCTGGACCTGGGGGAAAACAGCGACCGGAGGTGAGGCTTAAAAGTGGCGGCAGCAGCGGGGAGAGAGGTAAAAAGTAATCAGAGTGTGACGTCACCAGGGAGCAGGCAAGTGATTGGTTGGTGAGTATTTCTCTAGTTGTTAAACTTTAACTCTGTGGTTTATAGTTGCTAAGGTCTTTCTGGTGTAGCGGGGACTGTTGGTAAACCATACAAGCGCCCTAGAGTATATCTTTAACTGGTGGTATTGAATTAATTTAAATTAATTAAAGGGGTAAGTCATGCCAGGAGAGCCCAGCCCTGTGTTATGCTCCTCTTGCTCTATGTGGGAATTCAGGGACGCTGCCAGTGTCCCTGATGACCACGTGTGCCAGAAATACATCCAACTGCAGCTACTAGCAGACCGCATGGAAGCGCTGGAGCTGCGGATGGATGGGCTTTGGAGCATTCATGATGCTGAGCGGGTCGTGGATTACACGTTTGATGAGTTGGTCATGCCGCAGGCAGAAGGGAAATGGGTGACCATCAGGTAGAGTAGTAGAGACAGGCAGGTAGTGCAGGGGACCCCTGTGGCCATCCCCCTTTCAAACAGGTATACCAATTTGGATACTGTTGAGGGGGATGACTTACCAGAGGAAGGCAGCAGCAGCCAACTTCCTGGCACCAGGGGTACTTCTGCTGCTCAGGAAGGGAGGAAAAAGAATGGGAGCACAATCGTGGTAGGGGATTCTATTGTAAGGGGAACAGATAGGCGTTTCTGTGGCCATAGACGTGACTCCAGGATGGTTTGCTGCCTCCCTGGTGCCAGGGTCAAGGATGTCACTGAACGGCTGCAGGGCATTCTGAAGGGGGAGGGTGAACAGGCAGAGGTCGTGGTTCACATTGGGAGCAACGACATAGGTAGGAAGAGGGATGCGGTCCTGCAGCAAGAATTTAGGGAGCTAGGTAGCAGATTAAAGAATAGGACCTCAAAGGTTGTAATCTCTGGATTACTCCCCGTGCCACGTGCTAGTGAGTATAGGAATAGGAGGATAGAGCAGATGAATGCGTGGCTAAAGAGTTGGTGCAGGAGGGAGGGCTTTAGTTTCCTGGATCACTGGGCCTGCTTCTGGGGAAGGTGGGACATATACAAGTCGGACGGGTTGCACCTGAACCAGAGCGGGACAAATATCCTGGCGGGGAGGTTTGCTAGCACTGTTCGGGGGGGTTTAAACTAAAATGGTAGGGAGTTGGGAACCTGAGCAGGGAGACAGAGGAAAGGAAAACAGGGATAAAAGCAAAAGATAGGAAGGAGAAAAACAAAAGTGGCAGTCAGAGAAATCAACAGTTTAAATCAAACGTGGCCACAGCAAATAATAATTCTAATAGGTCTAAGAGCGTTAAAAAAACAAGCCTGAAGGCTTTGTGTCTTAATGCGAGGAGCATTTGTAATAAGGTGGATGAATTGGCTGCGCAAATAGAGGTAAACGAATATGATTTGGCTGGGATTACGGAAACGTGGCTCAAGGATGGCCAAGACTGGGAACTCAACATTCAGGGGTATTCAATATTTAGGAAAGATAGGCAAAAAGGAAAGGGAGGTGGGGTAGCATTACTGGTTAAAGAAGGGATTAATACAATTGTAATGAAGGATATTAGCTCTGATGATGTGGAATCTGCATGGGTAGAATTGAGAAATACTAAGGGGACAAATACATTAGTGGGAGTGGTATATAGACCTCCAAACAGTAAGGCGGAGGTTGGGGATGGCATTAAAAGGGAAATTAAAGAAATGTGCAAAAAGGGCACAGCAGTCATCATGGGTGACTTTAATCTACATATAGATTGGGCCAACCAAATTAGTAACAATACTGTGGAGGAGGAATTCCTGGAGTGTTTACGGGATGGTTTCCTGGACCAATATGTCGAGGAACTAACCAGACATCAGGTCATCTTAGACTGGGTATTATGTAACGAGAAAGGATTAATTAGCAATCTTGTTGTACGAGGCCCCTTGGGTCGGAGCGATCATAATATGATCGAATTCTTCATTAAGATGGAGAATGAAGTAGTTGACTCAGAGACAAGGGTCCTCAATTTAAATAAAGGAAACTACGATGGTCTGAGGAGCGAGTTGGGTAGGATTGATTGGGGAATGGCACTCAAAGGGTTGACGGTGGATAGGCAATGGCAAACATTCAAAGACCGAATGGATGAGCTACAGAATTTGTTCATCCCAGTTTGGCATAAAAATAAAACAAAAAAGGTGACTCAACCGTGGCTAACAAGGGAAATTAGGGATAGCATAAGATCCAAGGAGAGGACATATAAATTGGCTAGAAAAAGCAATAATCCTGAGGATTGGGAGCAGTTTAGGAGTCAACAAAGGAGGACAAAGGGATTAATTAAGAAAGGGAAAATAGAGTATGAGAGTAAGCTTTCAGGGAACATAAAAACTGACTGTAAAAGCTTTTATAGATATGTGAAGAGAAAAAGATTGGTGAAGTCAAGCGTAGGTCCCTTACAGTCAGAATCAGGGGAATTTATAATGGGAAACAAGGAAAGGGCTAGCCAACTAAATACATACTTTGGTTCTGTCTTCACAAAGGAGGACACAAATAACCTCCCAGAGATGCCGGGGAACATAGGGTCTGATGAAAGGGAGGAACTGAAAGAAATCAGTATTTGTAGGGAAATGGTGTTAGGATAATTGATGGGACTGAAGGCCAATAAATCCCCAGGGCCTGATGGTCTACATCCCAAGGTACTTAAGGAAGTGGCCCTAGAGATAGTAGATGCATTGCTGGTCAACTTCCAGAACTCAATAGATTCTGGAACGGTACCCATGGATTGGAGGGTAGCTAATGTTACCCCACTATTTAAAAAAGGTGGTAGGGAAAAAGCGGGGAATTATAGACCGGTAAGCCTGACATCGGTAGTGGGGAAAATGCTAGAGTCTATTATAAAAGATGTAATAGCAAGTGCACTTGGAAAGCAGTGACAGGATCGGGCAAAGTCAACATGGATTTACAAAAGGTAAATCATGCTTGACTAATCTACTGGAATTTTTTGACGATGTAACTGGTAAAATAAATAAGGGAGAACCAGTGGGTGTGGTGTATTTGGACTTTCAGAAGGCTTTCAATAAGGTCCCACATAAGAGATTAGCGTGCAAAATTAAGGCACATGGGATTGGGGCCAAGGTATTAACTTGGATAGAGAACTGGTTGGCGGACAGAAAGCAAGGAGTTGGAATAAACGAGTCGTTTTCCGAGTGGCAGGCAGTGACTAGTGGGGTACCGCAAGGATCGGTCCTAGGACCCCAGCTGTTCACAATATATATTAATGATCTGGACGAGGGAATTGGATGTAATATCTCCAAATTTGCAGATGACACAAAGTTGGGCAGGAGGGTAAGCTGTGAGGAGGATGTCGTGAAACTCCAGTACGATTTGGACAGGTTGGGTGATTGGGCAGAAACATGGCAAATGCACTATAATGTGGATAAATGTGAGGTTATCCACTTTGGTGGCAAAAACAGGAAGGCAGATTATTATTTGAATGGCAATAGATTGAGAGAAGGGGAAGTGCATAGAGACCTGGGTGTTATTGTGCACCAGTCGCTGAAGGTAAGCATGCAGGTGCAGCAGGCGGTTAAGAAGGCAAATGGTATGTTGGCCTTCGTAGCAAGAGGGTTCGAGTACAGGAACAAGGATGTCTTGCTACAGTTGTACAGGGCCTTGGTGAGACCACACCTTGAGTATTGTGTGCAGTTTTGGTCACCTTACCTGAGGAAGGACGTTCTTGCCATGGAGGGAGTGTAGCGAAGATTCACCAGGCTGATACCTGGGATGGCAGGAATGACGTATGAGGAGAGATTGTGTCGATTGGGCTTATACTCACTGGAGTTTAGAAGACTGAGAGGGGATCTCATCGAAACCTATAAAATTCTGTCAGGTCTGGACAGACTAGATGCAGGAAGGATGTTTCTGATGGCCGGGGAGTCCAGAACAAGGGGTCATAGTCTAAGGATAAAGGGTAGGCCATTTAGGACTGAAATGAGGAGGAATTTCTTCACCCAGAGAGTGGTGAACCTGTGGAATTCTCTACCACAGAGGGCGGTGGAGGCCAGTTCATTAAATATATTCAAGAAAGAGTTGGATATATTTCTTGAGGATAAAGGGATCAAGGGATATGGGGAGAAGGCAGGGACAGGGTACTGAAATTGGATGATCAGCCATGATCTCATTGAATGGCGGAGCAGGCTCGAAGGGCCGAATGGCCTACTCCTGCTCCTATCTTCTATGAATCTATGAATCTATGTACATTCAAACCAAGTTTGGTCAGATCACATCTTAAATACATTCTGTTGACTGTTGTGTATTATAAAGAGGAATAATATTTACTGAATCCCTAATATAAGAGAATTGTGAAAAAAAATTCACAGATTGTTTTGGATACAGATGTCCTACCAAAGTCCTCAAAGGGGTGAATATGGACTCTTTCTGATGCAATCTCTTACTATGTTTTGTATTTCTTTGCACCAACAATTTCAAACAATTATTTTGAACCATTGCCATGATTCGTTCCTGAAATATTGAAAGGAGACTGAAGTATTTTCAGATTCAAGGAAAACTTTAAGAGGTTATGCATTAATTTATTTGTCTCTGTAAAAAGGAAACAGTGGCACAGAGCAGAGTATGTGGGGAAAGAGTTGTATGAAGGAGTCCACTGAACACTACATTTTTAAAAAAAATAACTGGAGTTTTACATAGAGGATTAAATAATGTTCAGTATTTAATTTCTAACAGATGGGTGTGATCGATTTTCTAGGCTGATAACTTTCCAATCTCCGGCAGGCTGTCTTGAGAAGTGAAGGGCACATGAATAGACATTGGAGTGCATGCCAACCTGCTGGGCCCGTGTAGCTCCTATAGACAGTTCAAATGGGAGCAAGCTGTTGGCCTGTCATGTTGAGTTGGGGAATGGTAGGTGGCACCATGGAACTTTAGACAATGAGAGAAATACAAACCTGTAAAATGTAGGAATAAAAACATTATCCACAGAAACAATATATGGATAAATGTATGACTGTGTATGTGATTTGCTAAAAGTTTCCAAGAGTGAGTTATGTTGGAGCCCTGCCCTGATAGCACATAGCTAACTGTTAATTATTCTGTTTCTAACACTTTTAAAACATGTTAAAATATTTTTAATTAATGAGTGCTATCATGAGCACTGATTTTTTTTAAGAGTCTCTATTATGAAAGCGATTTCAATTCAAAATCAACTTGATTCGTCTATGAGTCACAAATCTTTTATGCAGTGGTACGTCCAGTTTTGAATTGAAATATATTTTCACATTTGCTGTTGGCAGTTGGCTGTTGTTCAGAAATAAAATCAGCGAGGTGTTACTGTAATAAATCTGTATAATTGGAGCATTTTTAATAAGCAGAGCCTAACTTGCGCCTTATTCCACAGAACTGAAGCAGTAAGCATAGGTTTTATTTTATCACAAATGCTCATGGTAAACCTGAGCCTGTACTTTTAAAAAATGCAAAGGAATTATATAAACTGCATGTCTGTAACAAAAAACACATCATCCAACATTTTCCTAAAGTATGCTGTTACTATATTTATTGTATAACTGCTATAATTTCAGTGATTTTAGGATTCATCATCGCTATTATCATTGTGACTTTACACAAAATCCCTTTCATGAATTTATTATTCTGTAGTCCGATGACGGTGCACTGACTAAACTGGCATGCCGTATGCTTTTAAAATCTTCACATGCACTCTTCTGGGACAGAGAGGAAGTTTCATTTTTGTACCACAATATACTTTTTAATTCTTATTAATATATAACAATCTCTAATTCTTTATCGGTTTCAATTATTTACATTGAGATGCTACATTAAAAAGAACAAAAAGATTAGCATTACTGAAAGTTGGTAAGTCTCCTGGTCCAGATGGAATGTATCCTCGGTTGCTGAAAGAAGCAAAGGTAGAAATAGCAGAGGCATTGGTCACAATCTTTCAATCATCATTGGATACAGGAGTAGTGCCGGAGGACTGGAGGGTTGCTAATGTTATACCACTATTCAAGAAAGGGGAGAGGGATAAACCAGGAAACTACAGGCCAGTCAGCCTGTCAGGTGGTGGGGAAGTCATTGGAAACCATTACCAGGGGCAAAATAAAACTTTCATTTGGAAAGGCATAGGTTAATCAAGGAGAGCCAGCATTGGTTTGTTAAAGGTAAATCACGTCTGACTAACTTGATTGAATTTTGTGATGAAGTAACAGAGAAGGTTGATCAAGGTAGTAGATGTTGTGTATATGGACTTTCGGAAGGCAAAGTGCCACACAGGAGGCTTATTAAGAAGGTGGAAGCCCATAGAATTAAGGGGAAAGTGGCAGTATGGATATAAAATTGGCTCAGTGACAAGAAGGAAAGGGTGTTGATGGATGGATGTTTCTCAGACTGGGAGGTAGTGTGCAGTAGTGTTCCCCAAGGGTCAGTTTTGACTCCATTACTCTTTGCAATTTTTATAAATGACCTAGACTCGGATGTAGGCAGCAGCAATGCAAAGTTTGCAGCTGAAACGAACTTGGCAAAGTAGTAGATCATGATGAGGATAGTTATAGGCTTCAGGATGACATAGACAGGATGGTGACAGGGGCAGAAGCATGGCAGATGGAGTTCAATGTAGAGAAGTGTGAACGGATGCACTTTGGCAGGACTAATTTGGAAAGACAGTTATATTGGCCCAGGTTTTCTGGGGCCTACGGGTGTGTACGCGCCCAGAAAGGTCCCGCAAGTTCAGGATTTTCGTGTGCAAAGTTTATAGTTTCTAGGGTCTCTGTTGTGTAGCGGGGAGTGCTGGTAAACAAGGGCCCTTGAGTATATCATTTAATTGTAGTGTAATTGGTGGTATTGATTTGATTTAATTTAATTTAATTTGAATTAATTAAAGGGTATGTCATGGCAGCACAGCTCGGCCCTGTGGCATGCTCCTCCTGCACTATGTGGGAAATCAGGGACACTTCCTGTGTCCTTGATGACCATGTGTGCGGGAAGTGTATCCAGCTGCAGCTACTGGCAGACCACATTGCGGTGCTGCAGCTGCGAATGGATACATACTGGAGCATTCACGATGCTGAGGATGTCGTGGATATCACGTTTAGTGAGTTGGTCACACCGCAGGTAAAGGCTGCACAGGCAGGAAGGGAATGGGTGACCGCCAGGCAGAGTATTGGTGCAGGGGTCCCCTGTGGCCATCCCCCTCTCAAACAGATATACCGCTTTGGATATTGTTGAAGGAGATGGCTTATCGAGGGAAGACAGCAGCAGCCAACTTCCTGGCACCGTGGGTGGTTCTGCTGCACAGGATGGGAGGAAAAAGAGTGGGAGAGCTATAGTGATAGGGGATTCTATTGTAAGGGGAATGGTTAGGCATTTCTGCTGCCGCAAACGAGACTCCAGGATGGTATGTTGCCTCCCTGGTGCAAGGGTCAAGGATGTCTCAGAGCGGCTGCAGAGCATTTTGGAGGGGGAGGGTGAACAGCCAGTTGTTGTGATGCATATAGGTACCAACGATATAGGTAAAAACCAGGATGAGGTCCTAAAAGCTGAATATAGGGAGTTAGGAGGTAAATTAAAAAATAGGACCTCAAAAGTAGTAATCTCAGGATTGCTAACAGTGCCGCGTGCTAGTCAGAGTAGAAATAGAAGGATATTTCAGATGAATATGTGGCTAGAGGAATGGTGCAAGGGGGAGGGATTCAAATTCCTGTGACATTGGAACCGGTTCTGGGGGAGGTGGGACCAATACAAACTGGATGGTTTGCACCTGGGCAGGACCGGGACGGATGTCCTAGGGGGAGTGTTTGCTAGTGCTCTGGGGGAGGGTTTAAACTAAAATGGCAGGGGTTTGGGAACCTGTGCAGGGAGACAGAGGAAAAGGAAACAAGGATAGAAGCAAAAGACATGAAGGCGAAAAGCAAAAGTGGCAGTCAGAGAAATCAAGGGTTTAAATCAAACATGGCCACAGTAAATAATAATTCTAAAAGGTGTAAAAATGTTAAAAAAACAAGCCCGAAGGCTTTGTGTCTTAATGCGAGGAGCATTCGTAATAAGGTGGATGAATTAGCTGCGCAAATAGATGTAAATGGATATGATATGATTGGGATTACAGAAACATGGCTCCAGGGTGACCAAGGCTGGGAATTCTACATCCAGGGGTATTCAATATTCAGGAAAGACAGGCGAAAAGGAAAAGGAGGTGGGGTAGCATTGCTGGTGAAAGAGGAGATTAACACAATTGTAAGGAAGGATATTAGCTCTGATGATGTGGAATCTGTATGGGTAGGGCTGAGAAATACCAAGGGGCAGAAAACGTTAGTGGGAGTTGAATACAGACCCCCAAACAGTAATGCGGAGGTTGGGGATGGCATTAAATGGGAAAGTAGAGACGCGTGCAATAAGGGCACAGCAGTTATCATGGGTGACTTTAATCTACATATAGATTGGGCTAACCAAATTAGTAACAATACCGTGGAGGAGGAATTCCTGGAGTATATATGGGATGGTTTCCTGGACCAATATGTCGAGGAACCAACTAGAGATCAGGCCATCTTAGACTGGGTATTATGTAATGAGAAAGGAATAATTAGCAATCTTGTTGTGCGAGGCCCCTTGGGGCGGAACGATCATGCTATGATAGAATTCTTCATTAAGATGGAGAGTGAGGCATTTGACTCAGAGGCTAGGGTCCTGAATTTAAATAAAGGAAACTATGATGGTATAAGGCGCGAGTTGGGTAGGATGGATTGGGGAATGTTACTTAAAGGGTTGACAGTGAATAGGCAATGGCCAACATTTAACGATCGCATGGATGAACTACAGAATTTGTTCATCCCTGTTTGGCATAAAAATAAAACAAAAAAGGTGACTCAACCATGGCTAACAAGGGAAATTAGAGCTAGCATAAGATCCAAGGGGAGGACATATAAATTGGCCAGAAAAAGCAACAAACCTGAGGATTGGGAGCAGTTTAGGATTCAGCAAAGGAGGACAAAGGGATTAATTAAGAGGGGGTAAATAGAATATGAGAGTAAGCTTTCAGGGAACATAAAAACTGACTGTAAAAGCTTCTATAGATATGCGAAGAGAAAAAGATTGGTAAAGTCAAGCGAAGGTCCCTTTAAGTCAGAATCAGGGGAATTTATAATGGGGAACAAAGACATGGCTGACCAATTAAATACATACTTTGGTTCTGTCTTCACAAAGGAGGACACAAATAAACTCCCAGAGATGTCAGGAAACATAGGGTCTAATGAGAGGGAGGAACTGAATTAAATCAGTGCTTGTAGGGAAATGGTGTTAGGGAAATTGACGGGATTGAAGGCTGATAAATCCCCAGGGCCCGATAATCTACATCCTAGGGTGCTTAAGGCAATGGCCCTAGAAATAGTAGATGCATTGCTGGTCATCTTCCAAAATTCTATCGACTCTGGAACAGTTCCCATGGATTGAAGGGCAGCGAATATAACCCCACTATTTAAAAAAGGTGGTGGAGAAAAAACAGGGAATTATAGACCGGTAAGCCTGACATCAATAGTGGGGAAAATGCTAGAGTCCATTATAAAAGATGTAATAGCAGAGCACTTGGAAAACAGTGACAGGATCGGACAAAATCAACATGGATTTACAATAGGTAAATCGCCCTTGACTAAACTACTGGAATTTTTTGAGGATGTAACTGGTAGAATAGATAAGGGAGAACCAGTGGATGTGGTGTATTTGGACTTTCAGAAGGCTTTCGATAATGTTGTGTCTGTGTATAATAAGACACAGACTGCAGGAGAAACGGTACAACAGGGCTCTAGGATCTGGTCAGCATGGCGTCTCACAATGTTCTCCCCAACATCCACTGTGTACATTAGTGGCCCCTGCCGTGTGCATATCATTCCTGGTTGCCATTTCTCTGTTCGGTAGTCGCGGGTCAAGACTGGTTGCCCTACATTGAAGCTCCTTGTCGGCTTCTCATTGATGTGCTGGAATTGCTTACTCTCAACATCTCTTCGTACATTTGGTCTGAGCAAATCCAGACGAGATCTCAACCTTCAGTTAAAGAACATCATGGCCGGGGCCTGGTTGGTGACTGCATGTGTCGCATTTCTGTAGGCTAACAGGAAATTGTCCCCCTTATGCTGCAGTGGAATGTCGTCATCGCACATGGCCTTTACTGCTTTTTTAAAGGTTTGTACAAACCTCTCAGCCAATCCATTTGTGGCTGGATGATACGGGGCAGATGTGTAATGCCTTACCCCATTCCTTTTCATAAATCTTCGAAACTCTTCGGACACAAACTGTGGTCCGTTATCAGAGCAAATCTGCTCTGGCAAGCCGTTCCTGGCAAAAATTGTCCGTAGGACTGCAATAGTTTTCTCCGTGGTGGTGGAGGACATTTTGATGACCTCAGGCAATTTTGAGTGCGCATCCACGGCTATTAAAAACATTGAGTCCATGAATGGACCAGCAAAATCAATATGCACCCGTTGCCATGGAGATGAAAGCCACTCCCATGGGTGTAGAGGGGCCTGTGGTGGTGCATTTTGGACTTTCTGGCATCCTGAGCAGCTCTTGGTCAGGTCCTCGATTTGTTTATCGATTCCCGGCCACCACACATAAGCCCTGGCTAGGCTTTTCATTTTTACCCCTCCCAGATGACCCTCATGAAGCTCATTGAGCACTCTATCCCTTAACTTGGGTGGAATTACCACTCGGGATCCACACATCAAGGTCCCCCGGCACACTGACAGCTGTTCTCTCCTTGTCGAGAATGCTGACCTTCTGGCATCCTGAGCAGCTCTTTGTCAGGTTCTCGATTTGCTGATCGATCCCCGGCCACCACACATAAGCCCTAGCAAGGCTTTTCATTTTCACCCCTCCCAGATGACCTTCGTGAAGCTCATTGAGCACTCTCTCCCTTAACTTTGGTGGAATTACCACTCGGGATCCACACATCAAGGTCCCCTGGCATACTGGCAGCTGTTCTCTTCTGGATGAGAATGCTGGCAACAGTGAGTCGCCATGTGCTGGCCATCCCTTCACCGTCAAATCATATACCTGAGACAGTGTCGGGTCATTTCAGGTCTCCTCCTCTATACCAGCATTAGTTACTGGCAAGCATTCAATTATAGTCGAATGAAATATTTCGACAGGATCCACTGCTGCTGCTTCCTCTGCAGTATGCAGTGGCAGGCGTGATAGCCCATTAGCATTTCCATGCTGTTTCGTGCCCTTATACTCGATTTCATATTGGTGCGCCCCTAGAAAAAGGGACCATCTTTGTAGCCGTTGCGCAGTCATCACCGGAACACCCTTCTTTGGATTAAAGATGGAGACAAGTGGTTGGTGGTCAGTCAGCAAGGTGAACTTCTGCCCGTGCAGATAGTGATTGAACTTTTTCACTCCCCACACTAGGCTGAGGGCCTCCCTGTCAATCTGGGCGTAGTTACGCTCGGCTGAGGTTAGTGACCGAGACGCAAAGGCTACTGGCCTCTCCGAGCCGTCCGGGAATTTGTGTGACAGCACCGCTCCAATGCCATAGGGTGATGCATCACATGCCAACCGAATTGGTAGTGCTGGGTTGAAATGAGCCAACACCTCTTTTGATGTGATCAATGCTTTGCTCTTCTGGAAAGCTCGTTTACATTCGTCACTCCACTTCCATGGTACCCCCGTTTGCAGTAGGGTGTTTAGTGGGTGTAGTACGGTAGACAAATTCGGCAAGAACTTATGGTAGTAGCTCACCAGCCCGAGGAACGACCTCAGTTGTGACACATTTTCCGGTGCTGGAGCCTTGACTACTGCCTCAATCTTTTCAGGGGACTTATGTAACCCCTCTTTATCAATAACGTGGCCACAATACAAGATCTGCTTCTGGAAAAACTCGCATTTGTGGCGATTAGCTTGGAGCCCATATTCCTTCAATCTAGTGAGCATCTGCTCCAGGTTGGCGAGGTGATCACTGTCATTTTCGCCCGTGACCAGGATGTCGTCCAAATAACACTGGGTCCCTGGAATCCCTTGTAGGACTTGTTCCATTGCCCTTTGCCAAATAGCCGGAGCTGATGCTACCCCGAACACCAGCCGGTTATATTGGTAGAGAACTTTGAGTGTTGATCGTGAGGTATTGTTTCGAGGCTTCTTCTACCTCCATTTGCAGGTACGCCTGGGCCAGATCAATCTTAGTGAAGCGTTTCCCTCTAGATAGCGAGGCAAAAATATCTTCAATTCGTGGAAGCGGATATTGTACCGTGTGAAGGACTGGGTTCACTGTCACCTTAAGGTCCCCACAGATGCGAACCTTCTTTGGTTCCCCAGGCATATTACTCAACGGCCTCTTCATTACAGGAACGATGGGTGTAGCCCACTCGCTCCAGTCCACTTTGGACAGTACTCCTGAACGTTCCAAACCTTCTCGCTCTGCTTCGACGGCTGGGCGGATCGCATAAGGTACCGGTCTGGCCTTAAAAAACTTTGGGTTTGCATTTTCCTCTATTTTGATCATCGCTGTTATGCCTTTTAGTGTTCCGAGTCCCTGCTGGAACACTTCTTATGCGTCAGTTAGCATTTTTGACAGTCGTCCAGGTGTGACGTCGTCATCCTTTTTGGCATCTACAGTCAGTGCTTGTATGGAATGCCAATCTAGCTGTATCTTCCGGATCCATTCACATCCTAGTAGTGGTGGCCCTCCATCTGGCAATACATATAGGTCCATTTTTGGTGTTTCCTTGCCGTTATATATAACGTTCACCCTTATTTTTCCTTTGGTGTAGACTTTTTGCCCCGTGTACATCTTCAAGACAATCTTTGTATCTCTCAAGGGTATATGTGAGAATAGCTGCTTGTAGTCCCTTCGGTTTATGACTGTTAGGGCTGATCCTGTGTCCAATTCCATTTTCACTTGGACTCCTGCTATCTTGAGCGTCACCCAGATAGTTTGGTGATCCTCCGTTTTGATCACATTATGTAGTTTCAGACAACCCAGCTCCTTGCTTCCGGAGTCTGTATCACTTTTCTGTTCGTCTGAACTACTCTCCGTCACCTTATGTACCTTCTTGTACTTCTCCTGTGGAGATTTCTTGCTGCTGGTTTTCTTTCTCGACCTGCAGACTCTTGCTATGTGTCCTACTTTTCCACACTGTCTGCACACTTGGTCCTTGAACCAGCAATCCATATGGTCGTGTGTTGTTCTGCCGCAGCGATAGCACTTCACTGTTCCGTATGACATTTCATTATTGCCATATTCTTGCGGTCTCCGTTGTATCTCTGCAGCGCCCCGTGCTGCTGCTTCGTGTGATACTGCAATGCTGAAAGCCTTGTCCAGCGTAAGATCCTTTTCTGATAGAAGCCGTTTCTGGGTTCCTTCACTTTGAAGCCCACACACAAACTTGTCTCTTAAAGTATCTGCTAGTCCCATTCCAAACTGGCAGTGTTTCGATAGCTTGCGCAGTTCCGTTAAATACTCAGCATTACTTTCATCTTTATGCTGGTTCCTTTTGTGAAACTTAAATCTTTCTGCTATCAGCAGCGGTGTGGGGTTTAAGTGGTCCTGTAGGATTGACACTATGTTTTCAAAATCCTTTTCTACTGGCTTCTCTGGGGTTACTAGGTTTCGTAGTAAGCCATACGTTTTTGCACCCATTGAATTCAACAATACCAGCGCTTTCTTGTCATCTGGCAGTTCATTCGCCTTGCAGTATACTTCTATGCGTTCGACATATGTCGTCCAATCTTCGACTTCATTGTCGAACGCTGTGATGCTGCCACTCTTCGGCATTTTTGGGTGTGGTTAGACTGGCTTAAAATGGCGTCTCCCGCGCTTTCCTTTCTTCCCTGCTGCGACTTAAAATGGCGTCTCCCGTGCTGCTGCCAACGCCGCTCTCGGCGGTCCTCGTGGCAAATGGCGACGCCCTGTGGGTTTCGTGCGCTGCTCCTACGCTGCTGCCAATGCCGCTCTTTTCGGTCCTCGTGGCAATGGCAGCGCCTCGCATTTTCCTGCGCGCCTCTCTCCCCCATTGACGCTGCTCGGCCCTTGAACACCGGCTGTGCTCTGTGCGTTTTTCTGCGCGCCTCTCTCCCCCGTTGACGCTGCTTGGCCCTTGAACACCGACTGCGCTCTGCTCTCTCTCATCTCTCTCCCCGTTGACACTGCTCGGTCCTGAACACCAGCTGCGCCCTGTGCACTCTGCCCTCTCTCTCCCCCCCGTCGACGCTGCTTGGCCTTTTTCTGTGCCGCTCGGTTGGCTCTAGCCGCCGCTGTCCGGGAAGGGCCTGCGCAGTACCTGTTGCCAGCCCGTTTCGCTGGACCACCGTGACTGGAAAGCCAAGCCTGACTCTCGACAGCCTCCCCTGCGATGCTCAAATCTCCGCTGGATGACTGGGCAGTTGCCCGTGGTCGACGCCCGTGCTTCTGGACTCGACCTCCTTCCACTGTTCTCCAGGAGCGAATCCCTGGCAGGTGATGCAGAGTTGCAGGTAGGTTCGAATCTGCTCGTCGCCAATGTTGTGTCTGTGTATAATAAGACACAGACTGCAGGAGAAACGGTACAACAGGTGTTTACTGAATGAGGGTTACTCTAGAACTAACTGTACAGATCACTACTCAGGGTTTATATACAGGTGTGGTCACTGCCGGTACTACAGTATACAGGAGCTGTAAAAAGTAGTTCTCTCCCTTAAAGGCACATACATTACAGATAAGGTCCTGCATAAGAGATTAGCGTGTAAAGTTAAGGCATATGGGATTGGGGGTAAGGTACTGACTTGGATAGAGAACTGGTTGGCAGACAGGAAGCAAAGAGTTGGAATAAACGGGTCTTTTTCCGAGTGGCAGGCAGTGACTGGTGGGGTACGGCAGGGATCGGTCCTAGTACACCAGCTATTCACAATATATATTAATGATCTAGATGAGGGAACTAGATGTAATATCTCCAAGTTTGCAGATGACACAAACATGGGTGGGCGTGTGTGCTGTGAGGAGAATCCGGAGAAACTCCAGTATGATTTGGACAGGTTGGGTGATTGGGCAGATGCATGGCAGATGCAGTATAATGTGGATAAATGCGAGGTTATCCACTTTGGTGGCAAAAACAGGAAGGCAGATTACTATCTGAATGGCAATAGATTTGGGGAAGGGGAAGTGCAACGAGACCTGGGTGTCCTTGTGCACCAGTCGCTGAAGGTAAGCATGCAGGTGCAGCAGGCGGTTAAGAAGGCAAATGGTACGTTGACCTTCGTAGCGAGAGGGTTCGAGTTCAGGAACAAGGATGTCTTGCTGCAGTTGTACAGGGCCTTGGTGAGACCACACCTTGAGTAATCGTGCAGTTTTGGTCGCCTTATCTGAGGAAGAATGTTCTTGCCATGTAGGGAGTGCAGCGAAGATTCACCAGACTGATACCTGGTATGGCAGGAATGACGTATGAGGAGAGATTGGGTCAATTGGGCTTACACTCGCTGGAGTTTAGAAGAATGAGAGGGGATCTCATTGAAACTTATAAAAGTCTAACAGGACTAGACAGACTAGATGCAGGAAGGATGTTCCTGATGGCCGGGGAGTGCAGAACCAGGGGTGACAGTCTAAAGATAAGGGGTAAGCCATTTAGGACAGAGATGAGGAGGAATTTCTTCACCCAGAGAGTGGTGATCCTGTGGAATTCTCTACCACAGAAGGCAGTTGAGGCCAATTCATTAAATATATTCAAGAAGGAGTTAGATATATTTCTTAATGCTAAAGGAATCAAGGGGTATGGGGAGAAGGCAGGGACAGGGTACTGAGTTTGGATGATCAGCCATGATCTCATTGAATGGCGGAGCAGGCTCGAGGGGCCGAATGGCCTACTCCTGCTCCTATCTTCTATGTTTCTATGCGCAAAAACCCAAAGCTTGCGGTCTTTAAAAATCTTCTTGACAGATCCAACCCATCCCCAGGAAAAGGGCATTCGCGGGTGGAGATTTGGGCTATTTTTCCAACTGCTGCCCAGCGAATTCCCGTGAAATTCTTACGCCTGGTAAAAGCAGGCATAAGACCTGCTTTTACCAGCATAAGAGTTTAAATGAATATAAAAATAATTTTTTTAAAGTTATTTAAACATTAAAAAACCTGTAAAATAAGTTCAGGTTATTTTCAGCCCCCTTAAAATGTTTTAATTTATTTTTCAAAAAAATAAATATTTGTTTTAAATATTTAATTAAATTGTATTTTAATTAATTTTAAATGTGTAATTTTTTTAATTTGAGATGTAAATGTGTTTTTTATGTGATCCCCATTCATGCTTTTGGGAGTTCCGTATGGAAATGGAATCCCCATAAGCATGAATGGGGCTCCCCTTCTTTTATTGGTTGGGCCAGCCCATGTGATCCCAGGAGCGCTTGCGAACCACGTGCGCCCCTGAGATAGGTGGGCCTTTATCCGGGCGTTCCCGTAGAGGCCCAAGAGCACGAGTCTCCTTGAATCCCGAGGCAGAAGGTAGGCGCGGACTTTATTTGTGGATCGGAGGCATTTCCCCATGGGCAGAGAGACCTTGGTGTCCATATACACAAATTCTTCATGGTGACTGGGCAAGTTGATAAGTAGGTTAAAAAAGCTTTGGTTTATAAATAGTGAAATAGAATATAAAAGCAAAGAAATCATGCTAGAACTTTATAAATCACTGGTTAGGCCACCACCTGGAGTATTGTGGACAATTCTGGGCACCACACTTCAGGAATGATGTAAAGGCCTTAGAAAGGGTAGAGAGGAGGCGTACCAGGGTGTTACTAGGGTTGAGGGACATCAGTTATGAGGAGAGGTTGGAAATGTTAGGACTGTTGTCCTTGGAACAGAAAAGGTTAAGAGGTGACCTAATAGAGGTTTCAAGATGATGATAGGTTTTTATAGAGTAAATAGGGAAAAACTATTCCCTCTGATGAGTGGGTCAATAACTAGAGGTTATCAATTTAAATCATTGGAAAAAGATCTAGAGGGGCGATGAGGAGATTTTTTTCACTCAGAGAGTTGTCAGGATCTGGACCACTCTACCTGAAAAGGTGGTGGAAGTGGATTCGATGAATAATTTTAAAAGGGAGTTGGACAGGTGCTTGAGGATGAGGAACTTACAGGGTTACAGACAAAAAGCAGGAATGTGGGACTAACACAACTGCTCTTTCAAAGAGCCGGCACAGACACAATGTATGGCCTCCTTCAGTGCTGTAAGTTTCTATGATTCTATGAAAATGAATCTTTTTCCAAAAACAGTGAAGTGACCTCATCATCAGTACAATATTGTGTGCATGGTGCTTTAATAAATGAATGTAAAATCAGAAGTTATTATTTTACATTCCTAGACCATATCTATGAGTTTGAACACATGGACCTGAATTTTCACTTGAATTATGCCAGTTTCCTGCTCACCCTGCTGTTGCCAGAATTTTCTGCCAGAAATGACAGTAGACGTGCAATATATTTGCCTATTATAGATCGGCATATTGTAATAATGTGCAAATGATGGAAATACCTCATCTAACATATTTGCCATCATTGGCGCCATTGTAACGCTGATCGAGCAATCGCAAAGCCTTTGACGCCCAATTCAAAATAAAAATTGTGTTGGAATATATACCAGCAGCACTGTGGCTGCCTTCAATGGTGCTCTTCAACGTCGCAGCTATTCTCTGGCTCCATTCCAGGCAGACTCCTCCGCAGAGGCCAGGGAGTTTGCCAAAATTATGCTAACATCCTCAATGCTGGAAAATCGGCCTTAATCAAGGGTGCAACTTTGTGGCTGGCATAAGTCCTGTCAGGTGAAAAATTCATCTCTAGGCCATAATGTTCAGATCTGTGCGTGCAGAGGAAGCTATGTTCTCGGCCCTGAGGTCTAAGATTTGCAGCACTAGTTTAATCTCTCATGCTTCACTGGTTCTCTCCAGTAGATGGGGTTGCACTGTGAGATTGTGTGAAAAAACTACCCAAACACGAGAATGTCACCAACATCTTCACCATTTTTAAGTCTCAGTAACATTGTTCAGATATACGGCAATAGTTAGACAGCAGCATGTCATAAAGCAATACAGGGTTCAAATGAGACTAAAGCTTGTACAGCTTGCCAACATCATCAGAACCCAAGGAACATACTGCCTTGGAACAGCGTCATAGAAAAATCATATATAAAACAAAAATGTCTGTTGAAGAAATTTGGAGACAATCAAGCTTAGAAATAAGTTTTTAAAAAAATTCTGGAAATACACAGCAGATTCATAAGCACCTGAAAGAAAACGATAGATTAACATTTCCAGTTTAACTCTTCATTAAAACAGGACTCTGCTGAAGCATTGCACTCAAAAACTAGGTTACATTTCTGTTTTTGACAGACTTACTATGCACTTTCAGCAGTTTCTAATTATTTTTTAGATTTGCAACATTCGTTGTTATCTTTTGACTTGAGCAGTAAGTAAGCTATATGGATGGAATGCGATGGAAGTGCAGCAGTTGTTCAAGCTGCAGTGGCCTGATATCACATGACCTGAACTGTGATTTATTCCATTTTCTGTGTGTTGGTAATTTTATGCTGACTTACTGCTACTTGGCAAGATAGCAGGCTTGACCTGAAAATGTGGCTGTGCATTGTAAATGCCAATTTAACATAGACAGGAAACCGATACAATCAACATAAATAATGCTGTAGTTTCTGACATTATTAAGCTTTCACACCACCTCTGCTATGTAGCACATTTGGACCAGGATTTTATATAACCTACAAACTCATGCCAAACCTTCATTTTTTTTTGTAAAGTAGACAGAATTTCCTGCGTACATCGTGTACTTGCTGACACACAATTATGCATCATTGAACACTACATATTATACTGGTGATATGTACATACCATTTGTTTTATGAGTTAACAAGCTCAATCTGAGGCTAAGGCCTAGAAATTCGGGGGTTTAGCGAGGGCGATAAGTCCTGTTTTGATGAAAAAATGGTGGCCGCCTCGCTTTTGCCTGCTTCCGGCGGGACCTGCAGTGGCCGCTATTTTGGGGAGGTCGACAGCACTGCTGTTGCTCTACATATTTAGATTAGACAGATTGTGACGTCAATGGCCGCGATTTCGCCGACCGAGGCTGGTCCGGTGCAGCCAGGGTCGGTGTTACGGTCCCAGCCCACTGCCTACTGCAGCCCGCATTCTCCAAGTGATTTTACATTAAAGGAAGCTTTTTTTTATCCGGCACGGACGGGACCGACGTGGTGCCGGTTCATCAAAAATTCCAGATAACCGAAAGCTATAGTAAAAGATACGGAGCTGAGAGCTTCGTATAAAGCAACAAACCCTGTTGCTTAGCAACAGCTTCAGAACAATGGCCACAAGTTGCAAGCATCTCTGCAGCTTAGCAACAGCTGCAGCCACACCCTTGCACAGCAACAAATGGAGGAAGGCAAGTAATAAAAGTTACCTGAACCTACTCCTGAATTTTGCCGGTTAACTGAGATTTCCGGTTATTTAGGTGCCGGTAAATCGAAAGTTTCCTGTAATAGGACTTGTTAAGCCCGCCCTGCGAGGTTCCTGGCCAATTAAAAGGAAGCAGGTCTGATGACGTCATTTAATGACGCGTTATCCGTCGGTTTCCTTGAAGGGGCCACGTCCAAATTGATTTTGCTGTCAGTGTTCTACATTGAGGTGCTGCAAACACAGACAATGACTGCACAGAGGTGCATGGCTGAACTCAGGCTCTCCCATGACTCCCTCCATCTGCTTATGGAAGGAGTCACAGCATGCAGGGAGGTTCTCTTCCCTTCCCATGGGCGAAAGAGACATCCCAAAGAGATCAACACAGCCTGGTTGCACATTGCATAGGAGGACACAAGCAGGGATGTTGTCAGGAGGACCAGGCTGCAGTGGCGCAAATGTTTCAATGATCTCAGTAGATCACAAAACGTTACTGCAAAGCCACACTCAACCTCATCCTGCTGTGCCTCTCATCACATCCTCATCACTCTGCCTTCCCTACCCTACTCCTACACATCCTTACTTACACCAACTTACCTTGCACCTCCACCCATCCTTCTCTATCTACACTATCACTTCCCCATCTCACTAGCCACCCCTCACACTCACCCTCATCCTAGTGCAATCATACCAACTAAAAACACACAAGGGTAGGCACTTGTGTGGTTTAACCAATATTCATGTGAAGTTTCTGTTAAAATGCTGTCAAACATTGGAACCTTTATTTTCAGCACTTTCCGTTCTTGGACAGATTTGTGTGCACCCTTGGAAGTGGCTTAGTGAGTTACAGTGAATGGTGAGACATAACGGTGCCCCCCGCAATGGTGAGGTGTGTGAAAGGAATGGCTTGGGCATTGTAGGGATGCTTTGAGGTGCTGGTGTGGGGTGGTGCCAGCCTGGCGCATCATGTGGCATCCAGGGTGTACAGCATCAAGTGAAGTAAATCTGGCCATAGTGAGGCCATCCCTGGCGTCCCGGGCAGCAATGTGGTCAGGTGCTGATGCCCTCTGTCCTTGCGGCATCAGTTGATTGCAGAGAAGGCTGGTGTTGTTGTTGTTGCTGCTGCTGGTGTGCCCGGTGATGCTGGTGTTGGGGCTGATCTTGGTGGGATTCTGAGGACCAAGGTGAGATATTTTCAAAGGGCAATGATGCTGATGGAATAGATGGCAGGTGAGGTTGAGATGACAGAAGTGATCTGTCAATGGTGAGAGAGGTTGTTCCAATAAGTTGGCACTGTATTGAGAGTTGGCTTCAAACACTTGCAAGCTGTAGAAAGCTCAATATGTCTTCCAAATGCAGTAAGCAACAGTTTCTGAGCTTTGAAAGTGAACAGCTGTAACATGGAATCTTTCATACAACTTTGGCAGCTATCAGGTCATGAAATAATTCAATGCTGAATCCACTCACGACATGCTGAGCTGATGTGTTCCCCGAGCAGCGGGTAACCCATGGGGGAGCACGTAAAATTGAAATGTAGGCTTAAAATAACAGTTAATTGGATGTTAACAATCCATTTAATGATGTGAATTGCCTCCCCCGCTGCTTGGTGTCGGGTCTGTTCAGCGCCGACAAACCCGACACCTGGGAGACTTGTGTGGAGGCGGGTTGACAGTGGAGTTTTGCTGCAAGTGGAGAACGCCTTGCTTCTCATTTAAAGGCTTCTACTCACAACACTTGCTCACAGTCATGGGGGCTGTACTTGCAGTGCCTCTCACGCTCGAGTATGATAGGCTGATGGAGCTGAGGCAGCGAAGAAGAGGAGAAGGTGCTCGCAAAGGGAGGAGGAGTAGGGGTAGGAGGGCTCTCAGCAGGAGGCATTACCAAACTGGGGTGTTTCGAGAACTCTTCTCCTACCTGTAGTTAAGCCAGGAGCAGTGTATTAGGAGGCTCTGCTTTACCAAGGAGGTGGTCACAGAACTCTGCTACCTTCTGCAACCAAACCTGCAGCCTCAGAGCAGGACGATGACAGCTCTCCCAGTGGCCATCAAGGTCACTGTGGCCCTCAATTCTTTTTCCAATTGTAGTGTCCGTGTGCAGATAAAGACACTGAAGACAGGAGTTGGTTCATAGGTATTTACTAAGCAAGTCTGGGGGGGGGGGTTCTAAAGGATATACACAATACACAGGCTTATATAGCCCAAGCGGCAATTACCGGCATTACGCACACCTGGGGCTCTTAAAGGCACATACACCACAATTGCTCTTAAAGGCACATACACCACAATTCCTCCCCTTCTAGCTAACTAGTACATCGTATTTTAAGTAATTATTAATTACATGTTATATGCAAAATAATATACATTGCTGTATTAATTAATTATAAGTTAGTCTCTCAGGAGGTTTCCTGACTCGGTCCGGATAACGCCTCAGGGGTGTAGTAGTTTCTGGTGGTGTAGTAGGTTCTTCTGGCAAGGCTGATTCGGCTTGAAGGCCAGTGTCGGGTTCATCGGGTTCCAGTATCACCGGATCGGAGGTAGATATGGGTATCTCTACTTCATCGTTAGATGTATAGCGTGGTGGTGTAGGTTGTCCCTTTTCGGATGACTTGATGATTTGGTCAGCATGGCGCCTTATTATGCTGTCTCCGATGTCCACGGTATACATCAGTGGTCCTAATCGTGTGCAGATAGTTCCAGGCTGCCATTTCTCGGTACGGTAGTCCCGGGCCAAAACCGGTTGGCCTATCTGGAAGGCCCTAGTTGGCCTTTCATTCATGCCCTGAAACTGCCAGTTCTCCACGTCCCTTCGGATGTTGGGCTTGACCAAATCCAGCCGGCATCTTAGGTTTCTATTGTAGAACATCATGGCGGGAGTTTGGTTTGTAACCATATGCGTTGCATTCCTATATGCAAATAAGAAGTTATCCACCTTGTGCTGAAGTTTTATGTCTTCATTACCCATGGCCTTTATGGCCTTCTTGAAGGTCTGGACAAACCTTTCAGCCAATCCATTGGTGGCGGGATGGTATGGGGCGGACGTGTAGTGCTTTACCCCATTGTTCTTTAAGAACTTTCTGAATTCTTCGGACACAAATTGCAGTCCATTATCAGAACATATCTGTTCCGGCAGCCCATTCCTGGCAAATATGGTCCTTAATACTGTGATGGTTTTTTCCGTGGTGGTGGAGGACATCTTTATTACCTCCGGCCACTTGGAGTGTGCATCAACTGCGATTAAGAACATTGAGTCCATAAATGGACCAGCAAAGTCGATGTGCACCCTTTGCCAGGGAGATGAGGGTCACTCCCATGGATGTAGAGGGGCCTGTGGCTGAGCATTTTGGACCTTCTGGCATCCTAGGTAGCTCTTGGTCATGTCTTCGATGTCTCCATCGATACCTGGCCACCATACAAACGCCCTAGCTAGGTTCTTCATTTTCACTCCACCCAGATGCCCCTCGTGAAGCTCCTTTAGCACTTTATCCTGGAGTTTGGGTGGAATCACCACTCTGGATCCACACATCAAGGTTCCTCGGCACACTGACAGCTGTTCTCTTCTTTGCGAGAATGCTGGCAACAGTGGTTCGCCATGTGCTGGCCATCCCTTCATTGTTAAATCGTAGACCCGTGAGAGAGTAGGGTCATTTCTGGTCTCCCTTTCAATGGCAGAATTTGTCACCGGTAGACATTCCACTATGGTAGAGTGGAATATCTCTACTGGGTCTACTGTAGGTGCCTCTTCTATCATTGGCAACGGCAGGCGCGATAAACCGTCGGCATTCCCATGCTGTTTTGACCCTTTGTATTCAATGTTGTATTGGTGTGCCCCTAGAAAAAGGGACCACCTCTGTAGACTTTGTGCCGTCATAATGGGGACACCTTTCTTAGGGTTGAATATGGAGATGAGGGGTTGATGGTCAGTCAGCAAGGTAAATTTTTGTCCGTGTAGGTAATGGTTGAATTTCTTCACTCCCCATACCAGGCTGAGTGCTTCCCTGTCTATCTGGGAATAGTTACGCTCAGCTGAGTTCAATGAGCGTGACGCAAAAGCTATCGGCCGTTCCGAGCCATCAGGGAATCTATGGGACAATACCGCTCCTATGCCGTAAGGGGATGCATCGCACGCCAGTCTGATTGGTAGTGATGGGTTGTAATGAGCCAAAACTTTCTCGGATGTGATTAAGTCTTTACATTTATGGAAGGCACGTTTACAGTCTTCGTTCCATTTCCAAATCACTCCTGTGTGTAGAAGATCATTAAGAGGGTGTAGAATAGTTGATAAGTTCGGTAAAAATTTATGATAGTAATTTATTAATCCCAGGAATGACCTCAATTGTGAAACATTTTCAGGTGCTGGGGCTTTTATAACTGCTTCAATTTTTTTCAGGTGACTTATGCAACCCTTCCTTATTAATTATGTGGCCACAATATGATATCTGATTTTGGAAAAATTCGCACTTGGGGCGATTTGCTCGTAGGCCCCGTTCTTTCAGCCTAGTGAGCACCTGCTCCAAATTGGCAAGGTGCTCGTTGTCGTTTTCTCCTGTTATAAGGATGTCGTCTAGGTAACACTGAGTCCCCGGAATCCCTTGCAGGACTTGCTCCATAGCTCTTTGCCAGATAGCTGGAGCTGATGCTACTCCAAAAACCAGTCGATTGTACTGGTACAGGCCTTTGTGTGTGTTTATTGTGAGATACTTTTTAGAGGTCTCCTCAACCTCCATCTTTAGATATGCCTGTGCCAAGTCAATTTTTGTGAAACGTTTTCCTCCGGATAGTGAGGCGAAAATATCTTCTATCCTCGGAAGAGGATACTGTACCGTGTGAAGGACCGGGTTTACAGTCACCTTAAAGTCCCCACAGATGCGAATTTTTCTCTGTTCCTCAGAGGTATTTTTCAATTTTTTTCATGACTGGAACAATGGGTGTTGCCCATTCGCTCCAATCTATTTTGGATAATACGCCTGCCTTTTCCAAATTCTCCAGCTCTGCCTCGACTGCTGGACGTATTGCGTATGGCACTGGTCTTGCCTTAAAAATTTTTGGAATTGCTGCATCTTCCACTTTTATTGAGGCGGTGATGCCTTTCAAGGTTCCTAGTTTCTCTTGAAACACTTCTTTGGCGTTGGCCAAGATGTCTTTTAATCGTTCAGGTATGATGTCATCATTGTTTTTTTCCTTACTGGTCATCGTCAGTGCCTGAATGGAGTACCAGTCTAAACGTATCTTCCTTATCCATTCACGTCCCAACAACGGTGGACCACCATCTTGTAGAATGTATAAATACAACTTTTGTATTTCTTTGCCGTTGTATACCACAGGCACCTTTATTTTTCCTTTGGGGTATACTTTCTGCCCCGTATATGTTTTTAAGATAATGGATGTGTCTTTTAGAGGTATATGCGAAAATAGCCTCTCGTAATCTCGTCGATTTATTACGGTTAGAGCTGATCCTGTATCTAGCTCCATTTTAACTGGGGACCCTGCTATTATGAGGGTAACCCAAATGGTCTGGTAATCTTCATTGACAATTACATTATGTAATTTGAGAGAGCTTAGTCTCTTGTTCCCGGAGTCGCTATCGCTCTTCTGGTCTTTGGAGCTACTGTCCGTCATCATTTGTACCTTTCTGTGCTTTTCCTTATTGATTCTTTTCCCGTTAGTGGATTTTTTATTTTCAGATCGGCATACACGTGGAATGTGTCCCATCTTTCCGCATCGCCTGCATGCTTTTTCTTTGAACCAGCAATCCCTCTGGTCATGGTTGGATCTGCCGCAGCGATAACATCTCTCGAAACCCCGTGTCATTTCATGGGTGCCGAAGTCCTGTGGCCTTTGCTGTATCTTTGCCGCTCCTATTGCACTGAAAGCCTTGTCCAGTGTTAAATCTTTTCCAGGAGATACCTTTTTTTGTGTTTCTACACTTAGGGGATCGCAGATGAATTTGTCTTGCAGAGAATCTGCCAGTCCTGCCTCGAATTGGCAGTGTAGGGTATCAACAATCTCCTCAAAATTCTTGTCCATCGGTTCGGCTGGAGTGATTAAGTTGCGTAACAGCTTGTATGTTTCTGCGCCCATTAGATCCAGAAGCACTGAAGCTTTTTTTTCATCTTCTATTCCATTTGCGGTGCAAAACACCTCCACTCTTTCTACATATGTGGTCCAATCCTCTATCTTGTTATCAAAAACATCAATATTGCCAAAGTTAGGCTCTGTTTCATTATCAAAAGCATCAATATTGCCAGACTTAGGCATTTCAAAAAAGATATGGCGCTTCCTGCGCTTTTTTTTTCTCTCTGTAGCAACGATATGGCGCTTCCTGCGCTTTCCCGCCGCTGCTACCGATAACAACGCTGTTTTACTGTGGTTTCCGTTTATTCACTGTTGGAGACTCGTTCCCGACGGAGGTCTAAACGCTGACCTGCTTGCCGCGCCGGCCGTCTCCCGAGTGCACCCTCCCAGTCCGTTATTGCTTGCCTCCGATTTCACTGCCTCTCTCAGCTGTAGAGCCCGACGCTGGAGCCCCAGCCTGACGCCCAGGAAGGATTAGCGCAGTACCTGCCACCAGCTTGGCCAGCTGGTGAAACCACAGTTTCTATTACTTCCTTGAGTCTTCTGGACGCTGGAGGAATTGATGTCCTTGAGGTGCTGCCGAATTGCAGGTAAGTCCGTTTCCACTTCGTCGCCACTGTAGTGTCCGTGTGTAGATAAAGACACTGAAGACAGGAGTTGGTTCATAGGTATTTACTAAGCAAGTCGGGGGGGGGCGGTTCTAAAGGATATACACAATACACAGGCTTATATAGCCCAAGTGGCAATTACCGGCATTACGCACACCTGGGGCTCTTAAAGGCACATACACCACAATTGCTCTTAAAGGCACATACACCACACCAATGAATCCTTCCAGTCTGCAGCAGGAGACATAACTAACATCTCCCAGTTCATCACCCATCGCTGCATCCGTAAGGTCATTGAGGCTTGCTACTCCAGGAGAAGGGACTTCATTGTCTTCTGAAGCAGGAGCAGCGCAACCACACACAACACATCATGATGGTGAATACCCGCTAAGCTGGCAGCAGTCATGATGCCTTCATCCTGCTCCAGTCCAGTGTGCCAGCAATCTTCCAGCCACGTCGAACCTAAAGGTGGCTGCTCAGAGACAAGGGCTATCCGCTCTGCACCTGGCTGATGACTCCCCTCCGCAACCACACTACTCATGCCCAGCACTCATATAATGAGAGCCATGCAGCCACAAGGAACATTATCAAGCTGACCACCGGGGTGCTCAAGCAATGGTTCCGCTTCTTTGACTGCTCAGGAAGAGCCCTCCAATACTCACCAGAGTGGCTGTCCCATTTTGTGGTGGTCTGCTGCATGCTTCACAACTTGGCAATCATGAAGGTGCAGCCCTTGCCACCAGGGCCACCTGGTTCTGGGACCACCTCAGGAGGAGGAGGAGGAGGAGGAAGAGAAAGAGGAAATGAGGACGCAGGCAGCACATCTCCGTTCCAGACAGGCTGTCCGTGAACACCTCATCAGACTTTGATTCCAGTGAATGAAACTCAGATCCCCATTGCTCACCATTTCCCCATTATAACATCTGTCGGAACATCACAGCGTCCTCCTGGGCATAAAACTGAAATGAGAGCCACCACAAAACACGCATTACAAACATAATTCATAAATGTATCAAATTCAAATCAAAATGATAAAATCAACTAATCACCCTTGTGCATTCCCTTAGTATCTGTCTTTCGTCTGCCTTTTCCTACTCTAGTGCACCTACAAAGTGCTCCCACAATGGCTGCAGCATGGCTGGTGGAAGGCTGCTGACCTTTAGGCTGGAATTTTCCAGGGTGGCAGCGGGCGCGATCAGTGCCAGGTCGGGTAGGAAAGTTGTTATTTTTGACAGCAGGTCAGGAACTGCGGGTCGTTTCGCTCCTCTGTGCCTTTCCCCGAGGCGCGTCTATCATCGCGGAGCCGAGCCGACCCGACCGGCAGTGGTGGGAGACCAGATTGAGATGATTATCAGATAGTTTACAGGCAGTTAAGAGCCTTTTTTCACTTACTTTTTAAATTTCACTGCATAGCCTCATAAGTCACGCAGCTCAGGAACCATGTCTGTCAACCTGAGGTGGGAGTTTAGTGGCCATTGCTCCAGCTGATTATTTGACAGCATCAAATGTACAGTAAAAGCTCCCACCTGACTGATGATCACTTTCCTCAGGCCGAAGCTGTTGCCCAGTCCATTTCCAGCATAGATTCTGCAGGCTGCAAGTCTTTCCAGCAAAGTCTCCATCCAGTCTCACCTCATTGGAAGAACTCTCTCACCATTGACAGATCGCTTCTGTCATCTCTACTTCACCTGCCATCTATTCCAACAACATGGGTGCCATTTATACATCTCACCTTGGTCCTCAGAATTGGACCACGATGAGCCCCAACACCATCATCACCAGGCACATTAGCAGCACCAACAACAACACCAATCTTTTCCGCAACACCTGATGTTGTACAGGACACAGGGCATCAGCATCTGAGCACACTGCTGCCCGGGAGGCCAGGGATGGCCTCACCATTACCAAATTTACTTTACTTGAAGCCATACACCCTGGCTGCCACATGATGTACCAGGTTGGCACCACCCTACAGCAACACCATAAAGCATCCCTACAATGCCCAAGCCATTACTTTCACACTCATCACCATTGTGGGGGGCACCATTATGCCTTACCATTCACTGCAACTCACTAAGCCACTTCCAAAGGTGCACAGAAATGTTTCCACATTAACAGAAACTTTACATAAACATTGCATAAAACACCCAAGTAGCTACCCTTGTGTGTTGTTAGTTGATATGATTGCACTAGGATGAAGGCGAGTGTGAGGGGTGGCTAGTGAGGTGGGGATGTGATAATGTAGATAGAGAGGGATGGGTGGAGGTGCAAGGTAAGTTGGTGTGAGTAAGGATGTGCAGGAGTAGGGTAGGGAAGGCAGAGTGATGGGGATGTGATGGGTGGCACAGGAGGATGAGGTAGATTAAACATCAAATGTAATGTGGCCATGGTCCCTTTAAGGATCTCGCTGAAAACGTGTTATGAATGACATCACCAGACCTGCTCCATGTCATTGGGCTGGGTAACGCTCTGGGTGGGCTTCATAGGCTCCATTAAGGTAATTTCATTTCAACAGCGGGATGGAGCCAGCAGCGGGGTCGCGACCCGCCACGGACACCACTCTCACCGGACCCGGCAAAATTCCGGCCTCAGTGGTTGAGACTACAGATGACCTTGCAGGACAACCTTGAGCAGCTCTGGACCTAGAAGGCCCAGCTGTAGACTGCACCACTTCTGCATGGGCGGCAGTAGTCTGGGCTGGCTGGCTGACAGGAAGCAGCAAGGGCACTGGCGGAGTTGCAGTGGCGGGACAAATGGTGTCAACCTGAGAGAGGACAGCAGGTTCTTGCCAATTTTCACACTGCAAGCTCTCACAAACAGCAATGTGATATTTACCAGATAATCTGATTTAGTGATGTTGATTGAGGGATAAATATTGTCTGGAACACCGGGGTTAACTCCCCTGTTGTTATTCGAAATAGTGCCATGCGATCTTTTATATCCATTTGAGAGAGCAGACGGGGACTCGGTTTAACATCTCATCCAAAAGATAGCACCTCTGACAGTGCACTGGGCTGGCATGTCAACTTCGTTTTTTGTGTTCTAACAGTGCCTGGACTAAGACTTGAACTCACAACCATATTGGTTCAGAGACAAGAGTGCTACCAACTTTTTTTTATTTTTTATTAATATACTTTACTGAACATTAAGAACATTTACAACATCGTGATCATTACATCGTATGATACCAATCAATTCCACCACCCTACACAGCCATTCCGCCACCACATTTTAACATCAAAACCTGAAGTTTAATTTGTCACCTGCAACATATATTAATCGATTGTGCTTTAAAAATTGGTTGTAAAATACTGTCCTTAAATTCCTTTCTGAATAAAACATCCACAGAGCCTTATAATGGTCTTTTAGCTTATATTTAAAATACTCTTTTAGATTGATTCTCCGCCCCTTAAAAAATAGAGCATTCCTTCTTTGCACAATCACGAATCTAGCCAAACTGAACATTAAATTAATTGCCGCTCCATTAGACTCTGGCAAGAGTGCTACCAACTGAGCCATAGCTGATACTCTGAAGAGAAGCAACGATTGTGAAGTATGAGTGCTGATAGCTAGAGCTTGTTGGTAGCTGAGTAATGGGGGTGTGGTGCATTGAGCAGTGTGTGAGGGTTGTGGTGCAGATGGTGGGATATGGCATTTTCTGAAGCCTTCACTCACCTTCCCAGCTGTGTGAGGTCATTAAACTTTCTTTGGCACTGGATCCATGTCCTGGGGACAACATTCGTCACCGTGACGGATTGTGCAATCTCCTCCCAGATCCTTCTGCTTATGACCTTTGAAGGGCTCTTGTTCCCATGCGGGTATAGGACATCCTGTCGACATTCTATCCCCAGGACCAAGGCCTCCAGTGCGGCATCCGAGAACTGTCTTGCCCTGTCTTTAGGCTGTTGCTACATTGCTTCTTGTCAGCTGACAATGAAGTGCTTCTGGAACAAAGCACCTCCCTTTTAAGTAGAGCAGAGCGCCTCGGCCAAACTTTATCGGAGTGATTATTTACACCGCATTTTTGGCCCTCTATGCGCATGTGGGCCTGTTGGTACTGCACATGCACACTTGATCCGGTCGCGCATGCGCAGTACGCAATGGTGCCATGGTTATGGCCTGCACCACCACCCTTTCCTTGGCTCCATGCAGAGAAGGTCAGGGGATCCTTTGGTGGCCGGGGGAGAGGGGATCGAAGATCGAAGAGGAGTGAGAGAGAGGATCAAGGCGGGGAAGAGAGAATATCAAAGCTGGGAGAGCAGAAAGGATCGAAGGGCGGGGGGGAGGGGATGGGGAGAAGGAGAGGGGATCGGAGAGGAGCTCAGAGTGGGGAGAGAAAGAAAGAAAGACTTGCAGCTATATAGCGCCTTTCACGACCACCGGACGTCTCAAAGCATTTTACAGCCAATGAAGTACTTTTGAAGTGTAGTCACTGTTGTAATGGGGGAAATGCTGCGGCCAATTTGCAAACAGCAAGCTCCCATAAACAGCAATGTGAAAATGACCAGATAATCTGTTTTTGTTATGTTGCTTGAGGGAGAAATATTGACCAAGACACCGGGGATAACTCCCCTACTCTTCTTCGAAATAGTGCCATAGGATCTTTTACGTCCAGAGCAACGGGGCCTGGTTTAACGTCTCATCAGAAAGACAGCACCTGCAATAGTGCAGCACTCCCTCAGAACTGCACTGGAGTGTCAGCCTAGATTTATGTCTGCAAACCCCTGGAGTGGGACTATGAACCCACAACCTTCTGACTCAGGGGTGAATGTGCTACCAACTGAGCCACGATGACACTGACGAGGTCAGGAATTCGTGGGGTGGGGGGGTGGGTGGGAAGTGCATGGAGAAAACAGTGGAGACGGGGAAAGAATGTGATCCAGGTCTAAAGGGGGGTTTAAGAGCGAGAACGTGATCCAGATGGGAAGATGAATCATGTTCTCCCCCCTGTTAGACGTGGATCATGTTCTTCCAATCACACCCCCACCCTCTTTACACCCACATTCTCAAAAAAACAGCGCGTGTGCGGGAAGTGACAACATTAGACTGGACGAAATCCGAAAGTCATGACACTGTCACTATTCACTTCATAACCAATAAACCTGTTAACAAACCGTGATCCACACACAATGCCCCCTTTATGGGGCGGGGGGGGGGAGAATGTTAGGAACTTGTGGCAGGGGGAAGAAGGTCAGGAACATGCTGGAGGGGTGAAGATCAGGAACTTGTTGGGAGGGTCAGGAACTTGTTGGGGGAGAAGGTCAGGAACTTGTTGGGGGGGAGAAGATCAGGAACTCGGCAGGTGGGAGGAAGGTCAGGAACTTGTTGGGGTGGGGTCAGGAACTTGTTGGCATGGGGTGGAGGGAGAAGCTGTCTGGAGCCTGGCAGTCAGAATTAATGGATCAAATTACACATTGCAAAGTATTTGATTACTCAGGCAGGCAAGATCTAATTACACATTCCAGACAAACCGCTGGGTGTGTCTTGTCCTCCAAGCGGACCAATCAGAAATCTGGTCTTATCATCCAAGGGGACCAATCAGAACTTTGGTGTTGCAAATACACACTGCCAAACTTTATTGGCCAGTAGACTGCCCCCGATATTGCCCACCCCATTGAGCACTAAGCCAATCAGCAGTGCATTTAGCACTAAGATCAGCACTGAAATCATGTAAATGAGGGGACAGCACAAATTTTGCTGCCTGCACCATTTAGAAGGGGCACAGGCAAATAGCGCTGGGCAGTACCTCTGCCTGTTTTCGGCCCTTATCCAATTTCTAGGCCCAAGGACTGTGTAATCAGTACATCCTAAGGATATGGCGAAGGCAGGACAGTTTGTGCCATTTACCAACTGCAACTCCTTGAATTTTATTGCATTTCTAGTGTTCTCAATGGACATCAATGAAACAACATTTTTTTAACAACTTTGCAGAAAAAAATTAAAGTGCATCTTGATATAGGACAGTGCTAGCCATCCTTTGTATGAACGCACCCATGAAAGCAGGATTCATAGAATGAACAGGGTAACAGGGTGAATTTATCAGAAGTCAGCAATTGCATTTTTAAAGGCAAACTTTGAGTGGAAACAGAATGAAGAACTGACATGGAGGGGGAAGAAAGACACTGAAAACAGACGTGATAATGACAGCTTACCATTATATAACAGTTTTAGTCCAATGAGCATGCCAGGGAGCTTAAGAGAGGGGAAAAAACCCTAAAGGGACGGAGTTTCCGTGAGGTTGAACTGGTTTTTCCAACGCAAATCACACGAAATCAGCCAAACCAGTGCAATAGATGGAAGAATTTCACACTCAAGTTACGTCCAGCGCAAATCGAGTTTCCGTGATCTTTGGTGCTAGTTTAAAAAAACTCACTGGAAGTCGGCCCCGCCTACAAAACTGGCCACACCCCCAGATCGAATTAATCACCATGGCGAGTTTCCACTAATTGTGCCTGTTTGCGGGCCTTTGAGGAGGCTCTTAAAATTAAGCTTTTTTTTAGGCGCGAGGGCACAAATTTTTTTTTACATAGAATCCACAGCGCAGGAATAATCCATTCGGCCCAACAGATCTGTGACAATGTGTATGCTCCACACGAGCCTCCTCGCACCCCTCTTCACCTAACCCGATCAGCATATCCTTCTATTCCTTTCTCCCTCATCTAACTTCCCCTTAAATGTATCGGTGCTATTCACCTCAACTATTCCTTGTGGTTGCGAGTTCCGCACCTTACCACTCTTTGGGTAAAGAAGTTTCTCCTGAATTCCCGATTGGATGTATTGGTGACTATTTTATATTTATGCCCCCATGCCAAATGAAAACAGAAACCGCTGGAAAACATTCAGCAGGTCAGGCAGCATCTGTGGAGAGAGAGAAACAGAGTTAACGTTTCAGGTCGGTGACCTTGAAAGTTCATTGACCTGAAACTCTAACTGTTTCTCTCTCCAAAGGGGCCACCCAAACCTTCCTTAAACTTCAGTTAAACATAGTGCACAGTAATTCATTGCACTCTTTACCACAGCACATCAACGTGTAATATAATTAAACATGTTACAGCAAGCATTACTACACCTAGTTAGTACTAAAGACTGCCCAGTATTTTAATGCTACAATGCCACACTTTATAGGCACCTTTTAAAAGCTATTAAATATTAAAAACTATTTAATTGACTAAGAAACTGACTACTATACACCAATGAAACTAGTAAATAGTTCTGCATGGTCTTTTAAAGCAATTTTCAGTTACTTAAAATTAGATTACTCACAGGTGGTGGACTAGACACTCGTTAAAAAATGCTTATTTTTTGTGATAAACTCATTTTCAGCAGTATTAATAAAACTGCACCAGGTTACCACTCTTAAATATAACAAGGTATATTTTTTAATGCAAAACAAAAATAATGTTCGAAAACGTTGCCCGGTTGCGCAGGTTCATGGAAGAGTTTACATTTGGCGATCAGCAAATGAGATTGAGCGGAAGCTTGAGCAAAAAATTCAATCCAGAAAACTAGTGCAATTTTGAGCGCACTTTGCACCTGGACTGCCGATTACGCCAAAAGTGGAAACTCTCCCCCAAAGTGTTTATTCTGTAATTCTATGCTCCCTGTATAGTGCCTCGTTTGACAGGAGCTGCAGTGTTGCAGCTCTATCTCTGACTCAGTCTCCTAGTACTAAGGCTGTATGCTCAAAGCAACTAATAAATTGATTTGACAGACAATTTTCCAATTTAGCAACAGGACTGAGGAACATCAATCCTAATGCTTGGTGATATGGGCGATCTTGCAGAATTTCCTGAGGCCTCACTGTATATTCACAGTAAAAGCCCATCTCCATTGGACCTGCCTGCCAGTGGGAATTCATTGTTAGTGGGTGAGTGGGATAAAGCGTGCAGCTGCAACTCTTAGGGGGAGAAATTCGGTTGGTAGCGCCACCGATTAACGCCTAAAGAGGCCGAGAAGTGGGACGCTAGCCAATTTCCGGGCGGGCGCAGGGTGCCTAACGCCTCGCCCCATATTGCCCATGCAGTTAGCGCCGGCGCAAACTCGTAGCGCCCGCCCATGGGCGTAGGCAGATTATGACATCATTTCAGTGTGCAACGCCTTTTGTGCACCCCGGATCGGAAATTCAGTGGCGCCCCCCTCCGTAGCGCCTGACGCTATTAGTGACAGCTTACAGGGAACCTTACCCAATCGCTCTCGGTCTGGGGGGGGCGTTATTTAAAGGGGACTGGTGTGGTTTAAAAACGGCAGCCATTTCTGGAGCACAACTTCTTCGTGAGTTACAAAGAGTTGCTGAGCTGCACACAGAGAGCCTTTTGACCACTGAGCCCGCGCAAGCAGAGGAACTTCAGCCTTCTGACCATCGCCTTTCTGCTGGTGAGCTTTTACAACGGGGACACTTCCTGTGTGCGCTTATTATGGGGGCTGCATTGGAGGGGAACGTCCTGCTGCAGCATCATCTAGAAAGGGTACTGAGACACAGGGAGAGGGGGCCGGCCATGGCCAGACGGAGGAGGGCCAACAGACGCCGCCACACCAGACCTTACGCTGCCAGGGTTTTCCGACAGCAGTTTTCCAACATGAACATGTCGGAGGAGCAGTGTCTCAGAAGGCTGCGCTTTAGAAAGGAGGTCGTGAGTGAGCTGTGCCACCTGCTTCGGACAGATCTGCAGCCTCAGATAAGGTGCAGGACATCTCTGTCGGTGGCTGTGAAGATGACTGTTGCCCTGAACTTCTATGCGACCGGCTCTTTCCAGTCCGCATCTGGGGACATGCATCCGTCAAATGACTGATGCCCTGTTTCGAAGGAGGTGGCAGCACATCTCCTTCCCAATGACCCCGGACAAGCAGTGGGAGCACGCAGAGGGCTTCGCAGCAATAGGGGACTTCCCCATGGTGCAGGGTGCCATTGACTGCATGCACGTGGCTTTGCGGGCACCTGTTTTCAATCCAGAGGAGTTCCGCAACCGCAAGGTGTTCCATTCCTTGAATGTCCAGCTGGTCTGTGACCACCGGCAGCTGATCCTCGCAGTCAATGCGCAGTTTCCAGGCAGCAGCCACGACGCCTTCATCCTGCGCCAGACTTCTGTTGCTGACCTTTTCGAGGCCCCGGCTCACTCCGAAGGCTGGCTTCTTAGGGACAAGGGCTATCCTCTGTGCCCGTGGCTGATGACCCCACTCCGGATCGCCAGAACCCCTGCTGAGGAAAACTTCAATGCGAGCCATCTGGCGACGAGGAACATTGTCGAACACACAATCGGCGTCCTGAAGCAGCGGTTCCGCTGTCTCGACCATTCCGGGGGAGCTCTGCAGTATTCGCCCGAGCGAGTCTCGCACTTCGTCGTTGTTTGCTGCATGCTCCATAACCTCGCCATCCTACGTTCCCAGCCAATGCCAGCAGACATTGACGCACCAGCAGAGGAGGAGGAGGAGGAGCAGGAGGAGGAGGAGGAGCAGGAGGAGGAGGACCAAGATGGGAGGGAGGGACTTTCTGGAAGGGCCGTGCGTCGGAGGCTCATCAGAAGTCGCTTCTAGGCCCCTCTGATGGAATGCTTGTGGCCATTCCAGGAGTAGGCTTGGAGCCGCCCTCATACCCCCAAGCCAGTGAGGGGCAAAAATCATGTAAAAACCAGACTTGGCCTTTGCAAATGAATAAAGTGTTTTAATACAAAGAAATTGCTTCATTTCAACATGAAAAAGGAATAACAACAGAAAGCTTAAATAACACAGACACATTATTGCCTCTCCCTCCCGTGAGACTGTCCAAAACATGAGGTTCTCTCATGGCATCCTCTATGGCCTTGATTCGACCTCAACAGAGGCTTCATCCCCCCCCTTTACTCTTTGCCCCTGGATGGGGATCTCGGTCTCTTGCGGCTCTAGCCCCTTCCCTCCCTGCAGCTCCTCCTTAATGTGACCCCAGTGGCTGCAGCAAGGCTGGGGAGGCCTGCTGACTGTCCCTGAGCGCAGATGCCCCTGAGGTGCGGCCTGGACGACCTCTGTGCCTAGAGGGCCCAGCTGCTGACTGCTCCACCTGTGCATGGGTGGAAGCAGTCTGTCCTGCAGGTGGTGGCAGCTGCAGTGGGGAAGTGCCAGTGGTGGCAGCAGGAGTGCTGTCATCTTGAGAGAGGACAGTACCTCCCTGCTCTAGCAACACACTGGCACTCCCACGGGGCAGCGCTTCAGCATCCGGAGCAATCTGCTGGAGCACAGATTGCTGGCCTGCTGTGGTGCTCTGAGGGCCCCGGGTAATCCTGTCTGAGCCATCGAGGGTGGCAGCAATCACTGGTCGCCTGGCCTCACTCTGTGAATGCAGGACACCAGCGAGTGATTGCGTGGCAGCACTCAGCGCTTGCGTTGCAGGTGCCAGTGCTTCGGCGAAGCCCTGGACAGCCCTTTCCAATGCTGACCCAAAGTCCACCGCACTCCGGGCCTTTGCTGTGCCGATGTCTTGGACACTCCACGCCAGTGTCCCAATGGTTTCAGACAACCTTCCCACTGCAGCCATGAGCTCCGTGTTCCTCCCGCCAGCCTGGGCGCTCATTTCTCTGAGGGCACGCACCTCCTCTGCGCTCTGTGCAGCAGCACTGGTGGCCTGACTCGCCCTCTGGGGAGACGGCACCCGAGCTTCCCTCACCCCCCTGCGTTGCTACAGCCTGCTGGTGCCTGGAACTGCCTCCTCCTCAGAGCTGGTCCCCCCGCCCCCCTCCAGGGAAGTTGTGCCCCCAGTCTGGCGTTGGGCTCGCTCGCCTGAGGTTGGTTGGGATGGTCTGGCATCCTCCTGGTCGTCGCCTCCAGAGTCACTCAGAGTGGCAGCTTGAGGGCCCGCAGCCTCACCTGGCAATTCACCATCTGAAAGCAGGGAGGTACAGGATTGGCTTTAGCGTGAGGACAGGGTGGCAGTGAGGGAGGCATGAGTGCTGCAATGTACTGTAGTGGCTCGGCAGTGGAGAATCATGCTGGTGGGGGGAACAATTGGTAGGAGAGAGATCAAAAAGGTGAGAGCCTTACCATCGCTGTCCACTCTGGGGTCGGCAGCTCCAGAGGTGACTGGTCCAGTCAGCCGGTGTCCCACTATCCTCTGCACTCTCAGCTCCAACTCGCTTAGGTTCTGCAGGTGAGGCGGGCCTTCACCGGTGGCCAGCTGCTCTCGGCGGTTCCTCGCCAGCTTCGCCTGCAGGAGATAGAATGGGAAGTGTTGAAGCATTATGCAATGAGCTGACATTACGTGCCCCCCATGGTAGATTAGCCCTTACATTGTGCAATGAGCTGACATTACATGCCCCCCATGGTAGATTAGCCCTTACATTGTGCAATGAGCTGACATTACATGCCCCCCATGGTAGATTAGCCCTTACATTGTGCAATGAGCTGACATTACATGCCCCCCATGGTAGATTAGCCCTTACATTGTGCAATGAGCTGACATTACATGCCCCCCATGGTAGATTAGCCCTTACATTGTGCAATGAGCTGACATTACATGCCCCCCATGGTAGATTAGCCCTTTCATTATGCATTGAGCTGAATGTGCGTGTGTGTTTCCTGGAAGGGCCATGGGTGCAGGCAGACAGATGGCCTTTGGGGTTCAGGCACCCTCCAGCCATTAAGTCAGGTGCAGATGGAGGGATGAGGATGATCGTGGAAAAGGCACTCACCCTGACGACCCGAGTGAGGTCGTTGAACTTTTTCCGGCACTGTACGGCGCTCCTGGCCACCACGCTTCTGCAGGTCACTCTGGTGGCCACATCCCTCCATGCTCGCCGGTAATCTGCATGTTGAGCCCTCCTCCCATCCTCAGGGTAGAGAATATCACACCTGCGGTCCACAGCACCTACCAAAGCTTCAAGGGCCTCCTCGGTGAAGCGCTCTGCCCTCTGTCTCGCCCTCTCCATGTTTTGACAGGATGGAGCGCCTCAGGTAAGTTAGCGCCGAATTTAAGGCGTGCCAGGAAGTGCTGGGTCTGGTGATCCTACTCGACCCGCCTCTTTAAGAGCTGGCCGGCGCCAGTGTGTCTCGGGGTCAGTGATTATTGAAAGCACCTGCGCTGCGCCCCGCTGCCACTAAATTGGGTTGTGCCCCCGGGATAGCGCCTTAAGAGCCTCGTGCACCACCTGATTTAGCGCCGCAATCACCCTCAGGGGCGCAACGACCCAATATAGTGCCAGGTGGCGCTAAATCGCAACTAGCGCTAGGCTTTGCGCTTCGCCAGATCTAGCGCCCCAAACGGGGCTATACCCAATTTCTCCCCCTTAGAGTTTAGGACCCCCAGGGGCCATAGCAGAACTATACTTTCTGCTTGGAAGAAAGGGCCAGGCCAAGTGAATGTTATGTTAAACAGCTAAAGAATGCGGGAGGAGGTGAGAATAAAGATGGGCCACATAAACTAATCACTTTTAAGAATTAAATTTTGTTGCACTTTATTTCAACTGTAACCAGAGAGTTAATAAGAACATAATAGTAGCAGGAGTAGGCCATTCGGCCCTTCGAGCCTGCTCCGCCATTCAATAAGATCATGGCTAATCTTCAACCACAACTCCACTTTCCTGCACTATCCCCATATCCCTTGATTCGCTTAATATTCAAAAATCGATCTCTGTCTTGAATATACTCAATGACTGAGCCTCCACAGCCCTCTGGGGTAGAGAATTCCAAAAATTCACCACCCTCTGAGAATTTCTCCTCACCTCAGTCCTAAATGGCCGACCCCTTATTCTGAGACTGTGACCCCTGTTTCTAGACTCCCCAGCCAGGGGAAACATCCTCCTTGCATCTACCCTGTCAAGCCCTGTAAGACTATTGTATGTTTCAATGAGATCACCTCTCATTCTTCTAAACTCTAGCAAATATAGGCCTAGACTACTAAATCTCTCCTCATAGGACAATCCCTCCATCCCAGGAGCCAGTCTGGTGAACCTTCGTTGCACTCCCTCTATGGCAAGTATATCCTTCCTTAGTTAAGGAGACCAAAACTGTACACAATACTCCAGGTGTGGTCTCAGCAGGGCTCTATATAATTGCAGTAAGATGTGTTTACTCTTATACTCAAATCCTCTTGTAATAAAGGCTAACATACCATTTGCTTTCCTAATTGCTTTCTGTACCTGCATGTTAACTTTCAGTGATTCGTGTACAATGACAACCAGGTCCCTCTGAACACCAACATTTCCCAATCTCTCACCATTTAAAAAATACTCTGCTTTTCTATTTTTCCTACCAAAGTGGATAACTTCGCATTTCTCCACATTACAGGAAACTCTTTGGTATCCGGCACCGGCGGGACCGGGATGGTGCCGGTTGATTAAAAATTCCAGATGACGGAAAGGGTTATCTATCGAGGTTATTTTTAACAAACAAAAATAAAAAAATCAAGAAATGTGCAGTATACAGTAATTGGGTACTCCTGGCAGCGCGGGAGAGTCAGACTCCTGTTATTGAGGTGTTTGGACTTCCGACAGCGCCAAGAAGCTGAGTAGTGGCAGTTTGGAGAACTACCCCCACTGACTAACTCGGCCACCGCGGGAGACTCAGACTCGGACTCGGCAACATTTCCGGTTATTGAGGTGTTGTTTTCGGAGTATGAATTTTGCCGGTTAATAAAGAATTCCGGATATTTAGCTGCCGTTTAAACGGGGGTTTCCTGTATATTCCATTTGCCATGAATCCTGTGGGCAGCCAGGGAAATTTGAAAGGTAGGCTGAAAAAGGCGCTTAAGGGTTTGACAACAAGGTGAAAATGATTTAAATTATGTCGCCCAACACTGCCATTCGGGTCACTGCTGCACTGGCAAACACACCCGAGGGAAAGGCAGTAGGGGCGGGATGACAGCAGGTTCCTGACTCGCTGCAACTTATTTCAAATTTCCCATCCGACCCACCTCCGATTGCATCCGTACTGACCCCAGAAAATTCAGGCCAGAGTGTCCAAGCACAGATGCAGCTTTCCTGGTCAGCATTGTGTCTGCTGCCACTAGGCTAAGTAAAGGGCACAGTGGCCTGGTATCGCGGTCAACACCACCTTTTTTCTCCTTTGCGCCTAGAAGTTGAGCACTCCCCAGGTATACAGAGCATAAAATTGGGCCTGTTGTCTGGCTAGGTATACGAGGAAGTGGGCAGGCCATTTCATTCAACCCACCGCGTGGGTTTTGTGTATATATATGATTTGCAGGTCTTTTTGAGTTTTGGAGACGCAAGTTTCCTTTGTTCCAGTCAAATTTTGAAAAGTGTTTTTCAGCCTGTCTTGTTCCAATTGAATAGGCTGCCTGAAGCCACCAGGGAGAAATCGACAGGGCAGAGACACACTGTGGATAGTTAGTAACAAACCAATCAATATCAATATTAAGATCAATATTAAGGACTTTTTATGTTCAGTCCAAATTAAATTACAGCTTAGTGCAGCAGACATGGCTGTCATTTTTTGTTATCTTCGAGGAGGGATCGTTAGGCCCATAGCCACCATTTACTCCTCAACCAACACAACCAAAAACAGATGAACGGGTTATTTATCTCTCTGTTGTTTGTGGAAACCTTGGCCTAGAAATTCAGTTGGCTGCGCCAGCCGTTAGTGCCTTAGGAGGAGTAGATGTCGGGCGCTAGGCGGCTAGCAGCCGGGCGCAGCGCGATCTGCGCCTCGCCCCAACTTCACTAGAGATTTAGCGGCGGTGCAAAGTCTTTGCGCGCGCTCAGCTGCGCGCGCAGATCATGACGTCATTTCCTCGTGCAACGCCCTTTGTGCGCCCCCAACCGGAAATTCAGTCGCGACGCCCCATTGTGCGCCTGGCGCCCCTAGCGACTGTTAAGTGGAATGGTGCTCAGTCGATGCGGGGTGCGGGGGGCGCAAATTAAAGGGCACTCCTCCTGCACTAGAAAAGGCTGCCATTTTGCAGCACTCCTTCTTGAGAAACGGATCTTTGGAGAGAGACCAAGGTAGAGAGCTTTCTGCTTTGGCCCAACACTTGGACAGGTACTTGTGGCTTCAGGCCACAGCTTTCCACTTGTCTTTGCCTTCATTGACATCTCATTGTTTGCCAGCATATTATGGGGGCTGCAATGGGTGTAAACGCTGGCTTTCTCAATTACATCCAAAGGGCTCACAGACGCCGTGAGAGAGTGGCAGCCCTGGCTAGACGGAGAGGGGGCAACAGGCGTCGGGAAAGGAGGCCTTACCCACCCAGGGTATACCGCCAGCAGTTCTCCTATCTCAACATGTCTGACGAGCAGTGTGTTCGGAGGCTGCGATTCAGAAGAGAGGTGGTCACAGCGATCTGCCACCTGCTTGGCGGTGATCTGATGCCACAGCTGAGGAGCAGGACGTCTCTGTCGGTGGCAGTGAAGGTGACGGTGGCTCTCAACTTCTATGCCACCGGCTCCTTCCAATTCGCTACTGGGGACATTGCCAACATCTCCCAGTTCGCCGTGCATTGCTGCATCCGCCAGGTGACCAATGCCCTTTTCAAAAGGAGACGTCAGTTCATCTCCTTCTCCATGGCCCTTGCCAAGCAGCAACAGCGTGCAATGGGCTTTGCAGCATTCGCGGGCTTCCCCATGGTGCAGGGCGCCATTGACTGCACGCATGTGGCTTTGCGGGCACCTCTGGAGAATGCCGAGGATTACCGCAACCAGAAGGGCTACCATTCGCTGAACGTCCAGCTGGTGTGTGACCACAGGCAGCTCATCCTAGCTGTCAATGCCCGCTTTCCAGGCAGCAGCCACGATGCCTTCATCCTGCGACAGACTTCTGTGGCAGACATGTTCCAGGCACAGCCTCACCCACGAGGATGGCTTATCGGGGACAAAGGCTATACTTTGTGTACCTGGCTGATGGCCCCGCTCCGTGCGCCCAGCACCCCTGCTGAAGAGGGATACAATGAGAGCTATCAAGCGACCAGGAACATCATCAAACAAAGAATCGGCGTCCTGAAGCAACGGTTCCGCTGTCTGGATCATTCCGGTGGAGCCCTACAGTATTCGCCGGAGCGAGTCTCCCATTTCGTGGTCGTTTGCTGCATGCTGCACAACCTGGCTATCCGCAGGACTCAGGCACTGCCACCAGAAATTGGAGGACCATCTCAGGAGGAGGAGGAGGAGGACCAGCACAGGAGGGAGGCAGAAAGTGCAAGGGCCGCCCGTCGCCGGCTTATTGAACGTCGGTTCTAGGCCCCCTCTCAGGGAATGGCTTGTGCCAATGTCAGCAGATGAATGTAGCCGCTCCACAAGCCCTCAGCCGAGCAGGGCAAACAGGACTTAACCAAAAAACCATGCACACTGCAATTTAACAACAATAATTTATTGCAAACCTCTGCCCTTCCCACATTACATCCTCATGTGGAGAAGCCCCCTCCAAAAACACAAAACTACCAGTCTCGGCCTTGCAAAAAGAAAGAAAGACACCAGTCTCGGCCTTACAAAAACACAACTGCACCAGTCTCGGCCTTACAAAAAGCATCAGGCATTTGTGCATACCTTCTACTTTTTGCCCTGCGAGGGCGATGCTTTTCGCATCCTTGCCTGGCCCCTGCCCGCCCTGCAGCTCCTCCTCAATGGGAGCCCAGTGGCTGCAGCAAGGCTGGGGGAAGGCTGCTAAGGGGCAGATGGCGAGACAGCAGATGCCCTTGGGGGTCGGCCTGCACCAGCTCTGGCCTTGGAGTGGCCGGCTGCTGACTGCTCCAACTCTGGCTGGGCGGCAGCAGTCTGTCCAGCGGCTCGTGGCAGCTGCAATGGCGGAGTGGCAGTGTCGGCTGCAGGAATGGTACCAACCTGGCAGATCGCAGGTGCTCGCTGGTCGCCTGAGACATTGGCACTCGCACGGGCCAGCACTGCAGCATGCGCAGCAAACAGCTGAAGAGCAGACTGCTGGGCTGCTGCTGCACGGCGAGTGCCCTGGCGATGCCTGGCTGATCCAGCGAGGGTGGCAGCAGTTAGTGCCCGTGTGGCCCTGGTCTGTGTCCGCATGACAACAGCCAGTGAATGGACGGCACGACTGAGCACTTGGCTCGATGCCGCCTGTGCTGCCGCGAAGTCCTGTAGACTCCTGGCCTGTGCTGCTCCAAATTGCTGCACACTCCTTGACAAAGACTCAATGGAGTCAGGCATCCTTGCCACTGCAGCCATGAGCTCATTGTGCCTGCGCTCAGCCTGGACGGCCATTTCCTCCAGGAGCCGTACCTCCTCTGCGCTGACCGTCGCAGGACTGGAGGCCGCACTCACCCTCTGGGGAGAAGTCCGCCGAGCTTCCCCACCCCTCCCGCGTTGCTGCAGGCCGCTGGGCCCCGGAGCATCACTCTCCTCCGACCCTTCCCCCCGGCTCCCCTCCAGGGAAGACGTGTCCCCTACATCGCCATGGGCTGACGCGGCTGAGTGTGGCACTGATGGGCCAGCTTCCTCTTCCTCCTCCTCGTATTCCGAAGTGCTGACAGTGGCAGCTTGAGGGCCCGCCTCCTCACCTGGCGATTCACCATCTGAAAGCAGGAAGGCACAAGAGTAGCTTTAGAGTGAGGACAGGGCGGCAGCGAGGGAGGCATGGGTGGTGCCATTCACTGCATTGGTCGGACAGTGGCAAAGGATGCTGATCTGAGGCGCAAGTGGAATGAGCGAAGTCAAAAAGGTGATGCCCTTACCATTGGTGCCCAGAACAGGGTCGGCATCTCCACTGGCGACGGGGCCAATCAGCCGGCCTGCCATAATGCGCTCCACACGCTGGTCGAGGTCGGAGAGCTCTTTTAAGTCAGGACGGCCTCCCCCGGTGTCAATTCGTTTCCGCCGGTTGTGCGCCACCTTGGCCTGCAAGAGAAAGGACGGCCTCTAAGTACAGTGTGAAGCCCTGATCTTGTCTGCACTGCCTCTCATGGTCGAATAGCTTGTACGGTGTGAAGCCCTGATCTTGTCTGCAATGCCTCCCATGGTCGAATAGCTTGTACGGTGTGAAGCCCTGATCTTGTCTGCAATGCCTCCCATGGTCGAATAGCTTGTACAGTGTGTAAAGTGCTGAATGTGCAAGTGATTCTCATGCCAGTCCCATAGCTGCTGGATGAGGGCTGGCAATTAGGGCTTTCAGGTCCCTTTGCCCATAAAGTGAGGTGCACATGCAGGGATGAGGAGGACACTGGAAAGGGTACTCACCCTGACAACCCGAGTGAGGTCGTTGAACTTCTTCCGGCATTGCACAGGAGTCCTGGCAACCACGCTGTTGGAAGACACCCTGTTTGAGACCTCCCTCTAGGCTTTCTGGTAGGCGCTGCGCAGCGGCCTCCTGCCACCTTCTGGGGACAGAACATGGCGCCTGCGCTCCACTCCGCCAACCAGCAGCCTCAGGTCACCGTCGCTGAAGCGCTGCGCTCTCTCCCTGGCCTTCTCCATAGCCCTGGGCGTTGTGCAGGTGAAGCTGAACTGGTCAGGCCTAGGTTGAGGGCTGCAGTGTGCAGGGCGTGGCAGGCAAACAAATACACCCTCCCCCTTTAAGAGCTGAACGGCGCCAGAGTGTCTGCCGTCAATCAGCAACTCGCCGCACCGGCGCTGCGCCCGGCCTCGGGGGTATCGCTCAGCACCGCCGGCTTAGCCGTGCATCGCCTGTTTTTGTGCAGCAGCAACCTCTTGGGGCGATGCGGCTGAATATCGCTGAAGGGGGCGCGACTTTGCGCCGGGCGCAAACTTTAGCGGCCGCCCGACTTTACCGCCCCAAAAGTGGCTATACTGAATTTCTAGGCCCTTGTGTGCACATTGGCTGCTGTGTTTGCCGACAAAATAAGAGTGAATACACTTCCAAGGTAATTCATTGGCTGCAGAGTGCTTTGGGACATTCCGAGTACATAAATGCAAGTTGTTCTTCCTTTTTGTTGTTCATTTATTCATAGAGCTCAAAATGTCTTTCAGGGTCTGGTAGGGGCAAAGAGGTGTAATGTGTGGTGAGGTTCTAAGCTGTGTCTGCACTAAGTGATTACACTTGTTCTCATGGTGAGGGAAATGTAGTAATGGTAGTGGTGACCAAATCAAGATATTTAAACAGAGAAGAATACTTCATTAATACAAATTCCTCTTGCAGCTTCTCATGAGTATGGGTTCCATACTCCTCTGCCTCCAAAGCAGCTAATACTATCTCCTCTGGCATCTGCCTGCTCAGGCCTTTTTGAATTGCCAAGTTATGGAGGGCACAGCTGTTGTGTCCGTGTATAATAAGACACAGACTGCGGAGAACGGTACAACAGGTGTTTACTCAACGTGGCTCACACTGGAACTGATCTGTACAGATTACTACTCAGTGTTATATACAGGTGTGATCACTGCCGGTACTACAGTATACATGAGCTGTAAAAGATAGTTCCCTACTTAAAGGTATATACATTACAAGTCCTCCCCTTTTAGATTAACAGTACCATAACACTCATTTAACAATTAAATATCAAACTAATTACAATTAACACTTTTAACATGCAACATTAGCTGAAAATAGTCTATTTATATTTATATTTCTGGATAGCGCCTTTCCCGAGTGTCTTGCTCTTGGTGCGGAGACGATTCGGGCCCCCTGTTGTCGATTGGTTCATCAGCTTCCGATGCTTCTATTTCTGAGGTAGATGCGACCTGTACGTCGGGTTCATCACCAGGTACATATGGGCGAGGCATGGGGTTGACTTGTTCCTGTGACTCTAGGATCTGGTCAGCATGGCGTCTCACGATGCTCTCCCCAACGTCCACTGTGTACATTAGTGGGCCCTGCCGTGTGCATATCGTTCATGGCTGCCATTTTTCTGTTCGGTAATCGCGGGCCAAGACTGGTTGCCCTACATTGAAGCTCCTTGTTGGCTTCTCATGGATGTGCTGGAATTGCTTACTCTCAACATCTCTTCATACGTTTGGTCTGAGCAAATCCAGGCGAGATCTTACCCTTCGGTTAAAGAACATCATGGTTGGGGCCTGATTGGTGACTGCATGTGTCGCATTCCGGTAGGTGAACAGGAAATTGTCCACCTTGTGCTGCAGCGGAATGTTGTCATTGTACATAGCCTTTATTGCCTTCTTAAAGGTTTGTACGAACCTCTCAGCCAATCCATTTGTGGCTGGATGATACGGGGCGGATGTGGAATGCCTTACCCCATTCTTTTTCAAGAACCTCCGGAACTCTTCGGACACAAACTGTGGTCCGTTGTCGGAGCAAATCTGTTCTGGCAAGCCATTCCTGGCAAAAATGGTCCGTAGGACTGCAATAGTTTTCTCCGTGGTGGTGGAGGACATTTTGATGACCTCAGGCAATTTCGAGTGCGCATCCACGGCTATTAAAAACATTGAGTCCATGAATGGATCAGCAAAATCAATATGCACCCTTTGACATGGAGATGAAGGCCACTCCCATGGGTGTAGAGGGGCCTGTGGTGGTGCATTTTGGACTTTCTGGCATCCTGAGCAGCTCTTGGTCAGGTCCTCGATTTGTTTATCGATTCCCGGCCACCACACATAAGCCCTGGCTAGGTTTTTCATTTTTACCCCTCCCAGATGACCCTCATGAAGCTCATTGAGCACTCTATCCCTTAACTTGGGTGGAATTACCACTCGGGATCCACACATCAAGGTCCCCCGGCACACTGACAGCTGTTCTCTCCTTATCGAGAATGCTGGCAACAGTGAGTCGCCATGTGCTGGCCATCCCTTCACCGTCAAATCATATACCCGAGACAGTGTCGGGTCATTTCGGGTTTCCTTTTCGATACAAGCGTTAGTTACCGGTAGGTATTCAACTATAGTCGAATGGAATATTTCGACAGGATCCACTGCTGGTGCTTCCTCCGCAGTAGGCAGTGGCAGGTGTGAGAGCCCATCAGCATTTCCATGCTATTTCGTGCCCTTATATTCAATCTCATAGTAGTGCGCCCCTAGAAAAAGTGACCATCTTTGTAGTCGTTGCGCAGTCATCACCGGAACGCCCTTCTTCAGATTAAAAATGGAGACAAGAGGCTGGTGATCAGTCAGCAAGGTGAATTTCTGCCCGTGCAGATAGTGATTGAACTTTTTCACTCCCCACATTAGGCTGAGGGCCTCCCTGTCAATCTGGGCGTAGTTACGCTCGGCTGAGGTTAGTGATCGTGACGCAAAGGCTATTGGCCTCTCTGAGCCGTCCGAGAATTTGTGCGACAGCACTGCTCCAATGCCGTAGGGTGACGCATCACATGCCAACCGAATTGGTAATGCTGGGTTGTAATGGGCCAATACCTCTTTCGATGTGATTAGTGTTTTGCTCTTCTGGAAAGCTCGTCTACATTCGTCACTCCACTTCCATGGCACCCCAGTTTGCAGTAGGGTGTTCAGTGGGTGTAGTATTGGAGACAAATTTGGCAAGAACTTATGGTAGTAGTTTACCAGCCCGAGGAACGACTTCAGTTGTGACACATTTTCCGGTGCTGGAGCCTTGACTACTGCCTCAATCTTCTCTGGGGACTTATGTAACCCCTCATTATCGATAACGTGGCCACAATACGAGATCTGTTTTCTAAAAAACTCGCATTTGGGGCGGTTAGCTCGGAGCCCATATTCCTGCAATCTAGTGAGCACCTGCTCCAGGTTGGCAAGGTGATCACTCTCATTTTCGCCCGTGACCAGGATGTCGTCCAAATAACACTGGGTCCCTGGGATCCCTTGCAGGACTTGTTCCATTGCCCTCTGCCAAATAGCTGGAGCTGATGCTACCCCGAATACCAGCCGGTTGTATTGGTAGAGACCTTTATGGGTGTTGATTGTGAGGTATTTTTTTGATGCTTCTTCTACCTCCATTTGCAGATACGCCTGGGCCAGATCAATCTTAGTGAAGCATTTCCCTCCAGATAGCGAGGCAAAAATATCTTCAATCCGCGGAAGTGGATATTGTACGGTGTGAAGGACCAGGTTCACTGTTACCTTAAAGTCCCCACAGATGCGAACCTTCCTTGGTTCTCCAGGCGTGCTGCTCAATGACTTTTTCATCACAGGGACGATGGGTGTAGCCCACTCGCTCCAGTCTACCTTGTACAGTACACCTGAACGTTCCAGACTCTCCAGCTCTGCTTCGATGGCTGGACGGATCGCATAAGGTACCGGTCTGGCCTTAAAAAATTTGGGGCTTGCATTTTCTTCAATTTTAATCGTCGCTGTCATGCCTTTTAGTGTTCCAATTCCTTGCTGGAACACTTCTTTCGTGTCAGTTAGGATCTTTGACAGTCGCCCAGGTCTGATGTCGTCATCCTTTTTGTCAGCCACAGTCAGTGCCTGTATGGAATGCCAATCCAGTTGTATTTTCTGGATCCATTCACGTCCCAGTAATGGTGGTCCTCCATCTTGTAATACATACAGGTCTAGTTTTGGTGTTTCCTTACCGTTATATATAAAGGTCACCCTTATTTTTCCTTTGGGGTAGACTTTTTGCCCCGTATACGTCTTCAAAATAATTTTTGTGTCTCTCAAGGGTATGTGTGAGAATAGCCGCTCGTAGTCCCGTCGGTTTATGACTGCTAGGGCTGATCCTGTGACCAATTCCATCTTTACCTGGACTCCTGCTATCTTGAGAGTGACCCAAATGGTTCGGTGATCTTCCGTTGTGATCACATTATGTAGTTTCAGACAACTCAGTTCCCTGCTTTCGGAGTCGTTATCACTCTTTTGTTCGTCTGAACTATTCTCTGTCATCTTATGTACCTTCTTGTACTTTTCTTTGGTAGGTTTTTTATTGCTGGTTTTCTTTCCCGACCTGCAGACTCGTGCTATGTGTTCTACTTTTCCACACTGTCTGCACACTTTGTCTTTGAACCAGCAATCATTCTGGTCGTGTGTTGTTCTGCCGCAGCGATAGCACTTCTCTGTTCCATATGACATTTCGTTTGTGCCATATTCTTGCGGTCTCTGTTGTATCTCTGCAGCGCCCCGTGCTGCTGCTTCATATGATACCGCAATGCTGAAAGCCTTTTCCAGCGTAAGGTCCTTTTCAGATAAAAGCCGTTTCTGGGTTCCTTCACTTTGAAGCCCACACACAAACTTGTCCCTTAAGGTATCTGCCAGTCCCGCTCCAAACTGGCAGTGTTTCGATAGTTTGCGCAGTTCTGTTGAATAATCAGCATTGCTTTCATCCTTATGCTGGTTCCGTTTGTGAAACTTGAATCTTTCTGCTATCAGCAGCGGTGTGGGGTTTAAATGTTACTTTAGTATCTTTACTATGTCTTCAAAACTCTTTTCCATTGGCTTCGTTGGGGTTACTAGATTTCGTAATAAACCATACGTCTTTGCACCCATTAAATTTAATAATACTGACGCTTTCTTGTCATCTGACACCTCATTTGCCTTGCAGTACACCTCTATTCGTTCGACATATGTAGTCCAATCTTCAACTTCATTGTCAAATGTGGTGATACAGCCACTATTCGGCATTTTGGGTGTGGTTTAAAATGGCATCTCCCAATGGCTTAAAATGGCATCTCCCGCGCTTTCCTTCCTCCCCCGCTGCTGCCAACCCCGCTCCCGGCGGTTCTCGTGGCAATGGTGGCGCCCTGTAGGTTTCTGCGCGTCTCTCTCTCCCTCTCTCCGACGCTGCTCGGCCCCTGAACATCGGCTGTGCCCTGTGCGCTCTGCCCTCTCTCTCTCTCCCCCGTCGACGCTGCTCGGCCCTTTGCTGTGCCGCTCGGTCGGGCTCTAGCCCGCCGCTGTCCGGGAAGGATCTCCGCACTACCTGTTGCCAACTCGTTTCCCTGGACCACCTCGACTGGAAAGCCAAGCCTGGCTCTTGACAGCCTCCCCCGCAATTCTCGAGTCTCTGCTGGATGACTGGGCGGTTGCCCGTGGTCGACGCCCGAGTCTCTGGCCTTGACCTCCAATCCACTGATCTCCAGGAAAGAATCCCCGTGAGGTGATGCAGAGTTGCAGGTAGGTTCGAACTTGCCTCGTCGTCAATGTTGTGTCTGTGTATAATAAGACACAGACTGCGGAGAACAGTACAACAGGTGTTTACTCAACGTGGCTCACAGTGGAACTGATCTGTACAGATTACTACTCAGGGCTATATACAGGTGTGGTCACTGCCGGTACTACAGTATACATGAGTTGTAAAAGATAGTTCCCCACTTAAGGGTATATACATTACAACAGCAAGCTACAACTCTATGGCAGACACGTTCAGGAGCATGTTGCAGTACCCCCTCTGACCTGTCTAGGAAGCAGGACCTGTATGGTTCTTTCAAAGACTATGTGAGTTTATAAATGAGCCTTGTTGTTGCACTCTCCTGTTCCTGCTCGTGCCATTCGCAGAGGGACTATGATCCATGTAAGAAAGGGTTAAGTGTGGTGTATGTAACCTGTTCCACCTTAAGAGAACTACCTTAAGAGATGTACTACTTTCTCTTGGCTGCTGTATACTGTAATACTGTAATACCGGTGGTGACCACACCGGTATATAAGTGTTGTGTAGGGATTTGCTGGGCAGTTGAGCCCTGACCTTCGAATAGTAAAGACCTGTTAAAAGTTATTCTTGTTGTCTGTGTACAGTGATTGATCCTAAACATAACTGGAACACACAGACTCAACAGTGGCGACGAGTCCGATCTTATCCTGCGGCAGTTTTACATCCAAGGCAGCTTCGTCCTCAGAACGGGCGTCGAGCAGAGGCATCCGCCCTCATCATCCTGCTGAGCACCATCGCACGGGAGGCATCGAGAACCCGGGTTAAAAAGAAAAATTCTGACCACGAAGCCCTCCATCAGCGACAGGCAGTGATCATCCCTTCTACCACGGTGGTGGGTAAGCCGATCAGCGACATGAGCAGAAAGTCGGCCGCGTTGGCTGTGGAGTAGGGGAGGGAAAACGGAGGAATAAGGGCGGAGAACTCGACCACGGCCGGTAAAAAGGGCCGCGCTGCAATCGAGGCTGAGAGGCGCAGCGACTGGGGCAGCTTAAGGCGCGAGAGCCGCGGAGAAATCAAACGCAGCCGGTGTAAAGGACCGGGCTGCAAGCAGGGCTGCGAGGCAAAGCAGTGTCGGGGAATTGAGAACTGCTGGGGAGGCGAGAACGGCAGCAGCACGGCAATCGCCATTGCAGCCAGCGGGGGAAGAAGGCAAACGCGGGAATCCACCATTGTAGTCGGCGGGGGAAGAAGACGAGCGCGGGAAAGACCGCCAAGCGCGGGAAGCCGCCATTTTAGTAGGCGGGGGAAGAAGACAAGCACGGGAAGTCGTCATTTTGAGAAAAAGAAAAATTTAAAAACTTGCAAGGATGCCTAAACATGGGAGCAATAATACCTTTGATAGTGATATCGAAGATTGGACCATGTATGTAGAACGCATGGAAGTTTATTGTAAAGCAAATAAGGTACCAGATGATGAGAAAGCACTAATCTTATTAAGCTCAATGGGTGCGAAGACATACGGGCTATTGAAGCACCTTTTATCACCAAATAAACCGGCGGATCAGACTTTCGCGAATATTGTTACTGTCCTGAAAAATCATTTAAACCCCACGCCGCTGATGATAGCGGAACGATTTAAATTTTACAGAAGAACGCAGCTGAAAGACGAAAGCAACGCTGAATTTTTAATTGAACTGCGTAAGCTATCGAAGTACTGTCAGTTTGGAACAGGACTAGCAGATGCGCTGAGAGATAAATTTGTGTGTGGATTGTCAAAAGAAGGAACACAAAAACGACTGCTTGAGGAGAATGATCTTATGCTTGATAAAGCTGTCACTATTGCAGCATCGCAAGAAGCCGCAGCGAGAGGCACGGCAGAAATGCAGCTACGGTCACCGGAACTCAGCACCAATCAAATGGTCTTGGGTACAGTAAAATGTTATCGTTGTGGAAAGACAACGCACGATCAGAACCAGTGCTGGTTCAAAAATCAGGAATGCAGAAAATGCGGCAGGCTTGGTCACATAGCTAAAGTATGCCGGTCAGGAAAGAAGACCAGCAACAAAAAGTCACCGCAGGAAAAGTACAGAAAGGTACACAAGGTGACAGAGAACAGTTCGAACGAACAGAAGTCAGATTCAGACTCCAGCAGTAATGAACTGGGTAGTCTAAGAGTACACAATGTTGGTAAGGAAGCAGACCTCCAAACAATTTGGGTCACACTTCAGATAGCAGGAGTCCAAGTGAAGATGGAATTGGACACTGGATCGGCATTGACGGTCATGAATAAGCAAGATTACAAAAGATTATTCCCACATATTCCCCTACGGGATACGGAGATTGTATTGAAAACATACACGGGGCAAAGAGTATACCCCATCGGGAAGATAGAGGTAAAGGTGGTCCACAAGGGCAAAGAAAGCCGAGGAATGGACTTATATGTGCTACCTGAGGGAGGTCCACCACTACTGGGACGGGAGTGGATTAGGAAAATAAATATGGACTGGCATTCCTTAAAAGCACTAACGGTAGATTCCGGTAAAAAAGATGTCAAACCTAAACGATTGTCCAGAATATTGGACGATGCTAAAGAGGTGTTTCAACAGGGACTGGGAACACTGAGAGGAATTACGGCAAACATCAAGGTTGAAGAACATGCAAACCCGAAATTTTTCAAAGCCAGACCGGTACCGTATGCAATACGACCTGCTGTGGAAGCTGAGCTGGAAGGGCTAGAACATTCAGGAGTACTGTCTAAGGTAGACTGGAGTGAGTGGGCCGCGCCCATTGTTCCCGTCATGAAGCGTTCATCGAGCAACAAGCCGGGGGAACCGGGGAAGGTTCGCATCTGTGGAGATTTCAAGATCACTGTTAATCCGATGCTTCACACGGTGCAGTATCCGCTTCCGCGGATTGAGGATATCTTCGCTTCGTTGTCTGGCGGGAAACACTTCACCAAGATAGACCTGGCACAGGCGTACTTACAGATGGAAGTTGAGGAAGAGTCACGCCAGTATCTCACGATCAACACGCATAGAGGCTTGTACCGGTATAATAGACTGGTTTTTGGCGTGGCATCGGCGTCAGCAATTTGGCAGAGGGCCATGGAGCAGGTATTACAGGGAATTCCAGGCACACAATGTTACCTGGACGATATTCTGATTACAGGAGATGATGACGAGGAACACCTTGCAAATTTGGAACTGGTGCTCACCAGATTGAAAGAATATGGACTTCGAGTTAATCGCCAGAAATGTGAGTTCTTTCAGAAGAGGATCTCGTACTGTGGTCATGTCATTGACCAGGAGGGGCTTCATAAGTCTCCTGACAAGATCGAAGCTGTTGTGAAGGCTCCCGCTCCGGATAATGTATCCCAGTTGAGGTCGTTCCTAGGGTTGATTAACTATTACCATAAGTTTCTGCCAAATTTATCCACGGTGCTGCACCCGCTGAATGCTCTTTTGCAGAAGGGAGTACCATGGAAGTGGAGCGAGGACTGTAAGAGGGCCTTTCGCAAAAGCAAGGCATTGATCACCTCAGAGGAAGTGTTGGCTCACTTCAACCCAACACTACCTATTCGTTTGGCTTGTGATGCTTCTCCATATGGTATTGGGGCAGTACTCTCACACAAGTTGCCAAATGGCCAGGAGAGGCCAGTTGCGTTCGCATCCAGATCATTGACCTCCGCTGAGCGCAACTATGCTCAGATAGATAGGGAGGCTCTCAGCCTTGTGTGGGGAGTAAAGAAGTTTAATCATTACCTGCAGGGCCAAAAGTTCACGCTTCTGACAGACCACCAGCCGTTGGTATCCATTTTTAACCCTAAGAAGGGTGTTTCGGTGATGACAGCACAGAGACTCCAGAGATGGTCCCTTTTCCTAGGGGCACATCAATATCAGATTGAATTCAAAGGTACAAAGCAGCATGGTAATGCTGATGGGCTGTCGCGCCTGCCACTACCTACAGAGGAGGAGGCACCGACGGTTGACCCTGTTGAGTTATTTCACTCGACTATCATCGAATGTTTACCAGTCACCAATGCAAGTATTGAAAGAGAAACCAGGAATGACCCGACACTGTCCCGGGTCTACGAAGTGACAGTGAAGGGATGGCCAGCACATGGTGATCCACTGTTACCGGCATTCTCAGCAAGACGAGAACAGCTGTCCGTCTGCCAAGGAACATTGATGTATGGAACAAGGGTGATTATTCCTCCTAAGTTAAGAGAGACAGTTCTAAAGGAACTGCATGAAGGTCATCTGGGGGGAGTCAAGATGAAAAGCCTTGCTAGGGCTTATGTGTGGTGGCCGGGTATCGACCAACAGATAGAGGATCTGACGAAAAGCTGCTCAGGGTGCCAAAAGGTGCAAAATGCACCTCCAATTGCACCGCTGCATCCATGGGAATGGCCTTCAACCCCATGGCAACATGTACATATTGACTTTGCTGGTCCATTCATGGACTCCATGTTTTTAATTGCGGTGGACGCACATTCTAAATGGCCAGAAGTGATTAAGATGACTACCACTACCTCGGAAAAGACGATCGCGGTGCTAAGAACGATATTTGCAAGAAATGGATTGCCAGAACAAATATGTTCAGACAACGGACCGCAGTTCGTGTCAGAAGAATTCCAGAAATTCAGAAGAAGAATGGGGTGAAACATTATACCTCTGCCCCATATCATCCGGCTACAAATGGGTTGGCCGAGAGATTTGTACAAACGTTTAAAAAAGCAATAAAGGCCATGAGCGAAGATCAGATTCCACTACAACACAAGGTGGACAAATTCCTACTGGCATATCGAAACGCCACTCATGCAGTGACAAACCAAAGTCCTGCCATGATGTTCTACAACAGGAGGTTGCGGTCCAGGTTGGGCTTGTTAAAACCAAATGTGTGGAGGGAAGTTGAAAACAAACAGTTCCAGCGTATAAATAACAAGACCACTCGGAGCTTCGAAATAGGACAACCAGTGTTAGCCCGGGACTATAAAAACGAGAAATGGCAATCTGGAACAATTCGGGCCAGACAAGGACCCCTGATGTACATGGTAGATATTGGTGAAAATGTAATACGGCGTCATGCTGACCAACTGGTAGAATCGAGAACAAGGGTCGAACCCATGGTTACGGCAGAGACAACCGTGGAAGAAGTTAGTGAACCTGAAGCATCTACCTCAGAAGTGAATGTACCTGATGATGATGTCCAATCCATAAGAGACCAACTAGATGAGTCACCCCAGCAACGAGAATCAGAGACCCCTGAAAGGCGTTATCCAACTCGAATCAGGAGGCCTCCTCAGAGACTGAATCTTTGAACTGTTTTGCATGAAGTTGTATATATATATATATGTTATTATGTTATGTTAAATGGGGATATAACTGTTAAGCTAAAAAGGGAGGATTGTGGTGTATGTAACCTGTTCCACCTTAAGAGAACTACCTTAAGAGATGTACTACTTTCTCTTGGCTGCTGTGTACTGTAATACTGTAATACCGGTGGTGACCACACCGGTATATAAGTGTTGTGTAGGGATTTGCTGGGCAGTTCAGCCCTGACCTTCGAATAGTAAAGACCTGTTAAAAGTTATTCTTGTTGTCTGTGTACAGTGATTGATCCTAAACATAACTGGAACACACAGACTCAACATTAAGCTTGAATGTCCAAAAAGCATCCAGACTCTTGGCTCTCTTCCATGAATAAATAGACCAGGGGGGCTGGCATTTGCATGCAGATATTCTTTGGAAATGGTCACAGACTATTTGCAAATTAGTGGAGTGTAGGATTGTTCTGGATGTATGAATTAATATGGGCCAAATGGCTTTGCTCATTCTGAAGTAGCTTTGAAAAAAAGTGTGTGGTATACCTTTCTGTTTAGAAAGTGCACAGGCTTAATTGTTAGATCTCACAGTGTAGTATGAGTGCCATATATTACACTCTGAGCATTAGGGAAACCAGCAAGATGAGTAAACTAAATATCACTGTCATGCTGCTGACATCTAGTAGTCACTCCAAACTGCATTAATTTCCCAGGTCTCCTCAGTATATATGTGACCTGGAAAATGCACGGAAAATGCTCAGATGGAGCCCTGGCTGAAGTTGAGAAGGTTATTGCTTGAAAGGAGCTACTGGCAAAAATAGAGGTAATTTTGATAGTTACTGACAGAACTGTTCAGGCAGCTGATCTTGGTTGCAGGTCTTCTTGCAGCAGCTGGCAGAGTTCAGCGTGCTCTTCCGTGAACCGCACTCTTCTCACGCAGAGCTCCTCACTGAAAGCTGCATAAGATTTGTGTGGCCTATAGACCATGTGGGAAAATAATATCTGGTGGGTTTCATCATCC